>NW_024871337.1:0-601784 GCF_019054845.1 Dipodomys spectabilis
AGATCCTTTGGTCTTATAATTTAGTGGTGCTGAGTCCCCTTCAAGTGTTCCATCCTTACAGGCCCCTAAACCTCTGCCAAAGAAAACATGCATCCCCCAAAGATAGCAGTTATAAGTTACCAAAGGGTCCAGTGCTCCGTGTTACAACCCACTTCTACACACAGACACACAGACACACACACACACAAACACACATACACACAAAGCTGGCACGGGTGGCTCATGTCTGTCATCCTAGCTACTCAGGAGGCTAACATCTGAGGATCACGGTTCAAAGCCTACCCATACAGGAAAGTCTGTGAGGCCCCTATCTACAGTGAACCACCAAATAGCCAGAGATGGAGCTGTGGCTCAAGTGTCGGAGCACTAGCTTTGAGCACAATAGCTCAGGAACAGCACCTAGGTCCTGAGTTCAAGGCCCAGTTCTTCTACCTCCAAACACACACAGACACAGACACACACACACACACACACACACACACGGACAGCCCAAGGCTTCAGCAGTCTCTGAGAAGAGAACCATGAACTCCCTCCATTAGGATCACATCCCACCCCCGAGAAGGTGGCACTCCAGACTTCAGACCCACTGTAGACAAAACATTGAGCTTCTCACATACCTGGAATGTCTCATAGCCCAGCATGGCATTTCCTACTGTACACACTGCTATGTGGAAAACGTAGTCACCTCTTTTTTTGTTGTTGGTCAGGGGGTTTGAACTCTGGGCCAGGGCACTGTCCTTCAGTTCTTCAGCTGAAGGTGAGCACTCTCCCACTTGAGCTACAGTGCCACTTCCTATTCTCTGGTGGTCCACCGGACATCAAGTCTCACAGAACTTTTCTGCCCAAGCTGGCTTTAAACCGTGATCCTCAGATCTCAGTTCCTAAATAACTAGGATGACACCCATGAATTACGGGCAGCCGGCCAAAGATACTTTTCCATGCCGTTCATCCTATCTCCTCAGGAGACTGAGATCTGAGGACTGTATTTGGATGCACCCTCCTCAGCAAAGTCCATGAGAACTCTTTATTTCCAATTAAACACCCAAAAAAGTTGGAAGTGGAACTGTGGCTCAAATGGTAGAATGCTAGCTTTAAGCATCAAAGACAAGGGATAGGACCCAGTCTCTAGTTTCAAGCTTTTTCTAGCAAAGACCCACCCAAGAAAAGGAAGCAGATGGGCACACTGGAGCTCAAAGCTCACACATAATACTCAAGACTCCCAGAACAAACCCAATCCTGCTCTGATTCTCTAGATTCTATGTCCTACATCATGGCAATCTTAGATGGGACTGACCATGCACCAAGTTAGGACGTTCAAGTACAATCTCATACTGAGGATCCCTGACCTTATCAGAGACTCAGGATCTCTCACTGTCCTGCATTGACACTGGACAGTGAGGTGAGGTCTAGTTATCCAACCACAGGATGTGGGAATGAAAGGATTTCACAGCCAAGGGAAGCAGACTGGAGGGCTCTATGTCCCTCTCTCTCAGGAAGGAGAAAAGGCCTGATCCATCCCAGCAATGTTCCTGGGTTGTGAGTATACTCAAAAACAACCCTGCTCAGAGCCCAGGGCCTCTGGTTTTCCCACCAGCCTCTACCCAAGCCTGCACCACCTTCAGTTGGCCCTCTCTGAATCCCAGATCTGCCATCTAGACTAAAGGGTGAGCCAGAAGAGAGCCCCACCTCTGCCTCTGTGAATGGCAGTCAAGAGGTCCTAGTGCCCCCTAGAGGAAGTCTCAGGGCTACACGGGTCCAGACTCCAGTCCTCATTCCCTGTCTGTCCTGTGCCATTGGCACAGTTACCTCTGTCTCTGGTGTAGGAATGAACACCGGGGGTGTTGTAAAGCCTAACTCGGAAATCCTTACCCAAAAGACCATCAGAGACTATCACCAATGTAAAAGCAAAGGAGTCTTTATTGGAAGCTTGAGCTTGGTCTCCGCAGTGTACATGGCAGCAGTCCATGATGCTGAGAGGCCCCGAGCCCATAGTTACACTTTTCATACACTTTTTTAGGGAATGTAGGGCTTTGCGTACATCATAATTTCTTGTAACAAATCACTACAAACCCCAGGGAAATCACAAAACAATTCTATAGTATGATTGGCACACTACAAAGAGGGAAAAGACCAGAAACAAGTTGTTGGTTAGATCAAGGGGGCCGACATTCTTTAAACTGGTTGGCTTGCACCACAGGGGAGTCTCAAGAGGATACATGCTAAACTGCAGAGTTGCTTTTTTAAACAAACACCAACTGTGGCCTGACTGCAGGGTCACCAAGCACTCCAGCACCTGCTTGCCTGCAGTTTTCCCAAGGATTGTTTATGTTCCTAGTCCCCTGGGAAATGCTTCTTCTGTTCATTCCCAGGTCGGGTTCATGGTCAGCTGCATAACTCATACCTCAGAAGATGCTCACTAGCTCAAGATGGAGTCACCCAGGCCTCAGTCTTCTCAGTGTCATCTTCAGATTGAGCCCGGGCATGTCCAAGTCCCAAGGATGTACTGCACAGGCATCCTGTGGCAGATGACAGCCAGGTGGTCAATGGTGAACCCAAGGTGCCAGGACTTTTAATAGTCATGTGGCTGGGTCAAAGGCTCTATCACTGATGGTTGAGGTTGTCAGGCTAGGTCACGGCTCCAATGTCCTGACACACCTGACCTGGGATCATCCTCCCTCTTCATCTTCCTTGCCCCACCTCCCCCGCTTTGACACTCCCTCACCCCCAAACTTCCCTAGATCTTGGACCAGAAAATAAACTTGTTGGGGCTGGGGATGTTCGAAACATGGTGAAACACCCTGAGCCCTATGGTCTACCCGAGGCTGCTTCCCTCTGCAGTCGGTGACCACAAAGCTCTTGGATGTCATAAAGTAGCTGAGGGGTCATTGGCTTGGTCCTACATACTGTCTTTAAGCTCTCAAACTGTCCCCACAGAGATTGTGAATGGTTGGCTGCCTTGATCCAGGGACTCCAAACCAAGGCTCGCATGCTCCCTTCTTCCCTTTCTTTCTTCTTTTTCTCCCACCGTCCTCCTCTCTCTTTCCTTTCTTTCTCTGACTCCTGGGCCTTGAACTCGGAGCCTGGGTGCTGCCCCTGAGTTTTTGTACTCAAGGCCAATGGACTAAGGCTTGACCCACACATCCACTTCTGGCATTGTCTTTTTGGTAGTTAGTTGGAGATAAAGTCTTACAGGCTTTCCTGCCCAGAACTTAAGCCTCGATCCTCCCATTTCAGCCTCTTAAGTAGCTAGGATGACAGGCATGAAGCACAGGCATCCAGCTCAAACCAAGGTGTCTTCATGTGTTGTGGAACCAGCACTGGAAATTTTCATCATCTATGACCACCCCTCCCCCCCCCCCCCAGCCTGGCACACACTGTAACTCTTTGTTGGATAAATAAATAAGCATTTGTCTACGACAATACTACAGAAAAGTCCCATCTGATTCTAGTAAGCATCTTGGGTGGGCAAAACCTGATGTAGCTCTCCCACAGTTCTCCCTACTCCCTCTTCCTGTCCTTCTGGTGCCACCGCACTTAACTCTTTTGGCTCCGAGGACGTGAGCCACGATGTACTCGCTGGATTCTGGGGCCTCTTGGATGCCTATCTTCTCAAAGATCTCTGTTCAGAGGCTGACCAGCTTTGTGGCACTCAATTCCCCACTCAGGTGTGAATAAGGTTGCCATCAGCTGTACACCTGGCTCAAGGGGCATACTCTCCACCGCCTGGGGCCAGACTGGATGGTCCACCATATCCGGCCCCCAAGTTTCATGTTGGAGACAAAGGATCCTTGAGGCATCCCAGGTCTCTGAAACTCCCAGAGTCCAGTACAGGTGCTAGGAATCGTCTCTGCTCACAGCTGGCATGCTGGGGATGGTGAGGTCACAATCTCTGCTCCTCACGACATTTTCAACTGTGGTTGAGAGCTGGAGGCTAATCAGTAGCTGCTGGAGAAAGGCAGTCAGGGCACGACGTTCATAGCAGGAGACCATCTGGCTAGGGAACTCTACCTGTGCTGCTTTGAACATGATTGTTTGGCAGCTGAAATGGTCCAACTAATTTGACCCATAATCCCAGGTGTTAGTGGAAATTGCCAAGTTCAAGAAAAAGCCTTGGAAAAGATGACATTTCACTTGTCCCAATCAAACTTAAAGGGTTCCAAAGTCAGTGGACTCTTTTCTTTCCAGACAGCCTACAGTAGGTTACAGAAACTGGCATTCAGAGAGCCCTAGCTAACTGCCATGTCCTGATACTGAGCAGGCTCCAGAAGAGAGAACACACTTGCCTACCACTGCCCAGCTGGAAATGGCCCAGGCGGGACACAGATTGGAGTCTGCAGGACTCCAGGGAGGACTGCACAACAGTGCACTGACCCAGAAGGGAATCCACGCCACCAGTGGGGGCCTGTAGCCCCCTGCCCAGATGCCCACAGACACCATCAATGCCCTGGGTATGGTTCCCCTCTCATCCTTTGTCGTGGTGAGCCATCTGCCATATCACACCATTCACCACTTCCCAGACCCTCCTAGCTTCACAGCCCCTGCCCTCCTCCTCCTCATCTCATTCCCTAATTATGTTTGGCATACTGAGGCATGAAGGCATGAAGGCATACTGAGACAGGTGGCTCCTCAGAACCAGGAGAGAAAACAAAGAAGGGGGTTATGGTGCCTCCAGAGGGGTGTCTCACCTGGGGTGGGGGCATTGCTGGGGAATTTGATGGGTTCCTAAAGGCTATATACATGGATGGACTCCCCACTTCCAGCCTAGATGCTTCTGGGTGACTTGGTGGATTCTTGAGGAGGACGAGGAGACCAGATGGACCAGGAGCACGAGCAGAGCTGGCAGAGCTGGGAAATGTGATCACCCTGGAAAAACTGTTAAAAACTGGGGTGTGGGGGGACAGGACAGGTGTATGTGTGTTGGACGAACACACCTCTCAAATATTTACCTCCTATCTGACCCCCAGTGTCCTCACCTCCCTACTGGGCTCTTCTGGGACCTCCTCAGTTGAAGGTGTGCCTGAGAAACAGAAGACAGACAAGGGCTCCCACAGCAATAAGAGGGCCACCCCCAGAAAAAAAAGAAAAGACCTGAGAGGTGCTGCTACCCACCTCTGACTAAAGCCATCAGGTTCCCACCAGGGAGAGGAAGGGTGCAGATATGCGGCTGTGTGGCTCACACTGCTCCAGGCGAGGGGCTCTGTGGTTTCTCCACCTCACCCATTTCTTCATCTCCCCTTTTCCTGGGGACACTGGCCGCTAGGGATGGGGATGGGATCCCAGGGTCAACACCCTACCCCAGTAACTGGTTCTCATTTGTGGCAGAGCCAGGGCGGACTGTGGGGCACAAGGGAGGTGCAGGTGGGACAGGAAAGGGGAGGCACAGGTCTGGGTCCACTGCGGGGAGGTGACAGGGAGTCACGAGGTACAGGGGTCACGGGGTGTGGGCCCAAGGGGCAGCCACTTATGTGTGCTGCTGGGGAGAAGCTGTAGGCTGTGGCAACTGGTGCTTGAGGGCCCTGGAGTCTGAGTACCTGGGGCCGGGGTCAGGTCGGGGCTGCAAGCAGGCTAGGGCTGTGCCATTTCTGCCAGGCAACTGAGAGAGGCAACAAGGATCCAAGCGGGCAGCACCATGTGTGAAATTCGGCACTGCTGGGAGGGGGTGGGGGCATCTGAGGGTGCCTGGCAAGGCTGTGAGCTTCCTCTGCTCCTCGTCCTCAACTGCTGCTGCTGCCCTTTTCTCAGCAGCCTCTGCCACCACCTCAGTGGTCTCCTCCCCAGGAGCAGCTACTTCCACCACCGCCCTGGCCTCAGCAGCCACCGTCTCCATTGCTGCACCTCAACCATCTCTGCCTTGCTCCCCCCGCCAGGATCTCAGATTCAGGGGCTCCGTGGCCGCTTCCTCTCCATGGGGAAGCAATGTGCCTGCCGTGCTGGCTCCGCATGCTCTCTGCTCCTGGCCAGAACCCGCACTATGATCCAAGTGGCCACCAGCCTCTGAAGCCGCTTCCCCTCCTGCATGTGCTTGCTCTTCTCTCTGACTTCACTCTCTGCCCTCCACTCCTCTCCTCGGCTTCCCCACCCCCGCCAGTGCATGTGTGCCCACCCCCACAGGGCCCTGGCTTTGGTTGCCACTGCAGTGTGCCTCTGGGCTCCCCTTCCCCTGGGTTCGCCCCCTCACCCCTGATTGCAATCGCAGCTTTGACTGGGCCCTGAAGCTTCCAGGCCATGGAAGCTTCCAGGCCATGGCAATTGCAGACTCAGCATAGCACTCCCCACCAACCCCAGTACCTGCCCGGGGGGAACTAATCTCCCCTCAGCCCCACCGCTGGAGGAGACTCTCCTCCATGCCCCTCCACTCTACACACCAAGCAGGTTCATGGTGACCCTCGTGTGCATATGTGTGTGTGTACGTGTGTGTTTGTGATTGTGTTTGTGTATGTGTGATTGTTGAGGATAACTACCACTCAAGGACTCAGAACATAGCAACCTTTGGAATGACTCAGTACACAGCACACTTTCAAAAACAGCACAAAGCACCCTGTGTAAAGGACTCAGCACACAGTTAACTTTGAAGGACTCAGCAGATAGTACCCTGTGTAGAGTACTCAGCACACAGCACTTTTTGAAGGAGGGGGACCATAGCCTGCAGTGTAAAGGACTCAGTGCCTGACATGTTTGGAAAAACTCAGCATGTAGCACTCTTTCCCAGGTACTCATTACATAGCACCCTGGGTTAAGACTCCACACACAGCACCCTCTGAAGGGCTGACTACATAGCACACTATGTAAAACACTCAGTGCACAGCACCCTTTCAAAAACTCAGCACATAGCACAATTTTGAAGGACGCAGCACAATCACATTGTGGAAGGTCTCAGCACACAGCACCATTTGAAGGACAGTACAAAGCACCGTGTAAAGGACTCGGCACACAGCACTCAAAAAACTCACCTCATCCCTCTCTTCTTAAGGGTTCAGCACATAGCAGCACCCTTTGGGATGAATTAGTACACCACACTTTTTGAAGGACTCAGTTAACAGTACATTGTGTAATGGACTCTGCACACAGTACCCTTTGGAAAACCCAGAACGGCCCAACATTCTTAGGGACTCAGCACATAGCACCTTTTGTGATGACTCAGCAAACAGCACCTTTTTGAGGACTCAGCACAAAGCCCCCATGTGGGAAGGACCCAGCAAACAGCACCCCGTGAAGGAATCAGCACATAGCTGTAATGTCACAAGTTCAGCTGTCATTAGAATTAGTGTGCTTTCTTCAGTATCACCATTCTTCAGAAATACTTCACAAATCCTACTAGTTCACATTTAGGTAATCTGTATTTTATGGAGGAGGGTCAGTTGGGGGTCTTGAACTCAAAGCTTGGGGGCCCTGTCTCTGAGCTCTTTGGTTCAGTGCTAAAGCTCTACCATTTTGAGACACAGCTCCAATTTTGTTTTTTTGGGGTTGTTCTTTGACAGGCCTTTCAGTGATCAGAAAGGCCAAGTAGGGGTGTCCGTGGGCAAAGGCTCTTAGGCTGGCCTGGAGCTGACCTCTTCCTTCCTTGTGCCCCTCAGAGCCGGGCCTCCTGGAGCTCTCTTGGCCTAGGGTGGAACAGACTTGCTCTGGCATCAGCACTCTGGGTGATCAAAAATCAGCTTGGCCCTGGTCACTTTCCCAAATTGAACTGTAGAGGACTATGGTGTGGGGGGGGGGGGGGCGATGTCCCGTGTCTGGCCACCAGGGGTCAGGAGTCTCCCACCATAGAGATTGTACTTGTGAGTTGTGTTTACTCTTGCTTGCCTGGGGCCCCCATCATGCTTCAAAGCCACCATGGACAGGAAAGTCCTTGAGGCTCTTACCTACATTTAACCATAGAAAAGCAAGTGGGGCTGTGACTCAAGTGGCAGAGCACTAGGCTTGACCAAGAAAACTCAGAGATAGAGCCTAGGCCCAGAGTTCACACACACACACACACACACACACACACACACACACACACACACATATACACACACACACCACATGCATGCAAAATCAAAAATTTCTACACTGCAATCTTTGGGTATTCTCTACCTTTTCCCCACTAAGTCTGGTGGTTGTTTGCCTAAGAGTTTGATGCATACAGCACCACCTGGTATCTTTGATTTTAGGGAACAGAATGGATAGAAGGTCAGCTTTCCCCCATCCCAGGTCCTTGGTTGGGTCAAGGTCTATCCAGGCCCTTTGGGGGTCCTTTAACA
This sequence comes from Dipodomys spectabilis, assembly GCF_019054845.1. NCBI lineage: Eukaryota > Metazoa > Chordata > Mammalia > Rodentia > Heteromyidae > Dipodomys > Dipodomys spectabilis. Next base: position 8,241 of record NW_024871337.1, read on the forward strand.
GACTCGCCAAGAAGCCTTGAAATGGTATCACATGCTGGGCATTGGTAGCTCACTCCTGTCATCTGAGCTACTCAGGAAGCTGAGATCTGGAGCATTATGGTTCCAAGCCAGCATGGACACGAAAGTGTGTGAGACTCTTATCCTCGATGAACCTTCAGAAAACAAGAAGTGGCCCTGTGGCTGCAGTGATGAGTGCCAAGCTCGAGAAAAAGAGCTCAGGGACAATTCTCACAGCCAACAACAAGGAGAGGTATTGCATGTTGGCTTTGGGATTAGCATGGGCCAAATGTAATTGGAATTTTCAAGTGCTCCAAGAAAAAGCAGTACCTCCTTTAGTCCCATGCTCCTCCATCTCGTCTCACCCCCTGACCTTGGCCATGCTTTGGGTCAGCATGGTCCTGGCTGGATGAGAGGGCTTCAAGGAGGAAGATCCCAGAGCAATCACCTCGCCTCCTTCTGCTCTGCTCACCCTGCTGTTTCTGCTCTTTGTCATAGACTTTCTTCCTGGAATACATCTGTGAGGTCATCACCACCAGCATAGTGGTGAGTGGTTGTGGTCCAGGCTAACACAGGCAGTCAGAGGTAGAAGTGGGTCTGGGACTAAGAACTTCCACCCTAACTGTGGGTTGAGGCCAGGACTGACCTTTATTTCATCCTGAGCCTTGCAGGAGTGGGGAGTCAGTGTAGAATCCACATAGAGTCAGGTAAGATCGGAATCTGGAGAACCACTTGTTTGGGGAAGGATGTGGGGCTCAGGGGGGCACTGTTGTTGGTACTCCTCTCTCAGGACTCCCCTCTCCCTCTCTCATCCCTCAATGGTAGAAGAGAAACTTCAACTAAGAGTGTGGGAAGGGGGGGGAGGAATATTTCTGTGTGAACCAGACTTGTGCTTCATATTCATCCTAGCCCCTACTTCCTATTTATCTGAGGAATGGCCATATGGGTTTGGGAGGACAGGAGATCATCCTAGTTGAGAACGTGTCTTAGCTGTAGAGTGTGTGCCTAGCATGCCTGAATCCCTGGGTTTGATTCCACACAGAAAAAGCTGGAAAGAGTGGTGGCGCTCAACTGGTAGAGCAACAGCCTTGATCAAAAAGAGCTCAAGGATAGTGGCCAGGCACTGAGTTCAAGCCCAAGGACTGGAAGAACAAATCTTTGTTAGAGGCTTTTTTTCCCTTTGAAAACAAATTATTCTTTGTGATAAGCATAATATGGGCCTCTTCCCTGGCCACCAATGGTCCATTAGATGTCCCTTGAATTTGGGCAGCCTCCTGGCAGCCTCTGCCCTACATGACCCACAGTTTACCCTTCCCATCACCTGGCAGATGGAGCTCTTAGATATGGCCAACTGGCAACCTACTTCTGGTGGCTGCTGAGGCTTTTGAGAGTCATTATGTCACATAGAGAGTTATCATCCTCATGAGTCTACAGAAGAAAGGGAGAGAGTGCTCCTTGCTCAAGCCCTCGAGCTGTAGGCTTCTCTGGTTCTGGGGCATCTGCTGCAGGACGTGCTCCGTGGGGGAGTCCTCAATGTGGTCGGGAACTCCGACCTCTCCTTTGGCAGTTTCCAAGCTGTCTTGAAGTTTCAGTTCTTCAAAACCTTTCTGCTCCAGGCTCTTTTCACCCACTCCGGAGCCTGAGGCCTCTGAAGGAGCGGTGGTGGCGGGGGGCTCAGCCTGTGCGGCATCTGGAGCATTCTGTCAGCCCCTTCCCCTGCGAGGACCAACAGCAGCTCTCACAGCTCTCTCTTCTTCTCCATCTTCTGGGAGAGCTGGCACACATGCTTGGCTTTCTCCAAACACAGCTCATCCAGGACGAACATCCGCTCTTTACACGCCACGAGGGACTCCTCTATGGTGCAAATGTGTGCCGACAGCTAGCTGCATCAAAGGTGGAGTTAATCTGCTGGACTATGGAAGTCCACCTTATCATGCAGGTCATGGAGGAAGCAGATTTTCTTCTCGGATGCCCACGTGTCCCACTTCCCATCCTCATGCCTGCTGTGGTAGCAGCTCTGTGGCTCCAGCTCTATCTTGCACTGAGCTGCTGTGTTAGCAGGGCGCCTGCAGTGGGGCCACCGCTCCTGCAGCAGGAGTTTCCCCCTGTGGATCTCAGCCTCTGAGAGTGCTCGCAGAGCCATGTCATTCTAGGTCTGGGGCATGTCTCTGTCTTCTGCGATGGTCACGTTGGGAGAAGTCACTCCTCACCCTTTGCTTCTCCAGGGCTCACAGCTTCCCTCCCCAAGGAAAGCCAGGAAGCTCAACTGGGTCTGCAGGCTCTCCTCCTGTGGTCTGGTCAATTCCAGGCACTTAAAAGTGTCCTGCCACGTTGGGGACACCACCTGGTCCTCCCAGTTGGTTGGGCAATGCACTTGCTTCAGCTGCTCCAGCAGGTGCTACTGCAGGACCTACTACCTGGAGCACAGCTGCTCATTGGAGGTGATGTGCTGCTCACAGGTGGCTTTGAGCTCTGGCAGCTGGGCCAGGGACTGCTCCTGCTGCTCCTGCAGCTCCCAAGCTGCTTGGCTCTCTCTCTCTCAGCCACCTCTTTACATTCGTCTATCTTCTCCTCTGAGTGGACTAGATGTTCCCACAGATGTTTCTTCAGCTGCTGCTCTGAGTCCAGGATGCTGATTAGCTCCTCCTTCTCACCACTTACCCTGTGGAGAGCATCCCACAGCAGAGCCAGCTGCTCCTCTTGCTATGGGTTACACACACATGTGCATCGTGGTGTCTCGGGGATCTCCTGCCAATCCTTGGACTTCTTCTCCAGGCTCTGTAATTGCTCCTGCTGCTCCGGATTCTGGAGACAGAGCCTCTGGTTTTCCTTGACCTGGATGTGAAGTTGTTTCTCCAGGTTTTTCAACTCCATTTGTCCATGGTATTCCTGGGCCTGCAACTGCCGCTCAGCCTGAGATGGTTCTGCCAGCTTCTTCCTTAGTTCCCCCAGCTCATTCTCTAGGTGCATCACCTGACTCTTCTTTCGCTCCTTTTTCTCTGTCAGTTGGTACACCTGTTCGGTGAGCCAAGGAACCTCCTCCTTCCATGCAGACCTGTGAATGTGCAGGTCCTCCGTGAAGGTGTCTCTCTCCAGATTTGCTGAGTTCACCATGCAGCTCAGGTTGTCCAATAGTCTCTTCAGTACCCACGCCTCGCCAGCACTTGTGGGAACTTGCAGATTCTGTTCTTCCTGTTACTCTTCTGTGTCCAGAGCACTTCCAGCTTCTCCTGAAATTCTGTGTTCACTTGCTCCAGGTCATCAAAACTTCTGGTCATTTCCTTGAGCTGAAGTGTCACATCTTTCAGCTGTTTGAAGAACATTTCTATCTGCTTCTGTGTAGTAGTGACAACAGAAACCACTATCTCCAGCTCTGCCATGCACCGCTTTCGACCTATAGGTGGCTGGTGAGAACTCCTTGCTCTATTTCTCTGCCATTGGCTGCCTGCTTGACTTGGGCTGGCGCAGATGGTAAATCGCTTTCTGCTGAAACCAACCTCTGTATGGGTGGCTTGAGGATCTCTAGCTCTGTTTTTGGTGTTTCGTGCACCTGAGCTATCTTCTCCCTCTCTTTCTCCAGTCAGTCCCTCAGGTCTGTCTTTTCCTGCTTCAGTGGTTGGATCTTTGCACAGAGCGCCTGGTTTCTTTTGCTGCATTCCAGGTGGGTATCACATGTTGCTAGCACCTCTGCAGATCCTTGGTAGTATCGGGAACATTGACACTCTGATCCTGGTGACTGTGACTGTGTCCAAAGGCAAGGGAGGCCCACAATCAGCATCAGCTTTGGCCAGACACTCCATTGAATCATGCTCCCTAGTGGTGTTTTTCTTGAGGATCCCTCCCTTTTCTGTGTTCTTTGTTTTCTTGAATGTTGCAGGTCTGATGGAAGGATTCCTTTGCTGATGTTCTGGCAGTAGTTTCTTGCCTGCAGGTCTTTCATGGAGTCCGGTTGTTTCAGACATCTGAGCACTGGGATGGGAAAGATGGGCTGGCCATGTTCCCAAGCTCTGAGAAATCCTCTATTTTCCCACTCACTGATTAGGACGTCAATTTCCTAATCTACTCCAAAGTCTCCTCAAGTCTCCTGTTCACCACTCAGCCAACTCTCCCTTCCTCAACTGCTGTTGTTAGTGTCAACCAACTGAGGGAGTCCTGGTGCTGGGAAGCGTGGAATGTGGGGATGGCTACAATTCTTGTATCGCATTGGTCAGAAAGAACCATGAAAAATGGGATTGTGGCAAGAATTCTGTGATGCAGGCAGCATGGGTGGAGTCAAGATGACAGCATCTCCCCCAGCCCCTTTCCCAGGGAACTCTGTCCAATTCAGTTGGGTACAAGATGGTGACCTGCTTTAGCCAGATGGTTGCACATATTGTTGTGTATGTCTGTTTGTTGCAAGTCCTGGACCTTGAACTCAGGATCCGGGCACATTCTTTGAGCTGCTTTTGCTCAAGGCTAGCCCTCTACCACTGGAACCACACAGCTCTACTTCTGGCTTTGTTGACATTGAAGTTGGACCTGGGTCTCAAGGACCTTCTTGCCTAGGGTGAATTTGACCATGATCCTCCTATCACAGACTTGTAAATATCAAGGAGGACTGCTGAGAGCCACTGGTTCTTGCTTAATCATTGATCTTGCTGTTCTTGGACAGACCAGTGAGTTCCCTATCCTAGGGTTTAAGTGGTGGGAGCTGGAGCCCACAGTTTGAATCCTGGTCCTGCCACCTCCAAATGGCAGGAGAGCCTTAGAAATTCATTCCTATCTATACGAATACCAATGGAATGTGATGTATGTTATGACTGAATGGGCAGTTCTTGAATTATTCTACGATAAAATTATACACAATTTTATTATAAAACACTGATTATTTTATTCAATACTTTATGAAGCATTTAAACAATCATATTCATTAAATAGAGGCATAATGAAATACCTAAGAATTGGGCCTCACATAGTATAAAGGTGTCATTTTTTTTTCTGCCAGGACTGAGATTGGAACTCTTAGTCTGGGTAACTCTGTTGCACAGTGTGGAATGGGGAAGCTGGCCTCCTTGAAGTCAAGAAATTCATGTGTACACCTCAGGTCTGAAATGGATCCCCAGCACTAGAAAACATCCTATTCATGTACATTTTAAATATGTGATTTATATTTACATACATATGTTGACTCCAGATTACTTTCAGTGTAGTTATTCATTTTATGTTTTGTTTCATTCATGTAGTGACTGTTTGTTTTATTAATTATTATGGAACATAGAACATTGATTACATTTATTACATAGGATATAGGTCTGCACACGTATTACACTTATACCTGACACCCAGGACTTTCACAGGAAAGGAAAACATGTATCACCATCAGCTTCTTACTCCACGATTCGTTTTGTGGGATTCATTTTGTGGGGGAGAACTCAAGGCCTACAAGGCACAATTCATGAATGGGTGAGTGTCAACACACCATCCTGGGGCAAATTGAATTGACAGGCAGTTCCTAGGACCTTAACTCAAGCCCCAGGTTTTGAAAAAATAAGAACAGAGTGACACCCAGATGGTAGTATGATAATAAATATATATCTTTATAGAGTGTCAGAGGTATCTATCCATTACTCAGTTATAAAGACTACATTCCTACCAATTTTTGGATATTTATTATGCCTCCATGTAATTAATGTTATTATTTTAATAAACTATTAAGCAAATCAGTGTCCAGAAATTATTGCATCCCTGTGAGAAATAGTATTCTTTTAATGCTTCATAAGATAATTAAATAAAATCAATCAGCTGACTGAAATCATGTAGTCTAATTTTATTCAAGTATCATTCATGACCAACCTTTCAACCATGACATTGATAACATTCCATCGTTATTCCTGTGAATGGGAATGAGTCTCTTAGGATCTCCCACCATCCAGAAGTGGTATGACTGGCATTCGAACTGTAGGCCTATGTTGCCATGTGGGACTATGGCTTCTTCAAAAGCCCACAATTAAAAAAATATTTAGCTCCCTGGTTCACAATTCGTGCCATTTTTTCTGCCAGGCCAAGGATTTGTACTCAAGGCCTGGGTAAATATGCAGCACTGTGAGGGATGGGAATCTGACCATGCTTGAAGACAAGAAAGTCAGGCCTGTTCCCTAGGCCTGAATTCAAGCCTCAGGCCTGGAAAGCATACTCCTTATAACCATTTTAAAGATAGAATTTATATTTTCATACAGATATTCAGTCCATATTGTGTTTGGTGTGGTTATTCATTGTATGTCTTGTTTTATTCATTTATTTACCAATTATTTTATTGACTCAGATGACACCTCTACCATTTATTACATTGTTTACATCCTATCACATAGCATCTAGATTTGTAGATATGTTCTCCATCATATCTGACACCCAGGACTCTCCCAGAAAAGGAAATCATTTGTCACACTCGACTTCTTACTCCAAGATTAAATATTTGGCAGTGCTAGGATCTGAACTCAGGGCCTAGCAGGCCCAATTCATGAATGGATGAGTGTGAGCATGGCAGCCTCTAGCCAATGAAGCTGGCAGGTGGTTCCCAGGTGCTGAGATCCATCCCCAGGTTTGCACAAAACAGTGATACATGGATAGGCAGATGGTGCTATACAAGTAAATATACATAGGTAAAGAGCACCAGAGCCGTCTATGATTGAATGACACCTACTACGTTCCTACCAACTCTTAGGCATGTATTATACCACCATTGAAGGAATATTATTCTTTTCATGCTTAATAAACTATTAATTAGGATCAATTAGTTTCCTAGGATTATTGCATCCAATTTTAGACTAGACCGAAGCATGAACTACTCTTTCAATTGGTATTCCTATGCATAGGAATGAGTCTCTTGTGATCTCCTGCCATTGGTAGGTGTCAGGACCGGGATTTGAACCCGGGACCTATGTTGACAGGTTTGCCTATGTCTTCCCTGATACCCCACTAGCCTTCAGCAATGGCAGTTCAGGTCCACTTTGCAACCGTTTCATTCAGACACAGGATAGTCACTGTGCAAAGAAAAATAATGTAAAACTCCCAGCCCTCTGCAGCTCACCACTTTTTTCTATGCTACTGTTTTTTCTTCCTGCAAGCAATGTGGGCCTAGGATCCCAGGATCGGCTATGGGTCCAGAGGTTACACTCCAGCCTAGGGTGATCGAAGCTGAGGCAGAGTTGCCACGACCAGAGTTCAAGCCCCCTGTTGGCAAAATAAAGAATAAATTAAAAATTAATATTTAACTAAATTAAAAAAGAAAGAAAGCTCCCTGATTTGGAATTTCTGCCAGTTTTGTTTCCTAGCCTAGGATTTGAACTCAGGTCTCAGTAACTCTGTAGCAGTGTGCACGAAAGTGAAAAGTTGCCACTTCTTGAATTCAAGCCCAGTGCAAAGCCAAACATAAAAATTAAGTCACTGAGCTCGGCAGGGGGAGTAGATGTGGAGAAGTGGGTGGGGGGATGGTAGGTGCAACACAAAGGAGGAGGCTACAATCCTCAATAGGAAATATAATCATTACCTTGCTCATTTAACTGTTACCTCTCTCTACAACATTTTTACAATAAAAAATGAAAAAAGTAGTGCTCAGAGAAGCATTTTGGGGGTAAGGGAAAGAGGTCTGAATAGATGTACAAAATTCCACACTGATTTTATTTTAATGTTCAGTATGGAATTGAGTAATCATAGCTGCTTCCATTAAAAAGAATTAAGTCACTGTATTGGAAAAGGTGCCAGTATTTCTTTCAGTGCTTGGATTTGATCTCATCATCCAGATAACTCTTTTGCACCGTGGGTGAAAGCAAAGCTCACTGTCCCTGAGGAAAAGAAATTCAGGTTAGAGTTACCAGGGTCTGAATGAAGGCCCTGCAATGGAAAAACTTTTCTATGTATGTGTAATATATTATATATATTTTCTTATGTATGTTTATAACATATTATGATTTTTATTATTGATTTTGTACTTATTTTAGTTTTTACTTGATTCATATATTTTAGTTTTTACTTGATTCATTTACTTCTTGTCTATTGAATTTAGAATTTTTGGTGGGGAAGTCCAGTCGTGGGCCTGAACTCTGGTCCTGGGCGTTGTCCCTCAGATCTTCAGCTCAAGGCTAGCGCTTTACCACTTGAGCCCACAGCGCCTCTTCTGGCTTTTTTTTCTGCTTATGTGGTGCTGAGGAATTGAACCCAGGACCTCATGAATGCAAGGCAAGAGCTCTACCAGTGAGCCACCTTCCCAGCCCCTATTTAGTATTATTATACACATAATATTTAATATATGTTGTACAACTATTATAAAATTATACACAATAATATAGGGCTGAGTTCTGGGAAGATGGTGGAGGAGAAGCTGGGGGCTAAACAAGCTCTCCCATAGAAAGCAGTTTTAGTGCTCCAATGAACAGTCCTAAGCCAGAGAATCACACAAAGTGTGCTATCACAGTAAAGAGTGTTAGGCTAGAGAGGGAAAATCCAGGCAAGGAGACAGATCTGAGCACTTGCCAACAGCCGTGGCTGCGGTGGCGGCGGCAGTGGCAGTGGCAGCAGCGTTGGCGGTGGCCATAGACCCCATACCTGCAACACATAGAGTCCAAGACAAAGGTGCCAGACTTGGCCAGTGAGTGGATTCTACTCAACTCCAGCAAGAACTGACAAGGAGCACACATTATCATCCTGCATTTCACAGACCAGAGACGACCCAGGAACCAAGACTCTGGCTTGAGTAGAAGCCTGACATTCTCTCAGGGAGCAGAGGAGGGAAGGCCACCCCTCCCCCACCACTATGGGAGATCTCCATCTTTGATGATGGCAAAGGCCTGGCTGAGCAGCTAGCTCCAACTCAGGCCTTGGAAGAAAACAAAAGAGTCATTAAGCAGGTCACAGGAACCTAACTTGACCTGCCAGGCTCAGCTCAACCCAGGGAAAAGTCACCCAGCCTGGGCTGCCAGCCCAGGAGTGTCTTCCTTCACTGGATAAACTGAGACAGAGGCTTCCCCTCTCTACAGCAGCCTTGACAATCAATTGAAATTCATTAAACATAAACCCTGAGAATGGCTCCAGGCAGAGCTCTGTGAGTGTCTCAGAAGCTAGTCCCTCAGGGAAAAGCTAATGTTTGATGAAAGGCCTCAACTCTACCCAGAACCTAGCCTAATCACAGCATCTCCAAACGAGAAAACAGCCATCTCCCTCTTCTGTGATACTCAAAGTAGATCTCCCTCCCATTGAACTAGACTAGGAGGAGGATCACAAAATCCTGGGTAAAGCAGAGCATTTTTCTGCTTGCTCAAACAAACTGACTTAAGAAACCAACCAAGCCACAGGAAAATCAAACACCACAAACAGACAAGAGACTCCAACTAGAAACTGGTTACAGACACAAGAGAGATACAGGATCTTTCCATTCCACCCAAAAAACTCAAAGAACTCTTTTTTGTACCGTTTATAAAGAACTTTTTTCTAAAACTCTTTTTAATTTTTAATTATTAACATTAAAAAATTTTGTTTTCTATTAACATTTTTCTTCCTCTTATAATTTTTATTTTAGGGGTATATGGGTATGTGCTTTTTTTCTTTTTTTTAATTTTTCTTAAAATTTTTTTTGTTTAGCTTTATTGACCTGTTGATCATTTTTTGTTCTTTCCTTCCCATTCTTTTCACCTTTTCGTCTCTTTCATTCTTCTTTGCGTGACTTAATCGATGTTCTGCTCATCCTGAGATATACCCATAGTCGATTATTAGACCTTATCCCCCATTGTGTACACATTTAATCCAGAAATTTATTACTCAATTCAAAACCTCTTAGACTTAAATTCCTTAATAGCAGTAATACATCTTTTTACTTATATATTTTAAGCATTTTTATTTTTAAGTTTTTCACATCTCCTTTCTATCCCTACCCTTCTCTTATCCTATGCATGTTCTTCTCTGAATATTATGTTTTTAAATTTGCATAATTTTTAAGTTTATAAGTGTTTCTTTTTAACTTTTAATTTTTTTCTATTTTTTCTTGTCTCTTTTTTCTCTTTCTCTTTCTTCTTCTTTTCCTCTCTCTACTATCATTGTATCCAATCTATTTCCCACTTTGAGATTAGGACTTAGTTAAGTGGACCTTTTCAGCCTGTCCACATCCCTCTATTCCTATTTTTTCCCACATCTCTCCCTAAACCTAATAATTTCTGGTTTACCAAATTCTTCTTTAAAGTTCGTAACCAATTAATACATATTTGTTGGATGTTGAATAGATATATCTGTTGAACTAGATTGTATTTGCAGACTTTTGACTGTACAACTACAGACTTTGGTTGATGCTTGATTTAAGAGAGTGTTCTAGCACAAAACGTGTTAATTTCATCCCAAATGGGCAGGGTTAAAAACACTCAAAGAGAATTACAGGAATTGCGTGGACGTGAGGATGCTCATCAAAGAGTAATACAGGAATTGAGAGAGCAGGATGAAAACACACAAAGATCGCTAAAGGTATTCATGGAATCCATAAACATAAAGTTGAAAGAAGTCAGGGAGACCACAAAGGGAATGCTGAATGGAACCCAACAGAAGGAATGGCAGTCCAAGGAAACCATAACCAATAAAATAAGTGATTTGAAAATAAACACTGAAAACCAAATTAAGGAAGTAAAGCAGTTCTTACAAGATCTAAAACAAAGCTCCAACAAAGAATTTGAAGCAATCAAAGCCAACCAACTAGAAGGCAAAGAAATAAAAAACAAAGTAGAAAGTCTTGATAGTAGCTTACACCATGCAGAAGATGGGATTTCAGAGATTGAAGACAGCCTAGATATTATAGAGAAAGAACATACAACCATCTAAGACAAATCCAAGAAGTAGGATAGATCTATTCAACACTTGGAAGACACCATCAGAAGGCCTGATCTGAGAATAATGGGTGTAGAGGAGCACCTAGAGACAGAAGTTAACGGTCTGGGAAATTTAACAGGATCCTAGCAGAGAACTTCCCAAGCATGCAAAAAGATAGGTCTAGTCAAAAACAAGAAGCTTTTAGAACTCCAAACAGACCAGACCAGAACAGGACAACCCAGCATCACATTATAATCCTCACAGGATCAATTCAGACCAAGGAAAACATCCTTAAAGCTGTCAAGGAGAAAAGATCAATCACTTCTAAAGGGAAACCAATTAGAATTAGCTCAGATTTCTCAGCAGAGATGATTAAAGCAGGAAGAGCCTGGAATCATGTATGCCATGCCATAAAGACAAACAACTATCAACCATGTATATTGTACCCAGATAAACTCTCCTTCATAACCGAAGGTCAAATAAAAACTGTCCATATCAAAGAAAAATTGAAACAATTTATATCTACCAAACCAGCCCTACAAATGATTCTCAAAGATATCCTACACATAGAAAACCAACAAGACCACAAAAAGGCGAAGAAACCGCAGCCAAACTGAGAATCCAAGAACCATAGAAAGAACCCAGTTGCCACACCCCCAAGAAGGTGGATAAAATAGCAGGAACTCCAAAATACTTCTCAGTTCTATCTATCAGCATTAATAGACTTAACTCTCCAATTAATCGACATAGAATGTCTAGTTGGATTAAAAACCAAGATCCTTCTATCTGTTGCCTTCAGGAGTCACATCATGCCCATAAAAACAAACACATTTTCAATGTGAAAGGCTGGAACAAAATCTACCAAGCAAACAGCCCCCATAAACAGGTGGGACACGCAATCCTAATATCAGATAAAATAGACTTCAAAGTAGAATTAGTGAGGATAGATAAAGAAGGTCGCTACATACATATTAAGGGATCTCTCCTTCAGGAGGATATTACAATTCTAAATATATATTCGTCAAATAACGGAGCATAAAAATTTATTAAAGAAACACTACGTTCCCTCAAATCCCACATAGATCCAAAGGCATTAATTATTGGGGACTTCAACACACCACTATCCCTACTAGATAGATCAACTTGGCAAAAACTCAACAGAGAAACCACAGATCTAAACAGCTGCATAGATCAAATAGATTTAATAGACATCTACCGAATATTTCACCCAGCAGCATCAGAATACACGTTTTTCTCAGCAGCACATGGAACATTTTCCAAAATAGACCACATTTTAGACCACAAAGCAAACTTGTCCAAATTCAGAAACATTGAAGTTATTCCTTGCAGTCTCTCTGACCACAAGGGAATAAAATTAGAACTCAACACTAAAAGCCACCAAAGAAAGTCCTGCAACACATGGAGGTTGAACAACACACTGCTAAATCACGAGTGGGTCATGAAAGAGATTAGAAAGGAAATGCAAAATTTCATGATATTCAACAAAAATGAACACACAAATTACCAGCACCTCTGGGACAGAGAAAAGGCAGTACTCAGAGGCAAATTTATAGCTCCGAGTTCTTACATCAACAAATTGGAGGACCTGAAACCAACAATTTAATGAGATATCTGAGCCTCCTTGAAAAAGAGCAGCAAGAAAAACTGCAATCCAGTAGACGGAAAGAAATAATTAAAATTAAATCAGAACTAAATGAATTAGAATCCAAATAAACCATAGAAAGAATCAACAAAACCGAGTTGGTTCTTGGAAAAAATTAACAAATTTGACAGACCCTTAGCAAATCTTATCAGAAAAAGAAGAGAACACACGCAACTAAATAAACTCAGAGATGAGAATGGAAACATCACCACAGAACAACCAAAATTCAAAACATTATAATACTTCTCAAAACTTTTCAAATATTTCTCAAAACTTTCTCTAATAAGTTTGAGAACTTGGCAGAAATGGATCTTTTCCTAGCAAATACTGACATGCTGAAACTAAACCAAGATGAGTTAAGCCATTTTAACAGGCCCATATCATGCATTGAAATAGAAACACAAATAAGAGACCTCCCTCCTAAGAAAAGCCCAGGACCAGATGGATTAACAGCAGAATTCTACAAGGCCTTCAAAGCAGAGCTCACACCAATACTTCTCCAACTCTTCAATGAAATTGAAAGAGAAAGTTCACTACCGAACTGATTCTATGAAGCTATCATAAACCTCATCCAAAACCAGGCAAGGACTCATCAAAGAAAGAGAAGTATAGACCCATTTCTTGGATGAACATTTATAAAAAACTTCTTAACAAAATTTTCACCAATCTTCTTCAACAATATATCCAAAAAATCATATACCACGGTCAAACAGGATTCATTTCAGGGATGCAAAGCTGGTTCAATATATGGAAATCAATTAGGATGATTCATCACATCAACAGGAGCAGGGATAAGAACCACATGGTTATCTCAATAGATGCAGAAAAAGCATTCGACAAGATTCATCATCCCTTTATGATGAAAGTTCTGGAAAAATTAGGAATTCATGGAACATTCCTCAATACAATAAAGGCTGTTTATGACAAACCTACAGCCAGTATTATACTTAATGTCGAAAAACTAAAGCCATTTTCTCTTAACTCAGGAATGAGACAAGGTTGTTCACTCTCTCCACTTCTCTTCAATCTACTATTAGAATGCCTAGCTACAGCAATAAGACAAGATGCAAACATAAAAAGGATCCAAATAGGGAAAGAAGATGTAAAATTCTACCTAGGTTTAGATGACATGATCCTGTATTTAAAGAATCCAACAGACTCCACTCCTAAATTACTCAAGCTTATTCAAAACTAACCCTCAAAAATCAATGGCTTTTCTGTATGTCAACATGAGAAAAGTGGGGCTGAAATTAGGAAAGCAACTCCATTCATAATAGCCACTCAAAAAATAAAATACTTAGGAATTAACTTAACCAAAGAAGTGAAGGACCTCTAGGATGAAAATTTTAAAAACCTGAAAAAGGAAATCAAAAGAGAATTTAGAAAGTGGCAAAAACTCCCATGCTCCTGGATTGGGAAGATCAACATCGTGAAAATGGCAATACTTCCCAAGGCTATCTACAAATTCAATACAATACCTATCAATATTCCAACCTAATTCTTCATGGAAATATAAGACACAATCCAAAAATTCATATGGAATAATTGAAGACCCCGAATGGCAAAAACAATTCTCAACAGAAAGAACTGTGCTGGAAGCATATCAATACCAAATTTCAAACTCTACTACAAAGCCATGGTAATCAAAACAGCTTGGTACTGGCACAAGAACCGAACTCAAGACCAGTGGAATAGAATTGAAACCCAGAAATGAATGCACAGACTTATAGCCATCTAATCTTTGATTAGGGAGCTCAAAAAATAGAATGGAAGAAAGACAGCCTCTTAAGTAAATGGTGCTGGCAAAATTGGTTAACTACTTGTAGAAAACTATAGCAAGATCCTTATATATCACCCTGAACCAGAATCAACTCTGAATGAATCAAAGACCTCGGAGTCAAAGCAGACACTCTGAAAACATTACAGGATGGAACAGGAGAAACCCTAGGTCTTCTTGGCACAGGGCAAAATTTTCTTAATGAAGACCCATAAACAACAACAAATCAAAGAAAGTTTGGACAAATGGGGTCGCATGAAATTGCAGAGCTTCTGCATGGCAAAGGACATAGCCAGGAAGATTAATAGGAATCCCACGGATTGGGAGAAGATCTTCACTTTCCATACAACAGACAAGGGTCTCATATCTAAAATGTACCTAGAACTCAAAAAATTAAATCCCCCAACAACAAATCTTGAAAAAAACAGCTGCCCAATAAATAAGTGGGCTAAAGACTTAAAGAGGAACTTCTCTGAAGAGGAAAGAAGGATGGCCAATAGACACATGAAGAAATGCTCAACATTCCTAGACATAAAAGAAATGCAAATCAAAATAACACTGAGATTCCACCTTACACCAGTTAAAATGGCAGTGATCAAGAACTCTAATAACAACAGATGCTGGAGGGGATGTGGACAGACGGGAATCTTTCTGCGTTGTTGGTAGGATTGTGAACTTGTTCAACAACTTTGGAAAGCAGTATTGAGTTTCCTCAAAAGACACATAGAACTCACCTATGACCCAGAAATCCCACTTTGGGGCATTTACCCAAATATTCAAAACTAGACCACACTAAACGTACCAGCACGACTATGTTTATTGCTGCATTATTTACCATAGGTATGATATAGATCAGCCCAGATGCCCCTCAGTAGATGAATAGATCAATAAAATGTGGTACATATGCACAATGTAATTCTATGCCTCCATCAGAAAGAATGACATTGCCCCATTTGTGAGGAAATAGAAAGACTTGGAAAAATTATATTAAGTGAAGTAAGCCAGGCCCAAAGAAGCATAGGTCCCATGGTTTCCCTTATTTGCAATAATTAGTATATATCTGAGTCAAGCAGAAAAGGTCAGATAAATTGATGTTAGGCAAATTAACCCTAAGATATGTATTCAAATGTTTTTTTCTTCTTTCATGCTATTGTTTCTAACACATTTATAAGATTATTTCCTTGTTGCTTTGTATGTCCCTCCCCATGGTATAAACCCTGCTTTCACTGTATTTGATGTCAGTGTAATTTGTGGAGGGGAAAGGAAAAAACAAATCGTTTAAATAAGGATACAGGTGGACCCACTGCAACAATGAGATGTACAAGTCGTTATGTTGAAAACAAACTTTACAATTTTGGGGGGGGGGAAGATTTGGTGGGGGAGCCGGGGGGAAGATGGGAAAGGATGGGAAGGGGAAACAAAGGAGGAGGCTACGATGCTTGATAAGAAATGTACTCATTATTTTGTCCATGCAATTGTACACCCCTCTGCACAGTATTTTCACAATAAAAAATATTATACAGCAAAAATTTAATTTTATAGGACATTGACTCATTTTTCATTAATACTTTTTGTGTTGAAACATGATACATAATTAAATGGAAGCATTGTCAAGGTCTTCACATGTTTAGAGTCTCTCTCAAGTATGAGCTTTGTCTTCTGTGTTTTTGGACACCTTCCTATAGAGATTTCTTTAAATGATTTATACTCAGAAGCAAGTTGAGGGATAAAATTGTAAGGGTGGGGCTAGTAATGTGGCTTAGTGGAAGAGAACTTGCTCAGCATGCATGAATGCCATGGTTTGAATCCTCAGTGCCACATACAAAGAAAAAGCCAGAAGCTCTGGATTGGCTCAAGTGGTAGAGTGCTAGCCTTGAGAAAAAGATGCTCAGAGACAGTATCAGAGCCCTAAGATAAAGTCCCAGAACTGTCAAAAACTATCAGCCAGATGCCAGTGGCTCACAACTGGAACACTAGCTTCTTAGCAGGCTGAGATCTGAAGACCACAGTTCAAAGACAACCCAGGCAAGAAAAGCCTCTTAGCCTCTTGCCTTCAATGAACCACAAAAGACCCCATGTGGTGCTGTGGCTCAAGTCTAGAGTGTTCCCATTGAGCTAAAGGGCTCAGGGACAATGCGCAGGCTTGAGTTCAAGACACACAACTGGAAAAAGTGAAGGTTAATCAAAGTACTTTTCCTATCTGATAATTAGGAGAACATTCTCTGGAAAATGAATCCCGATGTACACCAGAATTTGAGTCAGAGCTCAAGGTTGAAGTGTAGGTCATCAATATGACCAGACTTTCAGGCTCTAGCATTATAGCCTTGTGTCCTACTGGGTTCTGAAAGGTCCAATGTTGAAAGGCTTAATATGCTCCAGAAGCCTTTTGTGGTAAACATTTGACTTGTATTGTCAATGTATTTACATTTCTGAACCTAGCAGAGAACCAATAGCTCATGATTGTCACCCTAGCTCAGGAGGCTGAGGTCTGAGGATAACAGGGTGAAGCCAACCAGGGAGGGAAAGTATATGACATTATGACTTCCACTGCTAAAAGGTCAGACGTTCAAGAGCTTCCTGGGTTTTCCTTGGTGATAAGTTACTTGTACTCTAAATGTTCTTAGACTTCTTGAGCTATAGAAGCATGAAAGAATCATTATTTACCAATCCTGGGTTCAAATGAAATTCTCAGGATCCAAGCCTTAGCCCTGTTAGCAGGAAGAACTCCAGTGTAACACTGTATTTGAAGGATGGGAAACAGTTTCAAAAGCCAGGCTGGGTGAAGAGACCCAGGCTTCAGGATTAGGGGGAAGATTGTACACAGTCAACAGGGAAGTGAGCTGCAAAAGCACTTCATTCATTCCAGGCATGCCAGCAATGAGGGGAAACCTAAAACATTTGTTAGAGTTACACCAGGGTCAGGCTTTTCTCAGCCTCTTCAAACAATGACTAATTAACCTTCCTCCCTTAGGTGAAGAGAGCCTCAGGCTATCTTTAGGTTAACAATAGAGAGCCATTCATTGGGGGAGAGGGGAGGAACAGAATCCAAAAACCCTGCTCTCTGATCTTAGCAAGTGGGTTTTTGATTCTGTATCTGTCAGATTTGAAGGCCCTTCTTCTACTCTGGCAGTCCATTCTCCTTCCTTCCTTCTCGACATACTTAATGCATATACCCAGTCCAAGGAGAGGCAGGGCCCTTTCTCTACTGACTCCAAGCACCTGAGTTAGAACCTGGCTCTGCCCTCTTGGTTTGGTGTCTTCTGCTGCCTGAGAAGTGGGACAGAGACAGTCTTCCTGCTCTGTGTTTGTGTGAAGGCGATGCTGGAGTCCTTTAACACTGCAGAAGACCTCATGACTGGGACTTGTTCCCTTCTTTCCTCCTGAAGTCCAAGACCATATTCATCTCTCTCTCTCTCTCTCTCTCTCTCTCTCTCTCTCTCTCTCTCTCTCTCTCTCTCTCTTTCTCTCTCTCTCTCTCTCTCTCTCTCTCTCTCTATCTATCTATCTATCTATCTATGTAGCTATGTATCTATGTATCTATGTATCTATCTATCTATCTATCTATCTATCTATCTATCTATCTATCTATCTATCTATCTATCTATCTATCTATCTATCTATCTATCTATCCATCCATCCATCTCTCTACCTACATACCTACCTACATAACTAGCTATCTTTTTGCCAGTTCTTGGGTTGAACTCTAGGCCTGGGCACTGTCTCTAGCACTCTGCTACTTGAGTCACAGCATGAATTCTCATGTTTTTTGTGTGTGTGCTACTTAGGAATCAAACCCAGGGCTTCTTGCATGCGAGGCAAGCACTCTCTCACTAATCCACATTCCAAGCCCCCTCATCTTTTTCTTAGTTAAAGTTTTTACATAAGTATGCCACCATCTTACATCTCCAAGTTTAATTTTCTGAATACCGGTTATTTCTACAAAACCTAACCTTCTCTTCCCCTACCTGATTTGTGACTGTACCGGCCTTGGCCTCATAATGAAATATAAATAAAGGCTGCTGAGAGTTTAAGTGCATTATATAAGGACACAAGCCTGGAACCCTAGAAAAGAAAATCGATGGGTGTGAAATGAAGAGAATGATGTGGTATGTGCAAGAAGCATATCTGAAAAATTAATCAGTAAATAAAAGCAGAAGCATTGCATATGATCTGTTTGCCCTCGGGGAGGTAATATACACACATAAATAGGTAGAGCATTGATACATAACATGACCTTCTCTTTTTGAATTTTTTTTGGCCATCCCAGGGCCTAAAGTCAAGGCCTCATGTATTCCTCAGATGTTTTGCTCAAGGCTGAGTCTATACCACCACCACAGCTCCACTTCCAGCCATCTGGTCATTAATTGGATATAAGGACTACCCAGGCTTGCCTGGTCGGACCTGTACTTCCTGCTCAGCTCTCTCAAAACTGGAGCTCTACTGTCTGGGCCACTGATCCACTTCTGGTTTTCTGGTGGTTTATTGGAGTTAAGAATCTCACAGACTTTTCTGCATGGGCTGGCTTTGGATGGCGATCTTCTGAGGAGGCTTCAAGCAGCTTTCCTCAGGGATTCACCAAGGAGCCGCTCCACACAAAACCTTAGTCTAAATCTCGGGAGGTACTAGAGAAAAACAGAAACATGAAGATGTTTCTAGTGTGTTCTAGATATTTAAGCTTGGAGACACATAACACTCATAACTATTACATCATTTTATAGGCAAAAGGACAAATGAAGACAGTGTGAGAATCACTTCAGCTTTTGGTCCTATTATCCGGAGACAGTAAATTCACTGCAGCTCAAAGCTAAGTGACAGAGCTGGCATGAACTGTGGACCTTAGCTCCCAAATCCTATGACATTCATTTCTCACTTTTGGCTTCTAACCTGTTACCAGAGGGGAAGATAAAGATAGTGAATCCTTCTCAGAGAAAGCAGCTATAAAGAACATTGGGTAGTTTACTTATAAATTCAAACCATTGGAATGACCCTGTGAAGAAGTCAGTTGTCCAGATTAAAAAATGAAGAAAAAACGAAAGACAGGTGCCAGTGTCTGCTGACTATAATCCCAGCTCCTCAGATAGATGAGATGTAGAGATTATCAGTTTGAATCCAGCCCAGGCAGGAAAGTCCTTAACATGCTTATTTCTAAGAAATCAGAGAAAAAACCCAGATGTGGGACTGTGATTCAAGGGTAATGAGCTACCCTGGAGCAAAAGGAGCTCAGGGACAACCCTAGGCTCATAGTTCAACCCCAGGACCTGCCCCACCAAAACAGCCTGTACCTCCATGTCTTTGTGTATGTATGGATGCATTCCTATAGGGGAATCTCCAGAGTCGCTTTTGTGAATGGCACCAAGCTAGGAAATTTGTTTTCAATACAATGATTTCATAGCACAGAGATGGCTCTCATGACAATGTATGTTCTGGGGCTCCCATCACTGGGTCCAGTGTAGCTTGAGTATTTGTCTGCACCCCAGGCCTGCTGGAAGAAGTCTCTCACATAGTCTGAACAGGCAGGCTAAAGGTCTCACTCCTGTATAGCTATGTAAGAAACAATTCCATCTGGGCCAATTAGTGAGGATGAGTGTGGGCGGGCTCTGAAGGTAAGGAGAAAAAGGCCTCTTTGTACCCCAAGCTCTCTCTCTCCCCAGTGTTCTGATTTGACAGGAAGCCTTCATCTGTGCCACCTCCCGTGGCAGGCCAAGTTCCCTACACTTGTTCTGCCTTTGTGAGGCTATGTTCTGGTGTTCATATACAGTGCTAAATGTAATTCAGGAGTCCTTCAGGAACACAACTAGGGCACTGAACCTAAGGAAATGTTTCGTTGCAGATGATGATGAGCCTATGATGCCTCTCCTAAGTTTCCGGAAGCTTGGGAAATCCAAGCACATGTCAGATATCACAATACTTCCTGTCATATGGGGCTGGTGAAGGTCATCTGGTTTTGAAACCTTTACATCTCCTAGTTGGGCCGTGGATGCCTAGGTTTGATTGTGAACACAGGGCCTGGGGGCTGACAATGAGATCAGAGCAGAAGACTAGTGCTTTACCATTTTATGTCACAGCTTCACTTCTGCTTTTGTGTGTGTGTGTGTGTTTGTGTGTGTGTGTGTGTGAATACACTAGTCCTGGAGCTTGAATTCAGGACTTGAGCCCTGTACCTAGTTTCTCTTGTATAAGGATAGCCCTTTCCCACTTGAGCCACAGAGCCAGTTCAGGCTTTTTCCTGGTAATGTGGTACTGATAGCCCAGGGTTTCATATATGTGAAGCACTCTACCCCTAATGCACATTCCCAGCCCTGTACTTCAGGTTTGTTAGTTTGTGTTTGTCTTTTTGTTGTTGTTGTTGTTGGTTGTGGGAATTGAAGTCTGGGCCTGGGTGCTGTCCCTGAGTTCTTCAGCTAAAGTCTTGTGCCTTACCATTTAAGCCAGAGGCCACTTGAGGTTTTCTGGTGGTTCATTGGAGCTAAATGTCTCAAGGACTTTCTTGCCCAGGCTAGCTTTGAACCATGATCTTCAGATCTCATCCTCCTGAGTAGCTAGGATAACAGGCATGAGCCAAAAGCACCCAGCTTCCACTTCAGTTTTCGTAGTGGTGAATTGGAGATATAATCTCATGGGATCTTTTGTGTTTGGAATAGTTTGGAAACCTGACCCTCAGATCTCAGCTTCCTGAGAAGGCAGGATGACAGTCCTCAGCTATCCACCCCTAGGCCATGGCACTCTGCTGCAAGGGGGTCCTTGGCTCCACATGGTGGAGTGCTATCCATGAGCCCAAGAGGTAAGAGTCAGTGCTGAGGCTATAATTTCAAGGTTCATGTCTGAGAAAAAACAAAACTAAACAATTGTCTGCAGGGGAGAACCCACCCACTCTTTAGTAATACAAAATTTTGTCCCTGCTATGGGAACATATCTGAGCCTCAATATTCTTGTCTGCATAATCATCTCAATTGTAGAGCTCTTAAAAGGACCAGATGAAAGAATGCACCCTGTGAAGGACACAGCACATGGCACTCTTTAAATGACTCAGCACACAGCGTCATGTGATAGACTCAGCACACAGCACCCAATGCAGGACTCAGCACACTGCACCCTATGAAGGACTCGGCACACTGCACCCTATGAAGGACTCGGCACATAGCTCTATTAAAAAGCTGTCATTAGAATTAGGGTGCTTTCATCAATATCACCATTCTGTGAGGAACATTTCATAAACCATACAAGTTCAAATCTAATGGTTTAGTGGGGGTAGGTTTTTGGGGGGATTACCAATGGGGATTGAACTCAATGCATGGGGATACTGTTCTAATACCATTTGTTCAAAGCTAGAGATCTACCACTTTGAGCCACATTTCCAGGAGTCTCACAGACTTCTTGTCAGGGCTGGGTTTTAAAGCCCCCTAGCAGCCAGGATGACGGCAGTAAACCAGCAGCGACTGATTTCTTGGAGCTGGGTTGCAGCGGTTTACATCTGGCTAAGTCAGTCTAGGTGGCAGCTGTCAGCGCCAGACTCCTAGCTTGCTCTGTGGTGATGTATTTGAGGTCCTGGCCTTCTATACTTGCAGTTAGAACATTCTACCTTTTTTTGGCAGCAGTCCTGAGCCTTGAGTAAGGGCTTAGACACTATCCCTAAGCATTTGTGCTCCAGGCTAGCACTCAATTGATTGACAGCAGAATTTCTGGATTTTCTGTTTATGTGGCACTGAGGAATTGACTCAGGGCTTCCTGCTTACTAGGGAAGCACTCGACCACCGAGCGCCAGGAGTGAACAAGGTATAAACAGATAGAGATTGCTGTATATAACTATTATGTACACAAAAACAGAGATATCCCTAAATTATTAACTTATAGATATTACTGCCAATAACTAGATATTAAATTATGTCTCCACTTAATGATGTGTCCCAGTTGAACAATTAATAAAACATTAATTAATATTACTCAATATCCTGTTATTTTCATATGTGTACATATATACATACATATATTTACATATTTTATAGAATGAGATAGATGTCTATATATAATTAAATTATGCATCATGTGTCACAACCAAATAATAGGTATTTAATTATGACTCCATGCAATTTTTATTCTGTTAATGCTTAATAAAATATTAATAAAACTTAATACATATCCTATAATTACTGCATCTAATTTTATTTACAATGATACAATAATTCAACCCTTCATCATTTATTGTAGTGACAATTATTCCACCTATGACATCCTATTACATAGCATATAGATTTGCACCCGTATTATACATCCTACCTGACACCGAGCACTTTCAAAGAGAAAGAAAACGTGTCATGCTCGGCTTCTCACTCCAAGATTACATTTTTGGCAGTGCTGGGATCTAAACTCAGGGCCTAGAATTTCATGAATGGGTGATTTTCAGTGCAGCAGCCTCTAACCAATTCAGCTCCTAGGCAGTTCCCAGGCCCTGAGATCGAGCCCCATATGCTGACTCTCTATTGTGCTTAGTGTAGTTATTCATTTAATTTTTTGTTTTATTCATCTATTTACCATTTATTTTACTGACTGTTATTACACATGGAATCTTTATTACATTTATTACAGAGGATGTAGATTTACCTATGTATGAAACTTCACACCTGACACCCAGGACTTTCACAAGAAAGGAAAATGTGTCACCATGGGCTTCTTACTCCACGATTCAATTTTTGTGAGTGCTGGCATCTGAACTCACAGCCTACAAGGTTCAATGCATGAATGGGTAATTGTCAGCACGCCAGCCTGGTGCACATTGAGCTGACGAGTAGTTCACAGTACCTGAGATGGAGCCCCAGGATTTGACAAAATAAGAACAGATTGACATGCAGATGGTAGTACACAAATAAATATAGATCTTTATAGAGTGTCAGAGATGTCTATACACTATTCAGTGATATATGCTACATTTCTACCAAATCTTAGGTATTTATTATGCCTCCATGTAATTAATATTGTTTTCATACTTAATGAATTATTAATTAAATCAATCACTGTCCTGGAATTATTGTGTCCATGTAATTAATAGTATTCTTTTAATGTGTCAAATATATTCATTAAAATCAATCGGTAACCTAAAATCACTCTAATTTTATAGTAGTATCGTTCAGTAACAACTAATTCAACCTTGACATTCACAACCTTCCAATGGTATTCCTATGAATAGGTATGAGACCCTTAGGATCTCCCTCCATTGGTAGAGGTCAGGACCCGGCTTCAAACCCAGGGCCTATGTTGTCATGTTGGCCTGTGGCTTCCCTGGGAGCCCACCAGCCTTCAGCAATGCCAGGTTACCAACACTTTTCAGCCATGTCATTCAAACCGAGGAAGGTCACCTTGCAAAGAAAACAAATGTAAAACCTGCAGCTACCTGCAAGTTGCTGTTTTTTTTTTTTTCCTGTGTCATTTTATTTTTTTTTCTTGTCAGCCTTTGGGGCCCAGGATCCAGGTTCGGCTGTGGGTCCAGTGGCTGCACCCTAGCCTAGAGTGATCGAAGCTGAGGCAGAGTTGCCACCACGTGAGTTCAAGCCCTGTCCTTGACAAAATAAAAATATATACATACATACATACATTGAAAATATTTAAAAATTTTTGAGGCTCTTGGCTTGGAATTCATGCCATTTTTTTCTGTCAGAACTGGGATTTGAACTCAGGGTCTGGGTAAATCTGCAGCATAGTGGGGGAAGGTGAAGCTCACCATGATGGAAGAAAAGAAAGTCAGGCCTGTTCCCAGGGCCTGAATTCAAGTCCTAGCACTCATATACATTTTAAATCCATGGTTTATATTTCCATACACATGTTTACAGCATATATTGCAGTTAGTATAGTTATTCATTTTATTTTGTGTATATTTATTTATTATGTATTTTAGTGAGTATGATTACATATATAATAATATTTCTTACATCCTATTACATAGGATATAGATTTGCCTATGTATTTTACATCATTCCTGAGACCCAGGATTTTCACCAATAAGGAAAATAAGTGAGACAATTGGCTTCTTCCACCAGAATTAAGTTTTTGGCAGTCCTATGATTTGAACTCAGGGCCTAGAAGCCCACTTCATGAATGGTCAATGTTAGCCCACCAGTCTGATGCAAGTGAAGTTGTTGAGCTAATTTGAGGACCTGAGATCAAGCTCTAGGAGTGGCCAATATATAAACACATAGATGTGTAGATTGAAGTGTGTGTGTGTATTTACATATGTATATGCATCTATAAATGTATACAGAGACAAATAGGTATTTATGTAGATTCTAGTGTATAACTCTATATAAAGAGTGATGTCTATATCTTATTTTTGTATGTCCTATTACTACCGATTATTTGGTCTAAAATTATGCCTCCATTAATTAATCACAATAGAAGACTTAAGAAAGTATTAAATTAATCAATGGCCTGTATTTATTGCATACAATCTTATACTAGAATGACTAGCTAATTAGTAATTCAATTAGTATATTTCAAACATTCTATTAGTGTTCCTATACATAGGAATGAGTATCCTAGGATCTTCAGCAGTGTGTAGGTGCCAGTCCCAGGATCCAACTCAGGGCCTACGTTTGTGGGTTGGGCTCAGACTTCACTGATAGCCCACCAGCCTTCAGCCATGCAAGGTCACGTTCAATTTTCAATTTTCAAGCTGAGTCACTGAGACCCAGGATGGTCAAGTGAAAAGGAAACAAAGGCAAAACGGTTATGTAAAACTTCCTGGTTTTTTCCTTCTCATTTGTGTTGGTTTGATATTTTTTTGCCAGTGCTAGGAGTTGAACTCAGGCCCTAGGATCCCTGGATCATCTGTGGGTGTAAAAGCTGCACCCTATCCAAGGGTAATCATGGTTTAACACACAATAAAATGCTTCCTTGAGCAAAATCAGTTCAAGGACAATGTCTAGTCTAACAGTTCAAGCCTCAGGATCTGCCACACAAAAATAGAGCCAGTAACTCCATGTGTATGTATGCATGTATTTCTATTGGTGAACATCCGGAGTCTCTATGAAGAAAGGCACCCAGATAGGAAATTTGCTTTGAATAGAATGATTTCATAGCACACAGAGTGCTTTCAAGACAGTGTATGTTCAGAGGCTCTCCTCACTTTTCCCAGTGAAGCCGAGGGTTTCTCCATACCCCAGGCTGCTGGAGGAAGTCTGCCTCATTGTTGGAACAGGCAGACAAAAAGGCTCACTCCTGTAAAGCTGTGAAACAAACAGTTCATCCGGGGGCATTTAGTGAGGATGAATGTGTATGGGCTCTGAAGTCCAGGAGAAAAAGGCCTCTTTGTAACCCAAGCTCTTTCTCTCCCAGTGCTCTGTTTTGACAGGAAGCCTTCATTTGTGCCACCTCCCGTGGCAGGCCAAGTTCCCTGCACTTATCCTGTCTTTGTTAGACTATGTCCCAGTGTTGAAACAAATTGCTATAATTAATTCAAGAGTCCTTATGGCAGACAACTATGGAGCTGAACCTAATGAAATGATTTATTATTGGCAACGGTGCATCCCTAAATCTAAGTACCTTTGTAATATCACAATGTTTCTGGTCATCTAGGGCTGGTGAAGCTCATCAGGTTTTGAAACCTTTGACCTCTCCTAGATGGGCCCTGAGTGGCTAAGTTTTGCGGTTGAACACAAGACCAAGGTGCTGATCATGAGCCCAAAGCAGAAGAACTTTGCTTTACTATTTGGTGTCACAGCTTCACTTCTGTTATCTTTGTGTGTGTGTGTGTGTGTGTGTGTGTGTGTGTGTGTGTGTGCATACACCAGTCCTGGAGATTGAACTCAGGACCTGTGCACTATACCTGAGTTTCTCCTGTACGAAGATAGCACTCTTCCACTTGAGCCACAGAGACATTTCAGGATTTTTTTCTAGAGACATGGTACTGAGGATTCAAACCCAGGGTTTCATATATGCAAAACACTCTACCCCTAAGACACATTCTCAGCACTCCACTTCAGGTTTCTTGCTTTCTTTTCTTGTAAGTTGGAGGAGTTGAAGTCTGGGCCTGGTTGCTGTCTCTGAGCACTTCAGCTCAGAGTTTAGCACTCTACCACTTGAGCTACAGCATCCCATCAGGCTTTCTGGTGGTTCACTGTAGATAACCATCTCAAGGAATTTCTTGCACAGGCTGGTTTGGACCCTGATCCTCAGTTCTCTGCCTCCTGAGCAGCTAGGAATACAAGCGTGAGTCTGTGGCACTTGCCTTCCATTTCAAATTGCTAAATGGTGAGTAGGAGATAATAGTCTTATGGGACCTTTTGTGTCTGGGATAGTTGGAACCCAGATTGTCAGATCTCAGCTTCCTGAGTAGGCAGGATGACAGACCTCAGCTACAGATGCCTAGGGTCATTGACTCCACATGATACACACTAGCCATGGACCCAACAGGGAAAGTTCAGTGCCCTGAGTTCAATATTTATGACCAAGAAAAATAAACCAAAACAATTGTCTTCAGGAGACAACTCATTAGAGCTCAGTACATACATAATTTTGTCCCTGACATGGGGACATATCTGAGCTTCAACTTTCTCATGTGCACAATCATCTTACTTGTGGAGCTTTTACAAGGACCAGATGAAAGAATGCATCCCGTGAAGGACTCAGCACACAACACCTCATGAAGGACTCATCACATAGCTGTATCCCACAAGCTGTCATTAGAATTAGGGTGTTTTCATCAGTATCACCATTTTTTCAGAAACACATCACAAACTGCACAAAGTTCACATCTAATGGTTTAAAGGGGTGGGGTTGTTTTAGGGGGAATTAGCCACAGGAATTGCACTCAAAGTTTGGGGCTACTATCCTAAGACCTTTAGCTCAAGGCTAGAGCTCTAACACTTTGAGCCACATCTCAGAGTTTTGCAGACTTCGTGCCAGGGCTGGGTATTAAACCCACCAGTGTCAGATCTCATCCCTGGGCTATCTTGGATGATAGGGGTGAGTGAGTCAGCAGCATCTGATTCCATGGAGCTGGGTTGCAGCAGTTTACCTCTGGCTAAGTCAGGTTAGATAGCAGCTGTCAGCACCAGACTCTCAGCTTGCTCTGTGATGAGATATTTGTAGTCCTATCCTTATATCGTTGAGGTCAGAACATTCTTTTATTTTTTTTATTTTTGGTGCCAGTCTTGGGTCTTGAGTAAGGGTCTAGATACAGTCCCTAAGCTTTTATGCTCAAAGCTAGTGCTCACTGCTCGTGCGATAGCAAAACTTCTGGATTTTTCTGTGCATGTGATAGCGAGGAATTGAACCCAGGGCTTTGTATGTACTAGGGCAGCACTCTACCACTGAGCCCCAGGAGTGACATGTGTATAAACAGATAAATGTGTAGATTGGTAGATACATAGTTAGATGTATATGTATAAACCAAGAGAGATGTCTGTATTATGAAATTGCATATACCATATTACTACTAATTATTGGCAACTAAATTATTCCTTCCTTTTTTAATTATCATGATTGAATACATAATAAAGTATTAATTGAAAATTATTCAATGTAGTATAATTGTGTAAAATTTTATAATATGAATACAATACACTACTAATTTAATTGTTACTTTTATAACATTCCATTTGTATGGATGTATCATCAAAATGGGTTTCTCAGAACCTCCCACCATTCATTAGTGGAAGTCCCGGGATTAGGCCTCCAGGCCCAAGTTGCTGGTTTTGGCTATGGCTTCCCTAATAGCCCACCAAACATCAGCAATACAAGGTCATGTGCACTTTCTGGGCCTTGTCATTTAGACCCAGGATGGTCACAATACAAAGGAAAAAAAAAAGTAATATCACCTTCTTGAACTTCTCAGTTTAATCCTTATCCTTGTTTTTTTTTTTTTTTTTTTTTTTTTTTTTGCCGTCCCGATCTTTGAACTTGCATCCTAGAATCCAGGGTTGATTGTGGCAGAGGTGCCAAGACCTAAGTTCAAGCCCCGTGCTTGGCCAAAAAATAAATAAATAATAATAATAAGGCCCTTGCTTGGAATTTGCACCATTTTTTCTAGCAGGCCTGGGATTTGAACTTGGGACCTGGTAAACTCTGTGACATTGTGGGTGAAGGGAAAGCTCACCGTCCTTGAAGACAAGAAATTCAGACCAGTTTCCAGGGCCTGATTTCAAGCCTCAACACTGGAAAAAATAATATTCATATATGAGATCTATTTACATACATGTGTTTTCTGCGTATGATGTTTATTACCCTTATTTATGTATTATTATTACACGTATAACACTTCATTTATTACATCATATCACCTAGATTATATTTGCATGTGGTTTGTACATTGTACGGAGACCCAGGACTTTTACAGAGAAGGAAAAATATGTGTCAAAATTGTCTTCTTATGCCACGAATAAATTTTTGGCCATGCTGGGATTTCAACTCACTGCCTACAATGCCCAATTCATTAATGGGGTCATAGTCTTAAAATACCAGCCTCCAGGAAACTGAGCTGCCAGGAAATTCTGAGGACCTTTGATCAAGCCACAGTAGTGCCCAATATATACATTGATAGATATGTATATGTGTATGTCTCTCTCTCTCTCTCTCTCTCTCTCTCTCTTTATATATATATATATAAAGAGAGAGAGAGAGAGAGAGAGAGAGAGAGAGAGAGGGAATGTGAGGATATTAAATTATATATATATATATTATTACCAATTATTAGTTATTACATTATGCCACCATTTAATGAAGTATCATGGTTGAATACTTATAAAAGCATTCATTAAAAATTAGTTAATATCCGTCCATTAGGGGAATCATACTATGGTGCTAAAATGGAAGATATAAATCCAATAATATTTGTGTGGCATTCTAAAATAGAATCATGAATCAACTGCAAATTTAATTATGACTTTTATAGCATCCCATTAGCATTCACATGAATAGGAATGAGTTTGTCAGGATCTCCCTCCATTTGTGTGTGGCAGTCCTAGCATTTGAAC
This sequence comes from Dipodomys spectabilis, assembly GCF_019054845.1. Classification (NCBI taxonomy): domain Eukaryota; kingdom Metazoa; phylum Chordata; class Mammalia; order Rodentia; family Heteromyidae; genus Dipodomys; species Dipodomys spectabilis. Next base: position 37,459 of record NW_024871337.1, read on the forward strand.
TCCAAGCCTGGGTAGTTTACTTCGAATGCAAACCATTGGAATGATACCGTGAAGATTTCAGATTGTCATAATTAAAAAAAGAACAACAAGAAGCAAAGAAATCCAGGTGTCAATGGCTCCTACCTGTAATCCTATCTCCTCCAGAGGCTGAGAATGTAGAGAATGTCATTTTGAATTCAGCCAGGGCAGGGAAGTCGGTGACACTCTTATTTCTAACAGATCACTGGAAAAAAAAACAAAAAAAAACATGAGTGGGATTGTGGCTCAAGTTTCAGAGTGCTACCCTTGAGCAAAAGGAGCTCAGGGACAGGGCCTAGGCTCATAGTACAAACACGGAACTGCTCCCCCCCCCCCAAAAAAAAGGAGGCAATCACTCCATGTCTCTGTGTATGGATGGATGATGTATGGATGATGGGCATTCAGCAGGTTACCCATGCTCAGCCCACCCAACTTGGGCAAGCTGGGACAAGCCCTCAGAGTTCCTAGGCTAGGAGTGGTTGAAGGTTCTGGATCCATATTATCTATCCCTATGTAGTATGTGAGCCTAGACCTCTAGGGCCTGGTGGCTCTCACTCATTCATCATTCCTCATTGCAGAGTCACAAACTGGTCCAAAATCTCGGCAAAGATATGAAATAGTCAGCAATTTCTCTGCCAAAAGGGGTAAGCCAATAAATCCCATGATCATAACTCCTGTTACAAGTCAGCCTTGGGCTGTGAATGTGGATTAGTGGTAGAGAGGTTACCTAGCATGCACGAAGCCCTGGGTTCGATTCCTCAGTAATACAGAAACAGAAAAAGCCAAAAGTGGCACTGTGGCTAGCCTTGAGCAAAAGAAGCTAAGGAACATGCCCAGACCCTGAGTTAAAGCCGATGACTGACAAAAAAAAAGTGAGCCTGGTGATACATATTCTTCTGGGACTCAGGAGGGCCGAGGTGAGAGGTAAGAGGTAGAGGGCAGCTGCTGGTGGCTCCCCCCTGTAATCTCAGCTATTCAGGAGGCTAAGATCTGAGGGTCACAATTGCAAGCAAGAAAGTCTTTATGAGACACTTTTCTCCAATTAAACACCCAAAAAGCCAGAAGTAAAGCTGTGGTTCAAGTAGCAGACTGCTAACCTTGAGCAGAAAAGCTAACAGATAGCATCCAGGCCATGAATTCAAACCTCCGAACTGACACACACACACACACACACATACACACACACACACACACACCAAGATAGAGCATTTGCCAGTAAGCCTGCACAAGTTCCACCTCTAGAGAGAGAAAGGAAGGAAAGATTTGCTCCAGGAGGTGATATAACCGGTGCCAAAATTCCACAGGAGTTCTAAGGCTTGGAACAGGACAGAGAGCCTCAGGCAGAAGGTACAGAATGGGCAAAAATCCTGAGGTGTGGTGTAGAGCAGGTGGTGTGTGTGGAATGAAAGTTCTGTGGCTTCAGACAAGTCTGGCAGGACATTCAAGGCTGGGTCAAGGTTTGTACTTGAGTCACAGGTATGAAAGAGGGTGGAGGAAAGAGAATGAGGCCCAGGGGGAAGATTAGCTTTTCTTTTCACCATGGACGCCAGCCATTTCCTGTGGCTGGAAGCCTATTTTTCACAGCTCCTGACCATTAGGTCTCCTTTGCATTGAGTAGTCAGGGCAAATGCAGGATGAACACTTGCTTAAGAAAAGCTTCTGGCCTGGGAAGGTAGCTCAGTGGTAGAGCACTTGCCTTGCAAGCATGAGGCTCTCGGTTCGATTCCTCAGCACCACATAAGCAAAAAGAATAAAACCAAAAGAGGCATTGTGGCTCAAGTGTTAGAGTGCTAGTCTTGAGCTGAAGAGCTGAGGGACAGCACCCTGGCCCAGAGTTCAGGTCCATGACTGGACTCACCCCCCCCCAAAAAAAAAGAAAGAAAAGAAAAGCTTCTAACCCAATGCCATCAGTGGCTCAACCCCTTTAAATCCTAGCTACTCAGGAGACTGGGATCAGAGACCGCAGACCAAAGCCAGCTCAAGGAAGGAAAATTAGTGAAAATCTTCTTGCCAGTGAACTACCAAAAGCCAGAAATGGTGCTGTGGCTCAAGTGGTAGAGTGCCAGCCTTGAGGGAAAAGTTAAGTGACTGGAGACCAGACTCTGAGTTCAAGGCCAGTAACTGCATTAAGAAAAACTTTCAGGAGCTCCTTGTCTACTGTGGTGAATGACCAGATGAGCTGGGCGTCGGTGGCTCACACCTGTCCCCCTAACTCCTCAGGAGGCTGAGATCTGAGGAGCATGGATTAAAGCCAGCCCGGACAGGAAAGTCCGGGAGACTCTGATCTCCAAGGAAGCACCAGAAAACTGGAAGTGACACTCTAGCTTAAGCAATAAGCTGAAGAAGTGAGGGGACAGCGCCCAGGCCCAGAGTTCCAGTTCCATGACCAACTCTCCTGGCCTGCTTGGAACTCACTTTTTGGCTCTAGCCAGACTACTTGCCAGTGTGCCCCTGTGTTTCTCCCAATGTCTAGGTATCCTACAAGTCTTGAGAGAAGCCCATTTGGAGGCCATTGCTTACAGAGTGGTCCACATTATCAGAGAAGTGTCTAGCCTTGGGGAACGGAGGTCATCGTCCGGGTCATCAGAATGGCATCTGTCATGGGTGCAGTGTGGATCTGAGCAGTAAATCAACTTCTCAGTCCACGGTTTGGGGCAAGGAGGGCAAGATGGCATGGCAGGTAATGCCTGCCCATGTGGTATCACAAGAGTGCAAATCTGTCAGGCACACCCCGAGAGGGTGTTGAGTTGGGCTCATGAAAGACTTGTGGGCTCACAAATCCACAGCGAGCTGGCTGTTGCTTGTAGCAGTTGCTATCCCAGGAGTCCCAGGGTTCAGAGCCCTGCTTTCCTCACCAGTGCTCGGGGGCAGATGAAGGTCTACAATCATTGACCTACTACAAAGGAGCATCCCTAGTGTTCTTTCCCTTGGCCCTGTGGCCCTGTGCATGAATGGAGAGGCAGGTTCCATCGAACTTACTGCCATGGTGCAGACCCCTCAGCCCAAGAAGGACTTAAGGAGAAATCATGTGAACTGGCTTAAGAGTTTACTACTATTCTGCCTCAGGACTGCCCCCAGTTCTGGCTCAGCTCATCATTACCACCTTTCTGTGTGCACACGCATCTTGGTATTAGGGCTTGAACTCAGGGCCCAGGCTGTGTCCCTCAGTTTTTTTCATTCAAGGCTAGCACTCTACCACTTGAGCCATAGCTTTTCTTTCAGCTTTTGGGTGATTATTGGGAGAAAAGAGTCTCACACCCTTTTCTAGCTGGGCTGCCTCTGAATGGCAATCCTCAGATCTCAGCTTTCTGAGTAGCTAGGAATATGAGAGCATGACCTATTAGCACCTGGCCACACTGTCCTTCTTGGTTAAAGACAAAGTGCCTCTCTCCCAGCCTAGCACCCATGTACAGTTACCCTTCCTACCCCACCCCTACTTCTCCAGGCTTCACAGGAATCATACCCTCCCCTGAGGACAAAGAAATAGAATCAGGTTTGAGCTTTTTGTTCTCCACACAGTCAGGGGATGCAGAGAGCTGATGTGTACTTTAGTTCAAGTGGTTGAGCACCAACCTTGCGCAAACCAGCTAAAGGATACCACCTAGGCTCTGAGTTCAAGCTGGTAACCTCACACAAACACACGCCCACAAGCAAACACGCACACACACACACACACAACACACACACACACACACACACACACACACACACACACAAATATCCTTAGCAGGGCCCAATGGCTCATACCAGAAATTCTAGCTACTTAAGAAGCTAAGCTCTTAGGATGGCATATTGAAGCCATCCCAGGCAGTAATATCCGTGAGACTCTTCTCTCCACTAAACTACTAAAAAAGATGAAAGTTAGGCTGTGTTTCAAGTGGTAGAGTGTCAGCTTTGAGCAAAGGAAGCTCAGAGACTGCGCCTAGGACCTGAGTTCCAGCTCTAAGATTTTTTTAAGACACCCTTTGCCCCCACTCCACCCCCAATCAGGCCATAAATCCAGATTTTGGTCACCCTGTATCTCACTTCCTGCTGCTTTCTCTGCACTGCCACAAGTGGCCAGTGTGTGGCCAGCACTGGATTAAGAAGTGAACGTACAACAACGGGGGCATAGCCAGGTCAAGGCTAATGTCCCAGAACATTGAGGTATTGGCCATACTAGTCTTTAATCCCCCCAGTTTCCTGGACCTAGAATTTAAAGTGTGTGCATCTGTATTCTGGGCATCCAAAATTGTCTAGAAGGACATGAAAGGCCAAGCTGGGGTGGGAAGATAAATTTTGCTGCAACAAGGTACATTGACATTTCCTAGACACCGATGGATACTTCCAAGCCACCTTGACCTCAAATCCCATGTAACCCCGGATCCTCCTTGCTTGGGCAGCCTTCAATCAGCTATCAAGCTCGAGTTGGCCAGAGCCACCACAAACCCTCCTTCCCCCACTCCACTGCCAGCATGCAGGGAGGGACTTGAGCCAGAGGCCCAGCTGAGGAAAAGGACAGGACATCACATGACTAAGGCCCCCCCAGAGGCAGGGGAGAACTTATGTAAGCCGGCCCTGCTGACACAGAATCCCCTGGAGGCACCCAAAGATTTGGACAGGCCGGACTTGGGCCCCAAAGAAAAGCTGGAATCCAGGCCTCTGGCAATTTAGGACTCACTGTTGACCCTGATAGGGGGCTAAAGGGCAAGGTCAGTGTGGAGGAGGGGCACCATCCGAGGTCAGAAAGAGGCAGCTCAGGAAGGGGACAGAGGAAGATGAGGGAAATACACACACACACACACACACACACACACACACACACACACACAAGCACGCACACACGCACGCACGCATGCACACAGGTAGCCCGAGGCCTCAACAGTCCCTGAGCACCCTGACCATCCTACCCTCAAGAAGATGGCACTACTATCCTCAGACCAACTGTAGACAAAACTCAGGGCCTCTCACAAGTCTGGAATGGCTCATAACATAGCTTGGCATTTCCTAAATGTACACACCATTACGCAGAAATCTCAGCTATCTTATTTTTGGTTGTCGGTCATGAGGTTTGAACTCTGGGCCTGTGCGTAGTCCCTCAGCTCCTCAGCTAAAGGTGAGTGCTCTACCACTGGAGCCACAGTGCCACTTCTGGCTTTCTGGTGGTTCACTGGAGATAAAGTCTCACAGATTTTCCTGCCCAAGCTGGCTTTGAACCGCGATCCTCAGATCTCAGCCTCTACCATCCCACACATGCTGCAATTCATCCAGTCCCTGCCTGCCACAGGCCACGAGCTCTGGAGTTCTTGGTAATGCACTGCCCACTGTGCTGTGGCTTCACACTGGGGCAAACCTGTATAGTGAGGCCAGCACCTGTTCTCCCAACCACAGCACCCCTACTACTTCACCAACTCTTACAAGCAAAGAACGGGTGGCTTTCTTTCTTTCTTTCTTTCTTTCTTTCTTTCTTTCTTTCTTTCTTTCTTTCTTTCTTTCTTTCTTTCTTTCTTTCTTTCTTTCTTTCTTGCTTTCTTGCTTTCTTGCTTTCTTTCTTTCTTGCTTTCTTTCTTTCTTTCTTTCTTTCTTTCTTTCTTTCTTTCTTTCTTTCTTTCTTTCTTTCTTTCTTTCTTTCTTTCTTTCTTCCTTTCTTTCCTTCTTTCTAACTTTCTTTCTTTCTTTCTTTTGGGTTGGGGGCTTGAACTCAGGGCTTGGCTATTTTCTCTGATGTCTATTATTCCTCAAGGCCAGTGCTCTACCACTTGAGCCAAAGCTCCATTTCCAGTTGGATTGGAGATGAGGTTCTCGTGGTACTTTCCTGCCTGGGCTGGGAAATGAGATCCTCTGGATCTCAACCTCCCAAGTGGCCAGGATGACAGGCGTGGGATGACAGGTGTGAGCCACCTGCACACAGCTTAAGGTGTGTTGTCCTTCAGAATTTCCAATAGTCCGCCTCTAGACGCTACCACCTAGACACTCCTCTACATCCCTCAGGGACAGCAAAGGGAGGCTGAGAATTTGGGTAGGGCCATAGGCTTTAAAGGGCCCCTCCACATCACTAGCCCTCTCTAAGTTCCCATCTGCCATCTCTGGATGGACTGGTCGTCCAGGGAAGATCAGACCCTGTATCCCCCCGCACCACCCAACAGGTACCTGCAGATTTCTGGGGCCAGCTGCTCCATGTCCTGGTGGAAGACGTTGGGAGGTTTGCTGATAACTGGGTCCAGGGGTGCTCAGGGCAGAAGAGTGTCCAGCTCCCCTCTGTCAAAAAGGAGACACAAAGCATGGATGGATCTACTAAGAGCTTCAGGGCATAGACATCCACATGTCACTAAGGTCCCTTGGAGAACTGTATCGGGACAATCTCGCACATCTATACCAAGACTCACACAACTGTACCGAGTCTCTCACCTGCAGCCCTGGCTAGAAATGAACATGCTCTGCTATGCTATCCATCATCTGCAGCACTTTGCTCTCTGTGTTTCCTGTCAGATCCTCCTTCTTAAGCAGGACCCCCTTTTCAAGTGCTGTCTCCAAGAAGCCCCTTTTGATCACCTTGGCAGAGCTGGAGCCTCTCCGCTCTGCAGGCTGCTGGCTTTGTCACACTCTGCCTTCTGACCAGTGTGGGTTGAGAGTGCACAAAGGGGCAGGCCTGGGTTCCACTACTGGATTTCTGAAGGCCCTGATACACCACACAGAGACAGGTGTTTTATCACACTCCGTGAGAGGGCACTCGAAGCCCAGGCAGTCTGTGGTGATAAGACAGGGCCATTTTTTTGTGTGGGCTTGAACTGAAGATCTGGGAGCAGACTCTCTGAGTTTTATTGCTCAAGGCTGGTGTTCTACCTCGTGAGCCACAGCTCCACTTCTGGCTTTTTGATGGTTCCATGGAGAGTAGAGTCTCACGGGCTTTTCAGCTTATGGTTCAAATAGTGATCCTCAGATCTCAGCCTCCTTAGTAGCCAGTATGACAGGGATGAGCCTGAGCCCCAGGTGACAGACACCAAATGCTTTTTTTTGCTCTTGTTTATCTCCAGTCAACTAGCAAGCCCAAGTTAAAATAATCAGTTACTGGGGATCAAAACCCTTTCCTATGTCAGTTAATCCCAAGAGATAAAGTGTCTTTGGAAAAGGCTAGTCTGAGTTGGCTAGGGGTATTTGTGTGTGTGTGTGTGTGTGTGTGTGTGTGTGTGTTTGTGTGTGTGTGTAAGTGTCAGGGATATCTACCCTTATCTCTGTGGTGCCTCATCCTCCAAGTAGGGAGTGCATAAAGGATCCTGACCCCAAGGAAGGTGGATGGGCAAGGGTACTTAAGGTAATATCCAGGGGGATGATCCGAATTCTGTCCTGCAACCAAAGCCTGGACAGATAATGGAGAGAAGGAGAGGTTTAGGGGAACATCAAGGGAAGCCCCTTACCTTTGGCTAGAAGTACCAGCCAGCTAGAAGACTGAATCCATCTTTCTTGATAGTCAGATAAAATGTGTACACTGTTCATTTATTTTATTATGATTGTGTGAGCCTTAGGGCTTGAATTCAGGGCCTGGGTGTTATCCCTAAGCTTCTTTTGTTCAAGGCTGAGGCTCTACCACTTGAGCTACACCACAACATCTGGCTATTTTGTGTGTGGGTTTGGGGGAGAGAGGTGGTTTATGGGTGATAAGAATCTCACGGACTTTTCTGCCCGGGCTGGCTTTGAGTCAAGACCATCAGTCCTCAGACTACTGAATAGCCAGGATGATGGGTGGGAGCCACAAGCTCCTGACCGCCACCATCCATTTATAATCCCTTAGGCCCAGTGCTGTGCCACCCACACTGCACCTCCTTGTTGGGAGTGGGAATTAGACTTGAGTGGGTTTGATACTTCAACAGCCTACCTATCTTTGAGCATTGTTCCAGGTCAGTCTGATGGCGGCTTCCTCCTTATCCACAGCAATGACTTGGCTCTGTCACAAGAACAAATGTCCCCCGGGAGGTGTCAGGTCTGGGGTCTTTCCTCTGTACCCCACCCCCCTAACCGAAATGAACATCTTTCCTGCCCAAGCTGGCTTTGAGTTGAACCGTGATCCTCAGATTTCCACTCTTGAGTACTTAGGATGATAACCATGAGACACTGGCACCTGGCCAAAGATACTTTTCCAAGCCTGTCATCCTATCCCCTCAGGAGACTGAGATATGAGGACTGCAGTTGGATGCAGCCTTCTCAGCAAAGTCCATGAGAACTCTTATCTCTAATTAAACACCCAAAAAAATTGGAAGTGGACCTGTGGCTCAAATGGCAGAGTGCTAGCTTTGAGCATAACACAAGGGATGGGACCCAGGCCCTATTTATAAACTTTTTCTAGCATAGACCTACCCAAGAAAGGGAAGCAGGTGGGCACACGGGAGCTCAAAGCTCATACATAATACTCAAGACTCACAGAATAGACCTCATCCTATGTCCTAGATTATGTCAGTCTTAGATGGGACTGACCATGCATCAAGTCAGGACATTCAAGTACAATCGCATACTGAGGATCCCGTGACCTCATCAAGGCCTCAAGATCCCTCGACACTGGGCAGTCAGTTGAGGTATAGTTATCCAGCCACAAGATATGGGATTGAAAGGATTTCTTGGCTAAGGGATGCAAACTGAAGGGCTGTAGGTCCCTCTCTCAGGAAGGAGAAAAGACCTATCCATCCCAGGAATGTTCCTGGGTTGTGAGTATCCTCAATGAAACAACCCTGCTCAGAGTTCAGTGCCTCTGGTTTTCCCACCACCCAGCCCTGCCCCACCTTCAGTCGGCCCTCTCTGAATCCTAAATCTGCCATCTAGACTAAAGTTTGAGCCAGCAAAGGGACCTACCTCTATCTCTGAGAATGGCAGTCACGGGACCCTACAGGAAGTCTTGGGGCAACATGGGTCTGACTTCCCCCCTCATTCTCTGGATGTCCTGTGCCAGTGGCAGGCTTACCTCTGTCTCTGGTCGAGGAATGAACACTGGGGGTGTCATCTTCAGATTGAGCCAGCAAAAGTTCCAGTCCCCAAGGATGTACCACACAGGCATCTAGCAGTGGATGACAGCCAGCTGGTCAATGGTGAACCCAAAGTGCCAGGACTTTTAACATCCATGTGGCTGGGTCAAAGTCTTTATCACTGATGGTCTAAGTTGTTAGGTGAGGTCATGGCTCCAATGGCCTGACACACCTGACCTGGGATCATCCTCCCTCTTCATTTTCTTGCTTATCCCTTGACACCCCACTCTTGACACTCCCTCAGCCTATACCTCCCAATACTTTGGAAAATTTCTTCTTATCTGACTAGAAAATAAACTCGGTGGGCCAGGGGAGACTGAAATTTGGTGACACCCCCTGAGCCGTAGGGTCTACCCAAGGTTGTTTCCCTCTGCAGTCGGTGACCACATAGCTCATGGATGTCATGAAGTTGCTAAGGTGTCCGTGGCTTGGTCCTACATACTGGCTTTATGCTTTGAAACTGTCCCCACAGAGATTGTGAATGGTTGGCTCCCTTGATCCAGGGACTCCAAACCAAGGCTTGTATGTTCCGTTCTTCCTTCCTTTCCTCCTTTTCTCCCTTCATCCTTCCCTCCTTTTTCTCTTCCCTTTCTTTGTGTCACTCCTGGGCCTTGAACTCAGAGCCTGGGTGCTGTCCCTAAGCCTTTATACTCAAGGCCAAGAGTCTACTGCTTGAGCCACTCATCCACTTCTGGCGTTTTCTTTTTGGTAGTTTGTTGGAGATAAGAGTTTTACAGGCTTTTCTTCCTGGGACTTAACCCTCAGTCCTCCCATCTCAGCCTCCTAAGTAGCTAGGATGACAGGTGTGAAGCACCAGCATCCAGCTCAAACCAAGATTTCTTCATGTGCTGTGGAACCAGAACTGGAACATTTCATCGTCTATGATTCCTGGACCTGGCACTCACTGTAAAGGTTTGTTGGATAAATAAATGAGCATCTCTCTACGACAATATTACAGAAAACTCCCATCTAACTCAGGTAAGCATCCTGGGGGTGGAGGGGTTAGTGGGGGCGGTGTTGAAGCCTGAAGTAGCTCTTCCACAGTTCTCCCTCGTCCCACTTCCTGCCCTCCTGGAGCCACTGCACTTAACTCTTTTGGCTCTGAGGATGTGAGAAACGATGTACTCGCTGGATTCTGGGGCTCTGTGATGCCTCTCTTCTCAAAAATCTTTGTCCAGCGGCTAACCCACAGTTTGGCACTCAATTCTGCCCTCAGGTGTGAATGAGGCACGTGAGGTGAAAGCCTGGCTCAAGGGGCCACCTCTCCTCCTCCTGGGGCCAGACAGGATGGTCTACCACATCCGGCCCTCAAGTTTCATGTTGCAGAGAAAGGATCCTTGAGGCTTCCCGGTTCTCTGAATCTCCCAGATTCCAATGCAGTTCTGGGAATCGTCTCTGCTTACAGCTGGAAACCTGGGGATTGCGAGGTGAACATCTCTGCTCCCCATGAAGTCCTTGACTGTGGTGGTCACCCTAGAGAGAACCAGAGGAGAATCAGCAGCTGCTGGAGGAAGGCAGTCAAAGCAGGATGTTCATGACAGGAGATGATCTGGCTTGGGAACTCTGCCTATGCTGCCTTGAACATCATTGTTTGGCAGCTGAAATGGTCAGTCTAATTTGACCCATAATCCCAATCATTAGTAGTAATTGACAGCTTAAAGAAAAAATCCTGGAAAAGCTGGCATTTCAGTTGTCCCAATCAAACTTAAAGGCTTCCAAAGTCAGTGGTCCCCTTTTCCTTCCAGACAGCCTACAGCAGGTTACAGAAACAGGCATTCAGACAGCCCTAGCTAACTGCCATGGCCTGATACTGTGCAGGCTTCAGCAGGGAGAAAGCACTTGCCTACCACTGCCCAGCTGCAAACGGCACAGGCAGGACACAGATTGGAGTCTACAGGACTCCAGGGAGGACTGCCCACCGGGGCACTGCCCTAGGAGGGAATCCATGCCACCAGTGGGGGCCTGGAACCCCTGCCCAGATGCCCATGGACACCGCCAAAGCCCTGAGTAAGGTTCCCCTCTCATCCTTGTTTGTGGTGAACCATCTGCTATGTCACACCATTCGCCACCCACCAGACCCTCCTAGCTTCACATCTTTTGCCATACTCCACCCATCTCATTCCCTAATTATGTTTGGCAGACACATTCCCAACCCTTGAATCAGCTCCAACTCTACACACCAGAGCAGGTTGTCTGGCTGTATGAATGTGGCTGTGGTCACACTTGCCTCACCAGCCTGAACACAGAAGTACAGGTGTCCACTCTGATCTGTGATTCACACAGACTTCCAAGGGGAGACCCACACAGACCCAGCAGCTATTGTGAGCTACAGGAAAGGGGAAGGGAGAGGTGGAAAGGAACATCTACTGAAACCTTCCCCAAACTATTCATGTAACGTTGAAGGAGAAAATAAAAATTGTGGCTGGGATCATACTTGGCATTGATGACAAAAGAACAATACACATACACACAAATAAAATGCTTTTGCTCTTTTTAGACATGGTGACTTAAATATGTTTCCATTGTTCTCATCTCCCTGCTCTCCCAACACACACACACACACACACACACACACACACACACAATCCAGACCTGTGACAGAAGACTGCAATTTGCCAACTGATCACTCACCTGAGCACAGTCATGCTGTACAAGTTGAAAGATGATCTCTCTCCCTCCCTCCCTCTCTCCCTCCCTTTCTCTCTCTCTCTCACACTCTCTCTTTCTCTCTCTCATACAAACATACACACACACACACACACACACACACACACAGATTCAGAACAGTGCCTCTCCTGAGTTTGTCAGTTCCTCATCTGGGACTATGTACAAGCTGGGGCATGGGGTTCCCTTGTCAGAACCAGGGGATCCCACCAAAGGGGAGCACCACTCTAATAAAAAAGAACCACCTTGCCTCTCCCTTTCTCCAGGGTCAGAATCTTCCTCTTGGGAACAACAAACCTTAATTCCACATAAACCAAAACCCTAGGCCAGGATGCTGGAAAAAGGAGTGCTGAGACAGGTGGCTCCTCAGAGCCAGGACAGATAACAAGCAGGAGTTTATGGTGCCCCCAGAGGGGTGTATGACCTGGGGTGGGGGCGGTGTTGGGGAAATGGATGGGCTCCTAAATGTTACATACATGGATGGACTTCCTGCTTCCAGTCTAGATGCTTCTGGGTGACTTGGCGCATTCTTGGGGAGGATGAGGAGACCAGATGGACCGGGAGCAACAGCAGATTCTGGCAGAGCTGGGAAATGTGATCACCCTGTGAGAACTGATGAAAGCTGGGGTGGGAAGAATAGGTTGGGTGTGGGTGAGAGGGGGTGTGTTACTCCCAGATATTCATCTTCTATCTGACCCCCAGTGTCCTCACCTCCGTAGTGGGCTCTTCTGGGACCTTCCTCAGGTGAAAGGGTGAACGAGCATAGAGGACAAGGGCTCACACACCAAGGGGGTCTATCTTCTGCATCCAACACCCCCACCCCAAGAAAAAAGGAAAAGACCTGAGAAGGCAGGTTTAGAGATGCTGCTCCCCACTTCTGACTGAAGCCACCAGGTTCCTACCAAGGTGAGGAAGGGTGCAGATGGGTGGCTGTGTGGCTCCATTACTCCAGGCCAGGAGCTCTCTGGCGCCCTCTCCTAACCCAACCCTGCATCTTCCCGTTTCCTGGGACACTGGCCACTAGGGACATGTGAGGGATCCTCGGGTTGCCACCCACCTCCACACCCCCACCCTTGGGGTGCATTTGCGGCAGAGCCAGGGTGTATTGTGGGATGCAGGGGAGGCACAGGTGGGACAGGAGAGGGGAGGCAGGAGGCACAGGTCGGGTCCAGGTCCGCAGAATGGGGGAGGCTATGGGGGCGGGTCGAGGGGTTCACTGAGCAATGGGGTCCCAGGGTGTGGGCCCGCAGGGTGGCCACTCACGTGTGCTGCTGGGAGAAGCTGTAGGCAGCGGCTCTAGGTGTGGCAGGCCCGGAATCCAAGGACCAGGGACCTGGACCGGGTCACTGAAACAAGCCAGCCAGGGGTGCGTTATCTCAGCTGGGCAACTGAGAGACGCTCCCCGGGTCTAGGCCAGCAGTGCCATTTTTGAAACGCGGCACCTTGAGGAGGGCCGGGGAGGGAGGGGCGGGATCTGAGGGTGCATGGTAGGGCAAGTATGGCCTCTAACTCCCCCTCAGCTGCAGACAACTCAGCTCCTGCCTCATCCACAGCCAGACCTGTTTCCGCCAATGCCGCCATCACCCCTGCCACTGCTGCCTACAAGGCTGCCTCTTCAGCTGCTTCCTCCTCAGTGACCTCCTCCTCTGTGGCCACTGCCACCACCATGGTAATTGGAACCTTGGACTTGGGACAGCTCATGGCCACCACGCCACCATGGGGCTGCTTGAGGGAATGTGTCTGCTGTGCTAGCTCCTCATGCTCTGCGCTCCCAGTCAGGACCTTCACTTTAACTGAGGCCTCAGCCAGCCACTGAAGCCACTTCCTCTCCTACATGTACTTACTCCTCTCTGCTCTCTCTCTGCTTCCACTCCTCTTGCGGGCCACTTCGACCCCTCCACGCATGTCTGCCTGCCACTGAGAGCCCCTGGCCACTGCTACCACCACAGTGAGCTTCCTGTGCCCTGCCTCCTCCCCCCCTCAGCCCCGCCCCCTACTCCCCTCAGCCCCTACACTACCCCCCTCAGCCCTGCCCCCTACTCCCCTCAGCCCCGCCCCCTACTCCCCTCAGCCCCGCCCCCTACTCCCCTCAGCCCCGCCCCCTACTCCCCTCAGCCCCGCCCCCTACTCCCCTCAGCCCCGCCCGCCACCCTTGCCTACAAGAGCAGCCCCGCCTGGGCTCTAAGGCTTCCAGGCCATGGGAATTGCAGCCTCACCACAGCTCAGCACTCCCCGCCAACCCTAACACTTGCCCAGGGAATCAAATCTCCCCTCAGCCCCACCACTGCAGGAGACTCTCCTCCATTCCTCTCCACTCCACACATCAAGCAGGTACACGGTGTGTGTGTATGTAGGTGTGTGTGTGTGTGTGAGTGAGAAAGAGAGAGAGAGGGAGAGAGAGAGAGAGATTGTTGGGGATAACTACCTCAGAACAAAGCACCCTTTGGGATGACTCAGCACACAGAACACTTCAAAAAATAGCACAAAGCACCCTGTATAAAGGACTCAGCACAGTTTGCCCTTTGAAGGACTTAGCATATAGTAACCTTTGGGATAACTCAACATACAGCTCCCTTTGAAGGAGGAAGTCCATAGCATGCAGTGTATAGGACTCAGTTCATGGCACGCTTTGAAAAACTCAGCACGTAGCATGCTTTTCCAGGACTCAGCACATACACCCTGTGTTAAGGCTCCACACACACCACTCTTTGAAGGGCTGAATATGTAGCACCCTGTGTAAAACATTCAGTGCACAGCACCCTTTACAAAACTCAGCACATAGCAGAGTTTTGAAGGACTCAGCATATACCACCCTGTGGAAGGGCTCAGCACACAGCACCATTTGAAGGACAGTACAGAGCACCCCATATAAAGGACTCGGCACACAGCACTCGAATAACTCACCCCATCCCATTCTTCTCAAGGAGGCAGCACATTTCACTCTTTGGGATGACTCAGCATACAGCCCCCTATGAAGGACTCAGCAAAAGTACCCTGTGTAAAGGACTCGGCCCACAGCACCCATTGAAAAATTCACCTGTCCCTCCCTTCTCAAGGGCTCAGTACATAGCACCCTTTGGGATGAATTAGCACACTGTACCTTTTGAAGGACTCAGCATAAAGTACATTGTTTAATGGGCTCAGCACACAGCACCCTTTGAAAAACCCAGCACGGCCCACTCTTCTCAAGGACTGATAATATAGCACCCTTTGTGATGACTCAGCACACAAAATGCTTTTTGAGGACTCAGCACAAAACCCCCATGTGGGAAGGATCCAGAAAACAGCACCCTGTGAACGACTCAGCACATAGCTGTATGTCACAAGTTCAGCTGTCATTAGAATTAGGGTGCTCTCTTCTGTATCACTGTTCTTCAGAAACACTTCACAAATCCTACTAGTTCACCTTTAGCTAACCTATGTTTTATGGGGGAGGGTCAGCTGGGGGTCTTGAATTCACAGCGTGGGGGCCCTGTCTCTGAGCTCTTTGGTTCAACGTTAGAGCTCAACCACTTTGACACACAGCTCCAATTTTGTTTTTTTGGGGGGAGGTTGTTCATTGACAGGCCTTACAGTGATCAGGAAGGCCAAGTTGGAGTGTCCATGGTCAAAGGCTCTTAGCTTGGCCTTGGGCTGACCTCTCCGTTCCTTGTGCCCCTGGAAGCCGGGCCTCCTGGAGCTCTCTTGGCTTAGGATAGAACAGATCTGCTCTGGAATCAGCATTCAGGGTGGGCAAAAATCAGCTTGGCCCTAGTCACTTCCCCCAATTGAACTCTAGATGACGGTAGTCCCCCACGATGGCACAGGGCCACATGTCCCGCATCTGGCTACAAGGGGGCAGGAGTCACCCACCATAGGGATTGTACCTGCGACTTGTGTTTACTCTTGCTTCCCTGGGTCCCCATCATGCTTCGAAGCCACCCTGGACAGGAATGTACTTGAGAGTCTTACCTACAATTAATCATCAAAAAGCAAGTGGGCTGTGACTCAAGTAGAAGAGCACTAGCCTTGAGCAAGAAAGCTCAGGGATAGAGCCTAGGCCCTGAGTTCACACACACACACACACACACACACACACACACACACACACACACACACACAAACACACCACATACATGCAAAATCAGAGATTTCTACACTGCAATCTTTGGGTATCCTCTACCTTTTCCCCACTAAGCCTGGTGGATGTTGACCTAGGTGTTTGATGCATCCAACACCAGCTGGCGTCTTTAATTTTGGGGAACAGAATGGCTAGAACATCAGCCTTCCCCCATCCCAGCTCCTTGACTGGGTCTAGGTCCATCCAGGCCCTTTGGGGCTCCTTATACAGAATAGCCAATATGCCGTCAAAAGGCATCACATGCTGGGCACTGGTGGTGCATGCCTGTCATCCTAGCTACTCTGGAATTTGAGAGCTAGAGGACCTCGGTTCAAAGCCATCTTGGGCAGGAAAGTATGTGAGACTCTTATCCTCAATGAACCATCAGAAAACAAGAAGTGACACTGTGGTTTCAGTGGTGGAGTGCTAACCATGAGAAAAAGAGCTCAGGGACAGTGGCCAGGCACTGAGTTCAAGCCCCAGGACGGGAAGAACAAATCTTTGTTGGAGGCTTGTTTTCCCTTTGAAAACTATTCATTCTTTGTGATAAGCATAACATGGGCATCTTCCCTGGCCACGAATGGCCCATTAGATGTCCCTTGAATATGGGCCACCTCCCAGCAGCCTCTGCCCTACCTGAACCGCAGTTTACCCTACCCATCACCTGGAGATGGAGGCCTGAGAGAAGGCCACCTGGCCACCTACTTGTGGTGGCTGCTGAGGTTTTTGAGAGTCAGTATGTCACATAGAGAGTCATCATCTGCATCAGTCTACAGAAGAAAGGGAGGGAATACTCCTCGCCTGAGCCTGTGAGCTGTGGGTGATCTGCATGTGTGCCTTCTGCGGCAGGATGTCCTCTATGGGGTAGGGTACCCTGACCTGTCCTTTGGCAGTTTCCACACTGCTTTGAAGTGGCAATTCTTCAAAACCTTTTTGCTCCTTCCTCATTTTGACCACCGTGGAGCCTGAGGTGTCTGACGCGGTGATGGTGGCGGGGGACTCAGCCTGGGTCGGCATCTGGTGCCTGTTGTCCATGCCTTCCCCTGAGAGGAACCACAGGGGCTCCCACAGCTCTCTCCTCTTCATCTTCTCCTGGGACAGCCAGCACATGTGCTCAGCTTTCTCCTGACATCTGCTCTTTACACGCAATGAGGGAGTCCTCGATGGTGCGGATGTGTGCCAACAGCTGGCTGCATCGATGGTGGAGCTCATCCGCTGGACTCCGGAAGTCCACCTGAACAGCCAGGTCGTGGACAAAGCAGATTTTCTTCTCGGATGCCCACGTGTCCTGCTTCCCATCCTCACGTATGCTGTGGTGCCAGGTCGCAGGGTGGGGGGTCAGTGGCTCCAGCTTTCTCTGGCACTGAGCTGCCAGGTGGACTGGGCACCTGCAGGGGGGCTGCCACTCTTGGTGCAGGAGTTTCCCCCTGTGGATTTCAGCCATGGAGAGCGCCCCCAGATCCACATCCCTCTCGGTTTGGGGGATGTCTCCATCCTCTGCGATGGTCACGTCTGGGGGAGTTGCCTCATCACCTTTTGCTTCTCCAGGGCTCTCAATTTTCCCTTCCACAGGGAAAGCCAGGAAGCTCAGCTGGGCCTGCAGTCTCTCCTCCTGTGGTCTGGTCACTTTCAGGCACTTGAGGGTGTCCTGCCACTTTGGGGGCACCACCTGGTCCCGACATTTTGTGGGGCCTGCACTTGCTTCAGCTGCTCCAACAGCTGGGTCTGCCTCTCTAGGTGCCCCTGCAGGACCTCCTTCTCAGAGCTCAGCTGCTCATTGGAGGTGATGTGCAGCTCACAGGTGGCTCTGAGCTCCTGCAGCTGGGCCAGGGACTGCTCCTGCCACTCCTGCAGCTCCCAAGCTGCTTGGCTTTCTCTCTCAGCCACCTCTTTCCATTCCTGTATCTTCTCCACTGTGTGGTCCAGCTGTTCTCACAAATGTTTCTTTACCTGCTGCTCTGAGTCCAAGATGCTGGCTAGCTTCCAGCAGGGCCAGCTGTTCTTCCATCTGTCGGTTGCACACATGCGCATCGTGGGATCTTGCAGCTCTTCTGCTGATCCTTGGCCTTCTCCTACAGACTCCACAGTTGCTTCTGCTGCTCCGTGTTCTGGAAACAGAGACTTTGGTTTTCCTGGACCTGGATGTGAAGTTGTTCCTCCAGGTTTTTCAACTCCATCTGCTTGCAATAGGCCTGGGCTTGCACCTGCTGCTTGACCGGAGGTGGTCCCGAAGGGGGCCATGCTCTGCCAGCTTCCTTCTCAGTTCCCCCAGCTCCTTCTCTAGGTCAAACACCTGCCTTGACCCTCGATTCTTCTCCTCTGTCAGTTGGTTCACCCACTAGGTCAGCCGCTGGGCCTCCTCCTTCTGCACGGACCTCTCAATGCTCAGGTCTTCTTTGAAGGTGTCTCTCTCTAGATTCGCTGCAGTCACCATCCAGCTCAGGTTGTCCAGTAGTCTCGTTAGTACCTCACGCCCTGCCAGCGCTTCTTGGAACTTGTAGATTCTGCTCTTCATGTTGCTCCACTGTGTCCATATTGCTTCCAGCTTCTCCTGTAACTCAGAGTTCACTTGCTCCAAGTCATTGAAGCTTCTGATCTTTTCCTCGAGCTGAAGGGTCATATCATTCAGCTGTTCAAAGAACACTTCAGTTTCATTCTGTGAGCAGTGACCACAGAATCCACCATCTCCACCCCTGCCATGTGCTGCTCTGCGGTCTACAGGCAGCTGGTGAGAGCTTCATGCTCCCTTTCTCTGTCATCGGTCGCCTGCTGCACGTGGGCTGGTGAACATTGTAAATCACTTTCTTCCCAAACCAACCTCTGTATGGGTGCCTTGTAGATCTCTAGCTCCCTTTTCATTGCTGCGTGCAGTTGGGCTATCTTCTCCTCTCTTACTCCCGTTCATCTTGCAGGTTTGTCTTTTCCTACTTCAGTGGTTGGATCTTGGCACAGAGCACTTTTCTTCTTTTGCTGGGATCCAGGGTGGAAACTACATATCAGTACACCTCTGCAGATCCTTGGTGTTATAGAGACCATTGACACTTTGGACCCTGGTGGCTGTGGCTGTGTCCAAAGGCAGGGGAGGCCCATGGTCAGCATCACATTTGGCTGGACTCTACTTTGAATCACACTCCCCAGGGGTGTTTGTCTTGGGGATCCTTCACTTTTTCATGTTCTTAGTTTTCTTGAATGTTGCAGATCTGTTGGGAGGATTCTTCTGCCAGTGTTCTTGTGGCAATTTCGTGCCCACAGCACTCTCATGGAGTCCTGTTGTTTCAGACATCTGAGCACTGGGAAAGATGGGCTGGCCACTTTTCCAAGGTCTGGGAAATCCTCTATTCACCCACTCACTGTCTAGGACCTCAATTTCCTACTTTACTCCAATGTGGCCTCGAGTATCTTGCTCACCACTCAGCCACCTCTACCTTCCTCAACTGCTAGTAGTGGTGTCAACCAACTGAGGGAATCTAGGTGCTACCAGGCAGCATGGAATGTGGGCGTGTCCACCATTCTTGTTTCCCATTGGTCAGAAAGAAACATGAAAGAATGGGGGTGTGGACGGAATCCTGTGATGCAGGCAGAAAGGGCAGAGTCAAGATGACAGCACCACTTTCACATGAAACTTTGTCCAGTCCAGTTGAGGTCATGAGGGTGACCTGCTTTAGCTGGATGGCTGCACAGATTGTTGTGTATGACTATTTGTTGCCAGTCCCTGACCTTGAACTCAGGATCAGGGCACAGTCCTTAAGCTGCTTTTGCTCAAGGCTAGCCCCCAACTAGTGAAGCCACATGGCTGTACTTCTGGCTTTGTTGGCACTGAAGTTGGACAGGGGTCTCAAGGACTTTCCTGCCTAGGGTGACTTTGACCATGATCCTCCTATCACAGCCTTGTAAGTATCAAGGATTGCTGAGAGCCATTGGTGCCTGCCTAATCATCGATGTTGCTGATGTTCTTGGACAGACCAGTGATTTCCTTATCCTCGGGTTTAAGTGGTGAGAACTGGAGCCCACATCCTGGTCCTGCCACCTCCAAATGGCAGGTGATCCTAAAAAACTCAATCCTATCCATATAAATACCAATGGCATGTGATATATGTGATTGAATGGGCAGTTCTTGAATGATTCTAAGATAAAATTATACACAATTATATTATAGGACACTGATCAATTTTAATTAATACTTTATGAAGCATTTAAACAATCACATTCATTAAATGGAGGCAGAATCAAATACCTAAGAATTGGACATCACATAGTATACAGCTGCCATTTTTTCTGTCAGGACTGGGATCGGAACTCATGGTCTGGGTAACTCTTTTGCACTGTGTGGAAAGGGGAAGCTCGCCTCCTTGAAATCATGAAATTCAAGTCTGTTCCTTAGACCTGAAATCGATCCCCAGCACTAGAAAACATCCTATTCATGTACATTTTAAATATATGATTTATATTTACATACATAGGTTGACTCTGTATAGCTTTCAGTGTATTCATTTTTATTTTTTGTTTTATTCATGTATAGGCCATTTATTTTATTGACTATTATGGCACATAGAACATTGATTCCCTAGGATATAGGTCTGCATATATGTTCCGCTGCATACCTGACTCCTAGGACTTTAACACAAAAGGAAAACGTTTGTCACAATCAGCTTCTTACTCCACGATTCATTTTTTGGGAATGCTGGCATCTGAACTACGGCCTACAAGGCCCAATTCATGAATGCGTGAGTGTCAACACTCCATCCTGGGCAAACTGAGATGACAGGCAGTTCCAAGGACCTTAGATCGAGCCCCAGGGTTTTACAAAATAAGAACAGACTGACACGCAGATGGTAGTATGCTAATAAATATATATCTTTATAGAGTGTCAGACATGTCTACACATTATTCAGTTATGTAGACTACATTCCTACCAATTATTTTGTATTTATTATGCCTCCATGTAATTAATGTTATTGTTTTCATCCTTAATAAACTATTAAGTAAATCAGTGTCCTGAAATTATTGTGTCTCTGTAAGAAATAGTATTCTTTTAATGCTTCATATTAAATAAAATCAGTCTACTGAAATCATGATTTCTAATTTTATACGAGTAGTATTCATGATCAGCTCATTCAACCATGCCGTTGATAACATTCCATCACTATTACTGTGGATGGGAATGAGTCTCTTAGGATCTCTACCCTCTGGACGTGACATTAGTGGGATTCAACACTAGGCCTACATTGCCTTGCGAGACTATGGCTTCCCCAATAGCCCGCCATCCTTCAGCAATGCAAGGTGAAGTACCCTTTGGAGCCATGTCATTCAGACCAAATGGTCACAGTGCAAAGGAATAAACTGTAAAAATGCAATCGTGCCACTTTTTTGGGGGGAGGGTTTGGTCATAAGGCTTGAACTCTGGGCCTGGGCACTCTGCCTGGGGTCTTCAGCTAAAGGCAAGCACTCTACTGCTTGAGTCACAGCGCCACTTACAGTTTTCTAGTGGTTTCTTGGAGATAAGTGTATCACGGACTTTCCTCGCTTTGAACCGAGATACTCAGATCTCAGCCTCCTGAGTAGCTAAGATTACAGGTGTGAGCCACCGGTGCCCGGCTCTGCCACTATTTTCTGTACATATTTTTTTCCCAGCACAAGGGCTGGAGGTCTAAGATCCCAGGATGGGCAGTGGCTCCAGCGGCTGCACAGCAGCCTAGTGTGATGGAAGCTGAGGCAGAGTGCCATCACTGAGTTCAAGACCTTGCTTGGCAAAACAAAACAAAACAACAAAAAAAACCCTCCCCCCACCCCCCGCACACACAAAAAAATTTAGCTCACTGGCTTGCAATTCTCGCCATTTTTTTACTTTGGATTTGAACTCAGGGTCTAGGAAACTCTGCAGCACTGTGGACGAAGGGAAGCTCATCAGGCTTGAAGACAAGAAATTCGGGCCTGGTCCCTAGGCCTGAATTCAATCCCCAGCCCTAGAAAACATACTGTTTATATACATTATAAAGATAGGATTTGTACTTACCTATAGATGTTCAGTCCATATTGTGGTTATTGATTGTATTTTTGTTTTATTCATTTATTTACCGTTTATTGACTGTGATGACACGCATTCCATTTATTATATAGATGACATCCCATCACATAGTATCTAAATTTGTAGATGTTTTCTCCATCATGTCTGACACCCAGAACTCTCAGAGAAAAGGAAAACAGGTGTCACACTCTGCTTCTTATTCCATGATCCAAACGTTTGCAGTGCTGGGATCTGAACTCACGGCCTAGCAGACCCAATTCATGAATGGGTGTGTCAACACGGCCACCTCTAGCCAAGGAAGCTGCCAGTCAGTTCCCAGACCCTGAGATTGAGCTCCAGGGGTGGACAAAGTAGCCATACATGGATAGGCATGTGGTATATATCAATAAATATATATTTGTATAGAATTCCAGAGACATCAACCTATGATTCAATGACATCAACTACATTCCTACGAACTCTTAGGTATTTATTATGCCTCCATTGAAGGAATAGTATTGTTTCCACGCTTAGTAAGCCATTCATTAAGATCAATCAACATCTTAGGATCATTGTATATAATTTTAGACTAGAATGATGCCCGCAGAAACTTCTCATGCATTCATGAGTTTGCTCACATTCCATCGTTATTCCCATGCATAGGAACGAGTCTGGTGGGAAGTCCCCCCATTGGTAGGTATCAGGACCAGGATTCAAAATCAGGGCCTATAATGACATATGGGCCTGTGGCTTACCTGATAGTCTGCTAGCCACGGCCAATGCAAAGTGAAGTACCCTTTGTAGCCGTGTAATTTGGAGCCAGGTTGGTCACCATGCAAAGGAATAAAATGTAAAAACATCCATCCGGTGGCTATTTTTCTGTGTGGGTTTTTTTTTTTTTTTTACTCCTGCAAGGCTTTAGGGCCTAGGATCACAGGGTCGACTATGAGCCTATGGCAGCCTACCTGCCTAAAGTGATCGAACCTGAGGCAGGGTTGCCATGAAGTGAGTTCAAATCCTTTGGTTAGCAAAAAAAAAAAAAAAAAACCCTAAAAACTAATAAAGCACTCTAGTTCAGAATTCACACCAGATTCCAACTCAGGTCTAGGTAACACTATAGCACTGTGGGGGAAGGGGAAGCTTACCATCCTTGAAGACTACAAGGTCAGGCCTGCTCCTAGGGCCTAAATTGAAGCCCCAGCACTGGCAAAAATCATATGCCCATCTATTTTAAACATAGGATCTCTATTCACATACATTCGTTCAGTACAATTATTCTTTTTATTGTGTGTCTTAGTCATGGATGCATTTTGTTTATTGAGAATGATGACAGATATAACTGTGCTAGCATGGATGACAATCTATTCCCATGTCTATAGAGTTGTTTAAGCCTTCTCCATCCTAGTTGAGACCCAGAACTTTCACAGGACAGGAAACAGGTGTACTGATTGTATTCTCACACCTGCATTCCTCTTTTGGCAGTGTTGGGATTTGAACTCAGAGCCTAGCAGGCCCAATTGGAGAAAGGGTCAAGGTGAGGACACCATGATGTGAGCATCTAAGGAACTAGGCTGTTCCCAGGACCTGAGATTGAGCCCTGGGGATAGGGCAGGTGGAGAGCACAATAGTCATCCATTCATAAGCTGAAGATAGTATACATATTTGTTTAGAGTAGGAGAGATGGCGACCTGTGATGGAATCCATTCTACCTAGTGACTACTAATTCTTGGACCTTTCCCGATGCCTCCATTTCGTGACTGTGATGATTATGGTCACGCTTCATCAATTCTTCATTAAAAATAATCGATACCCCAGGAATCTTGCCTATCATTTCCTACTCACATCCTGCAGGAACTACTCACTCAAGGATGAGATTGATCACATTCCATGACTCTTCCTAGGTCCGGAAACAAGTATCTCAGGATCTCACGCCAATCCTCAATGTAGGGGGGCTGACTGGGATTCGACCTCTGGGCCTCTTTGCCTGGATGGTCTGGGGCTTCCCCAACAGCTGCAGGACTTCAGCCACTCCAGGTAACCTTCACTCTGTAGGTCACCTGGTTCAGACCCACCATGGTCACGGTACAAAGGAAAATGAACATAAAAGCACCAGGTCGAACTTCCCACAGCTTTTTTTCCCCTCGCAGCTTTCTTTTTTCCTGCAAGCCCTAGGGTCCTAGGATTCAAGGATGGGCTGTAGGTCCAGAAGCCACAGTATAGGATGATCACAGCTGAGGCAGAGTTGCCACTACTTGAGTTTGAGCACCGGGTCTGGTTAAAAAAAAAAAAAAAAAATATATATATATATATATGTATATATATATATATATATATATATATATATATATATATATATATATATATATATGAAGGAAGGAAACACCCTAGCACAGAATTTGCGCCATTTTACTTCCAGAGCTGAGATTTGAACTCAGGTCTGGGTAACTCTGTTGCACTATTGGGGAAGGGTAAGCTAACCATCGTTGAAGACTACAAAGTCAGGACTGGTCCCAGGGCCTGAATTGAAGCCCCAGCACTGCCAAAATTCATATGCCCAACTATTTTACACATAGGGTCTCTATTTACATACATATGTGGAATGCATCATGCTTTCAGTGTAGTTATTCTTTTTATTGTGTGTCTTAGCCAGGGATGCATTTTGTATTTTATTGAGTGTGATGACAGATATAACTGTGCTGACATGGATGACAACCTATACCCATGTCCATGGAGTTGCCTATGTCTTCTCCATTCTAGCTGAGACCAAGGACATTCACAGGACAGGAAAACAGGTCGACCTATGGGTTCTCACATCAGGATTCTGCTTCTGGCAATGTTGGGATTTGAACTGAGAGCTTAGCAGGCCCAATTGGTGAAAGGGTCAAGGGCCTACCCCCTCAGTTGTTCCCAGGACCTGACAATGAGCCCCAGGGAGGCCAGGATAGGCATAAGTTCATACTTGAAACATAGGATCTGTATTGACATATATGTGTGGGAACATCTTGCATTCGGTGCATTTCTTCTCCTTAATTTATGTCTAATTCATGATGGTATTGTGAACTTTACTGAGTATGGTGACAGATATAACTGTACTGATGGATGACGACCTGTTCTCACGGTTATAAGGTTGCCTATGCATTCATTCTCCATCCTAGCTGAGACCCAGGACTTCCACATTAGAGGAAATCAGGCATAATGACTGGCTTCTGACATAGGGATGAATCTTTTGTCAGGCCTGGGATTTGAACTCAGGTCTGGGTAACCCTGTTGCACTGTGAGGGAAGGGGAAGCTCATCATCCCTGAAGATTAGAATGTCAGGCCTGGTCCACGGCCTGATTTGAAGACCCAGCAGTGGACTAAATAACAAGCTTACCTTTTTTAAATATAGGATCTCTATTTACATACAGGTGTGGTATTCATCTTGCTTTCAATGTAGTTATTTTTTTTTAAATTTGAGTCTTATTCATGGATGTATTGTGTATTTTATTGAGTATGGTGTCAGGTATATCTGTGCTGCCGTGAATGACAACCTATTCCCATGGCTATAGAGTTGCCTATATAGCATTCTCCATCCTCAATGAGGCCCAGGACCTTCACAGGACAGGAAATCATGTGGATCCATTGGTTTCTCACATCAGGATGAATCTTTTGGCTGTGCTGGAGTTTGAACTCAGAGCTTAGCAGCAGAATTGGGGAATGGGTCAAGGTGAACACACCAGCCTGTGAGCCACTAAGGTGCTAGGCCATTCACAGAACTGAGCTCGTGCCCCATGAGGGTCAATATACTCATGAAATCATAATTTAATGACAGGAGCTATATTTCCATAAATGGGTGGGTGGCATCTTGCATTCAGTATACTCATTCTCTTGATTTCGTGTCTTATTCATGGATGCAGTATGTATTTTACTGACTGTGATAACAGTTATACCTATGCTGACATTGCTGGCAACCAATTCCCACGAGTATAGAGTTGCCTATATTGCATATTCCATTCTAGCTGAGACCCAGGACTTTCACAGCATAGGAAAACTCGTGCAACCATTGGCTTCTCATATCAGGATGAATATTTTGGTAGTGCTGGGATTTGAACTCAAGGCCTAGCAGGCTCAAGTGGTGGATGAGTCATGGTGAGGACACCAGCGCGTGAGCCACTAAGCATCTAGGTCTTTCCTGGAACCTGAGATCAAGCCCCGGTGGGCGCTATAGTAGTCATAAATTCAGAATTTAAACAGAGGATCTCTATTTCCATACATGGGTGTGCGGCATCTTGGGTTCAGTGTAGTTATTGTCTTTGTCTGGTGTCTTACTCATTGATGTATTGTGTATTTTCTTGAGCATAGGATGACAGATATAACTGTGGTGACCTGGATGACAAGCTATTCCCATGAGTATAGAGTTGCCTATGCATTTTCCATCCTAGCTGCGACCAAGAACTTGCACAGAACAGAAGAACAGGTGCAACGAGTGGTTTCTCACATCAGGGTGAATTTTTCGAAGTGCTATGATTCGAACTCGGGGCCTAGGAGGCCCAACTGCCCAATGGGTCCACATGAGCAAACCTGCCTGTGAGCCACTAAGGAGCTGGTCTGTTCCCAGGAGCTGTGATCAAGCCCCAGGGAGGCCACAAGAGTCCTCAATACATCATGGGATGTATATTCACATCCGTGTGTGGACTGCTTTATGCATTGGGCTTAGTTATCCTCTCTATTTTGTATGCTATTCATGGATGTATTATGTATGTTCTTGAGTATATATGACAGGTGTAATTGGGCTGACATGGATGACAACCTTTTCTCATGGCCACAGGGTGGCCCATGCATTCTCCATCCTAGCTGAAACCCAGGACTCACACAGGAAATCAGGTGCAACGTCTGGCTTCTGACAGGATGAATATTTGGCAATGCTGGGATCTGAACTCAGCACCTAGCAGGCCTAATAGGCGAATGGGTCCACATAAGCACACCAGCCTGTGAGCTACTAAGGAGCTAGGCCATTCCCATGACCTGAGATCGAGTCCTAGGGGTAAGGCAGGGGGAGCACAATAGTCATCCATTCATCAGCTGAAGGTAGTAAGCAAATAAGTACATATCTGTATAGAGTAGGAGAGATGGAGACCTGTGATTGAATCCAATCTACCCTGTGACTACTGATTCTTGGATCTTCCCCCAATGCCTCCATTTAATGACTGTGATGATTATGGTCACACTTCATCAACTCTTGACTAAAAATAATCGATACCCCATGTGTCTTGACTATCATTTCCTACTCGAATCCTCGGGAACTACTTATTCAAGGAAGAGATTGATCATATTTCACGGCTCTTCTTAGGTCCGGAATTGAGTATCTCAGGAACTCCTGTCATTCCCTCAATGTAGGATGGCTGACCAGGATTCAAACTCGGGACCTCCATTGCCCGGTCATCCTGTGGCTCCCCCGACAGCCAGCAGGCCTTCAGCCACACTAGGTCACCTTCAATCTGCAGTCCACCGGGTTCGGTCTCAACATTCGGTCAACATTCACATGAAAATAAACCTAAAAGCGGCGCCAGTTGGAACTTCCCACCACTTTTTCTCCTCCAGCTTTTTATTTTTTCCTTCAAACCCTGGGGTCCTAGGATCCGAGGATGGGCTGTGGGTCCAGAGGCTGCAGCCTAGGATGATCGGACCTGAGGCAGAGTTGCCACAACTTGAGTTCAAGCCTCAGGTCTGGCAAAAAATATTAAAAAATTGAAAAATTAGGAATGAAGCACCCTAGCTCAGAATTCGCGCCATTTTACTGCCAGAGCTGGGATGTGAAAACAGGTCTAGGTAACTCTTTTGCACTGTGGGGAAAGGAGAAGCTCACTATCGTTGAAGACTACAAGGTCAGGCCTGGTCCCAGGGCCTGAACTGAAGCCCCAGGTTAGGCAAAAATCATATGCCCACCTATGTTACACATAGGATCTCTATTTACATACATAAGTGAAATGCATCATGTTTTCAGTGTAGTTGTTCTTTTCATTGTGTGTCTTAGTCAGGGATGCATTTTGTATTTTATTGCATATGATGACAGCTATAACTGTGCTGACTTGGATGGCAACCTATGCCCACTTCTATAGAGTTTTCTACTCCTTCTCCATCGTAGCTGAGACTCAGGACATTCTCTGGACAGAAAAACAGGTGGATCAATGGGCTTCACATCAGGATTCATGTTTTGGCAATGTTGGGATTTGAACTGAGAGCCTAGCAGGGCCAATTGGCAAAAGAGTCAAGGTGAGGACACGGGCCTGTGAGCAACTAAGGAGCTAAGTCATTCTCAGGACCTGAAGTTGTGCCCCAGTGAAGGCCAGGATAGGCATAAATTCATAATTGAAACATAGGATATGTATTGACATATATGTGTGGATAGCATCTTGTGTTCGGTGCACTCCTTTTCCTTATTTTGTGTCTAATACATGGAGGTATTGTGTATTTTACTGAGTATGGTGACAGGTATAACTCTGCTGACATGGATGATGACCTATTCCCATTGTTATAAGGTTGCCTATGCATTCATTCTCCATCCTAGCTGAGACCCAGGACTTCCATAGGAGAGGAAAACAGGTGTAAAGACTGGCTTCTAACATCTGGATGAATCTTTTGTCAGGCCTGGGATTTGAACTCAGGTCTGGGTAACCCCGTTGCACTGTGGGGGAAAGGGTAGCTCATCATCCCTGAAGATTAGAATGTCAGGCTTGGTCCAGGGCCTGATTTGAAGTCCCAGCAGTGGACAAAATAACAAGCTTACCTTTTTTAAACATAGGATCTCTATTTACATACAGGTGTGGTATGCATCTTGCTTTCAAAGCAGTTATTTTTTAATTTTGAGTCTTATTCATGGAGGTATTGTGTATTTTATTGAGTATGGTGTCAGGTATATCTGTGTTGCCATGGATGACAACCTATTCCCATGCCTATAGAGTTGCCTATATAGCATTCTCCATCCTCCATTAGGCCCAGGACTTACACAAGACAGGAAAACAGCTGTAAGGATTGGTTTCTCACATCAGGATGAAACTTCTGGCATTGCTGGGAGTTGAACTCTGGGCCTAGCAGGCCCAACTTTCTAATGGGTCCATATGAGCACAACAGCTTTTGAGTAACTAAGGATCTAGGCTCTACCCCGGACCTAAGATTGAGCTCCGGGATGGGGTTTGTGCACAGTATTCATCCATTCATAAGCTGAAGCTAGTATGCTAATAAATACCTATTTGTATAGAGAAGATGTGGCAAGCTGTGTTGGAATCCTATCTACCATGTGACTACCAATTCTTGGATATTTCCCAATGCCTCGATTTCCTGAATGTAATTATTATTGTCACATTTCGTGAAGTCTTAATTAAAAATAATTGTTGTGCCAGAGGTCTTGCCTATCATTTCCTATGTGAATCATGCATGAACTTCTCAACTCTTCCCTAGGCCTGAATTCAAGCACCAGCCTGAAAAATGAAACATTTATAGACATCTTAAATATGTGATTTATATTTACATCTATATATTCAGTCTGTATCGTGTTTGTTGGAGTGATTCATTATATATTATTATTGATTGATTGAATTAACATTTATTTTATGGACTGTACGTGCACCTATATCTTTTATTACATTTATTCTAATCTATACCATAGCATGTAGCTTTGCACACATGTACATCATACCTGACACTCAGCACTTGCACAGATATGGAAAACAGGTGTCACTTGGAATTTTACTCCAAGATGAAAATTTTGGCAATGCTGGTACCTAAACTGAGGGCCTAGAAGTCCCAATTCATGAAAGGGTGAGTGCCAGCATGGCAGCTTCTAGCCCATTCAGCTGCCAAATGGATCCCAGGACCTAGGATGGAACCACAGGTTTGGCCAAAATAGCAGTACCTTTATATCTGGTATATATACCATATATATATATATGTATATATATATATATATATATATATATACATATATATATACATATATATATATGTATATATATATAGTATACAGATAAATATATATTTAGATATTTTGATACTGACAGTGATGTCTATGTGGAATTAAATGACATATACTACATTCGTACAGATTCTCAGGTCTTTAGTGAGGACTCCATTTAATGAATAGTATTCTTTTAATGCATAATAAACTATGAATTAAAATCAATCTGTGTTCTGTGATTATTGGGTCTAAGTTTATACTAGACTGATTGATGAACTACTCATCCAACAATGACATTGATCATATTTTCTGGCGTTCCTATGGACAAGCAATAGTTTCTCAGGCTCTCCAGCCCTTTTTAAGTAGCATGACTGGGATTCAAACTCAGGCCTAGGTGTCCAGGTTGGCCTATGGCTTCGCTGACAGCCTGTCAGCCTTCAGCAATGCCAGGTGACCTACAGGTTGCAGCAGTGTTATTTGGACCCGGGATGGTCACCATGCAAGGAAGGAAAACCAAGAAACTTCCATCCGTAGGTGGTTCCTGGCTTTTTTTTTTTTTTTTGGTGCTGTTTACATTTTGTTTTCCTGTCAGCCCCCAAGGCCTAGTATCCCAGGATGGGCTGTGGGTCCAGAGGCTGCACCATCCCAGCCTAGGTTGATGTTAGCTGAGGCAGAGTTGCCACGATATGAGTTCAAGCCCCGTGCTGGGCAAAAAATAAAAATAAATAAATAAAAATAAATAAATAAATAAATAATTTAAAAATATTAAAAATAACTTGGCCTTGGCTATGGTTCACGCCTTTAATCTTAGCTGCTCAGGACGCTGAGATCTGAACATCATGGTTCAAATCCAGCCAGGGCAGGAAAATCTGTGAGACACTTATCTCCAATAAACCACTAGAAAACCAGAGTGGTGCGGTGGCTCAAACATTATAGCACTCGCCTTGAGCTAAAGGGCACAAGGATAGCTCCCAAGGCCAGAGTTCAAGTCCCATTACATATAATATACACACACACATACATACATACATACATACATACATACATACATACATATATACATACATTCAATACTAATGAAGCTCCCTGGCTTGGAATTCATGGCCTTTTTTTCTGTCAGGCCTGGGAATTGAACTCAGAGTCTGGGTAACTCTAATTCACTAGGGGGATGGGGAAACTCACCCTCTTGGAAGACAAGCAATTCAGGCCTGTTCCCTAGGCCTGAATTCAATACCCAGCCCTGTTAATATAATATTCATCCACATTTGAAATAATGATTAATATCTACATACTTATGTTTATTGCAATTTGCTTTGAGTGTATTCATTTTATTTTTTGTATTATTCATTCATTATTTTATTATTATTACACTTATAACATGTATTAAATTGATTACATCTTATGAGAAATATACAGATTTGCATATTTATTATATTTCTTACTTCATACCCAGGACATTCATTAAAATTCTATAGTAGATCATCCCATGCTTAGAAAAACAGAAAAAATACATCAACCAAATTAATTTATCCCTAGGCACCCCAGTGGCTCACATCTGTAATCCCAGCTAATCAGGAGGTGAGAACTGGAAGATGAAGTTTCAAAGCCAATCCAGGCAGCAAAGCCTGAGAGATATCATCTCCAATCAACTTGCAAAAACCCATTCTACAGGTATGGCTGAAGTGGTAGAAAATCAGCTACAAGCAACCAAGCCAAGAAAGAGCAAGCTGAGTTCAAGTGCGATGAGAGGGGGTTAGGGGGATAAAGGGGAGGGAAATCCTCCAAAAAGAGAACAAAAAAACAGTACACAA
Organism: Dipodomys spectabilis; assembly: GCF_019054845.1. Lineage (NCBI taxonomy): Eukaryota > Metazoa > Chordata > Mammalia > Rodentia > Heteromyidae > Dipodomys > Dipodomys spectabilis. Next base: position 68,979 of record NW_024871337.1, read on the forward strand.
ATCCCACCTAATTTATGGTACCAACAAACTGAAAAAAAATCAAGCTTGTGCATTTGTATAATTTTACATGAGCCCATATGTTCTTAGGTAAACTTCAAAGCTATGTTTTTAATAATATGTGTATATATGAATTAATAATGTATATATATAAATAAACTAAGAAACCAGCCAATGAAAAAATACTTCTGAATTAGTGCCTTAACCATGGCATTATAAATTATTTGCACAAAAAGTATGTTCGAAGTTTCTTTCTTTAGAATCAATCTTAAAATGTTTGTTCATGTACCAGGCGTCAGTGGCTCACACCTATAATCCTAGTTACTCAGGAGGCTGAGAGCTGAGGATGGCAGTTCAAGGCAAGCCCCGGGAGACTCTTACCTCCAATAAACCACTAGAAAACCGGAAGTGGCGATGTGTCTCAAGCTGTAGAGTGCTCGCAAAGAGCTGAAGAGCACAGGGATAATGCCCAATCCCAGAGTTCAAGCTCCACCACCGACAAAAAAAAAGGAAAGAAGTTTGTTCATACAAAATTCTAACATTCTGAGCCTTAGGAAACTTTTCTTCCAATGTCTTATGCTCTTTAGGCAAATATTCCACTACTGAGCTACATCTTAGTACCAATGATTTTGTTTTTCATTTTAGAATCTAGTTTATTCCCAAAATGCTTACAAGTACCTACTGTCCTCACAGAAGTGAGTGTTTATTCAGAAACTCAACCTTTGGTGGTATGAGGACTCCCCTAGTTTATTTCGTGGTAGGCACTGAGGAAAACTCACAGGACATAATTGCAGACATTTTATAATTATAAAAATAACTCTAAATAGAAATAACATCAACTGCCGGGCATTGGTGGCTTATGCCTATGATCCTAGCTACTCAGGAGGCTGAGATTTGAGGAAGGTGACTCAAGGCCAGCCAGTTTTCTAACCTCTAGAAAACTGGAAGTGGTGCTGTAGCTCAAGTGCTTGAGCGTTTGCCTTGAGCACAGGGACAGCACCCAAGCCCAGAGTTCAAGCCCCACGACCGACAAATAAAAAAAATAGAAAAAATAAGAAATAACATCAACTGTCCCAAACTTCTAGGGAGAAATGATATCCTCATTTTCATTCTCACACTTCATGGCAGATGGTCAAAAACACCAATGTGCTATGCTGAAATGTAAAAGTTTAAACCCCTTTTTTGAAAAACTCTCATGTTATAAAATCAAAACATTTCAAATAAAGTCAAAGTGAACTTTAAAAAATATTAAAAATGCTAATGAAACTCCTTGGCTTGGAATGTGTGAATTTTTTATCTGCAAGGCCTGGGATTTGAACTTAGGGACTCGCTAACTATGTTGCACTGTGGGGGAAGGGGAAGCTCACTATGCTTGAAGAGCAGAAATTCAGGCCTGTTCCATAGGCCTGAATTCATGCCCCAGTCATACTCCTTATATATATTTTAAAGATAGGATTGAACTTCCATATACATGTTCAGTCTATATCATGTTTGGTGTGGTTATACATTGTATTTGTTGTTTTATTCATTTATTTACCGTTTATTTTCCCAGCTGTGAGGACACTTAAACATATATGACATTGTTTACATCTATCAAATTGCATCTAGATTTGTAGCCTTGTTCTCCATCATGCCTGACACCCAGCACTCTCCCAGAAAAGCAAAACAGGTGTCAAACTTGGCTTCTTACTCGAGGATGAAATTCTTGGCAGGCACTGAGATGAAGCCCTAGAGGTGGCCAAAATAGCCATACATGGATAAGCAGGTGGTAATATGCCAAAAAATGCATATTAGTAGAGAGTGCCAGAACTGTGTATCTAGTATTCAATGATATCTACTATGTTCCTACGAAGTCTTAGGCATTAAGACAGCCTAGATATTATGGAGAAAGAACATACAACCATCCAAGAAAAGTCCAAGAAATGTGATAGATCTATTCAACATTTGGAAAACATCATCAGAAGGCCTAATCTGAGGATAATAGGTGTAGAGGAGCACCTAGAAACAGAAGTTAATGGATTAGGAAATTTGTTTAACAGGATCCTAGCAGAGAACTTCCCAAACATGCAAAAAGGCAGGCCTATTCAGATACAAGAAGCATTTAGAACTCCAAATAGACTGGACCAGAACAGGACAACCCAGCATCACATTATTATCTTCAAAGGATCAATTCAGACCAAGGAAAAGAACCTTAAAGCTGTCAAGGAGAAAAGATCAATCACCTATAAAGGGAAACCAGTTAGGATCACCTCAGATTTCTCAGCAGTGACAAGTAAAGCAAGAAGAGCCTGGAATGATGTATGCCATGCCGTAAAGACAAACAACAATCAACCAAGAAAACTGTACTCAGCTAAACTCTCCTTCATAAACGAAGATCAAATAAAAACCTTCCATAGCAAAGAAAAAATGAAACAATATATCTCCACCAAACCAGCCCTACAAAAGATTCTTAAAGATGTCCTACACATAGAAAACCAATGAGACCACAAAAAGGCCAAGAAACCGCAGCTAAACTAGAATCCAAGAACCATAGAAAGAACCCAGGTGCTGCCGCCCACTAGAAGGTGCATAAAATGGCAGAAACTCCCAAATACTTCTCAGTTCTATCTCTCAACATTAACGGACTTAACTCTCCAATTCAGAGACAGACTGTCTAGTTGGATTAAAAAGCAAGAACCTTCTATCTGCTGCCTTCAGGAGTCATATCTTGCCCATAAAAACAAACACATTTTCAATGTTAAAGGCTGGAAAAAATCTACCAAGCAAACGGCCCCCATAAACAGGCATGAGTTGCAAACCTAATATCAGATAAAATAGAATTCAATTTAAAATAAGTGAGAAGAGTTAAAGAAGGTTGCTACATACTAATTAATGTATCTCTCCTTCAGGAGTATATTACAATTCTTAATATCTATTCACCAAACAGAGCACCCAAATTTATCCAAGAAACCCAACTTTCCCTCAAATCCCACATAGATCCAAAGACATTAATTGTTGGGGACTTTAACACACGACTATCCCCACTAGATAGATCAACTTGGCAAAAACTCAACAAAGAACCTGCATATCTAAACAACTGCAAAGATCAACTAGATTTAACCAACATCTACTGAAGATTTCACCCAGCAGCAACAGAATACACATTTTTCTCAGCAGTGTATGGAACATTTTCCAAAATAAACCACATTTTAGGCCACAAAGCAAACTTGTCCAAATTCAGAAATATTGAAGTTATACCTTGCATTCTCTCAGACCACAAGGGATTAAAAGTAGGACTCCACGACAAAAGCCACTAAAGGAAGTCCTGTAACACATGGAGGCTGAACAACAAACTGCTGAATCACGAGTGCATCATGGAAGATATTAGAAATGAAATTCAAATGTCCATGATATTCAACATAAATGAGTACACAAATTACCAACTCCTCTGGGACACAGCAAAGGTAGTACTCAGAGGCAAGTTTATAGCTCTGAGTTCCTATATCAACATATTGGAGAGATCTGAAACCAACAATTTAATGAGACATCTGAGCCTCCTTGAAAAGAGCAGCAGGATAAACCCCAACCCAATGGACAGATAGAAATAATTAAAGTTAAATCAGAATTAAATGAATTCGATCCCAAAAAAGCCATATAAAGAATCAACAAAACAAAGAGTTGGTTCTAGGAAAAACTTAACAAAATTGACAGACCCTTAGTAAATCTTATCAGAAAAAGAAAAGAACATACCCAAATAAATGAACTCAGAGATGAGAATGAAAACATCACCAGAGAAACAACCAAGATTCAGAACATTATAAGGAAATACTTCTCAAAACTTGATGCTAATAAGATTGAGAACTTGGCAGAAATGGACCTTTTCCTAACAAATACTGACATGCCAAAACTAAACCAAGATGAGTTAAATCGCCTTAAAAGGCCCATATCAAGCACTGAAATATAAACAGTAATAAGAGATCTCTTATCTAAGAAAAGCCCAGGTCCAGATGGTTTCACAGCGGAATTCTACAAGGTCTTCAAAGCAGAGCTCACATTAATACCCCTCCAACTCTTCAATGAAATTGAAAGTTCACTACTGAACTCATTCTATGAAGCCATCATAACCCGCATCACAAAACCTGGCAGGGTCTTATCAAAGAAAGAGAAACATAGACCCATTTCTTGGATGAACATTCATGAAAAACTTCTCAACAAAATTTTGGCCAATCGACTTCAACAATTCATCCAAAAAATCATACACCAAGATCAAACAGGATTCATTTCAGGGATGCAAAGCTGCTTCAATATATGCAAATCAATTAGTATAATTCATCACATCAACAGGAGCAAGGATAAGAACCATATGGATATATCAATAGATGCAGAAAAAGCATTTGACAAGATTCACCACCCCTTTATTATGAAGGTTCTGGAAAAATTAGGAATCCATGGAACATTCCTCAATACAATAAAGGCTGTATATGACAAACCTACAGCCAGCATTACAGTTAATGGTGAAAAACTAAAACTATTTCCTCTTAACTCAGGAACGAGACAAGGACATCCACTCTCTCCACTTCTCTTCAATCTAGTATTAGAATGCCTAGCTACAAATAAGACTAGATGCAAACATAAAGGGGATCCAAATAGGGAAAGAAGAAATAGAACTCTCCCTCTTTGCAGATGACATGATCTTGTGTTTAAAGAATCCCACAGACCCCACTGCCAAATTACTCAAGCTGATTGAAAAATTGGCAAAGTAGCAGGGTATAAAATTAACCCTCAAAAATCAATGGCTTTTCTGTATGCCAACAAAGAATTAAGTGAGGCTGAAATTAGGAAAGCAACTGCATGCGTAATAGCCCCACAAAAAATAAAATACCGAGCAATTAACTTAACCAAAAAAGTGAAGGACATCTATGAAGAAAACTTTGACAACACGAAAAAGGAAATCAAAACAGAACTTAGAAAGTGGCAAAACCTCCCATGCTCCTAGATTTGAAAGATCAAGATAGGGAAAATGGCCATACTTATAAAAGGCTATCTCCAATTCAATGCAATACCTATCAATATTCCAACCTCATTCTTCAAGGAATTAGAAGAGGCAATCCAAAAATACCTATGGTACAGTAAAAGACCACGAATAGCAAAAACAATCCTCAACAGAAATCACAGGGCTGGAAAAATATCAATACCAAACTTCAATCTCTACTACAAAGCCATAGTAATCAAAACGGCATTGTAGCTACATAAGAACAGACCTCAGGACCAATGGAACAGAATTGAAAACCCAGAAGTGAACACACAGACCTATAGCCAACTAATCTTCGATAACAGAGCTCAAAAAATAGAATGGAAGAAAGACAGCCTCTTCAGTAAATGGTGCTGGCAAAATTGGTTAACTACTTGTGAAAATGAAAGCTAGATTCTTATATATCATTCTGCACCAGAATCAAACCCAAATGGATCAAAGACGTTTGAATATCCATAGTGTGAATGGAAATTTGGCCTCCTACTAAGATAGCAGTTTGAGGGAATTGGATAGCTGTGGGCAAGTCTCTTTTTAATACCCTGTTCTTTGAGCACATTTGATTTTGATGCAGGGATACATAACTATCTAGTCGCAGTGGTCACACCAGGGTTGAGCAAGAGAGGCAGAGTAGAGGGACAGTGATCAAGCTCACGCCATCTGCCATTTTATGCTGCTTTAATTGACATGTTCTTCATGTATTTTAGTAAATCAAGAATTAAAATTAATATTACATATAGATTTTTTAATTGCCTCTTTGTTTCTGACAAAAATTAAAAGCAAAAATGAATTTAAATAGAAAGGCAGTATGGTAGGAGCAGGGAAAAGGAATGGAACAATGATCATGGGCAGCTCCTGATGTCCAACCTGAAGGTTTTATTTACCAACATCGGGGAATAAAATGAAACTATGTAACAAGACAGGCCTGACTGCTTTTTCTCAGCAACAAGGCAGCCCTGTCTGCTTTCCTTAGCAACACAACAGCCCTGCCGGTCTTCCCTCATTTATGCCAGAGTCAAAGGGGCCAATAGACCATGACTAAGAGAGGAAATTAGAGCTGTCATTGAAAGATCAAAAAGAACAAGCCCTGGATATGTCTGGAAACCTATAAAGCATCTGAAGCCTTAAAAACTTAGGCCTTTCAGAGAGAAAGCCAAGATGTGCTCTGAGGTCTGTAGATTCCCTTACTCAGAAAACACACAGACCTCCCAATGACAGAATCATCCCAGCCAACAATAGAACTTCCTAGTGAGGCTCAGGGAATAAAAGACACATTAAACTTTTCTCACTGCCAGAAACCAGCACACACTCATAGGGCACCAGGGCCATATGGAGGGAGGGCTCAGTCCTATTGCAAAAAATGGATAAAGCTCAGAGGCCCCCACCTAATCTCATGATGTACTCAGACCTCCTAAAGGTCCAACAGCTTCCAGATGGTGTCTGCAGCCCTTCAAAAAGATCCATCTGTGATGCCCAGCTCTAAAGCCCACCCTGTGTTTAGGGGCCCCCTGAGCTCAGCTTCTGCTCCTGAACCTGCCCATGTATTCTGTAAAGAGCCCAGAGAAACCCTTAGCATTTGTTGTGCCCCAGAAATCAGGCCACAAATTGAGGCTTCTGCAGCCCTCACCCTTGCTCCAAGCATAGCCACCAACAAGGGAACAACCCCAGGTTCCACCGCAGACCTCTGATGTGTAATAAAAAGAGGCTGTACTTGTGCTGGCACAGTCAACAGTCAGCAGTCCAGGCAAAGGGGCATCTGCTAAGGCCACCCCAAGTACCTGTGGGGCTCTGACATCAAGACAGAGGCAGGCACGTGCATCCATACAGGCTGCCTTTGAGAAGCTCCTCTTCCAAGTGCAGGCCTGCCTGGTGGCCTTTGAAGCAGAATATTACACTGCAAAATTTCACAACACACTAGAAGAACCCCACAAGAAATGGCCCTGTGCTCAGAGACCTAACCAAGGCAGGAAATGAGAGAGAGAGAGAGAGAGAGAGAGAGAGAGAGAGAGAGAGAGAGAGAGAGAGAGAGAGAGAGAGAGGCTATATGTGCTTAATACCTATTTCAATATCCTTGGCGAGTAATGCATATTTTTATCAAGAAATAAAGAGGAAAACTTTAAACTCTAACTCTGATGGAGTACCTAGGATCAATCTAAACTTTCTACCATAAACAATCACAAAAGTTGAAGGTATGTGAAACCATATATGTATATAAATGTATATATAATATAAACATGTAGGCATATATATGTATATTCACATATACAATGTGAATATATAATGTATAATATATATATGTATACAGAGGGGAAAATAGAAATACATAGTATTTGAAGGAATAAAAACCAATACCTTCCCAATTTTGATTGAAAGCATGAACCCTTCCATGCAGGAATCTATCAGCTCAAAAAAGTCAATTAAAATAATTACACAGGTCCACATTAAGACACATTCTAATTAAACAAAAACAGAAAACTTCCCAAAGCACAAAGACACAACTCATCACACACAAATAATCTTCAATGATATTAAGACAAATTTCTCATCAGAAACTAGATTCACTATTAGACAGCAGGAAAACAAATTTAAAGTGCTAAAAGGACATATCTAAAACCCACCTTTCTAACAAATATACTTCCTCCAAATGTAAGAGATGAGCTAAGTACCTACCGATGGCTCAGGCCTATAATCCTAACTACTCAGGAAGGTGAATTGTGAGGGTGGTGGCTCAAAGCCACCCTGGAACTTGTCCCCTCAGGAAGAAGTTGTAGGATACAGCTGTCCTTGAGAAGGACGGAGGCCTTTGTGCAGTGCTATTGCTGGAAAAAGATATTGGATAAGGTGGCCATCAAGAATGGAGGCTATTAGCTAGTGTCTGCAGAGAAGCAATTTATAAGATTCAGTAGTCCTCTAGAAAATCAGAGGATTTTGACCACTGTCCTAGTGGTTTCAGAAATGCCACGAAAATGACCAGAGCAACCTCAAGCCACATGGATTCCTTAGCAACAGTCTTTGAGGTCTAAGAGCTAGAGTGTCAATGCTGGCAGGCTGTGATTGGTCCTCTATTTCTCTGACTTCACTGGCCCAGACTCTGATTGGTCCATTTTTTCTATGACATCACTATGCCTGGTTGTGATTGCTTCATTGTGTGAGATCATGAAGGATATATAGGAAACCACTGTGCTCCAACCTGTCAGTTAACAGAGCTTGGAGCTCTTGCTTGATGACCTGCTTGACTGAATCAAAGTTAAATGATTTTTTTGGTAGTGGGGATGGGCTGTTATTTGGATTTTGGTATTTCTTTTTACTCTTTATGGGTTTTCCTTTATTTTATTTAATTTATTTAAGTAGACTTGCTACCTGCCATTGTAGCAGAAGGATGGAAGTACAGAAAGAATCAATCTCAAGCTCCTTGAAGGAGGAGATCATCAAACAATACCAGAAGAAAGAGCTCTTCGACACAGGTACCTATGGAAAAGTGAAGCTGGCCCATTCCCTCCTCACAAACAAGGACGTGGCATTTAAAATACTCTGGAAGTGAGAGTCATCATTGGATAAAGAATGAGGTGGATATTTTTAAGAAGGTATGGCACAAACACATCATCAGGTTGTACCAGGTAATGGAGAAGGAAGAGTATGTGTATTTCATCATGGAACTGGCCACTAGGGGATACCTCCTGGGGTGGATCTGAAAATTCTGCCGCCTATATGAATATGAAGCCAGGAGGCTTGTCACACATGTTGTAAGTGCTGTTCACTACTTACACCAAACAAAATCATACAGGAATACCTTAAGCCCAACAATATCCTTTTGGACTCCAAAGACAGTATCAAGGTCAGTAGATTTGGTCTGAGCATCTGGCTCACCCTGGGGCAGTTGCTAATGAATGTTTGTGGTACAGTGCTATTCCATCCCCCTGAAATGTTCTTGGAAGAAATGATGGCCTGGTGCAGGTGTCTCACACCTGTAATCCTAGCTATTCAGGGGACCAAGATCTGAGGATCATGGTTCAAAGCCAGCCCATATGGCTCTACCCTCTGAGCCGACTCAAACTGATACTAAATCTAATTTGAGTAGGAACGGCAGAGGATAGAGGTGGCTAGCAGAATAGCTACCATTCTTCTCAGAACAAGCTGCTGAATGTGGCCCCAGATGAATTGGTTTATAAAATGTGAGGTGTGCATAAGTTATGACTCATCCACAAAAGGCTGCAATTAATAGATGTCTGTCATGGATGGACACAAAATAATCTATTTATGTGAAATATATTGACTAAACAATTTCATAAGGGAAAAAGGGAAGACTAAAAGTTTCTGGGCCTGGGAGACAGTGGCTCACACGTGTAATCCTAACTACTCAGGAGACTGAGATCTGAGGATCACAGTTGAAAGCCAGCCCAGGCAGGAAAGTATGTGAGACCATTATCTCCAATAAAACACTAGAAAACCGGAAGTGGTGCTGTAGCTCAAGCGGTAGAGAACTCGCCTTGAGCTGAAGAGCACAGAGACAGTGCCCAACCCAGAGATCAAGCCCCATGACCGACCAAAAACAAAACAAAACAAAACAAAAGGGTGCAGGTCATTGTATGGATTCCATCAGTATTGAAAAGAAAGTTCATAAGCAGAGGTAATGGTTAAAAAGTAGTGTGGATATAATTAATGTCACTGAATTTTATACCTAGCAAGCATGATGCCCTGTGTTCAAACCCCTGCACTTCCAAAAAAATGCTAAATCTTCCTTCTGTTACCTACCTTAAGTGGTAGGTGCTCTTCTACTGTTATGATTGTATTGCTCAGAGCTTCTCTGGTGGATGTTTATTCATGCTTTTACACATAATCCATTATTTGAATATTGATGTTGAGTTTTAAAGTGTAATTTATGCATTAAAATAAGGGCAAAGCCTGTATTTCTAACTCAAGAGGCTAAAGCAGGGAGATGCCTATTCAGTCAAGGCTGTATAGAGAGGTCCTTCCTAAATCCCCATGCTAGTGCTGAAACTGGAGGGACAATTGTTTTAAAGCAATTACAAGTGAGAGATAAGTTTCTGATCATATTAGGTTTTGGTCATGTCAGTTTGGATTTAATATTTACATGAATTTTAAAAATTTTCCTTTTCCCCTTACTCTCAGTATGTCATTTTGAAACTTCGTAGTACGTTTTTTGTTTGCTGCACTTAAAAAAAAAACAACAGTTTTCCTTTGTATCATATTAAACATGATTTTTTCTGTATTAAAATTTATTATTTGTTTTTGAAATTTTTTGTTTTTTTTTTTCTCCATCTAGGGACTGGCCACTGTCTCAGAGATTTTGTTCAGTTCTGCCAATTGAGCCACAGCTCAACTTCCAGCTTCTTTCTTTTCGAAGAGTCTCATGCGAATCCCAGCACTACTAAGGAGGCTGAAATCTGAGGATATTGGTTTGAAACCAGTCTGAGCAGCAAAGTCTGAGGGTTTTTTTATTATTATTTTGCCATTGGTTATGGGCCTGAAAACTAGGCTTTGGCGCTGTCCATCAGCATTCCAGCTTAAAGTTAGTGCTCTATCATCTGAGCTGCAGCAAAATTTTCGGCTTTTCCTGCTTATGTGGTTCTGAGGAATCAAATCCAGGTCCTCATGCATGCAAGGCTAGCACCCTATCACTGAGCCAACTTCCCAGATGAAGTCTGAGATTCTTATCTTCAATTAATCACCAAAAAGCTGGGGGTTGTAGTACTCTAGACTTGAGTAAAACAGAGCAAGTTCAACCCCTAGTACTGGTAATTACATACACAAATCTCATGGACTGTCTTGCTAGTGCTGGCTTTGAACTGAGGCCTGGGTAGCTAGAATCTACAGGCATGAGCAGCCAGCCTCTGACATTTTAATATTTTTACTCATCTCTTTCTTGACTTCAACCTCAATGCTTTTTAATTGCGGTCAGTAGGCCTGATTTCTGGGCCTCATTGCTGTTTCTTACCTATTTTTAAAGAGGGTGGAGTTGAACCCTCGGCCTGAGTGCTGTCTTTGAGCTCTTCAGCTTAAGGTGAGTGTTCTACCATTTCAGCCACAGATTCACTTCAGGTTTTCTGGTGGTTAATTGGAGATAAGTTCTCACTAACTTTCCATCGCAAGTTGGTTTTGAACCATGATTTTCATATCTCAAACCCCTGAATATCTAGGATTACAGGCTAGAGTCTCAGCACCATTTTGTTTATTAGTTTTTTGACACAAGGATTATATTTTACAATTCAAACATAGCTCCACTCCTAGCTTTTTGCTGGCTTATTGAAAATAAGATTTTAATGTACTTTTCTGGATAGTCTGGCTTCAAACCATGATCCTCAGATTTCAGCTTCCTGAAGTGCTCTGATTATACACATGAACCACAAACCGATTGTTCTTTTAAAAACGTTAATATGTTATTTTTTCCAATTTTTCTTTTAAAAATTTTCCTTGTTTGTTATTTTTGTTTATGTGCTAGTCCTGAGGCTACAAATCAGGGCCTGGATACAATACCAGAGCTTTTTCTTCAAGACTAGTCGCTTACCACATGAGCCAAAATATAACTTGTGGCTATACTTGTTTTGTCTCGGTGCTTGAAATAAGACCCTGAGTGCTGTCCTAGAAAGTGATTGCCCAGTTTGCCACTTGAGTCACAGCTGAACTCCAGTTTTTTTTTTTTAATTCTTGGTAGCTAAGAGGAGATAAGAGTCTTATGCAAAGCCCAGCATGGATCAGTTTTCTGAAATCTGAGGATCAGGTTCAAAGCCAACCAAGGCAGGAAAGTCCATGAGAATCTCAGCTCCCATTAATCAATGAAAAGCTGGGATTGGTGGAGCTCTATTCTTGAACAAAACAGCACAAGTTCAAGCCATAGGACAGCACACTGATGCACACACAGAGAAAGCCTCATGGACTTTCTTGCATGGGCTAGCTTTGAACCATGATCCTCAGATTTCAGCCTCTCTTCATCTTCCCTTCTTTGAAAATTTTATTGGTCCTCCTCCTTTGTTTATCCTTCACATCCCTTCCCAGCCTCCCCACGCCTTCCCACACAATCCTCTCCCTTCCCCCACCAAAGTTGTAAAGTTCATTTTCGACATGACAACTTGTACTTCTCATTGCTGCAACGGGTCCACCTGTGTCCTTATTTAAACGACTCATTTTTCCCCTTCCCATCCACAAATTATACCGATATCAAATAGAGTGAAAGCAGGGGTTATATTGTGAGGGAGGGACATACAAAGCAACAAAGAAATAATTTCATAAATGTGTTAGAAACAAATGCATGAAAGAAAAAAAAACATTTAAATACATAGCTTAGGGTTCATTTTCCTAACTTCACCTTATCTGACCTTTTCTGCCTGACTCATACATGTACTAGATATTTCAAATAAGGGAAACCATGGGACCATTGTTTTTTTTGTGCTTCGCTTACTTCAATTAACATATTTTTTTCTAAGATTTTCAATTTCCTAACAAATGTGGCACTGTCATTCTTTCTGATGGAGGCATAGAATTCCATTGTGTATATATACCACATTTTCTTGATCCATTCATCTACTGAGGGGCATATGGGTTGGTTCAATATCTTAGCCATGGTAAATAATGCTGCAATAAACATAGTTGTGCTGGTAGCTTTAGTGTGGTCTTGTTTGTAAACATTTGGGTAAATGCCCAAAAGTGGGATTGCTGGGTCATAGGGGAGCTCTATGTGGAGTCTTTTGAGGAACCTCCATACTACTTTCCAAAGTGGTTGAACAAGTTTACATTCCCACCAACAATGAAGTAAGGTTCCTTTCTGTCCACATCCCCTCCAGCATCTGTTGTTGTTAGAGTTCTTGATTTTTACCATTCTAACTGGGGTGAGGTGATATCTCAATGTTGTTTTGATTTGCATTTCTTTTATGGCTAGGGATGTTGAACATTTCTTCCTGTATCTATTGGCCATCCTTCTTTCTTCTTCAGAGAAGTTTCTCTTTAAGTCTTTTGCCCACTTATTTATTGGGCAGTTGTTTCTTTGAGGATTTGTTGTTGGGGGGTTTAATTTTTTGAGTTCCAAGTATATTTTAGATATGAGACCCGTGTCCGTTGTATGGCTAGTAAAGATCTTCTCCCAATCCGTGGGCTTTCTATTGATCTTGCTAGCTATGTCATTTGCCCTTCAGAAGCTCTGCAACTTTATGCAATCCCATTTGTCCCACCTTTCTCTGATTTGTTGTGTTTCCGGGTCTCTATTCAAAAATTTTCGGCCTGAGCCAAGGAGACCTAGGGTTTCTCCTATTCCCTCCTGTAATGTTTTCAGAGTGTCTGCTTTGACTTCAAGGTCTTTGATCCATTTGGAGTTGATTCTGGTGCAGGGTGATATGTAGGGATCTAGCTTTAGTTTTCTACATGTAGTTAACCAATTTTGCCAGCACCATTTACTGAAGAGGCTGTCTTTCTTCCATTCTATTGATTTAGCTCCCTTATCAAAGATTAGATGGCTATAGGTCTGTAGGTTCATTTCTGGGTTTTCAATTCTATTCCATTGGTCCTGAGGTCTGTTCTTATGCCAATACCAAGCTGTTTTGATTACTATGGCTTTATAGTAGAGTTTGAAATTTGGTATTGATATTCCTCCAGCAGTGTTCTTTCCGTTGAGGAGCGTTTTTGCTATTCCGTGTCTTTTATTGTTCCATATGAATTTTTGGATTGCTTCTTCTATTTTCTTGAAGAATGAGGTTGGAATTTTGATAGGTATTGCATTGAATTTGTAGATAGCCTTGGGAAGTATTGCCATTTTTACGATGTTAATCTTTCCAATCCAGGAGCATGGGAGGCTTTGCGATTTTTTTAGTTCTGTGTTGATTTCCTTTTTCAAGATTTTAAAATTTTCATCATAGATGTCCTTCACTTCTTTAGTTAAGTTAATTCCTAGGTATTTTATTTTTTGTGGGGCTATTACAAATGGGGTTGCTTTCCTAATTTCAGCCACACTTTTCTCATTGTTGGCATACAGAAAAGACATTGATTTTGGGGGGTTAATTTTATAACCTGCTACTTTGCCAAAGTTTTGAATCAGCTTGAGTAATTTGGGAGTGGAGTCTATGAGATTCTTTAAATACAAGAATATGTCATCTGCAAAGCAGGAGAGTTTTATTTCTTCTTTCCCTATTTGGATCCCCTTTATGCCTGCGTCTTGTCTTATTGCTGTAGCTAGGCATTCTAATACTAGATTGAAGAGAAGTGGAGAAAGTGGGCATCCTTGTCTTGTTCCTGAGTTAAGAGGAAATGGCTTTAGTTTTTCACCATTGAGTATAATGCTGGCTGTAGGTTTGTCATATACATCCTTTATTGTACTGAGGAATGTTCCATGGATTCCTAATTTTTCCAAAAACTTCATCATGTAGGGGTGTTGGATCTTGTCGAGTGCTTTTTCTGCATCTATTGAGATAACCATGTGGTTCTTATTCTTGCTCCTGTTGATGTGATGAATATTATTAATTGATTTGCGTACATTGAACCAGTTTGCATCCCTGAAATGAATCCTGTTTGATCATGGTGTATGATTTTTTGTATGAATTGTTGACCATGATTGACCAAAATTTTTTTTGAGAATTTTTGCATCAATGTTCATCAAAAAATTGGTCTATAGTGCTCTTTCTTTGATGAGTCCCTTCCTGGTTTTGGGATGAGTGTTATGATGGCTTCACAGAATGTGTTCGGTAGTGAACTTTCTCTTTCAATTTCATTGAAGATTTGGAGGAGTATTGGTGTGAGCTCTGCTTTGAAGGCCTTGTAGAATTCCGCTGTAAAACCATCTGGTCCTGGTCTTTTCTTTGCTGAGAGGTCTCTTATTGTTGTTTGTATTTCAATGCTTGATATGGGCTTGTTAAGATGGTTTAACTCATCTTGGTTTGTTTTTGACATGTCAATATTTGCTAGGAAAAGGTCCATTTCTGCCAAGCTCTCAAACTTATTAGCATAAAGTGTTGAGAATTATTCCCTTATAATGTTCTGAATCTTGGTTGTTTCCATGGTGATGTTTCCATTCTCATCTCTGAGTTTGTTTGGGTGTGTTCTCTTCTTTTTCTGATAAGATATGCTAAGGGTTTGTCAATTTTGTTAATTTTTTCCGAGAACCAACTCTTTGTTTTGTTGATTCTTTCTATAGTTTTTTTGGATTCTAATTCATTTAATTCTGCTTTAATTTTAATTATTTCTTTCTGTCTATTGGATTGGGGTTTACCTTGCTGCTCTTTTTCAAGGAGGTTCAGATGTCTCATTAAATTGTTGGTTTCAGATCTCTCCAATATGTTGATGTAGGAACTCAGAGCTATAAACTTGCCTCTGAGTACTGCCTTTGCTGTGTCCCATAGGTGCTGGTAATTTGTATGCTCATTTTTGTTGAATAGCATAAATATTTGAATTTCTTTTCTAATCTCTTCCATGACCCACTCATGATTCAGCAGAGTGTTGTTCCATGTGTTACCGGACTTTCTTTGGTGGCATTTGGTGTTATGTTCTAATTTTATTCCCTTGTAGTCAGAGAGAATGCAAGGTATAACTTCAGTGTTTCTGAATTTGGACGCGTTTGCTTTGTGGCCTAAATTGTGGGTATTTTAGAAAATGTTCCATGTATTACTGATAAAAACATGTATTCTAATGCTGCTATGTGAAATATTCGATAGATGTCTGTTAAATCTAGTTGATCTATGTAGCTGTTTAGATCTGCGGTTTCTCTGTTGAGTTTTTACCAAGTTGATCTATCTATTGGGGAGAGTTGTGTGTTAAAATCTCCTACAATTAATGTCTTTGGATCAATGTGGGATCTGAGGGAAAGTAGTGCTTCTTGGATAAATTTGGGTGCTCTGTTGTTTGTCAAATAGATATTTAGAATTGTAATAACCTCCTGAAGGAGAGATCCGTTAATAAATATGTAGTGACCTTCTTTATCTCTTCTAACTAATTTTATCTGATATTAGGATTGCAACTCCAGCTAATATATGGAGGCCATTTGCTTGGTAGATTTTGTTCTAACCTTTCACATTGAAAATGCGTTTGTTTTTATGGGCAAAATACCTGAAGGCAGCAGAAAGAAGGATCCTGCTTTTTAATCCAGCTAGATAGTTTTGTCGCTTAATTGGAGAGTTAGGTCTGTTAATGTTAAGAAATAGGACAGAGAGGTATTTGGAAGGTCCTGCCATTTTATCCATTTTCTTGGGGGCTGCAAAAACTGGATTCATCCTATGATTCTTGGATTCTCAGTTTGTGTGAAGTTTCTTGTCCTCTATTGTGGCCTTGTTCATTTTCTATGTGTAGGGCATCTTTAAGAATCTTTTGTAGGGTTGGTTTGGTGGAGATGTATTGTTTCAATTTTTCTTTGCTGGGGAAGGTTTTTATTTGGCCTTCAGTTATGAAGGAGAGTTTAGCTGGGTATAGTATTCTTGGTTGATAGTTGTTTGTTTTTAGAGCATGGCATACATCATTCCAGGCTCTTCTTGCTTTGAGTGAATCTGCTGAGAAATCTGAGGTGATTCTAATTGGTTGCCATTTATAGGTGATTAATCTTTTCTCCTTGACAGCATTAAGGATGTTTTCCCTGGTCTGAATAATTCTGTATGGATTATAATGTGACAGTGGGATGTCCTATTCTGGTCTGGTCTATTTGGAATTCTAAAAGCTTCTTGTATCTGAATAGGCCTATCTTTTTACATGTTTGAGAAGTTCTCTGCTAGGATCCTGTTAAGAAAATTTCCTAGACCATTAACTTCTGTTTCTAGATGCTCCTCTACACCCATTATCCTTAGATTAGGCCTTCTGATGGTGTCTTCCAAGTGTTGGATAGATCTCTCATATTTCTTGGACTTGTCTTGGATATTTGCATGTACTTTCTCTATAATATCTAGGCTGTCTTCAATCCCCAAGATTCGATCATCTACATGGTCTAACCTGCTGTCAAGACTTTCTTCTTTGGTTTGTATTTCTTTTCCTTCTAATTGGTCAGCTTTGATGGCTTCAAATTCTTTGTTGAAGCTTTGTTTTAGATCTTGTATGAACTTTTTTACTTCCTTAATTTGGTGTTCAGTGTTTGTTCTCAAATCATTTAACAGATTGGTTATGATTTCCTTGGACTTCCATTCCTTCTGTTGGGTTCCATTCACCATTCCCTTTGTAGTCTCCCTGACTTCCTTCAGCTCTTTGTTAATGGATCCCATGAATGCTTTAGTGGTCTTTGTGTATTCTCATCCTGCTCTCTCAATTCCTGTATTACTCTTTGATTAGCTTCCTTCCGTTCATGCCATTCCTGTAGTTCTCTTTGAGTGTTCTCAGCCCGTTCACGCCATTCCTGCCTTTCTCTTTGAGTATTCTCAAGCTGCTCACGCAAATCCTGTATCAGTTTTTGAGTAGCTTCCTCATGCTCATGATATTCCTGTATAAACCTGGGGATTGCCTCCTCTCTCTCCCTATCATCCTCATACAGAGTCCTTTGTAGGTTTTCAATCTTTTCCTGTATAAACTTTTGGAATGCCTCCTCTCTTTCCCTATCACGCTCATACAGAGTTCTTTGTAGGTTTTCAATCTTTTCATTTATCATGTTTGCCAGCAGTGTTTGTAGAGATTTTTGGGAAGTCTCCTCTGGATTATTCATTATCTGTTCTGTTCCCTGATTATCATGAGTTGGAGTTGAGATACATGGACTTGCTATTTTTGTTGTGTTTTTCTGGCTTACTCTGCCCATTTGGGATGAAAATAACACCAGTTTTGTGCTAGAACACTATCTTAAGGCAATCATCAAGCAAATTCTGTGTTTGCACAGTCCATAGTCTACAGATACAATCTAGTTGAACAGATACATCTACTTAACATCAAACAACTATATATTAATGGGCTACGAACCGCAAAGAAGAATTTGGAAAACCAGAAATTTTTAGGGTTAATGAGAAATGTGGGTAAAAAATAGGAATAAAGTGGGAAGGTACAGGGAGAGTTAACTAAGTCTTAATCTCAAAGCAGGAAATAGGTTGGATAGAATGAAAGTAGAGTCAGAGAAAAAAAGAAGAAGGAGAAAAGGGAAAAGAAAAGAGACCAGAAAAAATAGAAAAGTAAAAATTAAAAATATTATGCAGAAACGAAAACAAACTATGCAGAGAAGAAAGTGAATATAATGAGAGAAGGGGAGGTATAAAAAGGAGATGTGAAAATCTTAGAAATAAAAATACTTAAAATATTATATAGGTATAAAGAGGCAGTACTGCTATTAAGCAATTTAAGTCTCAGAGGTTTTGAGTAATAAATTTGTGGATTAAGTGTATACACAATGTGGGATAGGGTTTAATAGTCAACTACGGGATTATCTGAGGATGTGCAGAACAACAATTAAGTCACATAAAGAAGAATGAAAGAGAAGAAAGGTGAAAAGCATGAGAGAGAAAGAAAAAAGAACAGAAGAACAATTTTTAAAAAAAAAAAAGAAAGAAAAATGCACACACACATGGACTCCTAAAATAAAAATTATTAGAGGAAAAAAAAAGTTACTAGAAAACAAATTTTTTCAAAAAACATAAAAATTAAAACAAAAGTTTTAGAAAAGAAAAAAAATTATTATAGGTACAAAAAAAAGAAGAAGAGGAAAAAAAAATTCTTTGATTTTTTTGTGAGGGTTGGGAAAAATCCTGTATCATCCTTGTGTCCGTAACCAGCCTCTTGTTGGAGTCTCTGGTCTGCTTGTGGTCCTGTGGCTTGGTTGGTTTCTTTAGTCAGTTTTTTGAACAGGCAGAAAAATGCTCTGCTTTACCCAGGATTTTGCGATCTTCCTCCCAGGTTAGTTCAATGGGAGGGAGATCTGCTTTGAGTATCACAAAAGAGGGAGATGGCTTTTTCCTCAAATTTGGAAAAGCTGTGATGAGGCTACATTCTGGGTAGAGTTGAGACCTTTCAGCAAACAGTAACTTTTCCCCGTGGCTTGTTTGTGAGAAACATACAGAGCCCAGCCTGGATCCATTCTCAGGGTTTATGTTTACTGAATTTCAATTGATTGTCAAGGCTGCTAAAGGGAGGAGCAGCCTCTGGCTCTGATTACCCAGTGAAGAAAGCCACTCCTAGGACTGGCGCCAGAGCTTGGTGACTTTTCCCTGTGTGGAGCTGAGTCTGGCAGGTCAGGTTAGGTTCTTGTCACCTGCTAAATGACTCTAGTTTTCTTCCAAGGCCTCAGTTGGAGCTAGCAGCTCTACTGAGCTTTGTCAGTATCCAAGATGGAGATCTCCAGTACTGGGGTGGGGGGGTGGCCTTCCCTCCTCTGCTCCCTGAGAAGAAGTGAGGATATCAGGCTTCTACTCACGCCAAGTCTTGGTTCCTGGGTTGTCTCTGGTCTGCGAACTGCAGGGTAAAGATGTCTGCTCCTTGTCGGTTATTGCTGGTGTTGAGTAGAATCCGCTCGCCCACTGTGTCTGTCTCCTTCTTCCCTGAATCTCTGTGATTCAGGTATGGCAGGTTCTGCCACTGCTGCCACTGCTGCTGCCACAGCAGCAGCGGCTGCTGGCAAGAGATCAGATCTGTCTCCTTCTCTGGATTTTCCTTCTCTGGCCTCACTCTCTGTCCTGTGATGGCACACTTGGTGTGATTCTCTGGCTTAGGACTGTTTACTGGAACTCTAAAACTACTTTCCCTCTAATCCCACATAGATCCAAAGACACAGGCCGAAATTTTTGTAATACAGACCCAGAAGCACAACAAATCTAAGAATAGTTGAACAAATGGGATTGCATAAATTGCATAGCTTCTGCATGGCAAAGGACATAGCTAGCAAGATCAATAGAAAGCCAACGGATTGGGAGAAGGTGTTCACTAGCTATACAACAGACAAGAGTCTTATATCTAAAATATACCTGCAACTCAAAAAAATAAACCCCCCAACAGCAAACCTTCAAAAAAAACCTGCCCAATAAATAAGTGTGCTAAAGACTTAAAGAGAAACTTCTCTGAAGAGGAAAGAAGGATGGCCAATGGATACCTGAAGAAATGCTCAACCTCCCTAGCCATATAAGAAATGCAAATCAAAACAACATTGGGATACCACCTCACCCCAGTTAGAATAGCATAATTCAAGAAATCTAATAACAACAGATGCTGTAGGGCATGTAGACAGAAGGGAAACTTAATGCATTGTTGGTGGGAGTATAAACTTGTACAACAACTTTGGAAATTAGTATGGAGTTTCCTCAAAAGACTCCACATAGAGCTCCCCTATGACCCAGCAATCCCACTTTGGGGCATTTAACCAAATGTTCACAAACAAAACTACAAGAAAGTTACCAGCACAACTATGTTTATTGCAGCCTTATTTACCATAGCTAAGATATGGAACCAACCCAGATGCCTCTCAGTAGATGAATGGATCAAGAAAATGTGGTACATATACACAATGGAATTCTATGCCTCCATCAGAAAGAATGACATTGCCCATTTGTTAGGAAATGGAAAGACGTGGGAATAATTGTATTAAGTGAAGTAAGCCAAGGGCCAAAGATACATAGGTCCCATAGCTTCCCCTATTTGTAATAACTAGTATAAGTCTGAGTCAAGCAGAAAAGGTCAGATAAGTTGATGTTAGGGAAATTAACCCTAAGATATTTATTCAAATGTTTTTCATGCAATTGTTTCTAACACATTTATAAGATTATTGCTTTGTTGCTTTGTATGTGCCTCCCCCACTGTATAACCCCTGCTTTCACTGTATTTGATGTTGTTATCATTTGTGGAGGGGAAGGGAAAAAACAAATTGTTTAAATAGGCATACTGGTGGACCCACTGCAATGAGATGTACAAGTCATTATGTCAAAAACGAACTTTACAACTTTGGTCGGGGGGGATGAGGGTTGGGTGATGGGAAGGGTGGAGAATGGGATGGGAAGGGGAAACAAAGGAGGAAGCTACAATGCTTTATGAGCAATGTACTCATTGTCTTGCCCATGTAATTGTAACTCCTCTGTACAGTATTTTCACAATAAAATAAGTGGTCTATTTTGGAAAATGTTCCATGTAGTGGTGAGAAAAAAGTGTATTCTGATGCTGCTGGGTGAAATATTTAGTAGTTGTCTGTTAAACCTAGCTGATCTAGGCAGTTCTTTAGATCTGCAGTTTCTCTGTTGAGTTTTTTCGAGTTGATCTATCTAGTGTGGATAGTGGTCTGTTAAAGTTCCCAACAACTCTTGTCTTTGGATCAGTTTGAGATTTGGGGGAAAGTAGTATTTGTTGGATAAATTTCGGTGATCCATTGTTTAGCCAATAGTATTTATAATTGTAATATCCTCCTGAAAGAAAGATCCCTTAATTCATATGTAGTGAACTTCTTTATTTCTTCTCAGTAATTTTAATTTGAAGTCTATTTTATCTGATATTATGATTGCAATTCCTGTCTCTTTATGGGGGCCATTTGCTTGGTAGATTTTGTTGCAGACTTTCATGTTCAAAGTGTGTGTTTTTATGAGCAAGGTGTGATTTCTGAAGGCAGCAGATAGAAGGATGTTGCTTTTTAATCCAACTAGACAGTGTATGTCGCTTAATTGGAGAGTTATGTCCGTTAATGTTGAGAGAAAGGACTGAGAAGTGTTTGGTAGTTTCTGCCATTTTATCCACCTTCTTGGGGGCT
Organism: Dipodomys spectabilis; assembly: GCF_019054845.1. Lineage (NCBI taxonomy): Eukaryota > Metazoa > Chordata > Mammalia > Rodentia > Heteromyidae > Dipodomys > Dipodomys spectabilis. Next base: position 90,596 of record NW_024871337.1, read on the forward strand.
GCGGCAACTTGGTTCTTCCTATGGTTTTCGGATTCTCAGTTTGGGTGCCGTTTCTTTGCCTTTATTGTGGTCTTTTTGGTTTCATATTGAGTTCTAATTTTATTCCCTTAGATGCCGTTTCTTTGCCGTTGGCTTGTTAGTTTTCTATGTGTAGGATATCTTTGTAGGTCTGGTTTTGTGGAGATATATTGTTTCAATTTTTCTTTGCTATGGACAATTTTTAATTGACCTTCAGTTATGAAGGAGAGTTTAGCTGGGTACACTATTCTTTGTTGTGGTTTTTCTTTAGGGCACGATATACATCATTCCAGGCTCTTCTTGCTTTAATCATCTCTGCTGAGAAATCTGAGGTTATTCTAATTATTTTCCCTGTATAGGTGATTGATCTTTTCTCCTTGACAGCTTTAAGGATCCTTTCCTTGGTCTGAATTGATCCTGTGTGGATTATAATGTGACAGTGACATGTCCTGTTCTGTTCTGGTCTATTTGGGGTTCTGAAAACTTCTTTTATCTGAATAGGCCATAGGCTTAACTTTTTGAATGTTTGGGAAGTTCTCTGCTAGGATTCTGTTAAATACATTTCCTAGACAATTAACTTCTGTCTCTAGGTGCTCCTCTATATTCATTATCCTCAGATTAGTCCTTCTGATGGTGTCTTCCAAATATAGAATAGATCTATCATATTTCTTTGATTTATCTTGGATATTTGTATGTTATTTCTCTATAATATCTAGGCTGTCTTCAATCCCCGAGATTTGATCTTCTTCATAGTCTAACCTACTGTCAAGACTTTCTATTTGTTTTTAATTTATTTTCCTTCTACTTGGTCGGCTTTGATGGCTTCAAAATCTTTGTTGGAGCTTTGGTTTAGATCTTGTATGAGCTTTACTTCCTTAATTTGGTGTTCAGTGTTTAGTCTCAGATCACTTAGCTGATTGGTTATGGTTTCCTTGGACTCCCATTCCTTCGGGCAGGCTCTATTCTGCATTCCCTTTGTGGTCTCCCTGAATTGTTTCAGCTGTCTCTTTATGGATTTTTGGAATGCCTGTATTTATCTTTGTCTATTCTGATCACCCTGTCGCAATTCCTGTTTTACTCTTTAATTAGTTTCCTCACATTAAAGCAATTCCTGTAATTCTCTATGACTGTTCTCAGCCTGCTTATGCAATTCCTGTATTAATCTTTAAGTAGCTTCCTAATGCTCACAAGATTCCTGTACTACTATTTGGATTGCCTCCTCTTGGTCACTATCAAGCTCACACTGAGACCTTCTCAAATTTTCAATCATTTCATTCACCATGTTTACCAGTAGTGTTTGCAGAGCTTTTGGGGGAACTATTAATTATTATTATTATCATTAACTATTCTTCTTATTATTATCATGAACTATTTTGTCACCTGATTATCATTAATGGGAGTTCAGATACCTGGACTTGCCATTATTCTTGTGTTTTTCCACCTTGTTCTGCCCATTTGGTATGAAAGTAACAGCAATTTTGTGCTAGAACACTATTTTAAGGTAAGCATCAACCAGAGTCCTTTAGTTGCACAACCAAAATGGCTGCAGATACAATCTAGTTCAACAGATACAATCTATTCTAAATCAAAAAACCATGGATTAATGGGTTAAGAACAACGAAGAAGGATTTGGCAAACCGAAATTATTAGCTTCAGGGAGAAATTGGGGAAAAATAGGACTAGACAGATGTGGAGATGTAAAATGAGAGTAAATGTAACCAATTCCTAATCTCTGAGAGGGAAATGGATTGGACAGAATCATAGGACAGAAATTAAAAAAAAGAAAAAGAAAAAATGGAAAAACTAAAATTTAAATTTAAGAAATGAAACACTTAAAAATTATGTAAGTTTAAAGAAATGATATTGAGAGAAGAACAGATAGAAGGAGAGGAGGGGAGGGATAGAAAGGAAACGTGAAAACTATAAAATACAATTTTTAATATTAGTTACTTTAAAATTATGTAGGTATAAAGAGATAATACTGCTATTAAAGAAGTTAAGCCTAAGAGGTTGTGAACTGAGTAATAAATTTCTGGCTTAAGTATGTACATAAGGGGGAGAAGGTCTAACAATTGATGACAGGTATGTATCTGGAGTTGAGCAGAACAGCAATTAAGTCATGCAAAAAATAAAGAAAGAGAGAAAAAATGAAAACAATAAAAAAGGACCAAAAGGTCAAAGAGATGAAACACACACACACACACACACACACACACACACACACACACACACTCACACACACACACACACACACACACACACACACACACCAAAAATAAAAATTATTAGAAAATAAAGATCAACAGAAAACACTTAAAAAATAAAAATTAAAAACAAATGTTCAAAAAAGAGTTCTTTGTTTTGGGGGGTTTTTTTTGGAGGGGGAATGGGAAGAGCCTGTATCTCCCCTGTATCTATAACCAGTGTCTTGGTGGAGTCTCTGGTCTGCTTGTGGTGTTTGGTTTTCCTATGGCTTGATTGGTTTCTTTAGTCAGTTTGGTCAGGCAGAAAATGCCCTGTGTTAAGCAGCATTTTGTGATCCTCCTCCCAGGCTAGTTCAGTGAGAGGGACATCTGTGAGTATCACTACAGAGGGAGATGGCTGTTTCCTCTAGTTTGGAGATGCTGTGATGAGGCTAGTTTCTGGGTAGGGTTGAAGCCTTTCAGCAAACAGTAGCTTTTCCCGGAGGGGCTAGCTTCTGAGACACTCACTGAGCCAGCTTGGAGCCATTCTCAGGGTTTATGTTTACTTAATTCCAATTGTTGTCTAGGCTTCTGTAGGGTGGGGCAGCCTCTGGCTCTGTTTACCCAGTGAAGAAAGTCTCTTCTCCGAGGGCAAATTTTACTCTGCTTGGGCAGAGTGACTTTCCCCTGGTGGAACTGAGCCTGGCAGGTCACTTCTAGTTCCTGTGACCTGCAAAATGATTCTTTTGTTTTTTTTCCAAGGCCTGAGTTGGAGCTATCTGCTCAACCAGAACTTTGTCAGTATCAAAGATGGACACCTCCAGTGGTGGTGAGGGGAGGGGCGGCCTTCCCACATCTGCTCCCTGAGAAGGAGTGAGGAAGTCAGGGTTCTACTCACACCAGATTCTTGGTTCCTGGACTCTCTCTGGTCTGAAATCTGCAGGGCAAAGATATCTGCTCCTTCTCAGTTCTTGCTGGTGTTGAGTAGAATCTGCTAGTCTACTGTGTCTGGCTCCTTTGTCCTGGACTCTCTGTTGTAGGTATGGTTTCTATGGCCGCCGCCACTGCCACCCCAGCCCTTGCAGTCGTGGCTACTGGCAAGTGCTCAGATCTCTTTCCTTGCCTGGATTTTCCTTCTCTGGCCATACTCTTTGTACGGTAATGGCACACTTGGGTGTGATTCTCTAGCATAGGACTGTTCACAGGAACACTAAAACTGCTTTCTATGCCAGCACTCGTTTCGAATCCAACCTCTTCTCAGCAATCTTCTTCTGAACTCCCTTAACACATTGTGACATCACATTGACATTGTGATATCACTGTGCCATTCTGTTTTCACAAACCTATTATGACATCACATGTTAGAAAAGTCATAGGTTTTAGGACTTCTAGCTCCTTCCTTGAACTCTTGTCCTCATTGTAAACTAGTAGCAATTGAAATCAGACATGTGATTGTAATATTACAAACAAGTAGTGACATCACTATTCCATGGGTGACCTCATTACCAAAGTGATATCACAAACCTATTGCAGCATCACATTGCCATTGTGACATCACAATCACATTGTGATATTTCAATCGGTTATGACCTCTTAGCACCTTTGAAAAAGCATATGGCCTTTGTGACATCAAAGTTCAGTTGTTTACCCATATAATCATTCTGGTCTAACAATTAAGATCAGTTATACCATTGTAATACTACAAACCCTTGGAGGCAGGATCACCAGTGTGACATCATTAACCAGTCTTTCCTCATAACTTTGACACGATGCCCTTGTGATACATAGGCCTTTGTGATCTCATAATGTTTTTGACTTCATATTTCATGTATGATGTGTGATATTAGAAATGCACTCTATCATGAAAATTGTGTCATCACTGTCAGATATAATGAGCATTGTGTTACATTGTGATATCACATACCTATTGGGAGTTCATCACATTTGGGCCAATGCATGACTTTGTAGATCTCACAATCTCATTCTGAATTCATATTCTCATTGGGAGTTAATGAAAATTGAAGTCCAGCATGCCATTGTGACATCAACAACCCAATTGTGACATCATAAACCTATTGTGACCTCATCACCATTATGGAATCACCAACTAATTATTACATCATAATATTATTATGACTTGATATTGTGACATCATATTGCCATCACTGTCGCATTCGGATTTGTAAACCAATTATGACCTCATAACATTTTTCAAATTTCATGGCCTTTGAGACTACTAACGTGAACTAGTATACTTATGATGCATAAAACACAAGACAATCCAATGAGGCACATTGAAAATAACTTTATTTACACTCGAAATGGGCCTTCATTTACCTTGTGCTGGGCTGTACACTCAGTGACAAGCCAGCCCCAAACACCAAATCTCAGACCTCCAATGGGCAGTCACACATAGTTAATTGATCTGCAAAGCACCAACTCCCCAAATTATCATCTCCAAACCTGCAAACTTCAATAGGTAAGGCTATGTCCTTTTCCCTTACTCCCACCTTCTTTATAGACATTCCTTCATTTCTTTTTTTCCCTTGCATCACTTTCTTTTTCTCTTTAGGCCTCTGCACTATCCACAGGCCTACACTTCTCTGGCCTGGTGGCCAATTCGCATACTTTCCTTCCTACTGTCCCTCAGATGATCCCTTAAGGATAAGACTTACTAAGTGTTAATTACTGCTAACTACTGTGTTTCTATAATTTACTTGTTTTCTATTAAATTTACATTTTAAGCCTGTTCATTGGGTGGAGAGAACAGTTCATCTTGCAGCCTTCTCTGTATATTGGTCCTAGCAACACCAAGTATGGTCCTTGCCACTTTGGTTCCTACTCAGGAGCATGATAAATTTTTAGCCACACCAGCTGTCCAGGTAAGAAAGAGTGGGTGAAGTTTTTTTTTTGTATCTTCATTTCTTAGTTTACTTCACTTACTTGAGGTCTAGCTTTTGGATTTATTGCTGAAGGAGACTTGCTATAGAATAAACTACATTACTCTCCCCAAAGAAATTTGTCTTCCAATTGGATTTAATTTCTTATTTTATATTTGAACTTATCTGTTGCCATCCTGTTTATTTATTTTGAAATACTTCATATTGTTATTATTTTTAAGTAGTTGTAGAAAGAAGTTCACATTCTACAAAACAGTACATGAATACAAGGTGTCTGACAACATTGACACCCATCCCTCATAACCCTTCCCTTCTCACACCTTTTTGTCAAAATTGAGATAGGTGATTACATATATTTCACATATTTCACAATATTGTGGAATTATGATACTTGGTTAAAGTCACAAACACATTTTAACCTTGACAAGGCAAATTATCGTTATCCTGGTCTAAAGTTTGTTAATTCTATGAGCTTTGACAACCAAAATTATTTTTCCTACCTCAGGTGATGTTTACATTTTTTCCCTTTTGCTTAGTGTACGGTATTCCCTCTTTCCCTCTCATTCCTCCCTTCCCATCAGTGTGTTTGGGTTACTTAGTTATTTTTCTTCTATGTCGGGTGCAGCTGATGGACCCCTTTGTTGTATGTTGTTCCATTTCCCACTTTTTCTATTCCTCCTCCTGGCTTCCCTCCATTGCGTGCATATTTCTACCATCTACATAGTCAAGAACATGGAGTCATTAATGGTGATACAACAAAAAGAGTGGCTGTCCTTTGTTTCTCGAGTCCTGTTTACTTTGTCATACCTTCTTGCATTTTGGCTTTGGAATCCACATATCAGGTAGACCCTGTGCCATTTGTCTCTTTGTTCTTGGCTTACCTCACTCAAACAATTTGGTTTAGTTCCATTCATTTCCCTACAAATGCCATCATTTTGTCCTGTCTAATGGTTGCATAGTATTCCATTGTATATTGGTACCACAATTTTTGGATCCACTTATTAGTAGTGGCTCATCTGGGTTGTTTCCAAATCTTGGCTATTGTGAACAGTGCTGCAATAATCATAAAGGTGTGTGTGTCTTTGTATACTGGTTCCTGTTGTTCTGAGTAGATGCCTAGGAGTGGTATGTCCAGTTCATAGGAGAGGTCGATATTTAGCTTTCTGAGGTACCTCCAGACTTCTTTCCAAGTGGTTGTATTAGTATACATTCCCACCAGCAATGCAATAATCCTTCTCTTTCTTTGCATCCCTTCCAGCATTTGTCATTGGCTGAATTTAGGATGTGGGCCATTCTGACTGGGGTAAGGTGGTATCGCAGAGTGGTTTTTATTTGCATTTCCTTTACAGCCAGGGATGATGAACATTTCCTCATGTGTTTCTTTGCCGTTTTTACCTCTTCTTCTGAGAAGTCTCTCTTTAGCTCCATTGACCATTTCAAAATTGGTTTGTTAGGTTTGTAAAGGGTTAGTTTCTTGAGTTTACCATATATAATTGATATTAGACCCTTGTCTGATATATTGCTGGTAAATATTTTTCCCAATTATTTGGCTTTCTTTCTGGATTGGTTGCTACTTTTTATCTGTGCAGAAACTTTATTTTAAGGTAGTCCCATTTATCGAGTCATTCTCCAATTTGTTGTGACCCTGGGAATCTGTTCCGGAAGTTCCTGCCTTTGCCTATAAGTCCAAGTCTATCTCATACTCTGTCCTGCAATAGTTTCAGAGTTTCAGGCTTGATGTTAAGGTCTTTAATCCATTTTGAGTTGATGTTAGTGTATGGTGATAGGCTAGGATCCACTTTTAGTTTTTTGCATGTGGCCAGTTTTCCCAGCACCAGTAGTTGAAGAGGTTATGATTCTTCCACCTTATGTCTTTGGCTCCTTTGTCGAATATCAACTAAATGTACATATGCGGCTATATTTCTGGGTCTTCTAACCTGTCTCACTGATTTTTGGGTCTCTTTTTGTGCCAGTACCAAGCTGCCTTTGTTATTATGGCTCTATAATAGAGCTTAAAGTCCTGTATCATGATCCCTCCTGCATCCTTTCTTTTGCCTATAATTGTTTTGGCTATGCTAGGTCTTTTGTTGTTTCATATGAACTTTTGGAATATTTTCTCTATTTCAGTAAACTAAGTGATTGGAATTTTAATGGGAATTGCATTGAATGTGTTTATTAATTTTGGCAGTATGGCCATTTTCACCGTATTAATTCTGCCTATCCAGAAACATGAGAAGCCTTTCCATTTCCTGGTATCCTCTAAGATTCCTTTTTTAAGGTTTTTATAGTTGTCAAGAAATTGATCCTTTACATCTTTGGTTAGGTTACTTCCTAAATCCTTTTTTTTTTGAGGTTATTGTGAATGAGGTTGTTTCCTTGATGTCCATTTCTATTTGTACTTTGCTGGTTTACAGAAAGCCGACTGATTTTTGTGGGTTAATTTTGTATCCTGATATTTGCCAAATTGGTTTATAAGCTCTAAGTGTATGGGGATGGAGCTTTAGGGACTGTTAATTTATAAAATAATGCCATCTGCAAAAAGAGAGAGTTTATATTCTTCATCTCCTATGTGGATCCCTTCAATGTATTTTTCTTGCCTTATTGCTTTGGGTAAAAATTCCAGAACTATATTGATGAGGAATGGAGAGAGTGGGCATCCTTGCCTTGTTCCGGTTTTTAAGGGAATTGGTTGTAGTTTTTCCCTATTAAGCATAATATTGGCTTTTGATTTGCCATGTAAGGCTTTTATTGTCTTATGAAATGTTCCTTCTATTCCTATTTTTCCAGAGTTTTTAACATGAATGAGTGCTGAATTTTATCAAAATCCTTTTCCAAATCAATGGAGATAATCATGTGGTTCTTGACCTTGGATCTGTTGATGTGATGGATTACATTTATTGACTTACATATGTTAAACCATCCCTGCATCTCTGGGATGAAGCCTACTTGGTCATAATGTATGATTTGTTTTATATGTTTCTGGATTCTGTTGGCTGCAATTTTATTGAGGAGCTTTGCATTTGTCTTAATAAAAGAGATCTTTTTTTGTTGGGTCTTTGCCTGGTTTGGTGATGAATGTGATATTGGCTTCATAGAATGAGTTTGGGATTACTTCCTCTGTTTCTATTTCTCTGAAGAGCTTGAGGAGTATGGATATTAGCTCCTCTTTAAAGGCCTTATAGAATTCTGTAGTGAATCCATCAGGTCCTGGGCTTTTCCTGTTGGAAGATTTATTATTACTTCTTCTATCTCATTGTAGGTAATTGACATTTGTAATTGATTCTTCTTGCTTCTGTTTGGGCAATTTGTATTTCTCTTTTTTTTCAGGCAGGAAAAGAAGTTCATTTACCAAAAGGCTGCCCCCACCATGCATGGTGGAGAAGCATGGCTGAAAAGGAAGGGTTGTCGACCCACCTCTGATCCAGGACTTATCTAGGCCAGGGAAAGGAAGAGGTGTTGCCAGTCGCTGGAAAATTTTGGCCACACTGGATCCGGATGTGACCTCAGGGTCTGGAACCTTCCGAAGGTCAGATGGGAGGTATGTGACCAGAGGAGGGCTAGGATGTGACCTAGCAGGAGAAGGTGATTGCTTCCAGGTCTGCCAGGTACCTATGTAACAGATATTGGGTGGAAACTTAGCCAAGAGGGAGGGAGGTGTCCCTGTTCAGAACTTACATTCCAGCCATTTGATAATTATGAAAAAAGGTGAAGATTCTCTCTGGCTACTTCCTGTTTGCAAGCGGCATTGACAGTAAGGTAAAAGGCTGATATGCGGTCCCATCTGGGATAAGGCAGAAGGCAACAGCTGTCACTTGGGCATTGAGTCCTTAGATAAAGTCTGGAGGAAGCAAGTCTCTTGGGAGAAGTCTGGAGAAGTCTCATGACGCATTGAAGAACTGAAAAAAAATACTAGAGAGCAAATAAATGGCAAGAGGAAGGACTTGGGGCTGAAAATGTTGATAGAAATGTCCCTACTTTCTTCTGACACCTGGAGACTAGATAGAGAAGAAGTCAATTAACAAGGGCAAGAATATGAATTCCTGTCCAGTTGAAAGGTAGTCAGGTATGGACATTAGATGGGCAATGTTCTTACTTCTATTGACCTCCCTGCTCTGGTTAATTTTGATAAGACAGGCAAAAAGTGGATGATGTGATATCATCTCCTCTTATTCCTCTCCATGTTCCTTTGTTCCCCAGACTGGTTGAGTCTAGGTGCTCGTTGCTGGGTTGTTTAGTCCCAGTTTGTATTCAGGATGCTTGAATTCAAGGCCTGAGCACTGTCCCTGAGCACTTTTGCTCAAGGCTAGCACGCTACCACTTTGTAGTGTTTGCTGGATATAGATAGAGGCTCGAGCCATGTTTCCAGCCTGGCTCTTTGCAGGTTAGTTGGGAGATGGAGTTTGAGGGATTTTTCAGCCCAGACTGGCTTGCACTGCAATCTTTTCCACGAAAGTTCTTTGTTATTTCCAATTAAAGCAACAAAGAGATCAAATATAATAAGTAGAGCTTACCTGGTCCTTATCAAGAATTGACCAAATATTCTGCAATGACAAAACTCGTTAGATGTGGGAATCTTAGCACAGATATGCCCAATATGTTAGAATCACATAGTCAGTACTAGATTACACAACACAAAAAAGGCAAAACTCAAAACTTAAATTTTTTGACAACAAAGTTAATCATCTTTGCTAACAAAGCACATCAGATGGTTGGGCCTCAGTTACCAGGGTCTGTGAAAAGAGCAACTTTTTAGCAATGCATATTAGAATAGATGGATGGAGGAGTAACAAGCTTCGTGGAAGTGTACGGGTTGGATGGGGCCAAACCTTTAACCCACCATGTGGCCAAGATGATGAACTCAAGATGGAGAATTTCTGAAAAAATGCAAAGAAAGCCTGAACAAAAAATCAAGCCTAGTTTGGCTAGCCTTTTTGAGGGAACCTAGAGAGGTTCCCTGGGAACCAGCCCATGTTGCACTCTTCAGGGCACAATCCAAAAAGTTGTAGAGATATTGAAAGTTGGACATGAATAGCAGAGAGCAAAGGCAGCCTGATAGTAAAGAGACTTCTGACCATGTACCATTGCAGAGGCATAAATTGTCTAAATCTGAGAACAGCAAAAAATATTAAGTCATCTGACTATCCAGGGAGCACAGGAGGCATGTCAGCGGGGTTTCACGGCTTGGACATGACTCACAGGACCCCATTAAATGTATTAGAGAGTCAGTTTGGTGAGTGAAGGAGAGCTGACCAGGAACAAGTGGTGTTCTGGCTTGCCCTAGACCCCTATAGAGAGAAATGGCTAAACCCCCCAAACCAGTCATTCTCCGCTTCAGAGATGACCATCCTTTCTGCTAAAGGCCGTAGGAGCTCTCTGGAATGGCGCCACATCTGAGCAGAGATTGAGCAACAGAGAGCCATGGAAAGTAGTTTCATTCACCAGAGTAGAGAAGTGGTGTGGACGTGGATGTGAAGGGCAGCAATGGTATTGGTGAAAAGTCTCACGTGGTATCTCAAGGCAGTTTGGTTTGCAGAAAAGGGGTGGTTAGGAAATTCTAGCATTTCCAATTCAAAAACCTCATCCCAGTCATGGCACCATTTGTAAGGTATATTAAATAGGTAGGTTTCATTAAGTAGCCCATGAAGAGAACACCACACACTATTCAGGCATGAAAAGAAGTTTATTTACCGAACTGCTGCCCCCACCACACATGGTAGAGAAGAATGGCTGAAAAGGAAAGGGGGGATAGCAATTTCTATTACTGTAGAAATTCATCCCTCTCTGCTAGGTTTCCCTTCCTTTGTGAGTAGAGTCTGGAATTATTTCTTTATGATTGTTTTGATGTCTTGGATGTTTGTTGTAATCTTTCCTGTGGTATCTCTGATATTATTGATTTGGGTCTCCTCTCTTATTTTGTTAGTTACTCTTGCCAGTGGTCCCTCAGTTTTAGTGACTTTTTTAAACAGCTTTTAAAAATTAATTTTATTTATAATTTTCATAGTCTCTGCCTCTTTAATTTCAGCTCTTATTTCGGTTCTCTATCTATCAACTTTAGGTTCAATTTTTTCTTGTTTTTCTAGCAGTTTTAGTTGCATCATAAGATCCTTTAGTTGTTCTATGTTTTCTTGATGTGTGCACTGAGAGCAATGAATCTGCCCCTCAGGACTGCTTTCGCTGTATCCCATTGGTTTCTTAGTGATGTATCTTCATTTTCACTGAATTGTAGGAACTTTTTCATTTCTTCTTTAATTTCTTCTGTGATCCATGTATTGTTCAACAGAGTGCTGTTTAATTTCCATGTTTTTTTCTACTTTATGCCTTGTTGAGAATTACTTTATGCCTATTGAGAATTAGTTAGATTCCACTATGCTCATATAGAATACAGAGTATTATGTCGATCCTCTTGTATTTGCTTAAATTCCATGTATGAACTAAGAAATTATCTATTTTAGAAAAAGTTAGGGGGGTTGCAAGAGGAAGACCCTACTGGTGTGAATACCTTTAATTTAGCTACTCAGGAGGCTCAGATCTGTGTATTCAGGTTCAAAGCCAGCCCAGGGAGTCTTTTCAAGGGTTGCTCAGCACCACGCCCTGCCTCAACCACCTTTGCCACCATGGGCTGCTTATGTAAACCAGTATGGAGAGGCGCCACACCCACTACGGGTCCAGAGTTGTTTGCTGCCACTGTTGATGCCACTGCTGCTGCTACAGCTGCTGCCACTGCCCCAGCTGCTGCCACTGCCCCAGGATCAGCTGGGCCACTTATGCAAGCCAGGCACCCCACCACAAGTCAGGTGTTAACCACTGCTGCTGTCTCAGGTTAGGCTGGGCCACTTATGCAGGCCAGTATAGAGAGGCACAAACTATCATGGGTCTGGACTTGTTCACTGCAGCTGTCCCCACCTCAGCCACCACTGCTCCCCCGGGCTGGTTTGGGCAAGTGCCAAGAGGCATTGTGCCCCAATTCTGGGTGTTTTGCCACCACTGCCGGCTGCTGCTGCTGTTCCAGGTTAGGCTAGGCTATTTACACCAGCAGGACAGAGGTGCCACACATTGAGACTAGGGTCGTTTGCCACTGTTGACAATTGCTACTGCTTCTGACTGGGCTGGGCTACTTTTACCAGCCAGACAAAGGCGCTGTTCCAGGGAGGGTGAGGGGAGTCTTTGTTCCAGCTCTGCCTTCTGAGATTTCTGTTTGTATATTCTGGGTTGGCCCAGCTCTTGAGAGTCCCCTGGGAGATTTGGGATGCTTGTGGGTGTGTGGTCCTCAGAGGGTCAAGACCCGGGGCACTTAAGCAGCTTGGCACAAAACCCCATCACTTAAGCTGCGCAACGTGGAGCCCCATCACCAACAACGTGTGGAGGAAGTGTCTTCTCACTTTACTGTCTCTGTAGGTTTTTCCCTTTTCTTTTTGCACTTCCTTTATCTCTCTGAGTAATTGCCTTTTTTTGTGGGTCACTTGGAGAAATAGAGCATTGAAATCCAAACTCTGTATTTGGATGGAGAGAGCTGTGGTGTTTCCCTGCTGTTCCATCACCTTCTTGGTCCCTCCCCTTCAGTGGAGTTTTTCTTATCCGGCCGTTGGCCCTTGGTTACCAAAGGATAGGCGCATAAAAGCATGTGCTGTAACGCCTGCAGATTGTAGTTAAGACATTTCTGCTAATATAGCCTTCCTAATTTTAGGAACGTAAGGGGGTGTTCTACACTAAAGTATTTCAAGGGATTGAATCCTTTAACATAAGGGCTACATCTTGCTCAAAGGAGACTGAAGTGGAGGAGGCTTACCTAGCCATGGCCAGTCTCTGTATTTAATTTAATTAAAGTTTCCTTTAAGGTCATATTCATTCTTCCTAGTGCTTGAACTCTGAGGCTTATAAATGGATTGTAACTTCCAATTTATTCCTAGGGCATTAGTTAATAATTGAGAACTTGGGCCTTGAATTCAGCACCATCTTTGGACCCCACAGCTAAGGGTAAGCCAAATCATGGTATTATTACATGCCTCTGCTCAGCCTGAAAAAAATGTCCACTATTACTAACAGATACCAATAGCCATACTTTCCAGGCTTTACCTCTGTGGAATCCACTTTCCTAAATTCACCATCTGAGGATCCTCACATATGAATTCTTTCCATGTGTTCCAGAATTTCAGCATTTACCTGTTGGAAATTAACTACACACATTACAAAGTATTGTCAGGCTGAGGCCCCACCGGTTTTCAGAACAGTTTTAGACAGTGTCCTCCGGCAATTTACCAGGTTGCAAATATCTACATGTAAACTGACAGAAAGGGTGAGCCTGTATGCATTTTTCACAAGTTCAGTGTCAACATTTGCACACTTATTACCACTGTTTTTGCTTCTTCCTTTAATATTGATGACTAGTAGCTCTAGAAAACCAACTTGTTTTAGATTGGTCTCCCAAGCTACCTGATCAGCTCAGATGTCTCCCTGTATCTTAGGTCTCTACTTCCATTAACTCCTGAAGAGTACTCTGAACCTTGGAGACTTCTTACATTTTATTCTCCTCCTTTTATCTCAAACTTGCTTTCATGATCCCACTCTCCTTCTCAATATGCTCCTTAACCAGCAAATGATTTGGCAGGGTCACAGGAGAGTTCCCTTGACTGGCCAACTGCTGCTCCTTCCCACAACACCTTTGCTTGCTCTTCAGCTCCTCCCTTAAGTTCACAAAGGTGCTCTTGAGAGGTATTTTTTCGCACCTCCACCTGTTCCACTGGGACACGATGCTTCTGCATTACATTTATGGTGAAGATCTCAGCAGTCTTTTGGGGCTTTTACTCTAATAGTTTCTCTTTCTAGTTTTCCACTTCTGTGTATTTTTGTGACAGATCTTTAACTGTTTGTTTAGCTCTTCTGTTTTAATTCCTAATGTTCTTTCCCTTTCCATGGCATTCTCTATCAAAGCAAGTGGTCCTTTAACTCTTTCTGAAGAGAAACAATCTCTTTCTTGAGCCTGATATTTTCTTGTTCTCTTTTCTTGGCCTCATCTTCTATGACACAGCACTTCCCCATCTTCTCTGCTAACTACTCTTTCCTTCTTTCTCTGTTGCTTTGAATTCCTGGTGACACTTTTCAAAGCTTATAATTGACATGTATTTCAACCCAATATATTCTTGTATCAGATCCAGCTCCTTTTCCTTTTTTTTTTCTTTTTACTTTTGGGTCCGGTCGTGGGGCCTGAACTCTGGCCTGGACACTGTCCCTCAGCTCTTCAGCTCAAGGCTAGTGCTCTACCACTTGAGCCAAATTGCCACTTCTGGCTTTTTTGTTTTTTCTTATGTGGTGCTGAGGAATCAAACCCAGGGCTTCATGCATGCAGGGCAAGCACTCTACCACTGAGTCACCTTCCCAGCCCCCCAGCTCCTTTGTCATAGCCATAATTTCTTAATGGAATTCAGAGGTCCTTTGCATGTTTCTCCAGAGCTATGAACACATTTTCAATGTGGTTAATGTGATTACTTAACCTGTCATTTACATTTTCCAGGTGGTTAATGTGCTTACTTAACTTGTCATTTTCTATCTTTCTCCTCCTTGGGCATTCCTTTTCCTAATGTCCATTTTGCTTGCATTAATCTCACTTATCTAGTCCTAGAGGTTCCCTGCTACCATTTTCAAATGAATTGTACTGTCTTTGCCAAAGGTTTCTTGATCCCTATTCTGGTGCTCCTACCAAAACTCAAACTCGCTTCTTAGACTTGTTTTTTTTTCAGGGTCTCTGTTATCAAACACCAACTGGGCAACCACTTTACCTCAAAACTTTCTAACTTTTCAAGCTTTCTTCTAATATCCATGGCTGACTGCGTAACAAAGGCCATATTTAGGGCTCTTTGATTCTCCAGGACTTAAAGATCTATAGCCTATAGGTAATATAGGTTTCTGGGAGATGTTCCAGAAAAAGCATTAAGGTACTCACTGGGGAACAGTACCATCTCACTCACCTTAGATTGAAGACTTAGCTTTCTAGGCACTGCGGTATCCCTGCTAGCTGAACCTGGAAATACTTGTTAAGCACCTCCATACCTTGACTGCTGTTTGTCTCAGCTTGGGTAAGTCTGGGAAAGACTTGCTCCAAATAGTCTGGTTCAATTGTGGGGCGACTGTCTGGTCCAAGCACCACCATCAAATCACCGACAGTATTCACTCCCTTTTCTACCAGGTGAAAAGCACCTGTAAAATTTGCTGACAGTCATCCCAGATGTGCTTGTGTGTGAAAATTACTGTCTCTAATGTAATGAGCCCTGTTTTTTTTCTGAAAAGGATGGATTTTTCTTTTTCCAGTTATACAGGTCACTACTTGTAAAGGGAACATATATTAGAATGGGGTCCTGCCCACCATCTCCTCCATGTTCCTCTCTCAAGGGTAATAAGGGTAACATACCACATTGTACCACGTCAGTCTGGTACAAGTAACCACTTTTGGTATTGGAGGACTTATTAGAGTGGCTGATGACAAACGAATAGGAGCGAGAGTACATCAGTGTATCTTCCTCTGAGGGATTCTGTAAACCTGGGGGAGAATACTTTTTGGATATGACAACCTAAGGCCTTGTTCTCCCATCCTGAGAAAAGGAGTAAACAGGTGCATACAGGACACAGATAGAACTATCAGCATACATACAAAGACCAAGAGCCACAGATACGTAACCCACATGTCCCATACCTCTCAATGTTATCCTCCACAGGAGGTCCCAGATGATAGAGAGAACGTCCCAGATTGCCTCTTGAGGAGGCCACAGATGACCTCTGGAGGATGTCACATATGTCCTCCCTAGGAGGCCCTAGATGACCTCTTATGGAGAGGTTCCAAATGGATTCCCAAGGAAATGTCAGATGATCTCCAAAGGAGTTTCCAGATGTCTTTTCAATGAGGCTGACATTACCTCCCAGATGGCCACTCAAGGAGGCCACATATGAACTCCAGAGGAAGTTTCAGATAACCCTCTTTGGAAAGCAACAGATGACCTCCAGAGAAGGTCCTATATAGCTTCTCAACGAAGTCCCAGATGATGTCCAAAGATGGTCATAGATTTCTCATCATGGTAACCTGAGATGACCTCCCAGAGAAGCTCCAGATGACCTCAGGAGGTAGTCCTAGATTGCCTCTTAAGAAAGCCCCAACAACTACTTTTCAAGAGGTCTCAGGTGGCCTCCTGAGGAAGCCCCAGATGACCTCTGGAGAAAGTCCAAGTTGGCCCCTGGAGAAGGCCCCAGATTACCTCCCAGCGTAGGTCTCAGATGGCTTCTCAAGGAAGTTGCAGATGTACTCTTGATGAAGTTCCAGACGGCTTCCCATGGAAGCCCTACATTATCTCTCAAGTAGGTTCCAGATGGTGTCCCAAGGAAGCCACAAATATCTTCCAAGGGGTCCAACACAAGCTGGCAAGCTTTCCAAGATGCACCTCTAGAGGTACATAAATGACTTTTGTCCATGTTGGACCTCCGGAAACAAGCACTCCAGGTAGACTCTCAACCCTGAAGGCTGAACTCTCACCTATGGGGATTTTTCCCTGGGGCCAAGGCCTGATGCAATCCAAATGGATTATCTCGATGGAGTCTTCAAAAATAAGGACCTCTATAGTTCAAGAAAATCCATCGAGACACATTTTATATAATAAATGTTCTCCAAAACACCAACCCCCAAAATTATGATATCCAAAGTTCCAAATATCAAAGGGAAAGCCTCTTTTCCTCTTCTCTTTATCTCTCCTTCGCTACAGACCTATACTTCTTTCGAGGTCTTTTCCTTTTTCCCTTCTCCCAGTTCCTTCTTCTCTTTAGGACTCTCCACTCTCCACAGACCTGAACTGCTTTGCAAGGCTCGTCAGTTGCTATCCTTCACCTTCTGCCCTCCCTCAACTTCCTCTCCACCCTGGTCTTTCACCTTATGCTATCACACCACTTCCTTCCTTCCAGGACTTTTTCCTTTTTCTCTCAACTTCTATTGCTCTGAACAAGCAGCCTATATAAAGTCTGTACCCTTTCTCCACTCCAACTGCCTGTTTTCAACTATCACATCCCAAGCTGCCCACAGCCCAATCAGCTCAACACATGGTGATTAATGCACCAGTCCCTCCCACAGGATGCCTCACCTTCTTTGGTGGCATTCTTTGTCCTCTCCAGCTGGCCAGGAGATGGGCCCATGCTGATTATCAGACCCTATAGATTATCGGGCCCTGCTGATTATTACAGTATCCTCCTTGTGAACTAGTAGCAATTGAAATCGGAAATTTGATTGTGGTATTACAAACTCGTTGTGACATCACAAACCCATTTTGACATCATCACCACCACAACATCACAAAGCCATTGTGACACATTGTCATTGTTACATCATGATTCCATTGTGCCATCTCAAATCTATTATGACCTCTTAGCTCCTTTGAAAATCACATGCCTTTTCAACATCACAGTCCCTTTGTGTATACATATCCTCGTAGTTAAGTAATGACAATTGAGATCAGACATGCCATTATAACATCACAAAGTCTTTGTGACATCCTCAACAGTGTGACATCACATTTTCATTATGAGAGCATCAGCTCATTGTGACATCACCAAACTCAATGACAGAATCGCATTATGACAATTCTTGTTGTGACATCATAGACACATTGTGAATGCCTATTCTGTGATTTCATTGTATTTCAAATGTGGCATGAGAGTTGATATCAACAACGCAATTTTGTGCCTACAAACCATTTTGACATCATAATCACTTTGTGACATCACAGTACCATTGTGATATCACTAACACAATGTGACATCACAAAGCTCTCCTGTCCTCATAAATTTTGTGACATGCTGACATTGTGATATCTTAGACCTTTTTGCCCTCATAATTTGTTTTCAACCTCATATTTCATGTATGACTTGAGATAACAGAAATAAACTGTGACATCATGACCATTGTGACATCACACTGACAGATGTCATGATCATCGTGTCACATTGTGACATCACAAAATGTTTTGATGTCACAATTAATTGGTGATGCCAAACGGTAAGGGGTCTATGATGTCACAATTGATTAGTGATATCCAAATGGCATAACGGATCTCATTTGTCATCAAATCACAGAGAATATGAGTTCACAACAGACTGTGGTATCTCCAAAGTCATGTGTTTTCACAAATGTTATGAAGTCCTAGGAGGATTGTGATGTCACAGTGTGACACAATGTTTATTATGTCTGTCAGTGTGATGTCACAATGGTTATGATGTCACAGTGGATTTCTTATATCATATATCATAACTGCAATCTTATCAGGTTGAAAACAGATTACGACTTCATAAAAGGCCTAAGACATCACAATTGCTCCACATCACAAGACTTATGAGGACAGGGCAAATTTGTGATATCACAGTGTGTTAGTGATATCACTATGGCACTGTGATGTCACAAAGTGATTGTGATGCCATATATTTATGAGATCACAATATATTTCTGACATCAACCCACATGCCACATTTGAAATAGAATGAAATAAGAGAATAGGCATTTACAATGTGTCTATGACATCACAATGACAATAAATGTCATAATGCTATGAGGTCATTGTAAATTGGTGATGTTTCAAGGAGGTAATTGTGTAATAATGAATATGTGTTGTCCCACTGGTGATGGGGTCACAAAGGGTTTGTGATGTTAAAATGGCATATATGAATTCAATTGTCATGTATTCACAATGAGGATTTGGGTACACAAAGGGACTATGATGTCACATATGCCATGTGTGTTTTCAAATGTACTTAGGGGTCATGATAGCTTTATGATACACAGTTGTGATGAGGTCACAATGGGCTTTTGATGTCATAATGATTTTGTAATATCTCAAACACAAGTCCATTTTCAATTGTTACTATTTCACAATGTGCATACAAGTTCACAGTATAAACTGAAAGTACTAATGGACATGAATTTTTGAAAATGTTAGGAGGTCATTTTAAGTTTGTGAATGAACAATGGGACAGTGATATCACCATGACAATGTCAACTCATTACATCATGTCAAAATATTGTTTTGGTGTCACAATTAGTTGATGATTCCACATTGGTGGTGAAGTCACAAAATATTGGTGATGTGTTGGGCATGTCACAATGACATGATGATTCTCAATTGCCCTAACTTACAATGAATATATGAGTTCCCAAAGGCACTGTGGTTTCTCCAAAAGTATGTGTTGTCACACATATACTGAAATCCTAAAAGGCTTGTGATGTCAGAATTTGACACAATGGATATGACATCTGGCAGTATGATTCCACCATGGTCATGATGTCATTGGGAATTTGTGATATCAAATGTCATATGTGAAATCTAATTAGGTCAACAACAGATTATGAGGACAATAAGGCCTAATGTATCAGAATTGCAGCATGGCACAAAAGTTATAATGAGAGGATATGTTTGTGATATCACGGCGTGTTAATAATATCACAATGGCAACATGATATACAAAGGGATTGTGATGTCACAATGATTATGAGTTCCTGCTTTGTTTATGATATCACCTACATGCCACATTTGAAATAGAATGAAATCACAGAAAAGGCATTCATAATGTGTCTATGATGTCACTATGACAATGTGAAGTTATAATTCTATCATATCATTTTAGTTTTGTGATTTCACAATGAGTAGATGGTATAAAAATGATAATGTGATGTCACAATTATGATTATCTCACAAACTGTTTTGGATGTCAAAATGTCGTGTCTGATTCTCAGTTGTCAGTATTTCACAGTGGGGCTTTGGGTAAACAAATGGACTCTGATATCACAAAGCTATGTATTTTTCAATGTTATAAGAGGTTATAATAGATTTGAAATGTCACAATGTGATCTTGGTATCAAAAACAACAATGTGAAGTCACAATGGGTTTGTGAGGTCACAATGGGTTGTTATGTCATGAGTTTGTAATATTACAATTATTTTTCCAATTTCAATTGCTACTATTTGACCATGAGGACACTGTAATAACCAGCAATGCCCCTATAATCCACGGGAACAGATAGTCATCATGGCCTCCTAGTCTGGACCAATTGAAAGGGAGGGTGCATGCCACTGGAGGAGGCAGGACATGCTGCTGAAGGAGATAGGATGTCAAGCCCCACATGGTGAGCTGCCAAGAAGTGATTGGGCATAGACATTTGGTAAGTGATAATTGAAAACTGGAAGGCAAGAAATTATTTCAGTTGGGGAAGGGTACAGCCTATATATAAACTTCATTTTCAGAGCAAGAGAAGGGGAGAGAAAAAGGTTAAAGGCCTGGATGGAAAGAAGTGATGAGACTGCTGGAGGGCAAAGACCTGGGAGGAGAGGAAATTGAGAGAGAGCAGGAGGTGAAGGAAGACACCTGGCCACCTGGACAAGGCAGGGCAGGCCTGTCAAGAACAGAGCAGCCTGAAGAGAAGAATGGAATGTTGGAAGGAAAAAATGAAAAGACCTGAAAGGTAGGAGAGACCTGTAGAGAAAGAGAATGAAGACAAAGGAAAAAGCTTTGTCCCTTGAAGTGTGGAGCTTTGGACATGATTATTTTGGTGGTTGGTTGTTTGCAGACCAGTTAACAAATGGGTGAACTGCTCTTTGGAGGTCTGAGGGTTCAAGGTTGAGATTGAATTTAGCTCTCCGCATCCAGCCCGGCCAAGGTAGTTACTTGTTACAAAATTTATGAGGGCAAGACAGGTTTGTAATATTACATTGCATTAATAATATCACAATGTCAATATGAGGTCACAAAGGGAATGTAATGTCACAATTATGGTGTGGTCACAATGGGTTTCTGAAATCAACCTATATCCCACATTTGTGATAGAATGAAAACACAGACTAGGCAATCGCATTGTCTCTAGGACCTCACAATGAAAATGTGATGTCATAATGCCAAGATGTCATTGTCATTTTGGGATGTAACAATGGGCTGATTGTATTATAACAACAATGTGATCTCACTCTGGAGATGATGTCACAACGTGTTTGTAATGGTACACGCCATGTCTGATGTCAGTTGTCTTTGTTCATAATGACAACATGGTTACCCAAAGGGACCATGATATCACATACACCATGTGCTTTTTCAAAGGTGATAGGGGGTCATAACAGTTTTGGGATGTCACACGGTGATCATGATATCACTGTGGCAATATGATGTCACAATGGGTTTGTGATGTCAAGTGGTGATAAGGTCACACTTGGATAGTGATGTCACAATGAATGTGTAATATCACCATTACATGTCCAATTTCATTCTACTAGATCACAATGAAGATACAAGTTCATGTAAGGACGTAGAAGTCAGAAAGGCCATGAATTTTGTAAAATATTATGAGGACATAATAGGCTGGTGAAAATGCAATGAGACAGAGATATCCCATTGGCAATGTGATGCTACCATTACATGAGATAGTATTGTTTTGAAGTTACAAATGGTGATGCCATACAGGTGATGAGGACACATAGGTTTGTGATTTCACAATGGGATGGTGATGTCACAATCTCATGCCAGATATCTAATTGACAATGAATATATGAGTTCACAAGGGATAATGATATATCCAAAGGCATATGTTGGCACAAGTGTAATGAGTCTTAACATGTTTGTGTTGTCCTCATGTGACTCAGTGTCCAGAAATCTGGCAGTGTGATGTCACAGTGGATTTTTGATATCACATGTCATGCCTGAAGTATTATGAGTTAAACAATTTATGAACTTAGGGAGGCCAAAGAGATCACACTGGCAGCATGTCAAAAAATTTATGAGGATAAGACTGTTTTGTGATGTCACAGTGCATTAGTGATATAATAATGGCAATATGGTGTCATCAAGGTATTGTGATATTATAATGCTTATGTGCTAACAATGTATTTCTGATATCAACCCACCAGCAATATTTGAAATAGAATGAAATCACAGAATAGGCATTCCAATGTATCTGTGACATCACAATTACATGTGATTTGATGTCATTGTTGTTTTATGATGTCATGATGGGCTGATGTTATCATAATGACAAAGTGATGTTACACTGGTGATTATGTCACAAAGGTTTTGTGATGTTAAATGGCATGCCTGATCTCAATTGTCATTAGCTCACCATGAGGATAGGAGTATGCAAAAGGCCTGTCATGTCACAAAGGCCATGCTTTCTTTCGAAGCTTTTGAAGTCATAATAGTTTTGGGATTTCACAATGTGATCATGTTTGTACAATGGCAATGTGATAACACAAAGAGTTTGTGATGTCTCCGAGGTGATGAGGTCACAAAGAGTTAAAGATGTCTCATCAAGTTTGAAATATAACAGTGACATAGACAATTTCAATTTCTTCTAATTCACTATGAGGATACTATAATAACCAGTGGGGCCAGAATTACCTGTGGGAGCCGATATTCATTGTAAATTCTTAGCTTGGCCCACCGGAGAGTGTGGGGAATGCTGCCAAAGGTGGAGGTGTCAAGCCTCACACGGTGAGCTGTCAAGAAGTGATTGAGCATTGGGCAGTTTTGGAAGTGATGGCTGAAAACTGTTAGTCTTGAGATCCGTTGGAGGGAGGAGGGGTACAACCTATATATAAGTTGCATTTTCAGGGCATTGTAAGGGGAGATAAAAATGGGAGTTACCTGGATGGAAGAAAGTTGTGAGACAGCAGGAAAGGAAAAACCTGAGAAGGGGGAAAGCTGAGGGAGAGCAGAAGGTTGGCAATTGGTCACTGGGGCAGAGTAGGGCAGGCCTATGGAGAGTGGAGAGGCCTGAAGAGAAGAAGGAAGTGGTGGAAGGGAAAAAGGGAAATACGAGGAAGGAATGACAGGTCTGTAGAGAAGGAGGGAAGAATGGAAAAGAGAAAAGCCTTGCCCATTGAGCTTTGGAGCTTTGGAGATCATAATTTTGTGGTTGGTGGTTTGCAGAACAATTAAGAAAGGGTGGAGCTGCCCATTGGAGGTCTGAGGTTTGGTGGTCAAGGCTGCTCTTGAATCTGGGTATCCAGTCCTGGATAAGTTAATCACAGTCCTCTTTCTAGTGAAAAATGGTTTATTATATTAAATGTGACTCAATGGATTGTCTCCTTGCCTTAGAGGTCATATGTACATGAGTACACAGAAAAAGCTTGAAGTCTCAAAGTCCATGAATTTTCTAAGATCTGATGAGGCCATAACAGGTTTGTAAAAACACAATGGGAGAGTGATATCACAACAGCAATACCACAATATCATGTCAAAATAATGATTTGATACAACAATTAGTTGTTGATGTTATTCTCGTGATGAGGTCACAATAAGTTTGTGATGTCACAATGGGTTCACGATGTCAGAGTGGCATGGGAGATCTCACCTGTCATTAACTGGCAATGAATATATGAGTTCAAAAAGGGATTGTAATGTCTCCAAAGGCATGTTTTGTTAGAAATGTGAGGTCACAATGTGACAAAATGGTCATGACATCTGGCAGTTTGATGTCACTGGGGATTTCTGATATCACCTGTCATACCAGAAATATCAGATTGAAAACAGATTATGAGCTCACAAAGGGCCTACTGATTGAAAGAGTAGTTTATACATCGGTCTACTCTAAAGTTGGATGCAGTAATCCTAGAATGCTGATTGAGCTTAATTAATAGTTTATTAATCATGAAAAGAACAATATTCCTTCAATGGCGGTTTAATAAATACCTAAGAATTGGTAGGAAAATAGTGGGTGTCATTCTATTATACATAGACGGCTATGGAACTCTTTACAAATATATATATTTATTTGTATACCTCCGTCTGCCTATCCATGTATCACTGTTTTGGCCAAACCTGGGGGTCGATCTCAGAGCCTGGGAACCACCTGACATCTTCATTGGCTAGAGACTGCCATGCTCAAACTCATTCAATCATGAATTGGGCCTGCTAGGCACTAAATTCATATCCTGGCCTGCCAAGCATGATGGAGAACATATCTAACATCTAGATGTTATGTGACAGGATGTAAACAATGTAATAAATGTTATAGATGTCATCAGAGTCAATAAAATAAATTCTAAATAAATGAATGACACAAGAAATAAAATAAATAACCACACCAAACACAATATGGACTGAATATCTGTAAGGAGGTATGAATACTATCTTTAAAATATATATAAGGAGGGCTGGGAAGGTGGCTCAGTGGTAGAACTCTTGCCTTGCATGCATGTGGCCCTGGGCTCGATTCCTCAGCACCACATAAGCAGAAAAAAAAGCTGGCAGTGGCGCTGTGGCTCAAGTGGTAGAGCGCTAACCTTGAGATGATGAGCTGAAGGACAGCGCCCAGGCCCAGAGTTTAGGCCCACAAGTGGACCCCCCAAAAATTATATAAGGAGTATCTTTTCCAGGCCTGAGGCTTGAATTCAGTCCCCCTATGCGGAGGGAATGGCGGGAGATCCTGAGGTACTCATTCCTGGACCTGGGAAGAGGCATGGAATGTGATCGATCTCATCCTTGAATGAGTAGTTTCTGCATGATGCAAGTAGGAAATGATAGGCAAGACCCATGGGGTATCGATTATTTGTAAAGAAGTTGATGAAGCATGACAATAATCATCACAGTCATGAAATGGAGGCATCAGGAAAGATCCAAGAATCAGTAGTCATGCAGATTGGATTCCACCACAGGTTACCATCTCTCCTACTCTATACAAATGTGTACTTATTTGCATACTACCTTCAGCTTATGAATGGATGACTGTTGTGCTCCCCGCTCTCCCCTTAGGGGGGTGCTCAATCGCAGGTTCCAAAGGCTGGTGTGCTCATGTGGACCCATTCCCCACTTGGTCCTGCTAGGCACCGAGTTCAGATTCCCCGCCCTTTTATTCATCTTGATGTCAGAAGTCAATCATTGAACCTGTTTTCTTTCCTGTGCAAGTCCTCGATCTCAGCTAGGATGGACAATGTATGGGCCAGCCCGTGGCCATGGGAATAAGTTGTTATCCATGTTAACCCAGTTATACCTGTCATCATATACTCAAGAAAATACACAATACACCCATGAATAGCATACAAAATAAACACTCAATGCATGATGCAGTCCACATACGGATTTGAATATACATCTCATGTTTCAATGATCATTGAGGACTATTTTGGCCTCCCTGGGGCTCAATCTCAGTTCCTGGGAATGGCCCAGCTCCTTAGTGGCTCACAGTCTGGTGTGATCACCTGGACCCATTGGGCAGTTGGGCCTCCTAGGCCCAAAGTTTGCATCCCAGCACTGCCAAAAATTCACCCTGAGGAAAGTAACCAGTTAATGCAACTGTTTTCCTGTACTGTGCACGTTCTGGGGCTCAGCTAGGAAGGAGAATGTATACGCAACTCTATACTCATGGGAATAGGTTGTCATCCAGTTCACCACAGTTGTATCTGTCATCCTATACTCAAGGAAATACACAATACATCCATGAATAAAACACAAAACAAAGAGAATAACTACACCAAATGTAAGATGCCTCCTACCCATGTTGGGAAATATATATCCACTGTTTAATTATGAATTTATGACTATATTGGCCCCCACCAGGGCTCCATCTCAGGTCCCAGCAATGGCCTAGTTCCTTAGTGGCTCAAAGCCTGGTGTGCTCACCATGACCCATTCACCAATTGGGCCTGCTAGGCTTTGAGTTCAAATTCCTGCACTACCAGAAGATTCATTCTGATGTAAGAAGCCTCTGGTGGCACAGGTTTTCCTATCCTGTGAATGTCCTGGGTCTCATTGAGGCTGGAGAATGCTATATAGGCAACTCTTAGCCATGGGAATAGGTTGTCATCCATGTCAGCACAGTTATATCTGTCACCCCATATGCAATAAAATACACAATACATCCATGAATAAGACACAAAATAGAATGAATAACTACACTGAATGCAAGATGCATACCACACCTGTAAGTATAGAGAAATCCTATGTTTTAAAAAGGTGGGCTTGTTATTTTGTCCAGTGCTGGGGCTTCAAATCAGGCCCTGCACGAGGCCTGACATTCTACTCTTCAAAGATGGTGAGTTTCCCCTTCTCCCACAGTGCAACAGAGTTACCCAGACCTGAGCTAAAATCCCAGCACTGACAAAAGATTCATCCTGATGTCAGAAGCCAGTCATTGTGCCTTTTATCCTCTTCTGTGAAAGTCCTGGGTCAAAAATATGATGGAGAATGCATAGACAACACTGTATCCTTCTGAACAGATTGTCATCCATGTCAGCACTGTTATACCTGTCACCATACTTATTAAAATACACAATACTTCCATGAATTAGACACAAAATAAGGAGAATAATTGCACTGAACACAAGATGCTGACCACACATGTATGTCAATATAGATCCTATATTTAAATTATGAATTTATGACTATAGTAGACCACCCAGGGAATCAATGTCAGATTCTGGGATTGGCCACACTCCTTAGTTCCTCACAGGTTCGTATGATCACCTTGACTGATTGGCCAATTGGTTTGGCTCTGCCTTGAGTTCAGATCCCAGCACTACCAACAAGTGGATCGTGGAGTAAGGAGAGTGTGAAAATTTTTTTTCCTTTTCCTGAGAATCCTAGGGGTCAGGCATGAGAGAGAACATTTCTACAAATCTAGATGTTCTGTGATAGGTTGTCATCAATATAATAAACAGAATGGGTAAATAAATGAATAAAACAAAAGATACAAGGAACAACCACACCAAACATGTATGGACTGAACATCTATAGGTAAGTATAAACCCTATCTTTACAATATATAGAAATAGTATGTTTTCCAGGGCTGGGTCTTGAATTCAGGACTATTGAACATGCCTGACTTTTTTATCTTCATGAATGGTGAACTTCCCCTTTAACCACATTGCTGCAGATTTACCCGGATCCTGAGTTCAAATTCAAAGCCTGTAAGAATAAACTGTGTGAATTGCATGCCAGGGAGCTAATTTTTTTCTCAGCATGGGGCTTGAACTCAGGTCGTGACAACTCTGCCTCAGCTTCGATCACCCTAGGATGGGGTGCAGCCACTAGACACGCAGGTGCTTCTGGGATCCTACACCCCCACGTGTCGCGGGAAAACCATGCACAGAAAAAATGTGGCCTTTTGTGTTTTCTTCCTTTGCACAGTGACCCTTCTGGGTCTGAATGACACTGTTGCAAATGGTACTTCACCTTGCATTGCTGAAGGCTGGCAGACTATCAGGGAAGCCATAGGCCCACGTGGCAACATAGGCCCTCATTTCGAATCCCGGTACTGACACCAATCAATGGCAGGAGGTACTAAGAAACTGGTTCCCATCCAAAGGAATAACACTGGAATTTTTTCAATGTCACAGTTGAATGAGTTGATTGTGAATGATGATCCTATAAAATTAAACAGCATCATTTCAGAAGGCTGATTGATTTTATTTAATATTTATGAAGCATTAAAAGAATATTATGACTTACAGGAACACAATAATTTCAGGACACTGAGTGCTTTCATTAATATTTTAAGGATGAAAGCAATAACGTTAATTACATGGACGCAAAATAAATACCCAGGAATTGGTAGGAATATAGTCTATATAACTGAATAATGTATAGACATCTCTGGCACTCTCTCTCTCTCTCTCTATATATATATATATAAGCATACTGCCATCTGCATGCCAATCTGTTCTTCTTTGGTTTACACCTGGGGCTCATTCTCAGGTCCTGGGAACAACCTGTCACCTCAATTTCCCCAAGGATGGCATGTTTGCACTCACCCATTCATGAATTTGGCCTTGTAGGCCATGAGTTCAGATGTCAGCGCTCCCAAACAATGAATCGAGGAGTAAGAAGCTGATGGTGACACATGGTTTCCTTTCCTGTGAATCTTCTGTGTGTCAGGTATGAAGTGGAATACATATGTAGACCTATGTGCTATGTAGTCAATGTTCTATGTGCTATAATAGTCAATACAATAAATGGTCAATACATGAATAAAACAAAAAATAAAATAACTACACTGAACGCAATATGGAGTCAACATATGTATAAAAATATAAAACATATATGTAAATTGTACATGAATAGGGTGTTTTCTAGTGCTGGTGATCGATTTCAGGCCTAAGGAACAGACTTGAATTTTTTGACTTTAAGGAGGCAAGCTTCCTCTTGCCACACAGTGCAACAGAGTTAACGAGACTATGAGTTCCAATCCCTGTCCTGGTAGAAAAAATCGTCACCTTTATAGTATTTGAGGCCCAATTCTTAGTTATTTCATTATGCCTCCATTTGATGAATGTGATTGCTTAAGTGCTTAATAAAATATTAACTAAAATCGATCAGTGTCGTGTAATATAATTGCGTTTAATTTTATCCTAGAATCATTCAAGAACTGTTCATTCAATCATGACTTACATCATATTACATTGGTAACCATATGTATAGGAATGAGTTTCTTAGGATCTCCTACCATTTGAAGGTGGCACGACCAGGATTCAAATTGTAGGCTCCAGCTCCCACCACTTCAACCCAAGGATAGGGAAGTCACCAGTCTGTCCAAGAACGTCAACAAGAACAATGATTAGGCAGGCACCAGTGGCTCTCAGCAGTCCTCCTTGATACTTACAAGGCTGTGATAGGAGGATCATGGTCAAAGCCACCCTAAGCAGGAAAATCCTTGAGACCCTTGTCCAACTTTAGTGCCAACTTCAGAAGCCTTGTGGCTCTAGTGTAGAGGACCTGCCTTGAGCAAAAGCAGCTCATGAACTGTGCCCAGATCCTGAGTTCAAAGTCTGGGACTGGCAACAAACAGAACTACACAACAATCCGTGGAGCCATCCAGTTAAAGCATGTCACACTCTTGTCTCCAACTGAATTGGACAGAATTCCCTGGGAAAAGGGCTGGGAGAACTGTTGTCATCTTGACTCTGCCTATGCTGCTTGCTTCACAGGATTCTGGCCACACCCCCATTCTTTCATGCTTCTTTCTGACCAATGGGATACAAGAATGCTGGCCACGCCCACATTCCATGCTGCCAGGTAGCACTGGGATTCCCCCTGTTAGTTTACACCACTACCAGCAGTTGAGGAAGGTAGAGGTAGCTGAGTGGTGAGGAAGAGACTCGAGGTGACTTTGGAGTATAATAGAAAATTGATGCTCTCACCCCCACACAGCCCCTCCCCTCCCTTCATGCAATGCCAGGTTTCAAACCTCAAGCAATGTCGTGCTGCCAGCTGGCCTAAATCCCCAACCTGGTCCCTGCACCTAGTCTTCTGCTCTGGGCCCATGTGTCCACAATGCTGCCGCCATCGCTGCTGCCCCAATTGGAGCAGCTGCCAACAGCTTCTCCCAGCAGCACAGGTGAGTTTCCGCCCCAACAACAACCTACCCTGGGTCAAACACCCCTCTGGGGGCACCATGACCCCCCTGCTTGTTTCCTCACCCCAGCTTGTATGAGCCACCTTTCTGTCTTGAGGATTTCTGAGATAGAAACTAAATATATGCTCAGGCTGGGCTGGATCGTGGTCTTCCTATCAAAGGTATGCTCTACCAGGCCTGGTCCTCTGTAGTTGGGATGGTAGACATGTGGTGTCATGCTAAGTCATCGGTTTAGATGGATTATCCCAAACTCAGTCCATAGCAGCGGATTCTTGACCACAAGTGAAGCTCTTGATAGGGCCTCAACCATTGGACCTCATTCTCCTCACAGGACAGTTGTGATGAAACAAGGGATTTATAGAGAGCGATCTCTGGAAAATGGCTAGGAAGAGAGGGAGTGGCCTTCAGATAAGGTTTTGGCAATTCCGTGAGCATATGACAGGAAGATACCAGAAAGGGCTCAGGTGGGGCCTGTTATTAATCATACAACAGGTGTGGGATTATGAACCGAAACATGGCTCTCTTTCATTATTACCCTATCCCAATGAGGAAGGGGATCCTTCACTTTGTTCACTTTTGCAGCTGGGGAAACCGAGGCACAGAGAAGCCAGGTGACCTACTTATGACCTCAATTTCACAGGAAGCTCAGCCTGACTTCTCTACCATGCTTAGGAAAATGGGTGCTATTCAGTCCACTTCTTGTGGTGGGAAGTCCACTTCTTTCAGTCATGGTTCTTGAACTCTAGGATTGCTCACTGTTGCCGAGCTCCTCAGCTCAAGGCTAGCGCTTTATCACTTGAGCCCACAGTGCGACTTCCAGTTTTCTGGTGGTACTTTGGAGTTAAGATTCTCTCAGTTGTTCCTGGCTGGGCTGTCTATGAACCATGATCCTCATATCTCAGCCTCCAGTGTAGTTAGGATTAGAGTTTTATGCCACTGGCACCCGATTTAAGTGTAATTCTGGTTTTCTCTCTCTCTCTCTCTCTCTCTCTCTCTCTCTCTCTCTCTCTCTCTCTCTCTCTCTCTCTCTCTCACTGTTGCTCTCAGAAACTGGTACAATGGGTGCTGTAGGAGGTGGGCCAACGTCCCCAGGTGGTTGGAACCCAAGATGGCCCACTCATTCTGGAGGTGGGCTGTGGGTCAGGAGCTGTCTCATTCAGCGTGTTGATACATCTCCATGAGATAAGCCCTCTATGTCCTTGCAAGGCTGTGAGGGTTATTCATTTTCCATCTAGCCTAACTGGATTTATTATATTGTATTCTTTTCTACATTATTTTCTAGCACCTGGCCAATATTATGGTACATAGTTACTGAATGAAAATGTAAAGTCAACTTAAGAAAGTCATTTAGGGGTCTGGGAATATGGCTTCATGATATGGTGATTGCCTAGCATGCATGAAACCCTGAAATCAATTCCTCAGTACCACATAAACAGAAAAACATTGGAAATGGTGTTGTGCCTCAAGTGGTACAGTGATAGCCTTGAGCAAAAAAGCAAAAAAAAACCCAAAACCAAAAAACATTTAGTTAGTAAATGCAAAATAAAGAACCCATACTTGGAATATATAATTGCTCCTGCAATACTGACACCTGACAATAGTCCCTAATTCATGTACTTTTACTTATATTAGGATATTGTGTTGAAAAAGTTTTGTTCATTAGGTCACAGCAATTAATGTCTTGAATGTGCTTAGATGTCAGTTGAAGATTAATTCTGGAAATTCAAAGATTCCAGGTTTTCGAATGGTCTCTGCTAATCACAATGAGAAGGGTAGTCTAAGTGAGATTTGGAAATCTCTTTGGTTATTCATGGCACCAAAACGGCAGAGGCAAATTAACAGTTGTGACAGAAGAGAAGGAATAACTCCAGAGTTAAGTAATAAATGATAGTAACCAAGGTATACCAGAAACTTTTTTAGAGAACCATTGTTGGTTATTGAACAAATAGTTATCAATTAGTCTTATTCCTCATTACCTTTAGCATTCTAAATCTCTTAGGCTACTTCTTAATCTCTGTGTAATAAATGTATCTCCTTCTGTGCTGTTTTTTCTTCCTTAACTTCTTTGCTTTCTAAAAAATCTGTCTTTCTATATTTTTCTTTGAACATTTCCTGATACTAAATACACCTACACAGATGGCAGAGAATGCTAATTAAGGGTCCCATAGCTCATGAATCATTAATGAAACAATGTGGAAAAGGAGGACATATGTAATTTTACCTCAAATTTTCTGGAAAGCTGCAATGCCATCATTTGATTCAAATTTCCATTATTTGTCTACATAGTGTCATTCAGTGCACACAAACGCAAATATGAGCTGGGTGCTGGTGGATCACGCCTGGAATCCTAGCTATTCAGGAGACCAGACGATTGTGGTTCAAAGCCAGCCTGGTCAGGAATGTCCATGAGACCCTTATCTTCAATTAACCACCAGAAACCCGGAAGTGGTGCTGAAGCTTAAGCGGTAGAGTGTTCAAATTGAGCTGAAGAGCTGTGGGAGTGCACCCAGGATCAGAGTTCAAGCCCCACAACCAACAAAAAGTGAAAATATTACCTTAAATTTCCCCAAAAGGAAGGACAAGATCAATAATCTTCTCAAGCAGAAAAAATAATTTCAAATTGATTCAGTGCACCTACTTTTGCTGAGTTATTTAAGTTATGGCTTCTTTTCTAGACATATCCTCTTTCTTTATAAATTGTCAAATACTGGCTTTACAATAAATTTCATCTAACATTTTTTGTTTTAAAAGAGAAGTCTATACAAATGATGTCACTTAGCTTTCTTACTATCTTAATTCAAAGCCAAACCAGGCACGAGAGTCTGTCAAACTCTTATCGCAAATTGAACACCAAAAAACCAGAAGTGGAGTTTTGGCTCAAGCAGTAGAGTACTAGCTTTGGGGGCAGGTGGGCAGGAAAGACAACTGTTCAGGGACAGGATCCAGCCTCTGGGTTCAAGCCCCAGAACCAGCACAAACTAAATAAATAAGCAAACAAAAATCCAAGATATTTCTTTGGGACCCTCCTTAAAGGTGTACTGGTCAGAGAAGAGGCTTCTTTTGCTAATCATATTGACTGGATCCTGCTTTTTTGGAATACTTATTGCTCTGGAGAACTCAGGACCAGACCAAAGGAATTGATAACTGACTCCTGCATCAAGAGAATCATCTCAGGGGTGAAATATCCATCCATAAGACACTTTAAAACCTCCATGTCTTTGTTCCTTTGGAGGAGAACACTTTTAAAACAACATTATTTCCTTTTGTTCTATGCTTGCCTTCAAATTCTATATTATTTCTTTTTGTAACACTATGAACTAGAAGTTTACAGAAAAAATTTATATGAGTAAAGAACACACTCGAAAAAGCCAGGGATAGAGTTTCTTTCAAGCCTTGGGATGCTTTTCTTGTACAGTAAAAAGGAAAGCACAAGGTAACTTGAACTTTGTTTTTCCTCTATGTTCCATTCCCCTCCTGGGGTCAGTTTCCACATCCAGTAACAGTTACTTCCAGTAACAATCGATGGTGCTGCTTGAGGTGTAATGAATGTTTTCTGGCTTCACTGCAATAACACTAGAACATCTATGGACCTGAGGTAACACGTGTTTCAAGACAACTTAGTAAAGAGAAAATATGAAATTTATATTGTTGATAAATACATTATACATGAGTACATTGAGTTCAAACTTTGTAAGTTCTCTGTAAATTAAGGCGAATTTTAAATGGGAAGAAGGTTTTCAGAATATTCTTTTTGTGAGTGTACGTGCTGTTTATTATTTCCCAAGTGTACATGAGCTAACAGTAAGGGAAACAATAGCAATAATAGGTGAAAGAGAAGTTCTGTGTTTAAGTATGAAGGTTCAATACAATATAGAAGACTACAAATAAGGCAACATTGAAACAATAAAGTCAAGTCCAGTATGTAGATTTATGGGAGTGATATACAGAAAGCAAGACTCCTTCGTGGAACATGAAGTATGAGGCCACTCCCATTCTAAATCATGCTTGCTAATCATGCAACTTTGTAGAAAGTAGAATGGAAGAATAATTCTGTTTCCAATGCAAGTCAGATATAAGAGCATGGATTTAACTGGAAAAATGTCCATCTTGTGAGAGCAGGGATTTTGCTAGCAATGAACTGGTGGCTAAGATCACATTTCTTTTTTTTTCTTTACACACACAGACACAGTAACACACAGACACACACACACACAGACACACACACCACACACACACACACACACACACACACACACACACACACACACACACATATATGTATATATTTGTTGGCAGTGGTCTTGGCACTTGAACTCTGGGCAGGCGAGCTGTCTCTCTGCTATTCAGTTCATGCTAATGCTCTACCACTTGATCCACAGTGCCATTTCCAGTTTTCTTTTAGTTAATTCGAGAAAAGATCTCTGGGACTTTCCTACCTGGGCTGGCTTTGAACCTCAATCCTCATATCTCACCATGACCCAGTTTATGATCACATTCCTAACAGTGTACACTCAAGATATGTAATGTGTGTGTTCATATATCTTTATAAGAATTCTTTAGCTGGGGAGGTGGCTCAGTGGTAGAGCGCTTGCCTCGCATGCATGAGGCCCTTGGTTCGATTCCTCAGCACCACTTAAGCAAAAAAGAAAAATGCTGAAATTGGCGCTGTGACTCAAGTGGTAGAGTGCTAGACTTGAGCTGAAGAGCTGAGGGACAGAGCCCAGGCCCAGAGTTCAGGCGCCATGACCGGATCCCCCACCAAAACAAAAAAAAAGAATTCCTGAGTTAAAAATCTGGGCTACAGCTTAGACATTACCCTCACAAAAATGTTTGTAGTTTAAAAGTTGATACTCCTGGAGAAATAAAACTTAAGAATGTAAAGGAGTCTGGGAAGTTCAATTTGCATCCAGCCTGGGCAGAACACTCTTTGCAACAGTATATAAAATTAAGCAGTCAAAATCTGGATTGGAAGAATGGCTCAAGTGATAGAATACCAGTCATGAGCAAATTGCTGAATAAGAGCTTGAGGCTTTTGCATGTATACATACAAACATACACATACACCCAGAGGCACTTATCTGTGCACACACAAATACACAAATGAAACAACTCAGAATGTGTAGAAAAGTTAGAAAACAATAAATATATGTCCTGAGTAATACTAGAATCAAGTGATAATTTTGAATATTAGAAAGTCCTCAAATGAACTTCCTTCAAATAAGTTTGAGAATATTACATTGGTAGGGATCAGAGATAGTAAGAGAGTCAATAATCATTATTAAAGTGATCGGATCCATGCAGGAATGAATCAGAGATCCCACAGGTGCATCTGAAAATGTTCGTATCCTGTATCAAATGTTAGAACATCTTTGAAAATAGTAAAAGTCTAAGCAGTCACTCTGGTGCATAAAATCACTGGAGAAGTTCAGAATTGGTAGTCTGTATCTAGATTAAATAAAACAAGAAACGATGGCAGGGCAATGTGATACAAGCTTAGAATTCTAGCACTGAGATTTAGACAGGAGATTAGAGAATGAAATTACATAGTGATACTTTCCCTGGACCAAGGTGTATAATTTTGTCTTAATAAAACAAAACAAACAAGAAAGGAATACATCGTTGGACGTTTGGGCTAATTTTGTCATTATATTTTGAGAAGTCAAATTTCCTGTTGAAATGCAACTCATACTTAATCCTCACTTGTGTTTTAAATTCTCTCTTAATTACAGAACATTCCTACATGCAAAATGACTCATGATTCCCATCCAAAATTTGAAAAAGTAAGTTATCATCATTCTGTTGTGTCCCAAAGAAATGATGAAGAATTACAAAGGCTTAAGCCTGGAAAAATAGCAAAGTTCGTCTAATGTAGGATTTTGAAAATCTTGCTAAATTAGAATTTTTTATATTCTATAGGATTCTACAAAATTCTTTTTAAGTAGAAGGTTTAATTGACATTCACAAATGATTTTGCATTATATGTGCCTAGAATATTCTTTCAGGAGAGTTATAATTAGAACTTAGTTAATAGATAATTCCAACTGTTCATGTATAAAATGATAATGTGAATGTTGTAGACAGAGTTGCCAACAAATTGATAATATTAATTTATAAATTTAGAATAAGAGCAATTTTTGGAGTCTTTGGTATAACATGGTATGAAGAGAAAAATTGTGTGACATCTTTTTTCTTCTACCTGTATGTAACACAGGAAGCAATGTCCTTAATTATTTGCTACTGTATACACTGAGAAAAATGTTAGGTTTGGGATTTGTTTTTATTTTTGTTTTTGTTTTATTGGTTTGTCCTAGGGCTTTTACTCTGGGCCTGGACACTGTTTCTGAGCTTGTTTATGCTCAAGGTTCGTGCCCTACCACTTCAACCTCAGTGCCACTTGCGTCTGGCTTTTGCTGAGAAGTTTATTGGAGATAAGAATCTAGGGAATCTTCCTGCCTGGGTGTGCTTTCAACTATAATCTTCAGTTCTTAGCATCCAGAATTTATATGATAGCTAAAAAATTATAAATATAAATAATATTTGCAAGTGTTCCGATCTCAAGAATACCAGTCAGGGGAAAATGATGCAACCCAGTTTATTGTGATGTTCTTACCAGAACATGTATGGCATCACATTAGCGGAGTTGTATTTTTTCACAATAGAGATAAGTTATTCATATGAATTAAGGGAAGCTTGAGGTACACCCTAAAAGTTGGAAAATTTTGGGCTAAGATGACTCTATATCATAAATATTGGTATTGGTGGTCATAAAAATAGCTTATTGTGATAAATAATTGCTTACTCTTGAAGAATTAATTATTACCGATGCTGCATAGTTTTATCCTCTACCAGAATGTGGTAATTTTTCTGTTGCCTCTCAATCTGTAACACCCGATTGGAAAATGCATCTATTGCAGAATTACATAACATGCAAGCCAGTATTGTTTTGAATCTCTCAGGTATGGAATCTTCCGAATTTGAAAATGAGTAGTTACTAGTCATTGGAATGTTGATGAACACATATAGTCTGTCTTCTTAACAACTTATTTACTTTTACAAGTTATTTGTTTCCATAGAATTAAACTGTTTTCGCTTTTAGTATGAGAAAGTACTGTATTTATTCTTTTTTCAA
Organism: Dipodomys spectabilis; assembly: GCF_019054845.1. Classification (NCBI taxonomy): domain Eukaryota; kingdom Metazoa; phylum Chordata; class Mammalia; order Rodentia; family Heteromyidae; genus Dipodomys; species Dipodomys spectabilis. The sequence continues at coordinate 127,175 of NW_024871337.1, forward strand.
AATATTGGTAAGTATATTGTGAAAATATTGTCTAGTCGGATAGCATTCAAGTTGATAGTCCTCTGATTTAAAAGGGGTAATTAATTCAAATTAGACAACAAACAGTATGGATTTTTAAAAAGTTACTACATAAAGAATAATATGTACTATACCAATACAGTGAAATTTTATTTCATGCAGCTTATTTTTAAAATTTAATTTTATTGTCAAAGTGATGTACAGTGGGGTTACAATAATTTTAAGGTAGTCAATACATAACTTTTCAAACTTGTTACCCCCTCCCTCATTTTCTTCACAGTTTTCCTTTACCCCAATACCCCTCACAAGTTGTAATGTACATTTCCAACATATTGTCTTGTGAGTATTGTTATTGCATTGGTTTGCCTTTGTCCTTTGTCTCACCATTTTGTGGTTACTCTTCCCTTCCCTAATTAAGGTAAATATATACACAATACACAGGCTACCAAAATCAAATACAGCAGGGAATAAAGCATAGGGGAAAACCCCAAAAGAAAATAGAAATCACATAGTACATTAAAAACAACAACCGTACATAGTACTCTCTATTTCCATATCTTGGAGTTCATTTTGCTTAGCATCAGCTTATAAGGTTATATATATGCATAACAAAGCCACTGGAAAATAATAGGTTCATGGACACTGTATCATGAAAACAACATGTTAACTGTTTTTGATGATAAAGGTGGAGTTAGGATTGATGAATTCACGGTTCTAATAAAGGAATTTCAAAAGAGATTTAAAATTATGACAGGTGGGCATGGGAAGGTGGCTCAGTGGTTGAGTGCTTGCCTTGCATGCCTGAGGCCCTGGGTTCGATTCCTCAGCACCACATAAGCAAAAAGAAAAAAAAGCCAGAATTGGAGCTGTGGCTCAGGTGGTAGAGCACTAGCCTTGAGGTGAAGAGCTGAGAGACAGCGCCCAGGCCCAGAGTTCAGGCCCCACAACTGGACCCCCCAAAAAAACTATGACAGGTAAATTTTAATTTGTTCGAACTTTTTAACAGCTTAGCCTATTATGAAAATTTAAAATTGCTTGGGAAAATAGGCTTTCATGCAAAGTAATCAATGGAGACTTAGCTGAGAGGGAGCAAAGTGGGTGAAGATGGCTCATTTTCACACTAAACAAACAAACCTCAGAAACCTTGCTATAAATCCTGTAGGTTCCCTTGAGAATTGTCCTTACCCAGGAAATCTACTCACTGTTTGAAACAAGGTTGTAGTGGAATTTAAATTCTACGTTCTTAAAAAAAAGACATCAAAATTTTGAATTGACTTTAATTACTAACCAGTAATTCTCTGAAAAAGATAATGTGGCTCAAAATATTTAGGGAGAAAGTGCCCTCAACAATGAAAGTAGGTATTGGGTTTACACTTTTCTGTTTGTAATACTTTCTACAATGTTTTTGCATGTGAAGCACTGAACTACAGAAAAACACCTGATTGGATACTTGAAACCAATGATTTCACATTTCTTAGTAGCTCAAAAATATAATATCCTTATTAACATGAGATAGTGAAGACTTCTCTTATTACATAAGCCAAATAATTTGGGATCAGAAAAGAATTGAGCAAATTGAAAAGACAAGAAAACGCGTTCTTAGAAGCCCTAGCTAAGCATATTGGCTTCATCAGTGGAGGGAGACCAAAATTTTTGATACATTGTCTTAATATTTTTGCTACCTAAAGTGATTTTACAAAGCCTATTTAGCTCGCTACAATTTAGAACGGATTGAATGAAGACGTGAAAATAAATTCCACATCCAAATAAAAGAGTTTTAAAAGAGAAACCATGAAGATGTAGCAGTGGGGAAGGACTTATAGTCCTTCACCTTCACAAGACTTGAAGCCAAGAATCTGTGATTAGTTGGAAATCAGGCAAGAGCTAAGAGGAGGACAGAGAAATAGGACATAGGAGCATTGTCCTTTTGTAACAGACACTGTCATCCAAGGTATGAATGATTTAACTCTGTTGTTTTCCATACATCCTTCGGAGCAAATGTAAGACCAAGAGAAAGATAATCTATTGAAATAATTTTGGAACGAATAACTTCACTGATCCTGATATGGTATCTAGGGAGAGTCTTAAGAGAGAAGATAAAATTGAAGTATTCTTCAGTTTCCTCTAAGCATCTTGTTAGCAAAGTGTATCTTTGAGGTTAGAAGTGATTGAACCAAAAAGTGGTGGAGTACCCATTTTTGAGGGCACTTTAGACACAAGAAGACTTTCAAGGTAAAAGAAAAAAGAAAAAAAGTAAAGCTAAATATTTGTGATCACAGCTTCTTGGACTGGTATTTTGGAGACAAAGTTTTACATTAGAGATTATCCTCATTAACATTGATGCTGGGTTTCCATGGCAAACAAATGAAAGGGGGAAGTTTAATGGACTCACTTGGACAAGTAAACAGCATGATAGAAAAAAATGGCAAATAATATTTAGTAAATTACTTTGAACAATTATTTTGCCAGAACAAAGAAGGAAAAAATATAATTCAAAATCACTTGACTTAAAATTATGAATAAAAGTAGTCAAGAGAAATGAGAGAAAGCATAGAGGACTGTTTCCTCTCCAGTGGAGTAATGGGTTTTTGATCTTGTTTCTTCCTTTCTATCTTCACAAGCTATCAAGTGTGGCTCAGGACTGGATTATCCAGTTCAGGCCAAGAGAATTCACAGAAGAAAATATTTGCAGCAGATGTAGGTGATTTATAACCTTAGACAATCTATTTAAATCTGTTAAAAATTCTCCTCAACCTACTGCCTACTTTAAACAGCTTTGTGTGCTTTTCCCAAGATTGTCCTTCATTAACTAAAATTTTGAGAGATCATAATCTTACTCTATAAAGATGCTGTTTGGTTGTGCTTTTTGTGTGTTTTTTTTTGTTGTGTTTTTTCACTGAATTTCAAAAGTTTGTGCAAGTGTGTTACAATTAAGTACGTCCATCAAATTTTCCAATGTTTCAGGATCAGAGTCACTCCTTCTATCTTCTCAACCAACCCCTTCTACAAGATTTATTTCTGATTTACCACGTCCTTTCTCACATGTGTACATTGAGTATTCTAGCTGTACTTGCTCCTTTTTCCCTTTTCATTCATTCTATGTCTTTACTATTATTCCTCTCTGGTTTCAACTTCCTGATAGTCATTCTGTTAAACTGTGTGCTAGTACTTTGAAAGGTTTATATTCATTCCTTGGAGTTTATATCCTGCATATACTTGAACTGATGTCAGCTTATATTTCCATAAATCATTCATCTGAAGTAACAATTTGTAAGAGTGGAGACATGAAGCACCTAGACATGATTTTATTACCCTCCATTTGGAAGATTAATCTGTAGTCAAAAAGAAAGTTTAAAAATGGCTTAGAATGTATTCCTAACTACCAGTTTTAAAAAGGGTCTTGTACAATGGTTTGTGATTATTTTATTTTACATGAGATGATATTTTCTACTACCTATAAGTTTTGGAAAAAGAAGAAAACTTAAATTTACTACTGTAGAGGAATATGATAGAAATAGAAGACAGATTTTATGTTTGTCAAATCTCTGATGAATACCCATATTCACGACTTAAAGTCATATTTCTTACTATGTTAGACAGATAGGGAAAACATAAAACACGATATGATAAGGCAACTATTCATGACTTTTTAAAATGTACTTATTATGTGATGAAATTTACTTTATTAGCTAATGTTTTGGTTTGAAATATGGGAGGCGGATCTTTTTAATAAATTTTCGAAGTCACCTACTGAACAACACAAATGGTGGGGGGGTACTATTTCTACACTTTAATGAATGGTTGAACCTGTTTGGCATTAATGCTGGGTAAATAAATCAACTCTATTGTAACTTACTCCCTACACTTGAAAAACTTGTAACGTCACTAAATATTATCTACTTGTAAAGTGTTATTTTGGCAAATGTGATTTTAAAAAGTTTATTTGAAAAGGAATATACTTTCAGGAGATTAAATCTAGGTCATCATTTGTTTGAGAATGACAACATTTTTATACTAAAGAACCAAGTTTTACTGAAGTACCAGTGTTTTGAAGCACTAAGGATCTTCTCAATTAATGTATTTCTGAATTATATTTGACTTCTATGTCAAGTTTTCCTAGCCTAGGTAGACCAATTACGGATCTATCGTTCCAGGAACTATTTTTTGGCCTGATGATGCTGGACTGAAATCATTCATTAATCATTAGGAGAGGGGTATTACAAATAATCTTGTGACATTTGTGGTCTTGTTCACTCATATGGGGTGGTCATCTGAAAATTGAAAATTTGAATTACTGTACTTTCATATTTTGTGATTTCATCTTGCATTTTAAGTTGCCTTGCATTTCCCAATTGCTTACTGCTAATTCCTGAATTTCAAGGAATTGGGGCCCTGAAATATAGGAAATGAGAAATTGAGATGGGTTTTCAATTACTTTCTGTTGGCATGTTGCATGGGCCTAGGTAAGAACTCTTGCCCTAGTTATCTGATGATGCAGATAACTGGGACCTGGGATCCTAGGACCCGTGGATCCTGTACAAGAATAATACCTTTTAGTTATCATATCAGCAAAATTTGGGTATAATCAGTAGGAATGCTTCTGAAATATGGAGAAAAACAGTTTGGGATCAGCGAGTTAAAACAAGAAACAGAGCAGCAGAGTAAAATCCCTTATAGATTAGAGGAAAACAACATTGTTTTTTACCATATGAATTCAGAAACAAAGAACCCTTAGAAGGTATCACAAGTTTATACCGAAAACATTGTATTGATAGTTTTTATATTTTAATATATATTCTAATCCTGATTATTTATATTCCAATCTATTTATTGGAATAAATATCAAGTAATTTGTCAAATTATCAATTAATTCCAGTAAGATTCATTGTGTGAAATATAAAATCATCACATATAAATATAAAATATATAAGTATATATAATATAAGAAAATATTTTACATTTTTCTGTTGTGGTTAGGGTAACAAAGGCAACTGTTTTAAAATATTATTCCATTACCTCTACCTCAGTGTTTGGTAGAATTAGACCTAAAGCTTTACCATTCAGAGATGTACAGCCTAGAAGCAAGAGGAAACACTGTGATTAAAACATTACCAATTTAAGGCCTAATAACGAGGAGAAACATATGGACTTCTCCTGGAGCTATGGAATATAGTTGGTGATAGAAAATCAGTGGTGTAAGTTTCTGCCTGGTTGGATTGTAGACAGGCCAGGACATTAGGTAATCATGCATATGAACAATTTTTTCACCTTCTTGGCTTTAGCTACTTTTGAAATGGTAGGGATAATAAATAATTATATTTTGAAAAAACACGTTCTAGTCTGAACAGTTCTGTCTGAACTGTTCATCTCTCTATGACCTCTTGTAACTAAATTTGTTTTGCTCCAGTACGACAAGCTATGCTATCAGGGTAAGATATTCTGGTTGGTCTGTTCCTACATGGAGCACGGGTAATGGGTCAGGCAGACATTTGGGCCAGTAAGACCTCATTTGGGACATTTTAAGCTGGAGAATTTTAGAAGTAGCTCTTAAGCAAGGCTTACTTTGAATACGTTAGCTCCACAAAGCTAAATCAGTTGATAAATAAGTACTTGAAAAGCCATCACCTTTAGACCTAGCTATAAAGGCTTCAAAGTATGATAAAATTTCAAATGAAAAAGACTTAAAACTGTTATTGACAAAAATTGCAAATGTGAGCAATTGAACAAACAATATAAGTTTTTTTCCACCATAAACAGAATTTTACAGAAATAAGATGAATAGCAATTTAGGTAACAATAAAGTTTCCTTGTTACAAAAAGGCAACAAAGGATATATGCCTGTCTTAAGACTGCATCATTAAATACTTAAATTTACAGGATACTACATGCTTCAGCAGCACGTCTACCCGAATTACAATACAGAGATTAACATGGCTCTTCCATAAGAGCCATGTTAATGATATGAAAATTTGTGAAGTATTCCATATTTTTCATTCTTCAGATTCAAGAAATGAAAAACAGTTATTAAAAAGTTGATTACAAATATACAAGTGTAATAATACATGTAATTCATAGAAAAAAAGTTAGTTTGACATCAGTGTTTTCAATCTTCACCTTTTCAGAAAGGCCTTTACATAGTATAACCTTTATAAAACTTTGGAAATAAGATAACATTGTTATTTTATCCCAAAGATATAAAATTCTATAGGGACCTAGGAATTAAAGGAATCTTAAACTGTTTCTATATGGAATGCAATCTGAAAGGGCACATTTATTAAGAACCTATATATTATAAAACAATGTCGAATTCAAAGTATTATATCTAGGAGAGAATGAAATAGATTATGGATATTATACAAACAGAATACTAAATATTTTAAAATATACATTTTTCAGACAAGCATCAGAAATATCTTTAGTTTCTGTACTACTCATTTCAACAGATAAGTTAAAATTATTTCTTATTAAAAAATCACAAACTCTACAGAAATCATTAGTATACAAACAACTCGAATATATTTTGACAGCAAAGACAGGCAATTCACTTGGAAGAATACCATGCAATCCATGAATTTTTAAAGTAAGATATTGCTGTTGCTTTGTATTGTGAAAATATTTTGTATGGACACATAGGATGGACTGGCAATTTTGAAATTTAAGAAACTTAACCAAACCATTAGTACTTTGGAGAACAATTTGTACAGCCTTCCACAACTTCAAAGAGGTAGTGATACATACTTATCCTTTTGGCAATATCAAATGCAGTTTCTTCCAAGTTGTGCTTCAGATCTGGTTTGATATAATGGTTCAACAGAAGGAGATCTAGCATAATTTTGCTATTTCTATTCCCAGCAGCAAGAAGCAAGGGGGTCACGAGGCCTTTAGTTTGGCCATTGGTATCTGCATCATGATGAAATAAAGAAGCCTAAGTGTCCACTGTAGGTTTCTCGATGAAGAGGAGTACACTCATTGTTATCCCTAGTATTCAGATGAGTGTCCTTTTTGGAAAGTAGTTTCTGCACTGTAGTAAGGTGATTATTTTCGGTAGACCAAAGAAGAAATTTGCTTGAATCCTTCTCCATTTTTTCTTGCAATTGATACAATTTCTCACTTTTTCAACTTGTTCCTCATCTTCATCAGAATTGCCTAGCCAGAGACTTTGAGTGCCAGTGAGAATGAGGTGTCCATGTATTTTCCCAATAGTTCACATTGGATAACCTGGTCAGAAAATTCCGATGAATTTTCTGCATCTGTTTTTTTTTCACTATTATTTATTTTCTCTTTTTATCATTTTTACTATTCTAAATCATTCTAACTGGGAATTGGTAGAGAGCAGAGGAAAGATTTTCCTCCGTATTCAAAGGTACAGACTGAAAATGAGGGCCAGTGGTGTCTTCATGTGCAGCTTATTCTAGGAATGAGAAAATAGGAAATAATGCCTTCTATGTAAATTAGTTGGGAAATGGTGGAGGAGAAAGTGAAATGATGCAATCAAAAATATAAAAGCAAAATAAATTAGGATAATTATGGAGCAATCATATTACCTATGAAAACCATGAAAGGGAGAGGAGAGAGACAGATGTGCAATGATCTAGCTAGCCACAAAATCCATCCCTCTGATCAATTTATAGAGCAATTTTATTTTTTAAAAGAGATTTAAATAGAATTTAAGATCAGATGTCTCCATTGTTTTTAATTATATTTTTATTATCTTAAATACTTGGTCAATGGAATTTCCATTCAAAAACCAATTTTTTTAAGTATAAAGGATCTTTATATAACTTTTCCACACCCTTCCAAATCTCACCCCACTTTAATTTTTCCTAGTTTCATACTATCTACATTGAATATTATACTTTTACTGTCTTCCTCCATAACTCTCCTTATTCCTTCCTTTTGACTTCCCCTCACATCTTCCAACTGATAGTTTCCTGATATATATTTTATTGGATTAAAAGTTCACTTTTATAAGAAATTACACCTTTGAAATACTCCTCCGCACATAGCATGCTTTGGTTAATATTTTTGTATAAACTTGTAATAAAATTCTAGCTTCCAAATATGAGACAGAACATGGGTCCTTTGTGTGTCTGGCTCTTAGTTCACTTAATATAGTTTTAGATCTATCCATTTCGTTGCAAATAATGTAACAGTCTTCATAATTGATGGTTGAAATCCAATTTTTTATATGTGCCACACTTTCTCCAACCATCACTCCACCAAAGGGCATCTGGGCTGTTTCTGTAACTTGGCTACGGTGAATAGTGCAGCAGTGAACATGGTTGTGAAAGTGATTTTACTGTAACTTTTTGGAAGAATTCATCACTACCTTTATGTGAGCAATCCTCTAGCCAGTTTTCCAGAATAAGCACATCCCTCCCTTCATCACAATTTATTGCAAATCTTCAGAAACACAGGTCTCAATAAGCTAAAACCACACTGTGCCCATATTCTTTCAATACATTATTTCATAAATGTACACATAATTTAATGAGAACCTTCTATGTACTTTCCTAATGTGGAAATGAGGGACATCACAGAGTAAAAGTAAGAAATATGCAATTTAATTAGGTATTATCACATTTAAAATCATTTTCAGCTCTAATTCATAACTTCACATAATATTATTCTAATCTTTATTTGATTACTTCAACTAACCCATAAATTATAACAAGTGAGTTAAAAGCAAAGGCAAAAAGTGTGGTTTGATTTTGACACTCATGTGTGAGGTTGCACAATATGGGAAAATAGATGGATTGGAATTAATACCTCTTATCCATTCTGTTAACGTAGAGATGGTTTTCCCAAACTGATTCTCGCAATTCGTATTCCATTCAACAACAAGAAAAGTGATAATTTCCTTTGTTTTGCTCCTTATTAACTTTAGTTTCCATTTTATTTTATAATGAATGATTTCATAAATCTACTGTAGATACAAAAATATGTTAAAATATTTCTATCCATATGCATTGGTATATACACACACACATATATTACACAGGTTATAATGATAATGAATAACTTCAGTAACTGTACAATTTTCTAAATTATTAAAAATATCGGCGGCTATTGCCTGGCATCCTGGTAGCTCGGGAGGCTGAGATCTGACAATCATGATTTGAACCCATCTTGGACAGGAATGTCAGGAGCCTCTTATCACTAAACAATCAACAGAAAATCAGAATTGGAACTGTGGCTCAAAGTAGTAGAATGGTAGCCTTGAGAGAAAAATCTCAGGGACATCATCCAGGCTTTAATTCAAGAAATACAATCTACCCATATAAAATCTATTTAATTTACACCTGTGTAAGTAAAGTATTTCCATCACTCAAATGCACAACCATGCTCATTTGCAAGTTAACTCTGTTTTGTCTGAAGTACCACAAAACATTTTCACTTAAGTTGAAAGCATTGCATGGGTTCATTCTATCTCTCTCATGCATTTTTCCACTCAAATACTCAAATCTTACAATTATTTAAAATCATAGCTTTTTACTTTAATACCCATAATATTAGAGTTTAAATTGAGTGTCTTGTGCCCCATAAATGGGTGTTCTTACCACGTTTTCATGTCTCCAGCCCTAAATTATCCTGATTATTTTTCAGATACTTGTGTATGATCTTGGGCTCAGTCCAAGTTATGTTATTCTTCCTGGAATTTAGACTAACAGGTGCATGGCATTGTGTATATATCTTTCCGTCCAGTCTGGGCTTTAACCTCTATCCTCACAAAAGTAGACTCCCATGTAGTCAGGATTTTCATAAGCTTGTTATAGCTGATGTTTTTTTTAAGCCTTTGCATTTCCTGCAGGTTCTTGAGTAATGAATTAATTTGTTTTCTAGGGTTGTTTTGTTTCATTTTAATGTATGTGTTGAGTTGTTTCTCACTTTTCCTTTTGTTTCTTTCAATCAAGTTCTTACCTAAAGTTCTGAGAAACCAATTCTTATTTTTCACGATAGTCAATGTGAACATGATTCATTCCAAAGCAATTTCAGTAATATTCAAACACCTTCATATCTATGAATGATATATAAATGATAAGTGCTGCGAAGGGTCTTTTTATTTTCACAACAGTCTTTGTCATACACAGACAGATCATGAAATATATGAAGATAATAAAACTACAGATGCTAGCAAGGAGAAGAAAAACCTATTATTAATTGTTTGACAGAGACTTCCCTTCTAGTGAAAGAAATACATTGCTTGATGCAGGATTTCACAAAATTATATTGCTTGGAGGAAGCTAAACAATCATCTAATTCTACAGAATTGAGGGAGATGAATCGACCTTCTGAATAATTTACATTTGGGTCAAATAAAAGCATGCTTCCAAAAAGAGTAGACTTTAGAGAAACAAGATGAGTTGTATGTAAATATGTGCTTAGCTGATTTTTTTAATTTGTAAACTAATACAGGGAAATAGATTACAGCAAGGTAAAAAAAAGAACTTCACATTGAAATACTCATTTGTGTGTGTGTGAGAAAGAGAGAGTGTGTGTGTACACATGCACACGTATACATGCACGGGCACGGGCATGTGCTCATTCATTCATTCATCATTCCTGAGGCTTGATAGTGCCTGGGCACTCTCCCTAAGCTTCTGTGACCAAGGATAGTGGTTTAACACTTGAGCCATTGTTCCACTTCTGTTTTTTTGGAGATAATCGCATTTATTTTCATGATTGGACTGACTTTGAATAGTGGTCTTCATATCTCAGCCTCCCGAGTAGCTAGCTAAGCTTATTCAGCCTCTAAGTAGCTAGTTAAAATTGGGCCTGTCCTCTATGCTTCACTGCTCTTTTATTCTTGTCCTGAGGTGTTCACATGGCTAAGTCATATGTATGTCTAGTTGCTTTAAAAATACTCTTACTGCTTGGCATCAGGGGTTTCCAACTGAACTCTTAACTATTGAGGAGGCTTGAGAACAGAACCCAGGCCAAAAGTTTAGTGGACTTCCTTCTCAATCTATCTCTCGATGCACTGTATTATTTCCACCATCCTGCACTATTTACAGGTTAAGATTGGAAGGACTGCAGAATCCAGTTCAGCCAAGGTAGGAATCTAGACAAGTTGGTGTGCAACTCTTATGCCATTGGTAATGGGAAGGCTAAAAATACAGATCAGGTGCTTGTTCTTGTGGAAAGGGAACCCTTATCCAAAAATTAACCAGTCTAACAAAAACAATACCCCAAGTTGAACACAATTTCCCACAACCAAAATAAGTATATACATTAACATCCAAAACTTAGTACAAACTGCTCTTTGTTCTAATATCAGCTTCATCTGATTATCATATGATGTGACAGAATAGTTTCTTTATTAAACTTATTATATATTTAAAAAGACCTAGAAAATTCTTTCTCATTTATTAAGTGCAAACAAATGGCAAATTGCCTCATTTCTTACATATTTGACTACCACTATAAATTCATCTTATGATTATTATTAACAGTAATATATTCTGATGTATCACTTTACTTTGTAACAGTTTTTAAACTTTTAGCTTCTCTGCTGAAGTTGAAGTATATAAATAGTATCATCAAATTATATTACTTGGGTACTTAGGGCAGTTTTCTAACGAATGGCTTCTAGTAATTCTGGTTTTTTTGGGGGGGGGAGGGATCTGGTCCTGGAACCTGAACTCTGGGCCTGGGCACTCTCCCTCAAGGCTAGCTCAAGGCTAGCACTCTACCACTTGAGCCACAGCGCCACTTCCGGCTTTTTTTTCTGCTTATGTGATGCTGAGGAATCGAACCCAGGGACTCAAGCATGCAAGGCAAGCGCTCTACCATTGAGCCACCTTCCTAGCTCTCTACAAATTCTTAATTGGTATATTATATAGTTTATTTTTAATTTCAATTTAATTTTATGGTAAAGGTAATGTACAGAGGGGATACAGTTACTTAAGTAAGGTAATGAGTACATTTATTATGGAAGGAACATTGTTATCCCTTCCATTGATTTTTTTGAACACTCAAAAAAAATCTACTGATGTTTTTCCTGTTGTTATTGACCAATGGGTACTTTTCTTTCTATGTTCATGCATTTTTTATTATAAAATTGATATACAGAGGGTTTACAGTTACTTAAGTCAACTAAAGAGTACACTTTATTTTCTAAATTTCAAATTTTGAACTTATTTTGTTTTATTTCCTTAGGGTAATTCTTTTTTCAGAGTTGTAGGATTAGTTAATTTAGTTTTGCATAATTTTAACACATGTAAATTATTCAGACATATATTTTGCTTTCAAAATACTTAACATGTGAATATGTAAAAAATTATTTTCTTAAATTTTATATGGTTGGTGAATTTAAATAAATTTATTTTGTTATAGTGCTAAACATGTTTGTCTATGTAACAAATAGTATATTTTCAAGAAGCACATACTTTATTCAAAAAGGCTTTATTATCTGGTCACTTTTTGGAAATATTTGTACTTGAATTAAAAAAAAAATATTTGAGCTAGGCATAGTAATTTGTGGTCTGCATTTTCTAACTATGGTGGGAAGTGTAAATAGGATTTGTAATTCGGGCAAGATTGAGAAATTATGAGACCTTATCATAAAATGTCCAGAGTGAAATGATTAGAGATATAGCCATCCCTAGCAAGATATAGAGCACTTGGTTATCATCTTCTAAATCTTGAGTTAAAACACCAGTAACATCAATCTTTTGTCAAACTAAAAGGACACATATTTCAAAATGTTTATTATTTAAAATTTGTTTGTAAAGTTCTCATGTCTTTTATTTCTTAAATTTCAATTTACTCAATCTATAAGAATCCAAGTATCTTGTGACTATTTTACTTCTACTAAACTTTTAAATAGTATGAGCAATATTATGATTACATATATTAAAATGCTTTTACTATTTGTGATAATTTCCTCTGTTTAATATGGTAATAACAATATTCCAAATGTGTGTATGTGGTATGTGTGTGTGTTTATGTGGGTTTTTTGTATGTGTGCTTAGTGTGTACTTTGCAATGCTTGGGAGATCACACAATTGCTTCACATATGTTAGGCCAATATTTTACCACTGAGCTATACTATCTAGTTATAATACAAATTGTATTTTAAATTATGACTTTTAAATTTTCATTCGTAGTATGATTTTTCAAAATTATATATGATGAAACGTGATCCATCTTCTATCCACGTTAGCAATTGTTATTGTTATTCTTTCTCTTATTTCTTTGGAAATAAATTATATTCCTATTACAACTTCTTTACATTGTAACAGCTCTATACAATGCTTTATTTTCTATTTTATTTTTCCCATGTTATCTGACTTTCAGTCCAAACTATCAGTGGATTAAAAAGAAACTAGATTCAGGACACTATATTTTTCTCCTTGTCTTCTCTGAAGTCTTTCTGTTTTTTGAAACAATACCAATGACATACAGCTCCTATGTGGTCCACCATTCTTCCCCCTCTCACTCTCTTCTGCAGTACAGTTCAAGTCGTTATTATTCAGCTTTATTATGCTGTACTGTTATCTAAATCTTATCTCATTCCTAAATTAATTTTAGTTGCATTGAGCAGTCTCTAAAGACATTTTCTATATATAATATCAGGGGTTTGTATTTTCACAAGGTGCGAAATATGAGTGACTATCAAATATTTAGATATCTCTGTAGAATATTGGTCCACCTGCTCAATAATCTTGTATGTAAATTCAAGGAATTCAGGTCAGTCAGAGCAATCTTGTAAAATGGTTTAGCTTGAGCCTTCATACTAGTTTGAATAGTATTACCATGTTTAGTAGTGAAGACAACATAGTTCAACTATAAGAACAGACACATAGAATAAGGTAACAGATTTTTCAAAAATAAATTCTTAGTTTTATGGTCCACAGATTTTGAAAAAGATTCTACGATTTTATGAAATAAAAACAGAATCTTAAATGGTTGTATTGGCACTATTGCCTCTCTGGATTTAAAGAACGATCTTAGACTACTACCTCAATCCTTTGTTTGTTTGTTTGTATGTCGGTCATGGGGTTTGAACTCTGGGCTTTTGCACTATCCATGTGCTCTTCAGCTCAAGGTGAGCACTCTACCACTTGAGCAACAGCAAAACTTCCGTTTTTGTAGTGGTTTATTGGAGATAAGTGTCTCATGGATTTCCTGCACGGGGTGGCTTTAAACCACGAACCTCAGATCTCAGCCTCCTGAGTAGCTGGGATTACAGGCGTGAGCCACTGGCACCTGGCCTACCTCAAACCTTATAAAGAATGATTATCAAACTAAATGTGAGATGTAAAAACCTATAAAACATAAATGAAAAAATTCATGACATTGATCAGTAAAGGTTTCTTAAAATTTGACATGGAAAACATTACTGGCTAAAGAAAAGCAAGAACTGGATTATATCAAGTGATAATCTTTCATAATTCAAGGGACACTATAACAGAAATGAAAACATATCCAACAGAGGGCACATATTTGTTAATGCTACAATGTTAATGCTATAATGATTCTGAAACTTAAGTATTTTTATATCTTCTAATTCTATATAAATTTTTTCCTGAATAGGATATTTCTTTAAATAACATATGTAAATTAATAGTCAATAGGAGGAGCATATGAAATAAGATCCTCTTTAGTGTCTAAGAAATAATAAAAAGAAAACTCACTAGTATGACCATAATATAAAAAGAGGACGCAAAATATAGTAATGCATTTGTGGAGAAATTGATATACTTCTCATAGTGATCGATTTGTATAATACTGCAATCATTTTAGCAAACAACTTTTCAAGTCTTCAAACGGTGAAAGAGAATTGTATAGGATCCAGGCAATACACTTCTATGAATGTATTAAACAGAAGTAAAAAACTTTTTTGGACAGAGAATGTAGTTAGTTGACAGTGAACTTGAATAGTATGTGTGAGACCCTGGAAATGATCCCCAAAAACAAATTTTGAAAAGACACACTATAGAGGATGTATGCTGGGGAAATTCCGGTAACTGAATTTTATGTCTATTTTCATGGCTGTTCTAAAATTTATAGCATTTCTATTTGAAGAAATGCAAGTTTGTGAAAATTAGGCTTTGAAAACTTATAAAAGTACAATTCACTTCCAAAGCACTAAAATGTATACAATAAAAGGTGATAATATATTGTAAGTGAATTGCATGTCAGGAAAAAAAATCACTATTGTTAAAACTTCTTCACACAAAATGCTGAATAGCTAAAAGATGTTTTTGGTGTTGGCTAAAAACTCTTGGTAAACTACTACATTTAAAACAAAGATGTGGGGCTGGGAAGGTGGCTCAGTGGTACAGCGCTTGCCTTGCATGCTCAAGGCCCTGGGTTCGATTCCTCAGCACCACATAAGCAAAAAGAAAAAAGCCGGAAGTGGTGCTGTGGCTCAAGTGGTAGAGCCCTCGCCTTGAGCTGAAGAGCTGAGGGACAATGCCCAGGCCCAGAGTTCAGGCCCCAAGACCGGACATCCCCCCCCCCAAAAAAAAAAAAAAACAAAGATGTGATTTCTGTTTATTTTGAGGGTATTTTGTCCGTTTGAGTTTATACAGAGATAACTTAATCCAAAAGTAAATGTGATAACTGGAATACCTATACCTAGGAATTATGCATCATTTCTAAGTATTTTTTTTTATTATTTTTATATTTTATTGTGAATATACTGTACAGAGGGGTTACTATTACATGGGCAAAATAATGAGTATATTTCTTATCAAGCATTGTAGCCTCCTCTTTGTTTCCTCTTCCCATCCCTTCCCATCCTCCCCCGCTGCCCCACCCAATCCTCCCCCCTACCCCTCCCCACCAAAGTTGTAAAGTTCATTTTTCGACATAAGGACTTGTCATCTCATTGTTGCAATGAGTTGACCTTTATCCCTATTTTTTCCCCATGTTTTCCTTTATTTGCAATATCTAGTATATGTATGTATGTCAAACAGAAAAGTTCAGATAAGGTGATGTTAAGGAAATGATCCCTAAGATATGTATTCAAATGTTATTTTTCTTTCATGTGATTGTTTCTAACACATTTATAAGATTATTTCTTTGTTGTTTTGTATGTCCCTCCCCCACAGTATAACCCCTGCTTTCACTGTATTTGATGTAGGTATAATTTGTGGAGGGGAAAGGGAAAAACTTCTAAGTAATTGAGAAACTTTTCTGGAAGAAACTTTTAGCAAATGACAGAAGATACAAATCTATGCATCTGCATTTTATGAAAGTCATATGTTACTTGCTCAAACCAATTGCTTATCTCTACCTTGCTAGGAAAAATGTATTCTCAAGATAAGAGCCAAAAGCAGTGAAAAGAAGAAAATACACAATCATCTTGATTTATTTGTGAAAGTATCAAATGAAATAAAACAATTCCACTTAAGGGACTCCAATATTAGTGTATGTGAAGATGTTCCTGAATGCCAATATCCATTAAATTTTTGGAATTTTAATTTCTCCTATGAAAACTAGAACAAGAAAACAAACATAGACTTAGAGTGAACCAGACTTGAAACCATTTTCTTAATTGTTTTGAAATTACAAAAGAATTGATACCCCCTTTGCTTTGGAAATCATTTAAAAATATTTATCACTTATGATAATTCAAATACCAAGCAAGAGTAATTTTATATAATCATTATAAATATCATTTTATTACTATTGTACAATAGAATAAAAAAAAAACAGTCCCAATATATGACCTACCTATCATTATTCTTAACTTCTAATCATTACCTAAATATCTTAAACAATCTAAATAGTCATGTCTTTAACATAGATGTAAATATTCTATACTTTTTTACTTAACATTTTCCAGGGGTATGTATTCGTGTTTCTAAGAAATGTTCACAGCAGTTAAAAGATGCTTTTGTGAAATTAATGTGATACAATTTGTTGTTGTGGGTGTTGTTTGCAAGGCCTGGGCATTGTCCCTAAGCCTTTTTATGCTCAAAGACAGCACTCTATAACTTGAGGAAAAGAGCTAATTCCTGTGTTTAGTGGTTAATTGGAGATAAGAAGCTAACAATTACTGTTCGGTCTGGGCTAATTTCGAAAACAATTCTAAGTTCTCAGCACCCAGAATAGCTCGTATTATAAGGGTGAGTTACCGGCACTTGATTTCATGAAGTTTTTTTTTTTTTTTTTAATTTTAATTATGTTTTAAGATGTTTGTTTCACTATGATGTATATCATTCTGCAAATAAATTTAGATATATGTATATATTTCTGATGACAAATAATCTCTAAAAATGTACTATTCTCTCTCTATATATATATGACAGACTCCCTCTAAAACTTTTATGTTAGTATTTTTACCTTTTTCCTTTCAAAGATATACAGTCTATTTTTCTAAAAGTTTCCTAGAATAAAATAACTAATATTTCAATAGAAAGTAGAGTTTATTATTTTCAAGGGAATTTTAGATATACACATGATATTGTAGTAATATTTACAGTATATTACTTGAAAAGGTTCTGCCCAAACTCTTAAATATTTGTCGTAGTTAAGGAGAGAGAGGAAGTTAATTAACACTGATTAGGAATTTGCAATGCTTCAAAAAATCTATTCCATAATTTGTTATAAGCACATAGTTAAGCTATCTGATATGGTTTAGTTTTTTTGTTTATTTTTTCAAAATTTCAATATGGATGCATGCACATTGGTAACATTAAAATTATTAATCAAAAGACAAATAATAGTAAAATCATAGACACATACCAACGTTCAATAATTAGCACTTATGATGTTAATAATAATTTGGATGGAGAGGATGATGACCACAGTGTAGCCTGACAATGACGATGTTGTGATTGAAAAGGAAAAAAAAAAACAAAAAACTTCAATTATCTTTGAAGCTAAATTTCCCACATTGAGTGCATAGTTATAAACAGTGTTGGATTATATACAATAACAATAACAAGAGGAATGTTGGGAAGGTGGCTCATTGGCGGAGTGTTGGCCTTGCTTACATGAGGATCTGGATTTGATTCCTCATCACCACATAAGCAGAAAAAGCGGGAAGTGGCACTGTGGCTCAAGTAGTAGAGTGCATTGAAGAGCTGAGGGACAGTGCCAGGCCCAGAGTCCAGGTCCCATGACGAGCCAAAAAAAAAAAATAAACCCAGAATAAAAAGAGGAGAGTTTCAATATCAAGAAATACAATCAAATAAACAGGTAGAGACAGTAAAAACCTTAATTTTATTCCAGTAGTCTTTCTAATGTATACTCACTGTTCTTGGTGATATTATTTTCTTATAAATTAAATCTTTTATTTCCATATTTTGATGGACTAAGATGTAGGTTTCCACTTAGTGTGATTAGTTGAAATAACATTCTCATATAGATACTACTCAATAACCAATGTTTTCCAATCATATATTAAGACTATGTTCTTCATTACAGCAGTAAATACATGACACAATTTACATAATACCACTTACTTAACTGCAGTTACCATAAAAGGACACAAGCTACAGAGCCAGGAGTTAAAATTTATTTTTATTTCTGCATGAAACTATTTCTGACTTTATACAAACAAACTGAATTTGACTCTTTCTTTATTTGTAAGCTAAGGTAGAAAAATGTAAGGACTGTTTACTTTCCTTTTCCATGCTTTAGAAGTCAACATTTATATTCTTCAATATTTCTAGTAGATTACATCCATTTACAGATGAGAAACGTATGACCAACAGTCAATGTTGTGAGTAAATAATGGTACTAGAATTTTTGTCTGAGTTCTTCACTCTGTGTGCTTACAAGGACCGCAATTTGGTGATGGAGAGGACCAATATGAAAAGACTATGGGGAGAATGCATACTTTGTAAACAGTTGTTTTAGGACTGAGGGACTGGTGATGAGTATTTGCAATAGACTGGTATCAGGGGCATAAAAAGGAGTACATAGAAATTACATTAGTGACAGAAACTGAGAAAATCTTGATCATTCATTTATATAATGGATGGAGGTAGGGTAAGAGGAAATCTAAAGTGTTTCCACATCTCTGTCTCCTATGTTAGTTACATTCTTGATGATAAGGACTACAGGTGGAAAAGATGGATTTAGAGGAAAAAACTTTCTGATAGTACTAAGGTTTATGTAAACAGATGCAAAGATAGGTCTGTTTAAACATCATCAAAATATCCACGAACATGAATATGAAAAATAATAATAAAATCAGGGACATTATTAAAGGGAAGCGGAAAAGGAAAGTTCTGATGAAAGTGTGAACAATGTGAGTATCAGTGTGGATAAGATTGGAGGAAAGAGATAATTAAGGAAACAAAAAAGTAATAAATAGATTTACAGAAGAAAAGGAAGGAAAGTATTTTCAGGAAGATATTGAAGGAAATCTACTATTTGGATTTGAAAAGTAAAAGGACATAGAAAAGATCAATAAGAACTGTTTTGATGACAGTCATATTGATAAAATGTTGAGATATGAATGTGAAGACATAAAATTCTGGATCCATAAATTCAACAGGTCCTGTTGATTCTAAATATTGGTAACAAATGCTTTAATCCTGACCTTACAAATATTATACAGATATGACTCATGAACTTTTTTTAGAGGTATTCTCTGAATATTTTTGTAAACTTTATTTACCCAGGAGATTATAGATTGAACTAAAGCACAGACAAGCCTAATTTGTCCTACAGTTCCAATTAGTAACCCATCTATCCATATCAGTTTGGGATTTTATTGAAATATATTTAGATTTGTTTGGATATCTTATCAGCCTACTCATTATAAATGTAGGACAAGTAACACCAATCATTAGGTTGAACATACAGCTTTACTGATGTGACTGAAGACTCCTCGACTTGATTCTTCTTTAAAATAGAAAATGCCTCAATAGCTATTGACACATCATAACTGGTCTCTCTTTAACTTGGAAGTTATAGATTATGTCTTTTTATACTCTAACTTGGGACAATGATCTGCTGTCAGTTATTTTCTTCTCTTACCCTTCTTTTGCCCTTCCACTTACATAATTATTCTTTAAAGAGACATAATTGAGCTTGCATTTCTAAATTCTTCAAAATTATCTGAACTACTTCATACTTCTGGCACCCTCCTATATCTCTCTCAAGGGAAATATTTTGTCAATACCATTTTAATCCTATATGATATTGGATATCTTCCTGCCTAATGCAGTGCAAGATATACATTAGACTCTTCCAGATATCTCAACACTTGTACCATCATAAAATACTATCTTACTTGGAAGTCATGATATTAGTATATCTGGTGAGTTGGCATCTGTCATTTTTGAATGGCTTTAAGTGATACTTACATGCAATCATGTTTTAAAACAATATTCCACTCAGTAGATGAACGAATTGACAAAATGTGGTTTATATACATACGGAGGAATTCTATGCTTCCAATTCATAAGGAAATGGAAAGACTTGGAAAAATCCTACTAAGAAAAATAAGCAAGACACAAAGACAGATTCCATGGTTTCCCTCACTTGTAATAACTAGGAAATATCTAGGATATTCCTAGCAGATGAACAGAATGGCTCAATAGCTATGTATAAATGACCACATAAAATGATGCTGAGCAAAATAAACTCCTAGACATGGAAAGAAAGGTTTTTCTTTGTGGCTGTTTTTTTTTTTAATGTACTATGTGATTTCTTTTTTCTTTTGTGTTTTCCTCTATGGTGTGTCCACTGTTGTATTTGATTTCAGTATCCTGTGTATTGTATATACATTTATCTTCATTTGACAAGGGAAGCGGAACAATAAAATGGTGAGACAAAGGACAAAAGGCAAACCAATGCAATAGCAATACTCACAAGACAACATGTTAGAAATTTACATTACGATTTGTGAGGAGTATTGGGGTGAAGGAAAAGTGTGAGAAAAGTGAGGGAGGGGATAAGAATTTTGACATGTTATGTATCCACTAACTTAAAATTACTGCAACCTTTCTATATATCACCTTGACAAGAAAATTAAGTTAAATATGAGCTGCATAAAATTTAATTTCACTGTATTGGTATAGTGAATATTATTCTATGTGTATTACCTTTTAAAAAATGAACATTTTGCCTGCTAATTTGAATTACCTCTTTCTTTATCGGAGGGACATCAACGTGAACGTTATCAAACTATACAATATTTTCAGAATTTACTTGCCATTATTTTGAAAAAATAATAATCATGCAGGGTGATATATATATATATATATATATTTATATATATATATATATATTAATAGAGAACCAGAAACAAAACGAATCAAAGAGAGGCTGGACAAATGGGATTGCATGAAACAGTAGATCTTCTGCAAGGTAAAGTTCATAGATAGCAAGATCAATAAAAAGCCCACTTACTGGGAGAAGTTCTTCATGAGTCATAAAACAGATAAAGTCTTATATCTAAAATATACTTAGGACTCAAAATCATAAATCCCCCAACAACAAATCCTCAAAGGAACAACTGTCCAATATCTAAGTTGCCTGAAGACTTAAAGAGAGACTTCTTTGAAGAGGAAATAAAAAATTTCCATTAGACACATGAAGAAAAAAATATATATATTTGTAATTTGGGGAGTGGAAGGGATATAGCAGAATGCTTAAATGGGGATTCAGGTTGACCATTGTGACAATGAGATGTACAGGACACTGTGTCGAAAATGAATTTACAATCTCAGGCAGGGGTCAAGGAGGGGGGAGTTGTAGATGTGGGGAAGGAAAGGATGGTAGGGGAAAAACAAAGGAGGAGGTAACAATGCTGTATAGGAAATGTACTCATTACCTAGTCCTGTAACTCTGAGCCCTCTGTACAGTATTTTTACAATAAAAATGTATTTAAAAAAAATCTCTGCCTACTGTAGATTTCCAGTGCTGCCCTCGGAATTGCATTTTCTGCCTATTCTGGCGGTGGTTAGGTCCACCTGCCCAATAGATAAGTAGTCTTAGAGGCATCTTGGTCCTGCAGTGGGACTTGGATTATCCAGTGGTAGTTGGAACCAGGCCAAGGACAGGACAAAACCACTTTCAGGACATGGCTTCGTCATTGCCCATGCAATTAGGATTGAAGGCAGAATTTTTCTGAATTTGACTCCAGAAAACAATCAGTGAACGGAAAGGCAAGTCCACCAAACACCTCCCCCCCCCCCATTTCCTCCTTTTACCCTCCATGGGAAAGTATAAAATAATTTTGCAGGTTTTTACACACACACAAAATGCCCACTATCTCCCCTGGTAAACTTGGTTTCAAGTCACTAAGTCATGTCAACGGATAATGCTGCATTCATTATTCTGGACAACATCTTCAGTTTGTTTGATGCTTTAATTTTTTGTTGCTGTTGTTGATAATGTTGGTAGGGGGGCCTGAACTCTGGGTCTGGGTGCTGTCCCTGAGCTATTCAGCTCAAGGCTAGCGCACTGCCACTTTAACCACAGTGCCACTTCCAGTTTTTTCTGCTTATGTGTTGCTGAGGAATTGAACCCAAGACCTCATGCATGCAAGACAAGCACTTTACCACTGAGTCTTCTTCCAGCCCTAATGATTTAATTCTTTAAAATTTCTTTTTGTCAGTCATGGGCTTTGAACTCAGAGCTTGGGTATTAACATATCCCAGAGTTCTTCAGCTCAAGAGGAGCCCTCTCCCAATTGAGCCACAGTGCCACTTCCTGTTTGGAGATAGGTGACTCACAGACTTTCATGCCAGGATTTGCTTTGAACAGATGAATTTTTAAATTATATTTCTCCTAGGTGTTTATTGGAACATTACAGTTTTTCTGGAATTTAAAGTTTTCTGTAAACCTTTGTCTTCAAGTAATTCAAAAGCATTAAATATTACATTTCAAAGCTATCCTTTAGCACATCCATTTTGAAATTATTATCTTAAGATGAAATTCTAAATCTTTGTAGAAACAATCCATTAAAGTCCAAATGGGAAATATGCTAACTTCAGCAGCCTTGACTCTCCTTCCTCTTTTATTCTCTCCAGTATCTTTTCTTGTTTTGGAACAATTGTCATGGAATATCCAACCATTCAAAAGGAAGATTATTCCATTAATTTAATAGAAAAGGAATCCAGCCTACCTGCATCTCAAGGCAACATTGAGTATAATGTTAATCTAATAATTTATGTCAGTGGATTTTCAGTCATTTTGATAATTTTTTGTTTAACCACTCATTAAAGAGGTTCCAAAAGGCAAGAATCAAAAATCATGTTCTGCTTTCTAAGAATGTTTAAAAAGCTAGTAATTCAACAAAGATTCATTCCATGATGAAAAATTTCTCTTTAATCATAACCCTTACCACTGATCCCTTCCCTTCAAACTTGTAGCTTTGTTCAGTTTTCTTGTTCCAGCTTTCATTTTGGTATTAGCCTCAGTAATATCCTTGTAGTATTTGACCGTGAAATTCCATTTATTGTTAGAGAGCTCAATTCATGTTGCCAAAGGCAGACTCATGAGCATTTCATAAAGCATAAACTATTGAGTATCATTAACATGGTCATATGCAAATATTCCATAAATTAATATAAGTACCAGATAAATGTTCATCTTCACATACTTTTTAAACTGTAAAGTAGTTACATATCTATGTCATAAAATAATTCAGATCACTGGTAGAAGAGATTAAGCTAAAATTTTTATTTGTATCATCCCCAAAATTTTGTCAAATTTTCTTTTCTCATTAACTTTCACTTTAGGGCCTGCTTTTCCTAGCAACAAGTTATAAGTTGATATCCTTGGATTTTAGTCCCCTCTGAGTAACCTCTTTTCTTTACACCACTAGTTAATCCCTCATGTTAAATACCTGAGGAATAATGTCCCATTGTGCCTGCAAGAGAATTACCCAAGTCGAAGGTCTGTGCCTACTCTTGCTTTGCTTTGTTTGGGAATGTGGTAGCAGAGACAGGGGTGTCAGGGATCAGCTGGCTGGAACCATGGTGTTAAGAATTATGGGTAGCAAAATGAGTAGCAGAGAATAGGATACCAGGGAAAGGTTAAATGTGACTGTAATTTCTGAGTTGCAGTGGCAGGAAATTGGGTAGCAGAAACAGCTTTGCAGGGGTTGGGGTTTCTAATACAGGTATCCAGAACAATTTAGCAGTGACAAGGAAGCACAGACAAAGTGAAAGATAAAAGTTGTGAGGCATTGTGGGAATTCTTTGTCTACCCATTCTAAAAACATGAAGGAGGGTTATTTTAAATGAAAACTACAAAAGAAAATTTAAGGTCTTGGTGCTAACAAATCTGTCCAGGTATTATTACATTAAATAGAGAATTCAAAATGTTTTTTCTTCATGAATACAGAGATCAAAGACATTATAATTCTTATTTCAAAATGCAAATTAAAGGGGAAAATTAGTCAGGAGGTAAAATTCATATTGAATGTTAATATTTAAGAGGAAAAGAACATCCTAGATGGCAGACTAAAGACAAAGCAATATCAGACCATTATATGTTCAATAATAATTTAGAAACTTTAATTGAAAAATTGAGCTAGAATGATCACATCAGGCAAAGGCAAGCAATCAGCGTCTACCACCAACAAAGAAACACCATAATGTACATCTCAGAAAAAGGAACCAAGTTCCTTATCCTTGATGTCAATGATACACATAACCCCTTTACAAGCACACACACACACACACACACACACACACACACACACACACGAATTATGCAACAGCTCAAGCTATTCACATCCATTCAACATGAATCAAAGATCTTCCTGTAATACTTGAAACTTTAAATTTTGAAGTCTTACTCTGAAAACATTGCAGGACGGAATAGGAGAAACCCTAGGTCTCCTTGGCACAGGCCGAAATTTTCTTAATAGAGACCTAGAAACACAAAAAAAATCAAAACAAGGTTTGACAAATGGGATTTCATGAAATTGCAGAGCTTCTGCATGGCAAAGGACATAGCTAGCAAGATCACTAGAAAGCCCATGGATTGGGAGAAGATCTACAAGGAACAAGGGTCTCATATCTAAAATATACCTGGAACTCAAAAAAATTAAATCCCTCAACAACAAATCTTCAAAGAAACAACTGCCCATCAAATAAGTGGGCTAAAGACTTAAAGAGAAACTTGTCTGAAGAGGAAAGAAGGATGGCCAATAAACACATGAAGTAATGCTCAACCTCTCCCGCCATGAAAGAATTGCAACTAAAAACAACATTGAGGTACCACCTCACCCCAATTAGAATGGCTATAATCAAGTACTCTAATAACAACAGATGCTGGAGGGGATGTGGACAGAAGGGAACCTTACTACATTGTTGGTGGGAGTGTAAACTTGTTCAACCACTTTGGAAAACAGTATGGAGGTTCATCAAAAGACTCCACATAGAGCTCCCCTATGACCCAGCAATCCCACTTTTGGGCATTTACCCACATGATCACAAACAAGACCATACTAAAGCTACCAGCACACCTATGTTTATTGTAGAATTATTTACCATAGCTATGATATGGAACCAACCCAGATGCCCCTCAGTAGATGAATGGATAAAGAAAATGTGGTATATATACACAATGGAATTTTATGCCTCCATCAGAAAGAATGATATTGCCCCATTTGTTAGGAAATGGAAAGACTTGGAAAAATTATATTAAGTGAAGTAAACCAGACCCAAAGAAACATAGGTCCCATGGCTTCCCTTATTTGCAATAACTAGTATATGTCCAAGGCAAGCAGAAAAGTTCAGATAAATTGATGCTAGGGAAATGAACCCCAAGATAAGTATTCAAATTTTTTCTTTCATGCAGTTGTTTCTAACATATTTATAAGATGATTTCTATATTAATTTTTATGTCTCTCCTCCTGCACTCTTGAACAGAACCCTAAGAGTAATCTTGATGATAATAGTAACCCAATCCTAAAATTAATGGAAAATATTTCCTAACAGGTACTCATTGTCTTTGAAATGATTTATTTGCACTTTGTTCCAAATCCTACAGATTCCCTGACTTGGACTCTGAAATCATCCCCTATTATGAATATTAACCTCAAATGTTCATATCATGAAAACTATCATAGTTTCCACTAATCTTAACTTTTACTGAACTCCTCTATCTCCAAAAAGAAGTTGCAAGTTTACTTAAATTATACTCTAGTTCCTAACTCTAACTATAAATCTAAACCTTACTAGAAACCTAACTCTAAATTTAACCCTATTGAACCCTGAATAGGAATATTAGGAAAACTCTGTAGTTTTTGGTAAATTTAACACTTATTTTACTTGAAAATGTTAGCAGAAAACTCAGTTTTACCTTAAAGCTTACCCTTCCCTAAGCCTAAGTCTAACCTGAACTAGAACAGTACCCCTAACCATAGAACTAATAGCCTTTGGATTCTAAAAGCCGTACAAATACATTAGTTTTTCTTCATCGTAACTTTGATTCAACTCATCTTTCTAAAAATTGTTTGTAGTTTTACTCAATATCTTGCCATTTTTGTAACCCGAACCCTAACTGGAACATTGAGGCTGACCCTCACACTAATCATACCCTAATCTTAATATTATTAGCAGTTTCTTATTTCACATTCATCCTAATTCTAACTAGTGTTGTTATTCGAAGATTTACTTTCAGTTTGACCCTAAACTTTCCATTTCCCTAAGGCTAACTCTAACTACAGCTGGAACTGAAACCTAACTATCACTCTAATGATAGTCCAATTCTAATGTTTAAGAAAAAGACTAGTTTTTAATCATTCTAATGGATAATCCAGTTTGCACTCTGGAAATGCATTTCAATTTGCCCTAATTCCCACAAATTTTCTGACTCTACCTCTGAAGTTATCTTGTTCCCTAACATGAAGTATTATATTATTTTTCCTCAAATTCTCTTATCAGGAAAAAATACTGTAGTTTCCAATGATCCTACCTTTTCCTGAACCCCTGTACCCTAAAACAATTTCAGATTTACTTACCATCTAATCTATTACCTAACACTAACTCTCAAGCTAAACCTGGCTGGAAAACTCTCATTAATCATTACAAGAATGATCACTGAGAAATAAATATAACGATAATGCTCTAGTTACTATTCAATCTCTCATTTTTGTTCCTATTTGTTAGTGAAAACAATATTTTTTTGGTTAGGCATGGGGCTTGAACTCTGGGTTTGCGCACTATCCCTCAGCTCTTCAGCTCAAGGCGAGCCCTCTACTGCTTGAGCCACAGCTCCACTTACAGGTTTTTTGGGTGTTTAATTGGAGATAAAGAGTTCTCATGCACTATGCTTCTAAGGGTGGCATCCAACTGCAGTCCTCAGATCTCAGTCTCCTGAGAGGATAGGATGACAGGCATTGAAAAATATGTTTTGCTGGGTGCCAGTAGCTGATGGCTGTCATCCTAAGTACTCAGGAGGTGAGATCTGAGGATCACGCTTCAAACCAGACTGGGCAGGAAGTACCCTTAGACTTTTATCTCCAACAAACCACCAGAAAACTGAAAGGGGTGCTGTGACTCAAGCAGTAGAGTGCTTGCCTTGAGCTGAAGAGCTCAGAGACAGCACCCAGGCCCAGAGTTAAATCCCACAATCAAAAAAAAGAAAGAAAGTAAAACATCTTCGATGCAAAGATGTAGAGGTATGTGTGGGAGGGTGCTGTGATTGAGAGACCAGGTGCTGGCCTCACTTTACAGACATTTCTAAGAACTCCCCAAGTTTGCACCACTTTGAAGCCACAGCAGAATGGATGGTGCCTTACCAAGAACTCAAGTGGTCGAAGCCTATGGCAGGCAGGGAGTGGGCAAATGGGTGCATGGGTGGGATTGTTGTGTCTGATTCTCTCTAATGAAGGATGGTTTTGGATGCTGGGTGTCAAAGTCTGAAGTAAAGAGTTGCATGAATTTTGTGGCCTGATGAATTTGGTTTCCTCTGGGTATATGAAGATGGATGAAGTCTGGGGCTCCCTGTGGCTCACAACTGTCATTCTAGCTACTCATAAAGCTAAGATGTAAAGACCACAGTTCAAAGCCAGCTTGGGCAGGAACGTCTGTGGGTCTTGATATCCAATGAGCCACCAGAAAACAGGAAACGGCACTGTGGCTCAAATTGTAGCATGCTCATCTTCAGCTGAAGAACTGAAGTACAGCGCCCTGACCCAGAGTTCAAACCTCATGACCAACAATAAACTAAGGGGTTGGCTGAGTTTTCCACATTGCAGTGTGTACGGTAGGAAATTCCATGCTGGGTTATGAGACATTCCAGATATGAGAAGCTCAATGCTGTGTCTACAGTTAGTCTGAGTATGGTAGTGCCATCTTCTCAGGGGTTGGATGTGATCCTAATAGAGGGAGTTCATGATTTTGTTTTCAGGAACTGCTAAGGGCTTGGAATATCTATGTGTGAGTGTGTGAGTATGTGTGTGTATGTGTGTGTGTGTGTGTGTGTGTGTGTGTGTGTGTGTGTGTGTGTAATTTTCCCTCGTCTTTTTCTGTCCCCTACCTGGTTGCTGGTCTGCCTCTTTCTGACCTCAGATGGTGCCCCTCCTTCACACCGACCTTGCCTTTAGCTCCCTATCAGGGTATACAATGAGTCCTAAATTGCCACAGGCCTGTGTTCCAACTTTTCTCTGGGGCACAAGTCTGGCTGTCCCAGTATTTGTCCGCCTCCAGGGGATTCTGGGTCAGTGATGCCAGCTGGCATAGTGTTTCCTCTGCCTGAGAGGGAGGGCCTCAGTCATGTGATGTCCTATCCTTTTCCTCAGCTGGGCCTCTGACTGCACATCCCTCTCAGCAGGCTGGCAGTGGAGTGGGAAATGGGGGATTGCTGGTGGCTCTGGCCAACATGAGCTTGACAGCTGACTGAAGGCTGCCCAAGCAAGAAGGATCTAGGGCTACATGGGATGTGAGGCTAAGGTGGCTTGGAAGTATAGGTCAGTTTCTAGGAAATGTAAATGTACTTTATCACAGGACAGTCTATCTTCCGGCCCCAACTGGGCCTCTCAGGTCCTTCTAGAAAATTCCAGATGCTCAGAATACAGAGGCACAGACTTTAGATTCCAGGACCAGGGAACTGAGGGATGAGAGACTGGTATGGACAATAAAAACTGGTATGGCCAATACCTCATTTTTTGGGGGTATTAGTGTTGACCTGGCTATGCACCCCCTTATGTACTTTCACTTCTTAACCCAGTGTTGGCCACACACCGGCCACTTGTGGCAGTACTGTGGAAGTGGCAGGAGTGTATGTGAGGTCTAGGATGACCAAAATCAGGATTTATGGCCTTTGCAGGTGGCAAAGGATGTCTTTAAAAAAAAAAATCTTAGAGCTGGGACTCAGGGCCTAGGCAATGTCCCCGAGCTTCTTTTGCTCCAAGCTAACATTCTACCACTTGAACCAGAGCTCACCTTTCATCTTTTTTTAGTAGTTTAGTGGAGATAAGAGTCTCATGGACTTTCCTGCCTGTTCTGGCTTCAAACGGCCATTCTAAGATCTCAGCCTATTGAGTAGCTAGGATTGCTGGTATAAGCCACTGGCACCTGTTAAGGATATTAGTGTGTGTGTGTGTGTGTGTGTGTGTGTGTGTGTGTGTGTGTGTGTGTGTGTGTGTGTGTGTGTGTTTACCGGGACTTGAACTCAGAGCCTAGGTGCTATCCTTTAGCTTGTTTTCAAAAGGTTGGTGCTGTACCACTTGAACTACAGAAGCTCTGCTTCCCAGCTTTTTCTGCCCAGGCTAGCTTTTAATTTTGATTGATCCTCAGGTCTCAGGCTTGAGTACCTAGGATGATAGGTATGAGCCACCGGCGCCCAGCTGATAATGGCCTTTCACCACAGTGGACTGGGATCTCCTGAAAACTTTCTTTATTTTTTCTGTGCCAGTACCGAGGCTTGAACTCAGGGTCTGGGCTCTGGTCTCTTAACTTTTTCCCTCAAGGCTGGTACTCTACCACTTGAGCCACAGCTCGATTTCCAGATTTTGTAGTTCATTGGCCAGAAGAGTGTCACTAACTTTCCTCCACTGAGCTGGCTTTGACCAACGATCTCTGATCTCAGACTTCTGAATAGCTACGATTTACAGGGGTTGAGCCACTGGAGGTATTGGGTAGAAGCTTTTCTTGAGGAAGAGTTCTTCCCTGCATTTGCCCTAACTCCTCCATGCAGAGAGGGCCTGAAGGTCAGGAGCTGTGAAAAATAGGCTTCCAGCCACAAAATTGGCTGGGGTCTTTGGTAAAAAGTCAAGCTAATCTTCCACTGAGCCCCATTCTGGGACACCACCCTCTGCCCTACCTGTGACTCAAGTACAAACCTTGACCCAACCTTCAGTGTTCTGCCAAACTTGTCTGAGGCCACAGAACCTTCATTCAACCGATACCACCTGGTCTACACCACCCTTCAGGACCTTTGCGCATGCTCTGCACCTTCTTCCCTAGGCCCTCTGTCCTGTTCCACATCTTAGTACTCCTGTGAAATCTTGGCACTGGTCATATCACCTCCTGGAGTAAGTCTTTCCTTCCTTTCTCTCACTTTTTTTTAAATACTGAATTGCTAGAGATCGAACCAGTGCAGGCTGACTGTCAAATGCTCTATCTTGGTGTTTGTGTGTGTGTGTGTGAGTGTGTGTGTGTATATTGGGCACTACTGTGGCTTGATAACAGGTAACAGGTCGTCAGAACTTCCTGGCATCTCAGTTTGCTAAGACTTTGACCTCATTTATGGATTGGACATTGTAGGCCGTGAGTTGAAATCCCAGAATTGCCAAAAATTTATTCATGTAGTAAGAAGCCACTTTTGACACATTTTTTTTTCCTGAAAAAAAGTCCTGGGTCTCAGTATGATGTATAATTCATATGCAAATATATCCTGTATGATAGGACATAATAAATGAAGTGTTATATGTGTAATAATACTAAATTAATAAGGGTAATAAACATCATACTCACTAAACTCATGTGTGTATTTTTTCCAGTGCTGGGGCTTCAATTCAGGCCCTGGGAACTGGTCTGAATTTCTTGTCTTCAAGGATGGTGAGCTTCCTCTTCACCCACAGTGCCACAGAGATACCCAGATGCTAAGTTCAAATCCCAGGCCTGCCAGAAAAATGGTGCAAATTCCAAGCCAAGGCCTTATTTTATTTTATTTTTTTTTTTTTTGGCCAAGCACGAGGCTTGAACTCAGGTCTTGGCATCTCTGCCACAGCTGGCCCTGGCATTCTAGGACCCAAGTTCAAATCTTGGGGTTGGCAAGAAATAAAATAAAAAGGAAAATGATAAAACAGAAAAATTCAAGAAGGTGGTTTTACATTTTTGCCCTTTGCGTTGTGACCATCCTGCGTGTAAATGACAAAGCCCTGAAAGTGTACATGACATTGCATGCTGATGTTTGGCTGGCTATTAGGGAAGCCATAACCAAAACCATAACTTAGGCCTGGAGGTTGAATCCCAATGCTGTCACTAAATATTCGCGGGAGATTCCAAGAAACCCATTTCCATGTACATTCATTTGAATGGAATTTTATAAAAGTAACAAATTAGTAGTTAGTGTATGAGTATACTATAAAATTATACACAACAATCTTATTACATTGATTAATTTTCAATTAATACTTTATTATGTATTCAATCATGATACTTAAAAGTGGAAGGAATAATTTGAATGTCAATAATAGGTAGTAATAAAATATATGTAATTTCATAATATGCACACACATTTCTCTTCTCTTATACATATATATGTGTGTGTGTGTGTGTGTGTGTGTGTGTGTGTGTGTGTGTATGTATATACATATACATATATGCCAATCTACATCTGTTCATACACTTGTCACTCCTCGGGCTCAGTGGTATAACGATAGCTAGTACATACAAAGCCTTGGGTTCGATTCCTCACTACCACATGCACATAAAAATCCAGAAGCTGTGCTCTCGCTCAAGCAGTCGAGCATTAGCTTTAAGCATAAAAGCTTAGGGACTGTGTCTAGACTCTTACTCAAGGTCCAGGATGGGCATGAAAAAATACTGAATGTTGTGACTGCAACTCTATAAGGATAGGACTTCAAATACCTCATCACAGAGCAAGCCGGGAGTCTGATGCTGACAGCTGCCATCTAACCTGACTTAGTCAGAGGTATACGAGTGCAACTCAGCCCCACAGAACCAGATGCTGCTGGCTTGCTCACACCTGTCATCCAAGCTACTTGGGAGCTGAGATCTGACACTGATGGATTTAAAACCCAATCCTTGCAGGATGTCTGTGAAAGTCTGGGCTGTGGATCAAAGTGATAGATCTCTAGTCTTGAGCAAAAGATCTTAGGACAGTACCCCTAACATTTTAGTGCAATCCCTGTGGCTGACTCCCCCCCAAAAAATGTTCCTCTGAATCATTAGATGTGAACTTTGTGCAGTTTGTGATGTGTTTCTGAAAGAATGGTGATACTGATGAAAGCAACCTAATACTAATGACAGCTTATGGGATGCATCTATGTGATGAGTACTTCCTGGAGTGCTGTGGCCGTCACGGGGTGCTGTGTGCTGAGTCCTGCACAGGATGCTATGTGCTGAGTCCTTCACAGGGTGCAGTGTGCTGAGTCCTGCATTGGGTCCTGGGTGCTGAGTCTTTCACAGGATGCTGTGTGCTGAGTCCTGTAAAGAGGGTTATTTGAAGCCGGGCACCATTGGCTCACGCCTCTAATCCTAACTACTCTGGAGGCTGAGATTTGAGGATAGTGGTTCAAAGCCAGGCCAGGCAGGAAAGTCCGCTGAAACTCTGATCTCCAATAAACCACCAGACAACTTGAAGTGTTGCTGTTGCTCAAGTCGTAGAGCACTAGCCTTGAGCTGAAGAGCTGAAGGACAGTGTTCAGGCCCAGATTTCAAGCCCCATGACCAACAAAAAAAAGTGTATGTATTTTTTCCCTCAAAGGCTGCATACTTTCATCTTGTCCTTGTAAGAACTCCAACTCACATGACTATGCAGAAAAGAATACTGAGGCTCAGATCTGTCCCCATGGCAGGGACAAAATTATGTATTACTGAAGACTAGTGAGTTGTCTACAGGAGACAATTGTTTTGTCTTGTTTTTTCAAAGCCATGAACCTTGAACTCAGGGCTTAGGCACTTACCCATCCCTCTTGGGCTCATGGCTAGCACTCACCACACAGAGCCAGGGATCTACTTGCAGCAGAGTGCCACGGCTTAGGGTTCTATAACCGAGGTCTGTCATCCTGCCTTCTCAAGGAGCTGAGATCTGAGTTACAAACTATCCCTGACACAAAAGGTACCATGAGACTATTATATCCTATTCACCACTAAGAAACCTGAAGTGAAAGCTAGGTGCTTGTGGCTCATGCTGGTCATCCTAGCTACTCAGGAGGATGAGATCTGAGGATAATGGTTCAAAGCTAGCATGGGCAGGAAAGTCCTTGAGACACTTAGCTCCAATGAACCACCAGAAAACTGGAAGTGGCTCTGCGGCTCAAGTGGTAGAGCACAAGACTTGAGCTGAAGAGCTCAGGGACAGCACCCAGGCCCAGATTTCCATTCCTACAATGACAACAACAACAAAAAAGACAGCAACAACCTAACAAACTTGAAGCAGAGGGCTGGGAATGTGCCATAGGGGTAGAGTGCTTTGCGTGTATGAAACCCTGGGCTTGATTTCTCAGAACCACATCACTAGGAAAAAGCTTGAAGGGGCTCTGTGGTTCAAGTGGGAGAGGACAATCATTGTACAAGAGAAACTAGGTACAGTGCTCATGTCTTGAGTTCAAGCTCCAGGACTAGTGTATGCTCACACACATGCACGTACACACACTCACACACAGAGAGAAAGCAGAAGTGAAGCTGTGACAAAGTGGTAAAGCACTAGACCTCGGCTCTGAGCTCATGGTCAGCACCAAGGCCCTAAGTTTAACCCCAAAACCTAGCCACCCAGGGCCCAACTAGGAGAAGTCAAAGGTTTCAAAACCTGATGAGCTTCACCAGTCCTAAATGACAGGAAGCTTTGTGATATCCAACATGTGCATGGATTTCCCAAGCTTCTGGAAACCTAGGAGAGGCATTATAGGCCCATCATTGCCGGCAATGAAACGTTTCATTATGTTCAGTGCCCCAGTTGTCTGCCTGAATTATATTGAGCACTGTATCTGAACACTGGAATATAATCTCATAAAGGCAGGATAAGAGCACAGAACTTGGCCTGCAATGGGAGGTGGCAAAAATGAAGGTCTCTTGTTAAAACAGAGCACTGGGAAGAGAGATAGCTAAGGGTAAAAACAGGCTTTTTTCTCCTGACCTTCAGAGTTCGCCCACACATCCTCACTAATTGGCCCAGATGGAGTTATTTGGTACACAGCTGTACAGGAGTGAGGTCTTTTGTGTTCCTGTCCAGACAATGAGGGAGACTTCCTCCAGCAGGCCTGGAATGAAGAGAAACCCTCATGCTACATTGGGAGCATTGAGGGGAGCCCTGAAACATGCAATATCATAAAAGCAGTCTATGTGTTATGAACTCATTGTATTGAATACAATTTTCCTTGCTTGGTGCCTTTCATCATAGCTACTCAGGAGTTTCACCTAGAGGAATACATCCATACATACACAAAGAAATTGAGGTACAGGTTTTTTTTTGAGGGGGCAGTCCTGGGGTTGAACTATGAGCCTAGGCCTGGTCCAAGAGTTCCATTTGCTCAAGGGTACTGCATTAAGCTTGGGTCACAACCCCACTTCTGGGTTTTTCTGTGATCTCTTAGAAATAACATTGTCAAGGACTTTCTTTCACTGGCTGGTTTCAAACTCAAATTCTCTACATCTCGGCCTCCTGAGGAGCTGGGATTACAGTCAGCAGGCACTTTCACCTTCTTTCTTTTCTTCTTTGTTTTATAATCTGGACTGACTTCTTAATAAGGTCATTCTTATGGTTGGGACTTATAAGTAAACTACCCAATGTCCTTTATACCTGCTTTCTCTGAGAGTATT
Source organism: Dipodomys spectabilis (assembly GCF_019054845.1). Taxonomy (NCBI): domain Eukaryota; kingdom Metazoa; phylum Chordata; class Mammalia; order Rodentia; family Heteromyidae; genus Dipodomys; species Dipodomys spectabilis. The sequence continues at coordinate 162,079 of NW_024871337.1, forward strand.
TTCTCTCTTCCTCTTACCCTCTGGTCACAGGGTTGAAGCCAAAAGTGAGAAATGAGTGTTACAGGATTTAGGAGCAAATGTCCACATGACATGCCAGTTCTGTCACTTAGCATTGAGGTGCAGTGAATTTACTGTCTCAGGATATGAGGACCGAAAGCTGGAGCTATCCTCATGCTATCTGCATTGCTCCTTTTGCCTATAAAATGATCTAATAATTATGAGTATTTTGTATCTCCAACCTTAAGTATCTAGGACACACTAGAAGCATGTCCCTGTTTCTGTTTTTCTCTAGTACCTCTCGAGATTTAGACTAAAGGTTTGGGTGGAGCGGCTCCTAGGTGAATCCCTGAGGAAATCCACTTGAAGCCTCCTCAGGAGATCTCCATTCAAATCCAGCCCTAGAAGGAAAGGTTTATTGTCTCCAATAAACCACCAGAAAACCAGAAGTGGAGCAATGGCCTAGAGGGTAGAGATCCAGCTTTGAGAGAGAAAGCCAAGCAGGCGATACAGGCCAGACCAGGCAGGAAAGCCTGAGAGGTGCTTATGTCCATTGAACAACCAGATGGCTGGAAGTGGAGCTGTGGCAGTGTTAGAACCTCAGCCTTGTGAAAAACAACTGAGGAATGCATCGTGTCCTCAGTTTAAGCCATGAGATGGCCACAAAATAAAATTCAAAAAGAGAAGGCAAAGTTTATGTATCAGTGTCCTACTTACTTACGTGTGTATATTACTTCCCTAAGTGCAAAGAGGCTGTATACAGAACTTCTGCTTTTATTTACAGATTTATGTTTTAGATATGCTCATTGTACATACTGCATCATTCTCTTCATGTCAGTCCCATTGATTTTCTCTTCCAGGATTCTAGGCATGTTTCCTTATATGATGCACACTGAAGCTCTCAGCAGCCTTTATTTACATTTTATTATGAGGCCAATGCAGGAGCAGTCATAAATCTGGCAGGGGAAGAGAAGATCAGAGTTCACAGAAATAAGCGGTATTCAGAAAATTATACTTGGGGATGCAAAATGGTAGCATAAATATGAAAAACTATCATTAAGAAAAAAGATGAGGAGGCTGGGAATGTGGATTAGTGGGAGAGTGCTTGCCTAGCATTCAAGAGACCCTGGATTTGATTCCTCAGTAACACATACACAGAAAAATCCAGAATTGGTGCTGTGGCTCAAGTAGCCGAGTGATAGAGACAGGGCCCAGGCCTTGAGTTCAGCCCAAGAAATGTCAAAGAGATAACTAAGTAGGTAGTTAGTTACTTAGGTAGGTAGGTATGTAGGTAGGTAGGTAGGTAGGTAGGTAGGCAGGTAGATAGGTTGGTACATAGATAGATAGATACATAGAAAGAAAAAAGAAAGAAAGAAAGAGAGAAAGGAAAGAAGGAAGGAAGGAAGGAAGAAAGAAAGAAAGAAAGAAAGAAAGAAAGAAAGAAAGAAAGAAAGAAAGAAAGAAAGAAAGAAAGAAAGGTTAATAGATAGATAGATAGATAGATAGATAGATAGATAGATAGATAGATAGATAGATAGATAGATAGATAGATAGATAGAAAAATGATAGATGAATCTGGTCTTGGACTTCAGGAGGAAAGAAGGGAACAATTCCCAGTCATGAGGCTTCTGCAGTGTGCCAGGACACCCGCATCACTTTCACATAACCACAGAGCAGGAAAAATGTCTCTTTCCCACTTCTGAGGCAGCCGAATGCCCCAGAGCCAAGAGGGCAGAGCCAGGTTCTAACTCAGCTGCTTGGAGACAAAAGAGAAATGACTCTGCCTCACCTTGGATTAGGGATTAGCATTAATGATGTGGAGAATGAAGGAAGGAGAAAAGACTGGCAGAGGTAGAAGAAGGGCCTTCAAATCTGATAGATGGAGAGTAAAAAACCCACTCCCTAAGACCAGAGAGCAGGGCTTTTCTTTTTTTTTCTTTTCTTTTTTTTTTTTTAATTTAATTTTATTTTATTTGTGAACATACTGTACAGAGGAGTTACAATTACATGGGCAGGATAATGCGTACATTTCTTACCAAGCATTGCAGCCTCCTCCTTTGTTTACCCTTCACATCCCTTCCCAGCCTCCCCCCTCCCCCCCAATCCCAATCCTTGAGCAGGGCTTTTCTAATCTGTTCCGCCCCTCTCCCTCACTAAACTGGCTCTCTATTGGTAACCTAAAGAGAGCCTGAGGCTCTCTTTACCTGAGGGAGGAAGGTTAGTCATTGTTTGAGGAAGCTGAGAAAAGCCTGACCCTGGTGTAACTCTAACAAATGTTTCAGGTTTCCCCCCATTGCTGGTAGTCCCTGGAATGAATTAAGTGGTTTTGCAACTCCCTTCCCTGTTGAGTGTGTATATTCTGCCTCCTTGTTCTCTTCACCTAGCCTGGCTTTTGAAACTGTTTTCTGTCCTTCAAATACAGTGTTACACTGGAGTTCTTCCTGCTAACTCTGCCAGGGCTTGGATCCTGAGAACTTCATTTGAACCCAGGAAGGGTCAATGGGTCAAGAACACTAAGAACATTTAGAGTAACTTCTCATCACCAAGGGAAAAACAAGAAGGTCTTGAACATCTGACCTTTCAGACCTGGAAGTCAGAGTGTCATAGACTTTCCTGCCCTGGCTGGCTTCAGTGTGATCCTGAGACCTCAGCCTCCTGAGTTAGGGTGATGGGCAAGGGCTACTGGTGCTCTGCTAAATTCAGATGAGTAATGACATTGACAATACAAGTCAACTGCTTATCACAAAGGGTTTGGGGAGCATATTAAGCCTTTCAACATTGGACTTTTCAGAACCCTGTGGAAACAAGGTTACAATGCTAGAGTCTGTGAGGCTGGACATATGGATCTGCTACACTTAAGCCTGGAGGTCTGACTCCTATTCTGGTGTATATCAGCATTGATTTTCCAGAGAATGTTCTCGTAATTAGCAAATAGGAAAAGTACTTTGATTAACCCTCAATTTTTTTCCAGTTGTGTGTCTTGTATCAACCCTGGGCACTGTCTCTGAGCAATTCAGTCAAGTCTAACTCTCTACCACTTGAGACACAGCTCCACGTGGAATTTTTTAGTGGTTCATTGGAGATAAGAGTCTAACAGGCTTTTCTTGCCTAGGCTGTCTTTGAACTGTGGTCTTCAAATCTCAGCCTCATGAGAAGGTAGTTTTCCAGGTGTGAGCCACCAGCGTCTGGCCTATTGTTTTTGACAGTCCTGGGGATTGTTTTTCTCAAGGCTAGCACTCTACCACTTGAGCCACTCCACTGCGTCTGGCTATTTCTGAGTATGTGGCACTGAGGATTCAAACCCTGGTATTCATGCATGTTGAGTGAGCTCTTTAGCACTAAGCCACATTTCTAGCCTCCCCCTTACAATTTTATCCTACAACTTGCCAAAAGGCTTCTCAGTATAAATCATCTAATGACATCCCTATAGGAAGGTGTCCAAAGATAAATAAGACAAAGCTCATTCTTGGGAGAGACTCTAAACGTGGGAAGACTGGGACAAATGCCTCCATTTAATTATGTATCATGTTTCAACACAAAAAGTTTTAATGATAAATGAGTCAATGTCCTAAATTATTGTGTATAATTTTATAATACATGTGCAAAATGTAAATGGGAACGATAATATAAATAAAATAAACAATAAAAATGAATCAAATAAAAAATAAAAAGAAATACAAAATCAATAATGAAAATAATAACATGTAATAAACATACATATGTAAGTATATATCATATATTACACATGTATAGAAATATCTTTTCCATTGCAGGGCCTTCATTCAGGCCATGGGAACTCTAGCCTGAATTTCTTTTCCTCAAGGACAGTAAATTTTTCCTTCACCCATGGTACAAAAGAGTTACCTGGACGGTGAGATCAAATCCCAACAATGGTAGAAATACTGGCCCCAGTTCCAAGACATTGACTTAATCTTTTAATGGAAGCAGTTATATTTGTTCAGTTCCATACTGAACATTAAATAAAAAGCAGTGTAGAATTTTGTACATCTATTCAGACATCCTCCCCTTACTCCCAAAGTGCTTCTGGGAGTACAACATGGTTTCTTTTTGGTATGTTTTTTACTGTAAAAATGTTGTACAGAATGGTCACAGTTACATGAGCAAGGTCATGAGAATATTTCCTATTGTGCATTGTTACCTTCTCCTTTGTTTCTCCCCTACCATACTTTGTTTACCTCCCATCTCCACAACTACTCCCCCTACCAAGCTCAGTGACTTAATTTTTTAGTTTTGGCTTGGCACGGGGTTTGAACTCAAGTAGTAGCAAATCTGCACTTTCCCTCACATTGCTACAAGTTCCTGAGTTCAAATTGCAGTACAAGTTCCTGAACTCAAATCCTGAGTTCAAAGAAAACTGGCAGAAATTCCAAACCAGACAGCTCCATTTTTTTAAAATTTATTTAAATAATCAATTATTTTTATTTTTTCTCTTTTATGGCTTTTTTAGGGCTTGAACTCAGGTCGTGGCAACGCTGCCTCAGCTTCGATCACCCTAGGCTAGGTGCAGCCTCGGGACCCATACCCAATCCTGGAATCCTAGGTCCAGAGGGCTTGCAGAAAGAAAAAAAAAAGTGGGATGGCACAAAAAGTGTCAAGCTGCAGAGGGATGGGGGTTTAATTATTTTTTTTAATCTTTGCACGGTGACCATCCTGGGTCTGAATGCCATGGCTGCAAAGTACACCTTAATTGCCATTGCTGAGGTCTGGCAGGCTATCAGGGAAGCCATACGCCAACCTGTCAACATAGACCCTGGGTTCAAATCCAGGTCCTGACAAATACCAATGGCAGGAGATCACAAGACACTCATTCCTATGCATAGGAATATCAATTGAAAGAGAAGTTTGTGCATTGGTCAAGCCTAAAATTGGATGCAATAATCCTAGGTCAGTGATTGATCTTAATTTCATGCTTTATTAAGCATGAAAAGAATAGAATTCCTTTAATTGTGGTATAATAAATACCTAAGAGTTAGTAGAAATGTAGTATATGTCATTCAATCATAGATAGGCGACTATGGTGCTTTTTAACAATATATATTTATTTGTATACTACTGTCTGCCTATCCTTGTATCGCTGTTTTGGCCAATACTGGGTCACTATCTCAGCACCTAGGAATCACCTCACAGCTTCATTGGCTAGAGGCTGTTGTGCTCACACTCACCCATTCATGAATTGGACCTGCTAGGCCCTGAGTTCAGATCCCAGCACTACCAAAAATTTAATCTTGGAGTAAGAAGCCAAGTGCGACACCTGTTTTACTCTTCTGGGAGAGTTCTGGGTGTCAGGCATGATGGAGAACACATCTACAAATCTAGATGGTATGTGATAGGATGTAAACAATGTAATACATAGTTAGGATGCATCACAGTCAATAAAATAAACGGTAAATAAATGAAAAAAAATGTAATGTATAACCACACCAAACATAATATAGACTGAACATCTATATGGAAGTTCAATCCTATCTTTAAAATGTATATAAGGAGTACATTTTCCAGGTCTGGGGCTTGAATTCAGGCCTAGGGAATAGGCCTGACTTACTGGTCTTCAAGCAGGGTGAGTCTCCCCTTCTCCGACAGTGCAATAGAGTTACCCAGACCCCGGGTTCAAATTCCAGGACTTGTAGACAAAAAATGGCACACATTCCAAGCCAGGCAGCTTCTTTAGCATTTTTAATATTTTTTAAGTTCACTTCGCCTTTATTTGATACATATTGATTTTATAACATGAGAGTTTTTCAAAAAATGGGTCTAAACTTTTACATTTCAGCATAGCACATTGGTGTTTCTATTTTGACCATCTGCCCTGAAGAGTGAGAATGAAAATAAGGACATCAATTCTCCCTAGAAGGTCGGGACTGTTGAATTTATTTCTATTTAAAGTTATTTCTACAATTATAAACTCTCTGCATTTGTGTCATATGAGTTTTCTTCAGTGCCTACCACGAAATACACTAGGGGAGTCCTCATAGCACAAAAGGTAGGATTTCTGAATAAAACCTCACTTCTGTGAGGACAGTAGGTACTTATAAGCATTTTGGGAATAAACTGGATTGTAAAATGTAAAACGAAAACAATGGGACTGTGATGTAGCTCAGTAGTGGAGTACTTTCCTAAAGAGCATAAGACCCTGGCAGAAAAGTTTCCTAAAGCTCAGAATGTTAGAATTTTATGATCTGCATGAACAAACTTCTTTTTTTGCGGGGGTGGGGGGGGGGAGGTCCTACGGCTTGAACTCAGGGGTTATCCCTGTGCTCTTCAGCTCAAGGCAAGTGATCTACTGCTTGAGTTACAGTGCCACTTCGGTTTTCTAGTGGTTTACTGGAGATAAGAGTCTCACAGACTTTTCTGCCTGGGCTGACTTTGAACTGCCGAACTTAGATCACAGCCTCCTGAGTAGCGAGGAATATAGGCATGAGTCACTGGTGCCAGGCACATGAAAAACATCTTAAAGATTGATTCTGAGAAAAGAAACTTGGAAAACACTTTTAGTATAAATAATTTATAATGCCATGGTTAAGGCACTAATTCAGAAGTATTTATTCATTGGCTGGTTTCTTAGTTTATTTAAATATATATATGCATTATTTATTTATATTTATATATATATTATTAAAAACATAACTTTGAAGTGTACCTAAGAGCATATGTGCTCATGTAAAGTTATACAAATGAAAAAGCTTCATTTTTCTTTTCAGTTTGGTTGGTACCATAAATTAGGTGGGATTTGTGTATTGTTTTGTTCTCTGTTCCCCTTACCCCCTCTCCTCACATTTGAACTCAGCTTGCTCTTTCTTGGCTTCGTTGTTCATAGCTGATTTTCTACCACTTCAGCTATACCTGTAGCCTGGCATTTTGCCAGTTAATTGGAGATGATGTCTCTCAGGCTTTTCTGCCTTCATTGGCTTTGAAATTTTATCTTCCAGTTCTCAGCCTCCTGAGTAGCTAGGATTAAAGATGTGAGCCACTGGGGTGCCTAGGGATAAATTAGACTTTGGTTAGTGTATTCTTTGCGTTTTTCTTAGCATGGGATCATCTACTATAGAATTTCTGTGAATGACCTGGGTCTGAAGTAAGATATATAATACATATGCAAATCTGTATAATTTTCATAAGATGTAATAAATTTAATATGTGTTATAAGTGTATTAATAGTCAATAAATATAATGAATTCATAATACATAACATAAATACACTCAATGCAATATGCAGTAAACATAAGTATGTAGATATTAATCACTTCAAATGTGAATGAATATTAATTAACAGGGTGGGGATGGAATTCAGGCCTAGGGAACAGGCTTGAATTGCTTGTATTCAAAGAGGGTGAGTTTCCCCATCCCCCAGAGTGCATTAGATTTTCCCAGACTCCAAGTGCAAATCTCAGGCCGGGCAGAAAAAAACGAGCATGAAATCCAAGCCAGGGAGCACCATTAGTATTTTTAAATTTTTAAAATTCATTTTATTTTATTTTCTATGTATTTCATTTATTTATTTATTTATTTAGCCAAGAATGGGATTTGAACTTAGGTTGTGGCAACTCTGCCTTACCTTCCATCACCCTAGGCTGGGTTTGTGCAGCCTTTGGACCCACAGCCCATCCTGGGATCCTAGGCCTCAGGGCTGACAGGAAAAAAATGAAAATGACAAGGAAACATAGCCACGAATTGCGAACAGTTAGAGGTTTCTCGGTTTTCCTTCCATGCATGGTGACCATCCCGGGTCCAAATGACACGACTGCAACATGTAGGTCACCTGGCATTGCTGTCAGCGGGCTGTCAACAAAGCCATAGGCCAATCTGCACTCCTAGGCCTTGAGTTTGAATCCCTGTCATGCCACTTACAAAGGGCTGGAGAGCGTAAGAAACTATTGCCTGTCCATAAGAACACCAGAGGAATGTGATCAATGTTATGGTTGGATGAGTAGTTTGTCAATTATACTAGCAAAAACTAAATCAAGTATTCACAAGATGTGGATTGATTATAATTTATAGTATATTATGCATTAAAAGAATACATTTTGTATGTGTGTGTGTGTGTATGTGTGTGTGTGTGCGTGAGTTTTATCAGTATTGGGGACTGAACTCAGGCCTGGGCGTTATCCCTCAGCTTTTCAGTTCAGGATTAGGGTGGTACCATGTGAGACACAGTGCCATTCCCGGCTTTTTCTGATCATGTGTTGCTGAGGAATCTAATCCGGGACTCACGCATGCAAGATAAGCACTCTCCCAATGAGCCACCTTCCCATACCCTAAAAGAATACTATTCTACTCACTAAATACTCACTAAATACCTGAGAATCACTAGGAAGGTAGTATATGTCATTGAATAACAGGTAGACATCACTGGCAATATCTAAATATATATTTATTTGTATACCACCGTCTGCATAGAAAGGTATTGCTATTTTGGCCAAACCTGTGTCTCCATCCTAGGTCCTGGGATCCACCTGGCACCTGAATGTGCTAAATTCTGCTGTGCTGACACTCACCCATATATGAATGGGACCTCTAGGTCCTCAGTTCAGTTCCTAGCATTGCTAAAAATGTCTTCCTGGAGTCAGATTGAAAGTATGATACCTGTTTTCCTTTTCTGTGCAAGTGCTGAGTGTCATGTATGATATGTATAATATGTCTGCAAAGCTAAATGCTATGGAATAGATTTGAATGAATGTAATAAATGTGATAGGTGCACTCACAGTGACCTAGCCTGATATTGTAGTCTTGAAGGATGGTGAGCTTCCCTTTCCTCCACAGTGCTACAGATTTACCCAGACCTGAGTTGGAAACCCAGCAGTGGTAGAAAAATCATGCCAGTTCTGAGCCAGGGTGCTTTATAAGTATTATTATTGTTATTATTATTTGCCAAGGAAGGGATTTGAACTCAGTTCGTGGTAACTCTGCCTCAGCTTTAATAACCTCAGGGTGACAGGCTGCTATGGGCCCATAGCCAATCCTGGTTTCCTAGGCCTTGAAGTCTTTCAGGAAAACACAAACACACACACACACACACACAGAAAAAAAGCCGCGGGATGGATTTTTTACATTTTTTTTCCTTTCTATGGTGACCATCCTGGGTCTGAATGACACGTCTACAAAGGGTACTTCACCATGCATTGGCGAAGGCTAGTGGGGTATCAGGGAAGCCATAGGCCCATGCAGCAATGTAGGCCCTGAGTTCAACTGCTGGTCCTGATACCTACCAATCGGGGGATTTCCCAAGAGACTCATTCCTATGCATCGGAATACCGATGGAATGTTAGCAAACTATGATTGAGAAGTTCCTGCATGCATTGGTCTAGTCTAAAATTAGACACATTGATCTTATTGAATAGTTTATTAAGCATGAAATGAATCCTATTCCTTCAATGGTGCATAATAACTACCTAAGAGTTGTTAAGAACGTAGTTGATGTCATTGAATCCTAGGTAGATGTCTCTGGCACTCTATATAAATATATATTTATTGGTATACTACCACTTGCCTATCCATGTATGGCTATTTTGTCCACCCCTGTGGCTCGATGTCAGGGTCTGGGAACTGCCTGGCAGTTTCCTGGACTAGAGGTTGCCATTTTGACACACCCATTCATGAATTGGTTCTGCTAGGCCCTGAGTTCAGATCCCAGCACTGCCAACAATTGGATCGTGGAGTAAGAAGCCAAGTGTGACACCTGTTTTCCTTTGCTCTGAGCGTCAGACATGATAGAGAACACGTCTACAAATCTAGATACTATGTGACAGGATGTCATCAAAATAATAAATGGAATGCGTGTTATCACAGTCAATAAAATAAATGGTAAATAAATGAATAAAACAGAAATACAATAAATAACCACAACAAACAGGATAGTACTGAACATCTATAAGTAAGTACAAATCTTATCATTACAATATATATAAATAGTAAGTTTCCCAGAGCTGGGGCTTGAATTCAAACCTAGGGAGCAAGCCTGACTTTCTTGACTTCAAGCACGGTGAGCTTCTCCTTTGTCCACAGTGCTGCAAAGTTACCCAGACCCGAGTTCAAATACAAAGCCTGGCAGAAAAAACGGCACCAATTGCAAGCCAGGGAGATTATCTATCTATCTATCTATCTATCTATCTATCTATCTATCTATCTATCTATCTATCTATCTATCTATCTATCTATCTATCTATCTATTTTGTGCGATGCAAGGTCTTGAACTCAGGTCATGGCAACTCTGCCTCAGCTTCTATCACACTTGTCTGGGGTGCAGCCACTGGAACCAGAGGCAATCCTGGGATCTTAGACCTCCAGGCCTTGTGGAGGGGAAAAATGCACAGAGAAGAAGCGGTGGGATGAAGTTTTAACATTTTGCACCATGACCATTTGGGTCTGAATGACATGGCTCCAAAGGTTACTTCACCTTGTATTGCTGAAGGCTGGCAGGGTATTGGGGAAGACATAGTCCTGCAGGGCAATATAAGCCTAGAGTCAAATCCAAGTCATATCACTTCCAGATGGTGGGAGATCCTAAGAGACTCATTCCCATTTGTAAGAATAATGATTGAATATTTTTTTAATTTAATTTAATTTTATTTTTGAACATACTGTACAGAGGGGTTACAATTACATGGGCAGGATAATGCGTACATTTCTTACCAAGCATTGCAGGCTCCTCCCTTTGTTTACCCTTCACATCCCTTTCCAGCCTCCTCCCCCCATTGCAATCCTTCTCCTTTCCTCCCACCCCCACACCGACGTTGTAAAGCTCGTTTTGGACATGACAACTTGTACTTCTCATTGTTGCAACAGGTACACCTGTATCCTTAAACGACTTGTTTTTCCCCATCTCCTCCACAAGTTATACTGACATCAAATATACTGAAAGCAGGGGTTATACTGTGGGGGAGGGACATACAAAGCAACAAAGAAATAATCTTATAAATGCATTAGAAACACATGCATGAATGAAAAAAACATTAAAATACATATCTAAGGGTTCATTTTCCTAACATCACATTATCTGACCTTTTCCGCTTGACTCATACATATACTAGATATTGCAAATAAGGGAAACCATGGGACCTATGTTTCTTTAGACCTGGCTTACTTCACTTAATATAATTTTTTCCAAGTTTTCCCATTTCCTAACAAATGTGGCAATGTCATTCTTTCTGATGGAGGCATAGAATTCCATTGTGTATATATACCACATTTTCTTGATCCATTCATAATGATTGAATATTGTAAGTGTCACGGTTGAATGAGTTGCTCATGAATGATACTCGTATAAAATTAGACATTATGATTTCAGTAGGCTGATTGATTTTATTTAATATGAAGCATTAAAAGACTACTATTTCTGGAACTGGTGCTGTGGCTCAAGTGGTAGAGTGCTCGCTTTGGGCTGAAGAGTGCAGGGACAGCGCCCAAGCCCAGAGTTCAAGCCCCATGACTGACAAAAAAACAAAGGTTTCTCTTTTTAAAAACACTACTATTTCTTACAGGGACACATTAATTTCAGGACACTGATTTACTTAATTGTTTATTAAGGATTAAAAAAATAACATTAATTATATGGAGGCATAATAAATACCCAAGAATTGTTTGGAATGTAGTCTATATAACTGAATAATGGATAGACATCTCTGGCACATAATAAAGATATATATTTATTAGCATACTACCATCTGTGTGTCAATCTGTTCTTATTTTGTCAACACCTGGGGCTCAATCTCAGGTCCTGGGAAATGCCTGTCAGCTCAGTTTGCCCCAGTATGGCATGCTGACACTCAATCATTCATGAATTTGGCCCTGTAGGCCATGAGTTCAGATGCCAGCACTGGCAAACAAGGAATCGTGGAGTAAGAAGCAGATGGTGACACATGTTTTCCTTTTCTGTGAAAGTCCTGTGTGTCAGGTATGCAATGGAGTACATATGCAGACCTATATCTTATGTAATCAATATTCTATGTGCCATAATAATCAATAAAATAAATGGTCACTACATGAACAAAACAAAAAATAAAATGAATAACTACATTAAATCCAATATAGAGTCAATATATGTATATAAATATAAATCATATATTTAAAATGTACACAAATAAGATGTTTTCTAGTGGTGGGGATCAATTTCAGGCCTAAGGAACAGACTTGAATTTCTTGACTTCAAAAAAGCAAGCCTCCCCTTGCTACACAGTGCAACAGATTTACCCAGACCATGAGTTCCAATGTCAGTTCTGGCAGAAAAAAATGGCATCTCTATGCTATGGGATGCCCAATTCTTAGGTATTTCATTATTTCTCCATTTAATGAATGTAATTTTTTAAATGCTTCATAAAGTATTGATTAAAATCAATCAGTGTCCTAGAATATAATTGTGTATAATTTTATCCTAGAATCATTCAAAAACTGTCCATTCAATCATGATATACATCACATTCCATTGGTATTCATATGGATAGAAATGAGTTTTTAGGATCTTCTGCCATTTGGAGGTGGCAGGACCAGGATTCAAATTGTGGGCTCTAGCTCCCACTACTTAAATCCGAAGATAGGGAACTCACCAGTCTGTTCAAGAACATCATCAAGACCAATAATTAAGCAGGCACCAGTGGCTCTCAGCAGTCCTCCATGATACTTACAAGGCTGTGAAAGGAGATTCATGGTCAAAGTCACCCTAGGCTGGAAAGTACTTGAGACCCCTGTCCAACTTCAGTGTCAACAAAGCCAGAAGTAGAGCCAGTGGTAGAAGGGTAGCCTTGAGCAAAAGCAGCTCACCAACTGTGCCTAGGTCCTGAGTTCAATGTCCGGGACTGGCAACAAACAGGCATACACACAAAAATCTGTGCAGCTATACGGCTAAAGCAGGTCTCCCTCTTGTTCACAACTGGATTGGACAGAGTTCCCTGGGAAAGGGGCTGCTGTCATCTTGACTCTGCCCATTCTGCCTGCATCACAGGATACCAGCCATACCCCCATTCTTTTATGGTTCTTTCTGACCAATGGGATACAAGAATCGTGGCCACCCACATTCCATGCTGCCCTGTAGCACAAGGATTCCCTCTGTTGGTTGACACCACTACCAGCAGTTGAGGAAGGTAGAGGTAACTGAGTGGTAAACAAGAGACTCAAGGCGAATTTGGAGTACAATAGGAAATTGACAACCTAGTCAGAGAGTGGGAGAATAGAGGATTTCCCAGAGCTTGGGAATGTGGCCAGCCCATCTTTCCCATCCCAGAGCTCAGATGTCTGAAACAACAAGACTCCATGAGAGAGCTGTGGGCAACAAACTACTGCCAGAACACCAGCAGAAGAAATCCTCCCATCAGACCTTCAGCATTCAAGAAAACAAAGAATACATAAAAGGGAAGGATGCCAAAGACAAATACCTCTGGGAAGGGTGATTCAACCGAGAGTCTGGCCAAAGGTGATGCTGACCACTGGCCTCCCCTGCCTTTGGACACAGTCACAGCCACCAGGATCCAGAATGTCAAGGGTCCCGATAGCACCAAGAATATGCAGAGGTGCTAGCGACATGTGGTGCCTGCCCTGGACCACAGCAAAAGGAGAAACCAGTGCTCTATGCCAAGATCAAACCACTGAAACAGGAAAAGACAGACCTGCAGGATTGACGAGAGAAAGAGAAGGGGAAGGTAGCCAAAGTACACAAAGCACCAAAAACAGAGCTAGACATCCACAAGCCACCCATATAGAGGTTGGTTTTGGCAGAAAGTGATTTACAATCAGCACCAGCCCACATGCAGCTCATGGCCCATGACAGCGAAATGGAGCATGAAGCTCTCACCAGCTGCCTACAGGCCGCAGAGCAGCGCATGGCAGAGCTGGAGATGGTGGCTTCTGTGGTTACTACTTACAGAAGGTGGCCGAAATGTTCAAACAGCTAAATGATGTAACACTTCAGCTCAAGAAAAAGAAGAGAAGCTTCTATGACCTGCAGCAAGTGAACACAGAATTTTAGGAGAAGGTGTAAGCATTCTGGACATAGAGGAGCAACAGGAAGAACAGAATCTGAAAGTTCCAACAAGTGCTGGAGGGGTGTGAGGTACTAAAGAGACTTCAGGACAACCTGAGTTGAATGGTGTCTGCAGCGAATCTGGAGACAGACACCTTCTCGCAGAACCTGAGCATTGAGAGGTCCACGCAGAAGGAGGAGCCCTGGTTGCAGACCGAGCAGGTGAACCAACTGACAGAGGAAAAGGAGTGAGGATGAAGATAGGTGCTGCACCTAGAGAATGAGCTGGAGGAACTGAGAAGGAAGCTGGCAAAGCCATGGCCCTCTGTGGGTCCATCTCAGGAGGAGCAGCACCTGCGGGTCCACACCTGCTGCACGCAGATGGGCTTGAAAAACCTGGAGAAACAACTTCACATCCAGGTACAGGAAAACTAGAATCTCAGTCTCCAGAATGCAGAGCAGCAGGAGCAACTGGGAAGATTGGAGGAGAAAACCAAGGATCCGCAGGACATCCCCGAGACCTCATGATGTGCATGCGTGTGAAACCCACAGCTGGAGGAACAGCTGGCTTTGCTGCGGGACGCTCTCCACAGGGTTAGCAGTGAGAAGGAGGAGCTCACCAGCATCGTGGACTCAGAGCAGCAGGTGAAGAAACATCTACGGGAACAGCTGTACTGCTCAGAGTAGAAGATAGAGGAAGGGAAAGAGGTGGCTGAGAGAGAGAGCCAAGCGACTCGGGAGATCCAGGAGCAGCAGGAGCAGTCCCTGGCCCAGCTTCAGGAGCTCAGAGTCACCTGTGAGCAGCACATTGCCTCCAATGAGCAGCTGTGCTCCAAGAGGTAGGTCCTGCAGTAGCACCTGCAGAGGCAGACCCAGCTGTTGGAGCAGCTGAAACAAGTGCAGGTTCCGACCAACTGGGTGGACTAGATGGTGACCCCAAAGTGGCAGGACAGTTTCAAATGCCTGGAGATGATCAGTCCACAGGAGGAGCGCCTGCAGGCCCAGCTGAGCTTCCTGGCTTTCCCTGGGGAAGGAGAAGCTGTGAACCCTGGAGAAGCAAAAGCTGAGGAAGCGACTCTCCTCGATGTGCCCATGGCAGAGAATGGAGATGTCCCCCAAACTCAGAGGGAGGTGGCACTGTTAGCACTCTCGGAGGCTGAGATCCACCGGGGGATACTCCTGCCACAGGAGTGGCGGGACTAATGCAGGCACTACCCCCTCCCACCGACAGCTCAGTGCCAGATAGACCTGGAGCCACCGATCCCCTGCCCCATGAGCTGCCACCACAGCATGTGTGAGGATGGCAAGTGGGACACGTGGGCATCTGAGAAGAAAATCTTCTTCATCCACAACCTGCCTGATAAGGTCGACTTCCAGAGTCCTGCAGATGAGCTACACCATTGATGCAACCAGCTTTCGGCACATATCTGCACCATACAGGAGTCCCTCCTGACATGTAAAGGAGAGATGTTCATTCTGGATCAGCTGTGTCAGGAGAAAGCCGAGTGCATGTGCCAGCTGTCCCAGGAGAAGATGAAGAGTAGATAGCTGCAAGAGCTTCTGTCACTCCTACACGGGGCTCCAGATGCCAACACAGGCTGAGCTCCCCACCAGTGCAGTTGTTTCAGAGGCCTCAGGCTCCTGGGTGGTCAAAATCAGGGAGAAGCAGAAAGGTTTTGAAGAATTGCAACTTCAGGATAGTGTGGAAACTGCAAGAGGAGAGGTCAAGGTTCCCTGCCCCGTACAGGACTCCCCCACAGAGCATGTCCTGCTGCAGATCCCCACATCCAGAACTTCCCACAGCTGGTGCGCTCAGGCTTGCTGTGCTCTGTCCCTTTTTTCTGTAGACAGATGGGGATGATGACTCCCTATGTGACTTACTGAGTCCCAAAATCCTCAGCAGCCACCAGAACTAGGTGGCCAGGTGGGCTTCTCTAGGCCTCCATCTGCCTGGTGATAGGAAGGGTAAACTATGGGCCTGGTGGAGCAGAGGCTGCTTCGAGGAGGCCCAACTTCCAGGAACATCTAATGGCCCATTGGTGGCCAGGGAAGAGGCCCATGTTATGCTTATCAAAAAGAATAAATCATTTCCAAAGGGGAAAAAAAGCCTCCACAAACATTTGTTCTTCCAGTTATGGGGCTTGAACTAAGGGCCTGTCCACTGTCCTTGAGCTCTATTTGATCAAGGCTGGTGGTCTACAAGTTGAGCCCCACCTCCCCTTCCAGCTTTTTCTTTGTGGAATCGAACCCAGGGCTTCAGGCTTGCTAGGCGACCACTCTATCACTGAGCCACATTCTCAGCTAGGATGATCTCCTGTCCCCAAACCCATATGGCTATTCCTCAGATAAATAGGAAGTAGGGGCTAGGATGAATACGAAACACAAGTCTGGTTCACATGGAAATATTTCCCTGCCTCCTCTTCGACAACCTTATTTAAAGTTTCTCTTTTACTATTGAGGGATGAGAGAGGGAGAGGGACATCTGAGAGAGGAGTACCAAGAACAGTGGCCCCCTGAGCCCCACAGCCTCCCCCACACAAGTCGTCTTACAGATTTCCATCTTACCTGACTCAGTGTTGTATCTACACTGTCTCCCTACTCCTGCAAGGCTCAGAATGAAATAAATGTCAGCCCTGGCCTCAGCCCACACCCAGGGTAGATGCTCCTAGTCCCAAACTGACTTCTATCTCTGACTTCCCAGAGTTAGGCTGGACCCACCACTCACCACTGTGTTGGTGTCAATGATCTCATGGATGGATTTCAGGAAGACGTTCTATGGCAAAGAGCAGAAGCAGCAGGGTGATCAGGGAGGAAGGACCCGGGGCAATTGGTCTGGGATCTTCCTCCTTGGAGCCCTCCTGTCAAGCCAGAGCCATCCTGACCCAAAGCACGGCCAAGGCCAGGGGGTGGAGAAGACAGAGGAGCACGGGACTAGAGGAGGTACTGTTTTATCTTGGTGCACTTGAAATTTCCAATATTTGGCCCATGCCAATCCCAAAGCCAACATGCAATGCCTCTCCTTGTTGTTATTGTCCATGAGCATTGTCCCTGAGCTCTTTTTCTCAAGGCTTGCACTCTACCACTTTAGCCAAGGGACACTTCTTGTTTTCTGATGGTTCATCGAGGATAAGAGTCTCACACAATTTCTTTCCCAAGCTGGCTTGGAAGCCAGATCTCACCTTCCTGAGTAGCTAGGATGTCAGGCGTGAGCCACAAGTGCCCAGCATGTGATGCCTTTTTAAAGGATCTTGGCGAGTCTGTAAAAGGAACCCCAAAGGCCTGGATAGACCAATACCCAATCAAGGAACTGGGATTGGGGAAGGCTGACATTCTAGCCATTCTGTTCCCCAAAATTATAGATGTCAGGTGGTGTTGGATGCATCGAACTCATAGGCCAACAACCACCAGACTTAGTGGGAAAAAGGTAGAGGATACCCAAAGGTTACAGTGTA
Organism: Dipodomys spectabilis; assembly: GCF_019054845.1. Lineage (NCBI taxonomy): Eukaryota > Metazoa > Chordata > Mammalia > Rodentia > Heteromyidae > Dipodomys > Dipodomys spectabilis. The sequence continues at coordinate 179,494 of NW_024871337.1, forward strand.
GAAATCTCTGATTTTGCATGCATATGGGTTGTGTGTGTGTGTGTGTGTGTGTGTGTGTGTGTGTGTGTGTGTGTGTGTGTGTTTACCAAGGGTTGAAGAGCCTAGGTGGTAAACTTCAGCTTCTTGCACAAGTTTGGTGCTCTAACACTTGAACTATAGTATTACTTCTTCCCAGCTTTTTGGTGATTCTTTGGAGATAAGAGTATGCCCAGGCTAGGTTTGAATCTTGATTGATCCTCCAGTGTCAGCCTTGAGTAGCTAGGATTATAGGCATGAGAAACTGACATCCAGCTGCATGGATATCTTTTCATTCTGTTCTAACAGCTGTCTACTTGCCTTGGCCTAGATCGCTGACCTCTACATCAGCTCCCAGCCGCCACTGACTGTATGGAGACCATAATGCTCAAACTTGTCAGTGCATCCTATTTCTTTGTCCTCAGGGGCGGGTATGTCTCCTCTGAAGCTAGGAGGGGTAGGGGAAAGGGTAGGAGGGATAGCTGTAGATGGGTGCTCGGCTTGCAAACAGGTACTCTGTTTTATCCAAGAAGGAAAGCGTGCCCAGATGCTAAGGGCTCATGCTCTCATATTCCTAGCTCGTTCAGCAGGCTGAGGTTGGAGGATTAACATTCAGATGCAGCCCAGCAAGAATTGTCTGTGAGACTCTCCTCTCCCAAGAACCAACTGAAACCTGGAAGAAAAGCTCTGGCTTAAGTGGTAGAGTGGTATTCTTGAATGAAAAAACTGAGGGACAGAGCACGGGCCCTGGATTCAAGCCCTACTACCAAGATGCACTCATGCGCACGCACACACACACACACACACACACACACACACACACACAGAGGAAGGTACTAATGATAAGCTGAGCTAGAACTGGGGGCAGTCCTGAGGCATAATCATAGTAAACTCTCAAGCCACATCAGTTGTTTCTCCTTAAGTCCTTCTTGGGCTGAGGGGTCTGGGCTATGGCAGTAAGTTCCATGGAACCTGCCCCTCCATCCCAGCACGGGGACATAAACCAAGGGAAGGACACTATGGATGCTCCTTTGTAGTTGTCCCATGATTGCAGACCTTCATCTGCCCCTGAACACTGGTGAGTTAAGCAGGGCTCTGAGTCACTGGACTCCTGGAATATAGTGACTGTACAAGCAGCAGCCAGCCTGCTTTTGTTCCTCAGCCTACAAGTCTTTCATAAGCCCAACTCAAAACCTGCCCAAGGTGTGCCTGACAAATTCACATTCTTGTAATTCCCTTGTGAGCTGGCGTTAACTGGTCTACCCCTTCTGGCCCAGAACCGTGATCTGAGACGTCGATTTAGTGCTCAGATCCACACTGCACTCATGACAGATGCCCTTCTGATGACCGGCAGATGACCTGCATGCCACAAGGTTTGATCCTTTTCTGGTACTGTGTCCTGCTCTGTAGGCAAAGGCCTTCAAGGAGGCTGCTCTCAAGACTTGTAGGACACATAGACATTGGAAGACCATCAGGAGCCCACTGGAAAGTACATGCTAGAGCCACAACATGAGGTCAAAGCAGGCCAGGAATTGGTCATGGGGCTCTAAGTCTGGGCCTGGGCATCATCTCTCAGCTCTTCAGCTTAGCACTTCAGCCACATCACCACTTCTGGTTTTCTGGTGGATCTTTGGAGATCAGAGTCTCCCGGACATTCCTGACCAAGCTGGCTTTGAACGGCAATCCTCACATCTCAGCCTCCTGAGGTGCTAGGAGGACCAGCATAAGCAACCCATGCCAGGCTGATCTGGCCATTAACCACAGTGGACTGGGAGCTCCTGAAAGCTTTTCTTTATTTTTTAGGTGCCAGTACTGGGGCCTGAACTCAGGGTCTGGCCTGTAGTCTCTTAAGGTTTTCTCTCAATGAGGACATGCTACCACTTGAGCCACAGCTCCATTTCTGGCTTTTGTTAGTTTATGGGCAAGAAAGTCTCACTAACTTTCTTCCCTTGAGATGGCTTTGACCCACGATCTCTGATCTCAGTCTCCTGAGTAGCTAGGATTTATGGGGGTTGAACCACTGGTGGCATTGGGCTAGAAGCTTTTCTTAAGCAAGAGTTCTTCCCTGCATTTGCCCTGACTCCTCCATGCAAAGAGGGCCTGAGGGTCAGGAGCTGAGAAAAATAGGCTTCCAGCCACAGAAATTGGCTGGGGTCTTTGGTGAAATGTCAAGCTAATCTTTCCCTGGGCCTCATTCTGGGACCCCACCCTCTGCCCTACTTGTTACTCAAGGTGTCATTCCAATGGTTTGCATTCGAAGTAAACTTCCCAGGCCTGGAATTCGAATGCTAGGACTACCACCCACAAATGGAAGGAGATCCTGACAAACTCATTCCTATTCATGTGAATGCTAATGGAATGTTATGAAAGTAATAATTAAATTTGCAGTTAATTTATGATTCTATTTTAGAATGCCACACAAAAATTACTGAATTTATATCTTCCATTCTAGCACCATGGTATGATTAAGGATATTGACTAATTTTTTACTAATGATTTTTTAAGTATTAGATGATGATACTGAAGTGAACCCGTCGCAGGACCCCCACCAAAGAGACCACCGAAAGTCAGACGTTCCAAAATGCAAAAGCAAGGCTTTATTCAGTCGGGCTGCAGCTTGGCTCTCTTCCTACACACTGACACAGCGGAGCTTAGGAGGAAGCCCCGAGCTGGAATTTCATAGGGCTTATAAAGGCAAAAACCACAAAGTTACAGTAAACAGATGTGTTAACAAGACATTCTAGGGTGATAAGTGTTGATAGGGGGTGATCCGGGTGATCAGACCATTTGGGCTAGGGCAATAACGGGCAGGGGTTATCAAAATATTTGGCTAGGGCAATAAAAGGCAGTGGGTTATTAGACCATTTGGGCTAAGGCAATAAAGGGCAGCGGGTTATCTGTGAAGCAAGGGAAGTTTGTGGCCACAGATAACTCTGTTCTTTGGATTTATGTGAACTCTGGTTAAGTTCAACATGGACAGGTCAGTTCCTGGAATTTATGTTTGCTCTGGGTCACTCATAATTTAACATAAAGGACAGAATGGCTGCTGCCTCAAAATGGAGTTAATTCAAATCTTCAATACTTCCATTCATTAAATGGAAGCATAATTTAATAACTAATAATTTGTAATAATATATAATTTAATAATATCCTCACATTCCCTTTGTCAGTACATATATTTATATATATTATATGAATATAATATATAATATATATTATATATAAATATATATATAATATATATATTTGGTGTTACTGTGGCTTGATCACAGGTCCTCGGAACTTCCTGGCAGCTGAGTTTTCTGGAGGCTGGTGTGCTAAGACTGTGATCCCATTTATGGATTGGGCATTGTAGGTCGTGAGTTGAAATCCCAGCATGGCCAATAATGTATTCATGGAGTAAGAAGCCAATTTTGACACATTTTTTTCCTTCTCTGTGCAAGTCCAGGGTCTCAGTATATGTGATATGATGTAATAAAATAAATGATTTATGTGTAATAATACTAAATAAATAAGGGTAATTAATGTCATATGGCGTAAACCCATGTATGTAAATAAATCTCATATATGAGTATTAATTTTCCAGTACTGGGGCTTCAATTCAGGCCCTTGGAACTTTTCCCAACTTCTTGTCTTCAAGGACGGCGATCTTCCCCTTCACCCACAGTGCCACAGAGTTACCCAGACTCTGAGTTTAAATGCCAGGCCTGCCAGTATAATGGTGTAAATACCAAACCTAGGCCATATTATTATTGTTATTGTTGTTGTTGTTGTTGTAATCATTATGATTATTATTTGGTTTTAGGCCAAGCACCGAGCTTGAACTCAGGTCTTGGCATCTCTGCCAAAGCCGATCCTGGGATGCTAGGTCCTGTGTTCAAATCTCAGGGCTGGCAAAAAAAAAAAATAAAAGGAAAAGGATAAAACTGAGAAGTTCAATCAGATGATTTCACTTTTTTTCCCTTTGTATTGCACCATCCTGAGTCTAAATAACAATGCCCAGACAATGTACATGACCTTACATTGCTGATGTTTGGCTGGCTTTTAGGGAAGCAAAACCGAAATTGGCAACTTAGGCCTGGAGGTTGAATCCCGGGACTGCCACTAATGAATGGCTGGTGGGAGATTCTAAGAAACGCTCCAAAAGACATCTGTACAAATGGAATTTTGTAAAAGTAACAATTACATTAGTAGTTAGTGTACGATTATATTATAAAATTATACACAACAGGTATACTACATTGACTAATTTTCAATTAATACTTTATTATGTATTCAATCATGATACTTAAACAAGGAAGGAATAATTTAATTGGCAATATTTGATAGAAATATATATGCAATTTCATAATTTACAGACATCTCTTGTTAAATCTATGTATCTATCTATCTATCTATCTATCTACCAATCTACACATTTATCTGTTTATACAATTGTCATTACGGGGGCTCAGTGGTAGAGTGCTTGCCTAGTAAGTAGGAAGCCCTGGGTTCAATTACTCACTACCATTTGCATAGAAAAATCCAGAAGTTGTGCTGTAGCTCAAACACTAGAGCACTAGCTTTGAGCATAAAGGCTTAGGGACTGTGTCTAGACCCTTACTCAAGATCCAGGATGGGCAACAATACAAAAAAAAAGGAAATGATAGAATGCTCTGACTGCAACTATATAAGGATAGGGCTGCAAATACATCTTCACAGAGCAAGCTGGGAGTCTAGTGCTGACACTTGCCATCTAACCTGAATTAGCTAGAAGTAAACTGCTGCAACCCAGTTCTATGGACTAGATGTTGCTGGCTTTCTCACCCCTGTCATCCAAGATACTCAGGGGCTGAGATCTGACACTGGTGGGTTTAAAACCCAGCCGAGGCAGGAAGTCTACGAAACTCTGAGCTGTAGCTCAAAGTGGTAGAGTTCTAGCCTGAGCAAAAGACCTTAGGACAGTACCCCCAACATTTCAGTGCAATCCCCGTGGTTGACTCCCCCCCAAAAAAACTCACCCTTCTAAAATCCAAATTTGGACTGTTTGTGAAGTGTTTCTGAAAGAATGGTGATACTGATGAAAGCACCCTAATTCTAATGACATTATGTGGGATAAAGCTATGTGATGAGTCTTTCATGAGTTGTTGTGTGCTGAACCCTTCATGGGGTGCATTTTTTCATCTGGTTCTTGTAAGAGCTCCACAAGTAAGATGATTATGCAGATGGGAAACTTGTGGCCCCATTTCATGGCCAAAATTTTGTATGTACCTAACTCTAGTGAGTTGTCTCCTGCAGACAATTGTTTTGGTTTATGTTTCTTGGTCATGAACCTTGAACTCAAGGCCTAGACACTGACACTTACCTGTGGGAATCATGGGTAGCGCCCTACCACATGGAGCCAAGGACCCCCTTGCAACAGAGTGTTACAGTCTAGGCATGTAGTAGCTGAGGTCTGTCATCCTGTCTACTCAGGAAGCTGAGATCTGACGATCTGGGTTCAAAACTATCCCAGACACAAAAGGTCCCATGAGTCTTTTATCTCCTATTCACTACTTAGAAACTTGAAGTGGAATCTAGTTGCTGCTGAATCGTGCCTGTCATCCTAGGTACTCAGGATGCTGAGTGCTGAGGATCACGGTCCAAAGCCAGCCTGGGCAGGAAATTCCTTGAGACGCTTCTCTTCAGTGACCCACCACAAAACTCAAGGGGTGCTGTTGCTCAAGTGGTAGAGTGATTGGCTTTAGCTAAAGAGCTCAAGGATAGCACCCAGGCCTAGACTTAAATTCCCCCAACTTCCAACAAAAGAAAGAAAGAAACCTGAAATAGAGTGCTGGGAATGTTTCTTAGGAGTAGAGTGCTTTGCATGTATGAATCCCTGGATTTGATTCCTTAATACTACACTAGAAAAAAGCCTGAAGTGGCTGTGTGCCTCAAGTGGTAGAGTGCTATCCTTGTACAGGAGAAACTCAGGTACAGTGTTCAGGTCCTGAGTTGAAGCTCCAGGACAAGTGTATGAACACACATACATGCACACACGCAAACACACACACACACACACACACACACACACACAAACACATACACAGATAACAGAAGTGAATCTGTGACACGAAATGATAAAGCACTGATCTTCTGCTCTGAGCTCATGGTCAGTATCCAGGTCCTGTGTTCGACCCTGAAACACAGCCACCCAGGGCCCAACTAGGAGAGGTCAAAGTTTCAAATCCTCATGAGTTTCACCAGCCCTAAATGACAGGAAGCATAGTGATATTACGTATGTGATTTGATTTAGCAAGCTTCTGGAAACCCAGGGAGGCATCATTGCCAATAATGAATCATTTCATTAGGTTCAGCTCCCTAGTTGTCTGCCAGAAGGACCCTTGAATTAATTGTAGCAGACTGGAACATAGTCTAACAAAGACAGGATAAGTGCAGGGAACTTGGTCTGCCACAGGAGGTGGCACAAATGAAGTCTTCCTGTCACAACAGAGCTCTGGGCAGAGAGATAGATTGAGGTACAAAGAGGCCTTTTTCTCCTGGCCTTCAGAGCCCACCCACACTCCTCACTAATTGGCCTAGAAGGAGTTTTTTGTCACTCAGCTGTACAGGAGTGAGGCCTTTTGTCTGCCTGTTCCAACAATGAGGAAGACTTCTTCCAGCAGTCCCCGATGTGGAGAAAACCTCAGGCTACAATGGGAACAGTGAGAGGAGCCCCGGAAGATGCACTGTCTGAAAACTCTCTGTGCTATGAAATCATTCTATTCAAAGCAAATTTCCTAGCTGGATGCCTTTCATCATAGGGATTCTGGTCCTTCACCAATAGAAATACATGCATGCCACGCCACATACACTTGGTTAAAACTTCTGGAATGAAAGGTTCTGGACAGGAGTGGAGCCTGGCATAGACTCAAGCTCCAGGCATCCCCCAGGAGTTGGTGGAGAACTGGATTCCCTAAAAAAGACAATCTGGTCAGACTTAACCCGTTGTTCTCTGAGAAAGAGAAGTTCCAGTGTGACTGCTGCTCACCACAGTGACCCAGGGCCCAGTGGCAGGATGCCTGCCCTGTGCCCTGACAAGTCCCACCTGGGAGAGCGGTTATCCTGCCTCCAGGCCAGTTCAGGCCTGCCATTGTATACAACAAATCTTGTTTCCTCCTCTAACAAGCAGCTCAGTATCCAACCACCATGGGAACCCAGTCTGAGAGGCACAATGGAGGGGAAGCTGCCGAAGCAAGCGTTTGGAAAGGAGCAGAGATTACAGCAGGCAAAGCAGACATAAAGATGTGTCTGCAAGGAGTCCTTAGCTGGGTTCAGCAAAGAGAGGCCGGCGCAGGTGGGCGGAGCACTTCCATAAAGCTGCCTGTGGTGGATAGATGGCTTCTGATTTGACATCGACAACAGAATAAGGGACTGCAAGTTCAATGAATAGTCTCTGGCCAGAGAAACAAGGTCAAACGCTTAAGTTTCTGCACTTCCAGTGGTTCCTGGTATTTCCAGCTGAGTGGAAATCTTTCTGTGACCAGTGGGTGCCATGCCACCTTCTGCGGAGTCTGCGTGAGAGATCGCGTTGGACAAAGAGCTTTAAGGAAGCATGCCCTCAGGAAGGGGGTGTTGGTTCAAGGCTTCCCATACACTTGCCTGCACCCTTATAGCCTCTACCTTTATTCTTACTATATTCTTCTTGGCTGTACATTCATTGCCTTTATTTTCGTTTTGGCTATTTTTCTATTGATCCGCGAACAGAGCATGTTGTATTTTTCCAGTCCAATAGAGACGGCTTCTCTAACTAATAAACACTAAGGCCAAAGATTAAAAGTGGGCAATGCCCCAATCAATCTATCATCTGATGTGACGGTGCCTCCAGGAACTACAACTTCACAAGCGGTTTTGCAGCTCATGCATAGTAAATATAGAGACTTAAAATTTCCAAATATGTCCAATAGATAAAATCAATGAATTAAACTAAGTTAGAAAGAGTTATCCCAGTAGTTCAGAGAGTTCTAAAAAAGAAAGGACCTCTGATTATAAAAGAAAAAGAAAGATTCTCCCAACAGTTATGATTAAGTTTAGTCCAACTTATGTTATAGGGAATAGATGGTGTTTTCACACAAAATATAAAGTTAGTAACATATTTCCTGAACCAACCAAGAACCATTTCCTTATACAGGAGCTTACAAAGATGAAATTAGTTGGATAAAATTAAAAAGAGTACAATGTAAGTACAGCCCTGTCTTAGGTTTGTTAATTATTAAACATAAAAAGGCTGAATAGATGACGTATTCTATTAAACAATATGCTAGACTTGTTTCACACCACTTAGCTTAAACAGTTGGTGGGATAGTCATCAATTTTCATGTAATTCATCAATGCTTTGCCTTTAAAAAAATTGATTACATGCTTAAATAAACAAGGAATCTATGTCACAATCTCACACTGTATAAAAATGTTAATTCTCCTCAATAAAGATACACTCAGATGCAACTCTTTTGAGGCTGTGTCTGTTTGTCACTTCGCCGACTCCTTTGCCCACCTATCCTGAGATCCCTGTCCCATCAGTCCCAGTGCTCCGGCCGAGCTGGTCCGTCGCACTTGCATACATACATGGAGAGACATGTTGTTACTGGCTTTTTTTTATTCCATGTCCGGGGGTTTTACTATGAGCCTAGGCACTACCCCTGAGTTCTTGTGCTTAAGGTTAGCACTCTGCCCTTGAGCCATAGCCCCATTCATGGGGATTTTTTATTCCTGTAATCCCTCAGAAATAAGAGTGTGGTGGATTTTCCTGTCCTGGCTGAATTCAAACTGGCATTCTCTACCTCTCAGCCTCCTGAAGAGCTAGGATTACAGATAGGATCGACTGACATTTGGCTTTCTTTTCTTCTCATTCTTTCCTTTCATCCTGACAATCTGAAATCTTCACAGTGTAATTTCAATGGCTTGCATTTTGAAGTAAAATACCAAGGCCTGGAGTTGAAGTGCCAGTACTGCCACCTACAATGGAGGGAGATCTTGAGAAAATCATTCCTATCCATGGGAATGCCTAATGAAATATTATAAAAGTAACAATTAAATTTGCAGTTAGTTCATGATTCTCCTATAGAATGCCACACAAAATTATTGAATAATGTCTTCCATTCTAGCACCATGGTATGATTCTCCCAATTAGGGAATACTGACTTCTTTTACATTAATGCTTTAATAAGTATTCAACCATGATACTTCATTAAAAGGAGGCATAATTAAATAACTACCAATTCATAATGTATATAATTTAATATTCTCACATTCTCTCTCTAATATACATAGCAAACTACACATCTATGTATGTATGTATGTATGTATGTATGTATGTATGTATGTATGTATCTATCTATCTATCTATCTATCTATCTATCTATCTATCTATCTATCTATCTATCTATCCAGCACTACTATTGCTTGATCACAGGTCTTCAGAACTGGCTGGCAGTTCAGTTTGCCAAAGGCTTTTGTTTTACAACTGACCCATTCATGATTTGTGCATTGTGGGCTGTGAATTCAAATCCCAGCATGGCCAAAAGTTTATATGTGGAGTCAGAAGCCAATTTTGACCCATTTTTTTTCCTTCTCTGTGAAAGTTGTGGGTCTCAGTATGATGTATAATCCATATGTAAATAATCCATGTGATAAGATGTAATAAATGAAACAAATGTTATATATTAATAGTGCTAAATAAAATAAATAAAAAATAAATAAGGGTAATGTCATAGGGAGTAAACACATGTATGTAAATAGATCTCATATATGAATATTATTTTTTCAAGTGCTGGGGCTTGAATTCAGGCCCTGGAAACTGGTCTGAAATTCTTGTCTTCAACGATGGTGAGTTTCTCCTCCCCTACAGTGCCACAGATTTAATCAGACCTTGAGTTGAAATCCCAGGCCTGCCAGAAAAATGATGCAAATTCCAAGCCAAGGCCTTAATTTTTTTTGACCAGGAACATGCACTGTCTTGAAAGCACTCTCTGTGCTATGACATCATTCTATTCAAAGCAAATTTCTTAGCTGGGTGCTATTCTTCCTAATGACTATGGATGTTCACTGATAGAAATACATGCATATATACACAGACACATGGAATTACTGGCTCTTTCTTTTTGGTGCAGGTCCTGAGCTTGAACTATGAACCTAGAAATTGTCGCTGAGCTCCATTTACACAAGGAATTACTTTATTGTGCCTTAATCCATGATACTTCATTAAATGGAGGCATAATTAAATACCTGCCGCGGACCGGCTCTATCGGGACGATGGAGGACACCTAGTGGAGGAACTGGAATAGGTGGGGAGATGGCAAACAGACAACTCACACACAAGAGGAGTGGATGCTGAGTGCGATTTAATGCAGAGGATAACAAGCTTTTATAGCAAAAGTCTCCATGAGAAAGGGCAAAATGTTGCACAATCTTACTGCAAGGCTTCGTTCTTGGGTATTCACCAGCTGGTCGCCTGATCTTGTTTTTGGATGACGAGCTATGACGATAGGCACTTGTTTTCAGCTTTACCTCTATTTTTAAGAAATACAATGGGTTTCGATGTTTATCACCAATTAACCATTAACCAGAGCATATGGGCAAGGTGTTGAACAGAAAGGCATGAACTCTAGTACTTCATAGTTACTTTTGTTTAGTTTTGTACTTTATACGTTTTAAATCTTTTCTAAGCAATTGTGCTTAGAGGGTTACCAATTTGTGGCCCAAAATCATGATATTCACTATACTTAATTAAATCTGGCCAAATATCAAATTTAAACTCATAGTGTCTTTTCTGTAAACCTTTCACATAATCGTTTACTCTTTTCTATAGAGGCCTTAACTGTCTCATAAGATCTTTCTTGTTCCTTCTTTAATAGTAAGCACCAATGAGGCCTAGATCTAGCAAGTCTCTCAGTAAATGAAAGAGAGTAATAGGAAGTTCTTTCTCCTAAGTAGTTTTCCCAATGGTTGCCATCCTTGTCATATACACCTGTTAAAGGCTGGATCTGGGGGATGTCTTTGGGGTCCTCTAGATAATGGAGGATCCCACCATTTTCCTCTGAAAAGCCATTGCCACCTTTCATCTACCAACCTTTTAGGAATCTTATTTAGCTTTTGGTCTAAATATCCCTCTACATCTTTCTTATCTACAGGATATCTATATGAATCTATTGTATATGTTTTAGAATTAAAGGAATAGCCATACACTCGTTCTGCTCTAGCTGTGCCTACAGCTTCTTGTAAATCTCTTACAAACAATTCCTTCTGCTGAAGTGACATCATGAAACCCCCAATACTTTTATATTTACTTATGACTTGTCTACTAGCCTCCATAAGAGGGGCTTTCAGGGTAGCACTTAACTCTGGTGAGTTAGTCATATTCTCAGGACACTCATCGGATGTTGGAGTAGTCAACACTTTTAAGAAAGAGTCTTGAATAAGGGAACGTTGAGCATGAGTGAGTACAATAAGCAGCAGGAACAGTAAAAGCTTAATAGGCACTCCTATACAGTGAAGAAAAGAAAAACAGGAACAAAAACACATCTTTCCCAGGGGCTTGCCAGCCTTTCCAGGGGGTAGGCCTCTTTGAAGCCCCATTCTCTGAGGTAGACTTCAGTGAAGTCCCATTCTCAGAGATAGGCTTCTATGAAGCCCCATTCTCAGGTCTGAAAGTAGGTTTCCCATGCTAAGCAGACTCCACCGGAGTAGGCGTGGCAAATACCTAATAATTATTAGTAATATATTACTTGTAATTTAGTTATATATAGACATCTCACATTCTATATATTTATATTTAAATGTACAGTGGAATGTACATATACATCTCTATCTCTTTCGCTCTCTCTCTATATATTTATATACATGTATTTGCAGCAATTTACACGTCTATCTATTTATATATTGGCCACTCCTGGGGCTAGAACTCAGGTCTTGGGAACTGCCTGGCATTGAATTTGTTTGAGGCTGCTGTGCTTAAACTGACCCCTTGATGAAATAGACATTCCAGGCACTGAGTTCAAATCCCAGCAGTGCCGAAGTCAAAAGGTGGAGTAAGAAGGCAATGATGACCTGATTTCCTTTCTGTGGAAATATTGTGTCCTAGGTACAATATGTAATATCTATACAAATATATATAGGATATATATTATACACGTATATAAATATTATTTTTGCCAGTTCTAGGGCTGGAATTCACACACTGGGAAATGCTCCGGATTTTTTTTTCTTCTAGGAGGTTAGCTTTCACTTCACCCAGAGCACAATAGAGTTACCCAGTCCGTGAGTTCAAATTCCAGGTATGGCAGATAAAATGGCCCAAACTCCTAGCCAGGACCTTAACTTTTTTGGGGTGGCAGGCACGGAGCTTGTACTATGGTCGCCACAACTCTGCCTCAGCCTTGATTACCCTAGGCTGGGATGCAGCTTTTACACCCACAGATGATCCAGGGGTCCTAGGACCCGAGTTCAACTCCCAGCTCTGGCAAAAAATAAACCAACCAAGATGGAGGAGGAAAAACCAGGAAGTTTTAGACAACAGTTTTACCTTTGTTTCCTTTGCACTGTGACCATCCTGGGTCTCAATGACTCAGCTTAAAAATTGTACATAACCTTGCATGGCTGAAGGCTGTCGGGCTTTCAGTGAAGCCTGAGCCAAACCCAGAAACCAAGGCCCATAGTTTGATCCTAGGACTTCCACCTACTCGTTACTATATATAGGAACAATAATAGAATCTTTGTAATGTACCAGTTGAACTACTAATTAGCTAGTCATTGTAGTATAAGATTGCACACAATAAATATAGGTCTTTGATTAAATTAATTAATACTTTATTAAGTCTCCCATTCTGATTAATTAATGGAGACATAATTTTAGACCAAATAATTCATATTAATAGAATATATAAAAATAAGATATAGACATCACTCTTTATATAGACTTATACATTAGAATCTACATAAATGTCTATCTGTCTCTATAACTTTATTTGTAGATGCATATACATATGTAAATACACACTGCAATCTACATATCTATCTGTTTATATATTGGCCACTCCTAGGGCTTCATCTCAGGTCCTCAAATTTGCCTTGCAAATTCACTTGCGACAGACTGGTGTGCTAGCATTGACCCATTCATGAAGTGGGCCTTCTAGGCCCGGAGTTCAAATCACAGAACTGCCAAAAACTTAATCCTGGTAGAAGAAGCCAATTGTCCCACTTGTTTTCCTTATCAGTGAAAGTCCTGGGTCTCAGGAATGATGTATAATACATAGGCAAATCTATGTTCTATTTAATAGGATGTAAAAAACTGTATACATGTAATCATACTCTCTAAAATATATAATAAATAAATAAAAAACAAAATAAAATGAATAACTACACTAACTGCAATATGCAGTAAACATGTGTATGTAAATATAAATCATGTATTTAAAATGCATATGAATATTATTTATGTGAATGCTAGGACTTGAATTCAGCCCCTGGGAACAGGCCTGTCTTTCTTTTCTTCCAGCATTGTGAGCTTTCCCTTCCCCCACAGTACTGAAGATTTACCCAGACCCTGAGTTCAAATTCCAGGCCTGGCAGAAAAAATGGCACGAATACGCCAAGTAGCATCATAATTATTTAAATATTTTAATGTATCTATGTATATATGTATGTATGCATGTATGTATTATGTATTTTTAGTTTGTCAAGTTCAATGGCAGCTGTGCCTCAGCATTGATCACTCTAGGCTGGGTTGCAGCCTAGAGTTACAGCCTGGAGTTGAAGTGCCTGGACTGCTACCTACAAATGGAGGGAGATCTTGAGAAAATCATTCCTATCCATGGGAATGCCTAATGAAATGTTATAAAAGTAACAATTAAATTTGCAGTTAGTTCATGATTCTCCTATAGAATGCCACACAAAATATTGGATAATGTCTTCCATTCCAGCACCATGGTATGATTCTCCCAATTAGGGAATACTGACTTCTTTTACATTAATGCTTTAATAAGTATTCAACCATGATACTTCATTAAAAGGAGGCATAATTTAATAACTAACAATTCATAATATATATAATTTAATATTCTCACATTCTCTCTCATATACATAGCAAGCTACACATCTATCTATCTATCTATCTATCTATCTATCTATCTATCTATCTATCTATCTATCTATCTATCTATCTATCTATCTATCCAGCACTACTATTGCTTGATCACAGGTCCTCAGAACTGGCTGGCAGTTCAGTTTGCCAAAGGCTTTTATTTTACAACTGACCCATTCATGATTTGTGCATTGTGGGCTGTGAATTCAAATCCCAGCATGGCCAAAAGTTTATATGTGGAGTCAGAAGCCAATTTTGACCCACTTTTTTCCTTCTCTGTGAAAGTTGTGGGTCTCAGTATGATGTATAATCCATATGTAAATAAATCCATATGATAAGATGTAATAAATGAAATAAATGTTATATATGTAATAGTACTAAATAAAATACATAAAAAATAAATAAAAGTAATAAATGTCCTGGGGCTCAGTGGTTGAGTGCTCCCCTAATAAGCCCTGGGTTCGATTCCTCAGTGCCACAAAACAGAAAACCCAGAAGTTCTGCTGTCTTTCAATCAATTGAATGCTATCCTTGAGCACAAACGTTTAGGGACATTGTCTAAGCTCTTACTCAATCCCCAGGTCTGATGCCAAAAAATGTAGAATGTTCTAACTGTAATTATCGAAGGACGGAACTTCAAATACCTCATTACAGATCAAGCTAGGAGTCTGGTGCTGACAGCTGCCACCTAATCTGACTTAGCCACATGTAAACTGCTGCAACCCAGCTCCACGGGTTACTCACGTCATCCTGGCTCATGCCCGTCATCCTAGCTGTTCAGGGGGTTTAAAACCCAGTCCTTGCAGGAAGTCTGAGAGACACCTAAAAATGTGGCTCCAAGAGGTAGATTTCTAGCCTTGAGCAAATGTTATTAGAACAGTATCCCCATGCTTTGACTTCAAGCACCATCGCTAACACCCCCTGCCCCAAAAGACACCCCACTAGACCATTAGATGTGAACTTGTATGGTTTGTAAAATTTGCCTCAAACAATGGTGATACTGATGAAAGCACCCTAAATCTAATGACAGCTTGTGGGATGGAGCTATGTGCTGAGTCCTCCATAGGGTGCTCTGTCCTGAGTCCTGCACAGGGTGCTGTGTGCTGAGTCTTTCATAGGATGCAGTGTGTTGAGTCCTGCATTGGGTGCTGGGTGCTGAGTCTTTAACAGGATCTTGTGTGCTGAGTGGTGCAAAGAGTGCCATGTGCTGTGTCCTTAACCGGGTGCATTCTTACATCTTGTCTATGTAAGAGCTCCACAATTTAGATGATTATACAGACAAGAATATTGAGGCTCAGAAAGGTCTCCATGTCAGGGACAACATTATGTATTACTGAAGACTAGTGAGTTGTCTACAGCAGACAATGGTTTGGTTTTGTTTTCTCTCAGTCATGAACCTTGAACTTAGGGCTTAGGCGCTGACCCTTACCTCTTGGGCTCATGGTTAGCACTCCACCACGTGGAGCCATGGACCCCTTTGCAGCAGAGCCCACAGCCAATGTGTCAGTAGCTGAAGTCTGTCATCTTGCCTTCTCCGGAAGGTGAGTTCTAAAGATCTGGGTTCCAAACTATTTCAGAAACAAAAGGTACCATGAGACTATTATCTCCAATTCACTACTAAGAACCTGAAGGGGAAGCTGAGTGCTTTTGGCTCATGTCTCTCATCCTAGCTACTCAAGAGGATGAGATCTGAGGATCATGGTTCAAAGCTAGCCTAGGCAGGAAAGTCCTTGAGAAACTTAGCTCCAATGAACCACCAGAAAACCAGAAGTAGCTCTTTGGCTCAAGTGGTAGAGCACAAGACTTGAGCTGAAGAGGTCAGGGACAGCACCCAGGCCAAGACTTCAACTCCTTCAACCGACAACAACAACAATAAAAAAAGATAGAAATAAACTAACGAAGCTGAAGTAGAGGGCTGGGAATGTGCTTTAGTGGTAAAGTGCTTTCCATATATGAAATTCTGGGCTTCATTTTCTCAGGACCACATCACTAGAACAAAGCCTGAAGTGGCTCTGTGGCTCAAGTGGGAGAGGGATATCATTATACAAGAGAAACTAGGCACAGTGCTCAGGGACTGAGGTCAAGCTTCAGGACTCATGTATGTGTGTGCACGCACACACACACCCGCGCACACACACACCATCGTGCACACAACACACACACACACACACATACATTAACAGATCAGAAGTGATATTGTTACACAAAATGGTAAAGCACTGGACTTCTGCACTGGCTCATGGTCATCACCCAGGCCCTGTGTTCAACCCCCAAATCTAGCCACCCAGGGCCCAACTAGGAGAAGTCAAAAGTTTCAAAACCTGATGAGCTTCACCAGTCCTAGATGACAGGAAGCTTTGTGATATCCAACATGTGCTTGGATTTCCCAAGCTTCCAGAAACATAGGATAGGCATCATTGGCCCAACATTGCCTGCAATGAAACGTTTCCTTATGTTCAGTGCCGTAGTTGTCTGCCTAAAGGACTCCTGAATTTTATTGAGCACTGTAACTGAACAGCGGAATATAGTCTCATAAAGGCATGATATGTGCACAGAACTTGGCCTTCCATGGGAGGTGGCAAAAATGAAAGCCTCCTGTTAAAACAGAACACTGGGGAGAGAGATTGCTAAGGGTACAAACAGGCTTTTTTCTCCTGACCTTCAGAGCCCGCCCATGCTAATCCTCACTAACTGGCCCAGATGAAGTTGGTTTTTACCCAGCTGTACAGAAGTGAGGTCTTTTGTGTGCCTGTCCAGACAATGAGAGACTTCCTCCAGCAGGCCTTGGATGCAAAGAAACTCTCAGGTTACACTGTAAACAGTGAACGGAGCCCCAGAACATGCACTTTCTTGAAAGAAGTCTCTCTGTTATGAACTCATTGTATAGAATAAAATTTCCTAGTTTGGTGCCATTCATCATAGCTACTCGGGAATTTCACCTATAAGAATACAATACATAGACAAAGACATGGAAGTACAGGCTCTTTTTGAAGGGGCAGGTCCTGGGGTGGAAGTATGAGCCTATGCGTGGTCCCTGAGCTCATTTTGCTCAAGGATAGTGCATTAAGCTTGAGTCAGACTCACTTCTGGGTATTTCTGTGATCTCTTTGAAATATCTGTGTCATGGACTTTCCTACACTGGCTGGATTCAAACTAAGATTCTCTACATCTCAGCCTCCTGAGGACCTTATTTCTTCTCTTCTTCACATTTTTAATCTGGACAATCTGTCTTCTTAACAGGGTCATTCCCATGGTTTGAATTTATATGTAATCTACCCAATGTTCTTTATAGGTGCTTTCTCTGAGAAGGATTTTCTCTCCTCATCTTAACCTCTGGTCACAGGTTTGAGGCCAAAAGTGAGAAATGAGTGTCACAGGATTTGGGAGCAAATATCCACAGTACATGCCAGTTCTGTCACTTAGTATTGAGCTGCTGTGAATTTACTGTCTCAGGATATAAGGAGCGATCCTCATAGAGTCTGAATCGTTCCTTTTGCCTATAAAATGATTTAATAATTTTGAGTGCTTTGTGTCTCCAACCTTAAATGTCTATAACACACTAGTAGCATCTTCATGTGAAGGGTTAAAGTTTTGAGGCAGTGAATATTTGTTGCTTGTTTCTAGCAGAGCAACACATGGTGGTAATCCAAACACCTGGTTGGTTGTGTGCTTTTATAAACCCTGCTAATCTTTAGCTCAGGGTTCTCCTCCTAGGCTCTGCTGTGTTGGAGTGTAGGATGAGACCCAAGCTACAGCCCGTTTAAATAAAATTTTAAAACAACTGTAAAGTCTGACTCTCGATGGTCTTCTTGGTGGGGATCCTGCAACCTGGGTATAACATTAGTGGGGGTCCTCCGGGATTCCCCCAAAGACGCCCGAGATCTCAGACTCCAAAGGTAAAACAGCACTATCTTTGTTAATTTGTCTTGTCCTGTCGTTTGTCTGTTTTACTTTCATTTTCCTTTGTGAGGATGGCCGCTCTGATTCCTAAAGGGTTGTCAAAGCTGAGGCGCTTGCACAACAACCCTGAAGGAACTGGGAGAAGTCCCAGATCCTCTTGTGGCGAGGGGGTCCTTGGAACCTTGCCATGTGGGGAGGGAGTTGTAACCCCACTGTGTGGGGTGGGCCGGTGGGGAGGGGGTTCTTGGAACACCACCATGTGAATTTTGGGAAGGGGGTCGTTTCCCTGTTGGGTCGGAATTGACCAAGAGGGCCTCCTAACCGAGGCCTAACTTGCCCACTGGGGCTCTGCACCTTCTGCTGTGGGGCATGGGTGTGGAAACCCGCCATGACAGGAGTCAGTGGACCAATTTGTGAAATCTCCACTTTGTAAGCTTTTTGTGATAACTGTCAGGCCTGCATGTGTTTTGTTTGTACTGTTTATTGATTTTTGGACTGTATGACTGACGGGACTGGAAACCATGAGCACCACCAGGAGTTAAAATTTATTTTTATTTCTGCATGAAATAACTTGTGACTTTATACCAACAAACTGAATTTGACTCTTTCCTTATTTGTAAGCTAAAGTGGAAAATGTAAGGACTCTCCACTTTTTTTTCTTGTTCTAGAAGTCAACAAATATTCTTCAATAGTTCTGGTAGATTACATCCATTTACAGATGAGAAATGTAAGGCCAACAGTCAATGTAGTGAGTAAATAATGTTACTAGAATTTTTGTCTGAGCTCTTCACTCTGTGTGCTTACAAAGTGATGGAGAGGACCAATATGAAAAGACTATGGGGAAAAAAGCATACTTTGTAAACGGTTGTTTTAGGACTAGGTTACCAGTGATGAATACTTGAAACAGGCTGGTGTCATGGACATAAAAAGGAGTACATAGAAATTGTATTAGTGACAGAAACTGAGAAAATCTTAATCATTCATCTTATCTAAGGGGAGGGTAAGAAAGGTAAGAAGAAAACTAAGAAGAAAGGTAAGAAGAAATCTAAAATGCATCCACATCTCTGGTTGGCAACTGTTAGTTATATTCTTGGTGAAAAGGACTACAGGTGGAAAATATGGACTTAAAGGAAAAGACTCTCAGTTCTAAGGTTTATGTTAAAGAGATGCGAATATAGGTCTGTTTAGACATCATCAAAATATCCATGACCTTGAATATGCAAAAGAATTATAAAATCGGGGGCATTATTAAAGGGAGGAGGAAAAGAAAAATTCTGACACAAGTGTGAGCAATGTGAGCACCAGTGTGGACAAGACTGGAAGAGAGAGATAAATAAGGAAACAAACAAGTAATAAACACAGATTTACACAAGTAAAGGAAAGAATTTGCAGGTATATATTGAAGAAAATATGATATTTGGATTTGAAAAGTAAAAGGACATAGACAAGTTCAATAAGAACAGTGTTTCGGTGAAAGTCATATTGATAAAATTTTGTGATAGGAATGTGAAGCTATAAAATTCTGGATCCATGAATTCAACAGATCCTGTTGATTTTAAATGCTGGGAGCAAATGCTTTTATCCTGACCTTAGAAGAATTATACGGATATAACTGTCATGAACTTTCCTTAGAGGTATTTTGTGAATATTTTTCAAGACTGTTTAGACAGGACATTAGAGATTGAACTACAGCACAGACAAGCCTAATTTGTCCTACAGTTCCAATGAGTTACTCATGTATCCACATCAGTTTGGGATTTTATTGCAATATGTTCAGATTTGTTTGTATATCTTATCAGCCTAATCATCCCAAATGTAGGACAAGTAACACCAAGTATTAGGTTAAACATACAGCTTTACTGATGTGACTGAATTGATTCTTGAACTGATTCTTCTTTAGAACAGAAAATGCTTCAGTAGACATTAACAAATCATAACTGCCATATACTCTGTTGAAATCTAATTCTTGTTAGAAATATCTCCATGCTTAAATATCCCTGTCAATCAACCTGCCACAAATTCTTATATGTAGGAAGTGCCATAGTAAACTTCAAGCTTTTATTGAATGGAAGAGTTCAGACATTACCCTCACCATTTAATCCAAATCTTTCATTTTCTCATACACATTGGCAAATAGGGAAGAATCCTGATATAACAATAATACAATGGTGACTTGAATTAACACAACTTCAAGGATCTAGTGTTAATTTGGTTACTTACTAATTAGCTCCAAATTTTGTGGATATTTATATTTCTCCTGGGAAAACTAATGAGCTCCAAGCAAATGTCCCTAAGGAGGCTTTCACTTCTAATATCACTGTTTGTCTCAAAATGCTTTAAATTCTACACCCTCTAATGTGGGCATAGGGTTATACTGTGGAACTTTTCTCCTCAGAGAGTGAGTACTACCCTATTGTTTAACATAGACAAAGTACCTTGATACAGACACTGGGTGTGTGCAAACAAGAAGTGGTAGTTGAACAATGTTCTTAGTAGTTTATAAAGATGAAATTGACATAGAGCAACTATGAACTCAAAAGGAATGTGCAAAAAAGACAAAGGCACACACTTGAATGTGCCAAGGAAATGCTGAAGTATAATTTCAAATTACGTACTCATGTTTGAGGGTGTGTTCAAAGTACACCTTCAGACAATGCAGTTGTATATCTTGGGGAAAAAACTGCTTTAAACTATTTTGGGATAATTCTACACGTAGAAGCCCCTAACTCTGACTCTAATGAGCCACAACATCATCAACTTAAGGACTATTTTCCAAGTGCAAAGTGCGAAAAAGAGGACTCATTACAGTTAGTGTTCTGTTTGAAGTAATGGGAATCACATAACTTTTCCTATAAGTCTTCATTTATTTGGAGCATTAAAATAGGAAAAAGCCAAGTAAATATTTTTCAGGTACCTAAATTAAGTGGGACGTATTATGTTCGTCTCTTTTTAACTGGGAAGTTATAGATAATGTCTTTTTATACTCTAACTTGGAATAATGATCTGCTGCCAGGTATTTCTTCTTTTGCCCTTCCACTTACAAATTTTTTTATTTAAAGAGACATACTTGAGCTTGCATTTCTAAATTCTTAAAAATTATCTGAATTTCTTCATATTTCTGGAAGCCTCCTAAATCTTTCTCAAGGGAATATTTTGTCACTACCATTTTTATCCTATATGATGTCTTCCTGCCTAACTCAGTGCAAGAAATACATTAGACTTATCCAGGTATCTCAACACTTGTACCACCATAAAAAACTATCTTACTTAGAAATCATGATTTTAGTATATTTGGGAGGTGGCATCTGTCATTTTTGAATGACCCTAATGATACTTACATCAATCATGATTTAAAGCAATATGCCACTCAGAAGATGAACGAATCCATTAAACACACACAGGGTGGAATTATATGCTTCCAATTCATGAGGAAATGGAAAGACTTGGAAAAATTCTACTAAGAAAAATAAGCAAGACACAAAGAAACAGATTCATTGGTTTTCTTCATGTGTAATAATTAGGTAATATCTAAGATAGTCCTAGAAGATGAGCAGAATGGCTCAATAGCTATGTGTGTGTGTGTGTGTGTGTGTGTGTGTGTGTGTGTGTGTGTGTGTGTGTGTGTGTGTGTACATACATATAAGAGGATGCTGAGCAAAATGAACTCCTAGACATGGAAACAGAGGTTTGTCTTTGTGGTTGTTGTTTTTACTGTACTATGTGATTTCATTTTTCTTTTGTGTTTTCCCCTATGGTTTATTCCCTGCTGTATTTGATGTCAGTATCCTGTGTATTATATACACATTTATCTTAATTTGGCAACGGAAGAGGAACAACAAAATGGCGAGACAAAGAACAAAGGGCAAACCAATGCAATAGCAATACTCACAAAACAACATGTAGGATATTCACATTACAACTTGTGAGGGTTATTGGTGTGAAGTAAAAGTGTGAGAAAAATGAGGGAGGGCATAAAAAGTTCGACTTGTTAGATATTCACTACCTTACAATTACTACAATCCCTTCTATATATCTCCTTGACAATAAAATTAAATTTAAAAGTAAGCTACATAAAATGTAATTTCACTGTATTTCTATGGTAAATAATATTCTATGTATTACATTTTTAAACAAATGAACTATATTTGGCTTCTAATTTGAATTAATTGCCCCTTTCTTTTTCAGAGGGTCATCAACTTGAATGCTATCAAACTATACAAAATTTTCAGAATATACTTGCCATTATTTAAAAAAAAACATTATTTAAGTATTGTCTCATACTAAATAGAAAATAGTTCCATTCTCTGGAAACACCTAATTTTTAAAACTGAATATTTGTTAAGAGGACAGAATATATGTGTTCCACTAACTACTAATTTTCAAATTTTGAGCATGCCATACCAGAGACATTTAAAGCAGTGCCTGTATGCATTTAATTTAATTCTGCAATAGATGCAGTTTCCAATAGGGCATTACATATTTAAAGGTCAACAGAGAAACTAGCCACGTTCTGGTAGGAGATAAAACTATGAACTATCTATAATAATTAATTCTTATAGAGTAAACATTTGTTCATCATAGTAAGCTATTATTTCAATGACAATCAATCCCAACTTTTTATGCAATAAAGTCATTCTAGCCCAACAGTTTCCACCTTGTAAGGTGCACCTTAATATTCCCTAAATTCACAGCATGACTAGCTTATCACTATTGTGAAAAAATTCTATACTTCTGCTAATGTTATGCGCTTTTTATTGTTGAAAGAACACTACACTAAACTTTTCTGCATCATTTTCCCTCTAGTGGTATTCTTCAGATCAGAAAACCTGAAAATATTATTTATACATATTTTTTTGTCAACCATAGATATTCAGGAAGCAAAGATCTGTATATTATGGCTCAAAGCCCACCAAGGTAAGAAGGTTCCTTAGATTCTTATCTCCAATAAACTGCTCAGGAAAAGCCAGACACAAGTAGCACTGAGGTTCAAGTGGTAGAACAGTATCCTTGAGCAAAAAACAGGCTCAGGCACAGTGCCCAGGCCCAGACGTCAAGCCCTAGGACAAACAAAACAACAAAAACAAAATGAAAACACACCCCAAACCTAGAATTTTTCTCATTGTACACAGAGATATATAATTAAGGAAATTTCTTCCTATGTTATGTACAGGTAGAAGAAAAAAAGTTTTCAAACAATAACTCTCTTCACACCATTTTACACGAAAGTCTGAAAACATTGCTCTTTTTCTAAATTTATAAATTAATAGCATCCATTGATTCTCAACTCTTTCTATATTATACACATTACATGAATTGTTGGAATTATCTATTAATTAAGTCTTAATTTCAACTCTCTTGAAAGAATATTCTAGACAAATAGAATGCCAGAATCATTTGTGAATTTGCAAATGAAAACTTCTACTTAAAAAGTATTTTGTAGTATCCTATAGAATATGAAATTACAAGCAAAAGATATAAATCTAAATTATAATTTAGTAAGGTCTACAAAGTCCTACATTAGATAACTTTGCTGTTTGTCCAGACTTAAGCTTTTGTAATCCTTCCATTATTTCTTTGGAATCCAACAGAATGATGCTAAATTT
This sequence comes from Dipodomys spectabilis, assembly GCF_019054845.1. Taxonomy (NCBI): domain Eukaryota; kingdom Metazoa; phylum Chordata; class Mammalia; order Rodentia; family Heteromyidae; genus Dipodomys; species Dipodomys spectabilis. Next base: position 203,107 of record NW_024871337.1, read on the forward strand.
TTCAAATTTTTGGTTCAGAATCCTGACTTATTTTGCATCTAGAAGTATTCTGTAATGAAGAGAGCATTTAAAACATTTCTGAGGATGATATATGAGTTGCATTTCAATAGGAAACTTGACTTCTCAAAACATAATGACAAAATTAGCCCAAACTTCCAACTGTCAATTCCTTTCTTGTTCTTTGGTTTGTTTTATGGAGGCAAAATTATACTACCTAGTCCAGGGAAGATATTACTATTTAATCCACTCTCTAATCTCCTGTATTAGTCTGAGTGCTAGAATTCCAGACTTGTATCACATTGTCCTGCCATAGATTGTTGGTTTATTTAATCGAGAAACATACTAGTAATTCTGAACTTCTCCGATGATCTTATCCACGACTGACTGCTCAAACTGTTTCTGTACAATTTTCAAAGATGTTCTAACATTTGACACAGGATAAGAACATTTTCAGATGCACCAGCAGGGGTCTCTGATTCATTTTTCCATGGATCCAATCCCTTTAATAATTATTACTTGGCTCTTTTTCTATCTCTGGTCTCTACCTATGTAATAGTCTCAAGCTTTTGGGTTGAAAGTTCACTTGACGACTTTCTAATATTAAAAATTATCACTTGATTATAGTCTTACTCAGGATATATTTTCTATTATTTTCTAACTATTTTACACATTGTGAGAGTTGTTTCATATGTGTGTTCACACATATAAGTACTTCTATATGTATGTAAATGTTTGTATGTATGTATGCGAACACCTCAGGCTATTATTCAGCACTCTTGCTCATAACTAGTATCCCATCACTTGAGCCATTCGTCCAATGCAGCTTTTGGCTGGTTAATTATAGGTAGTTTTGCAAAGACTGTTCTGCCGAGGCTGGATGCAAACTGAACTTTCCAGACTCTTTTACATTCTTAGTTTTAATTTTTTCCAGGAGTATGGTTTTAAACTACAAACATTTTTGTGAATGTAAAGTCTAACCTGTAGCCTAGATTTTAACTCAAGAATTCATACAAAGATAGATGAACATACACATTACATATCCTGAGTGTACACTGCTAGAAATGTGATCTTAAGTCTGGTACTGCTGGCTCAAAACTATAATCCTAGTTTCTCAGGAGGTTGAGATCTGAGGATTGCAGTTCAGATCAAGCACCAGTATGAAAGTTTTCTGAGGCACTTATCTCCAATTAACCACCAGAAAACTGGAATTGGCACTGTGGCTCAAATAGTAGAGCTCTAGCCTTGAGCTGAAGAGGGGAGGGACATCACCCAGGCCCAGAGTTCAAAACCCACAACCATCAAAAAACAAACAAACAAACTAACTAACTAAAAAAGAAAAAGAAATGTGATCTTATCCACCAGTTCATTGCTGCTATATTTCCTGCTCTCTCAACATGGACTTTTTTCACAGTTGTCCATGCTCTTATATCTGACTTGTTTTGGAACCAGAATTACTCTTCTGTTCTACTTTTTACAAATTTTCATGATTAACTACCATGATTTAGATCTAGTAGAAAACAAGAGTGGCCTCATCCTTCATGTTCCACTTAGTAGTAATGTTTCTCTATATCACTCCCGTAGATCTACATACTGGCCTTGGATTTATTGTTTCAAAGTTGTCTTGTTTGAAGAGTGTTCTATAGTGTAGTGAACCATTATACTTAAGCACAAAACTTCTTTTTCTCCTATTATTCCTATTGTTTCTCCTACTGCTAACTTATGTACAGTTGGGAAATAATGCACAACACACACACTCACAAAAAATGTTTCAGAGAACATTCTTCCCACATAAAATTGGTCTTAATAACAGAGCACTTAGGAAATTTGAGCTTAAAGTAGTCCAGGATGCTTTATATTGTAAAAATGGTTTAAAGATGGGTTAGAGTTACATAAGAAAGTTAATGAGAACATTATTTATCAAGCATTGTTACCTCCTCTTTTGTATTTCTTCTACAATCCTTTTCCTCCCCACCAACCCAACTCCCTTCTCCCCTCCTCAAGTTGTAAAGCTAATTTTCTACATAGTGCCTTGTACAACTCATTGTTACATAGGCCATATTGTATACTTGTTAAATCATTTTGTTATTTCCCTTCCCCTCCCCGCATTAGAAAAATGTATATGCAAAATGCAGGTAGCTGACAATAAATATAGTGAAAACAGGGGTTATATACCATGGAGGAAGAAAATAGAAGAGAAACAAAAAAATCACATACTACATGTTAGATACATTAAAAAATAGCAAGAAAGAAAAAGCAAGTTGTGTCCCTATCTTCGGTTCCATTTCACTTAACATCATCTTATATGGCCATATGTACATGAATAAGGTTTGATAAGCCATGCAAATTCCATATTTTCTTGTTATGAAGTTATCTCTGAAACACATGTTACCTCATGTCCAAAGATATACTTGTGCTATTTCAATGAAGCCAGAAAACATTCATTTTACCTGGAGTAGCACCATAGATTGTTACTGGAAGTAAGTGGAAGGAACTTTTATTGCAAGTGGAAACTGAGCCCAAGAGAGGAATTGAACATAGAAAAATGACAAAGTTCAAGGTAATTTGTGCTGTCCTTTATACGGTACAAGAAAAGAATCCAAGGCCTGAAGGAAACTGTCCCTGACTTTTTCAAGTGTGTCCTTTACTTATATATAACTTTTCTGTAAACTTCTAGTTGAGAGTATAACAAAAGGAAACAATATGCCATTTGAAGGCCAGCATATAATAAATGGAAATAACTTTGTCTTAAAAGTGTTCTCCAGCAAAGAAACAAAGATATGGGGGTTTTAAAGAGACTTTTGCACGGATATTTCACTCCTGAGATGATTCTCCTGTTGCAGGAGTCAGTTACCCAATGCTTTAGGCTCGTTCTGTGGTCTCCATAGCAATAAGGACTCCAAAAAGCAGGATCCAGAGAGTATGATCAGCAAAAGGAGCCTCTTCTCAAACCAGTGCTTTAATGATGGTCACAAAGAAACATGGTGTTTTTCATTTGCTTGTTTGTTTGTTTAGTTTGTGCTGGTTTTGGGGTTTGAACCCAGAGGGTGGACCCTGTCCCTGTACAGTTGTCTTTCCTGCCCACTTGCCCCTAAAGCTAGTACTCTATTGGTTGAGCCTAAATTCCACTTCTGGCTTTTTTAGTATTTAATTACAGATAAGAGTTAGACTGTCCTGCCTGGGTTGGCTTTGAATTGAGATAATAATAAATCCAAGTGACTTCAACTGTATGGACATCTATTTTTTTTAACTTTTATTTAATTTTTATTGTGAAAATACTGTATAGAGGGATGACAATTAGATGGGCAAGATAATGAGTACATTTATTAACAAGCATTGTAGCCTCCTCCTTTGTTTCCCCTCGGATTTCTCTTTGGAACCAAGAAATATTAGATGAAGTTTATTATAAATCTAATATTTGACATTTTTTAAACGAAGAGAATATGTCAAGCAAAGAAACCATAACTTAAATAACTCAACAAAAGTAGGTGCACTGAATCATTTTGAAATTATTTTTTCTACTTGTGAAGATTACTATTGACTTTGTCATTCCTTTTGGGGAAACTTAAAGTCATATTTGCACTTTTTTGTTGCTCATGTGTCTTTAACTCTGATACTGGATTCTGTCCCTCAGTTCTTCATCTCAAGTTGAGCACTCTACCACTTTTGGTACAGCACCACTTCTGGGTTTAATGTGGTTAATTAAAGATAAGAGTCTCATGGACTTTCCTGACCAGGCTGGTTTTGAACCACAATCCTGTGGTCTCAACTTTCTGAGTAGCTAGAATTACAGGTGTGAGCCACCAGCATCCATCTTATATTTGCATTTATGTGCACTTATTGACACTATGTAGACAAAGAATGGAAATTTGAATCAAATGATGACATTGCAACTTTTCAGAAAAATCGAGGTAGCAATAAATTTGTCCTCCTTTTCCATGTTGTTACATTAATGATTCATGTGTTATGAGACTCTTACATTAGCATCCTCTGCTGTCTGCATTTGTCGACTTAGTATCAGAAATTGTTCATAGAGAAATATAAAAGACTGAGATTTTTAGAAAACAAAGGAGTTCAGGTATGAAAGTACAGCATAGAAGGATATACAACATCACACAGACATTAAGAATTATCCTAATTAATATAATGCTAAAGGCAATGAGGAATAAGCCTAGTTGATGACTAGTTCTTTAATAACCAAAAATGGTTCCCTAGAACATTTTGTGGTATAACTTAGTTATTACCATTTATTCCTTCCATCTGGAGTTATTCCTTCTCTTCTGTAAAAACTATTAATTAGCCTCTGCCTTTTTGGTGCCATGACTTATCAAAAAGATTTCCAAATCTCACTTATGCTACTCTTCTGATTAGCAGTGACCACTCAAAAGCCTGGAATCTTTGAATTTCCAGAATTAATCTTCACCTGACATCTAAGCAAATTCCTGGTATTAATTGCCGTGACTTAATGAACAAATTTTTTGTTTTTTGTTTTCAAAATTGTATACTAATATAGGTAAAGTACATGAATTAGGGATTATTGTCAGTTATCAGTATGGAAGGAGCAGTTATATATTCCAAGTATCAGTTGTTTATTTTGCATTTACGAACTAAATGTTTGTTGTTGTTATTGTTGTTTTGCCAGTCCTGGGGCTTAAACTCAGGGATAGGGAATTATTCCTCAACTATTTTTGTTGTTGTTGTTCAAGGCTAACCCTCTACCACTTGAAACACAGCATCATTTTCAGTGATTTTCTGTTTATATGGTACTGAGGAATTGAACCGAAGTTTTCATGCATGCTAATCAATCACCGTACTGTAAAGCTACATTCCCAGAGCCCTAAATGACTTTCTTAAGATGGCATTACTTTTTCATTCCGTAACTACGTATCATAATTTTAGCCAGAAATTTTTGCTAGAAAAGGATATTGAACACAATACTGAGTCCAGTAAAGATAGATGGACAATGAATAACTGTCACAGTCTAGCCAGAACACAGAGGGGCTTACCTCATGGAGCTGGAAAAACAGACTGAGCAAGATAACTCCTACACACAGCCCACCTCCAGAATGAGAGGGCCACATTGGTTCCAGCCACATGGGGATGATGGGCCACCTCCTCCAGCACCCATTAAATAAGTTTGAGAGAGAGAGAGAGAGAGAGAGAGAGAGAGAGAGAGAGAGAGAGAGAGAAATAGCTTCAGAATTACATTTAAGCCAGGTGCTGGTGGCTCAGGCCTATAATCCTAAGGACACAGGGGGCTGAGTTATGAGGACCATGGTTTATAGACAGCTTGGGCAGGAACATCTGTGAGACTCTTATCTCCAAATATTCACCAGAATACTGGAAGTGGTGCTGTGACGCAAGTGGTAGAGCGCTAGCCTTGATCTGAGGAGCTCGGGGACAGTGCCCAGGCCCAGAGTTCAAGCCCTACGACTGACAAGAAGTGGACTTCCCACCACAAGAAGTGGACAGAATAGCACCCATTGTCCTAGGGAGAATGACAGAGAAGTCAGGCCGAGCTTCCTGTCAGCTCTATTATTTTTTTTTATTATGAAGATGATATTCCAAGGGGTGAGTTACAGTTACATAAGTAATAAGTACTTTTTTTTTTACAGTGTTACCACTTCCTCATTTTTTCCTGCTTCTCCCAACTCTGATATCCCATTTCCCCAAAGTTGTAAAGTTCTTTTCTAACATTGGGTTTAGTGTATATCACTGTTGCTTTGGTTAATCTTTGTCAGACCATTTCTGTGATTTCCCTTCCCTTCCCCAAATCAGATAAACTTTTGTTTAAGACAAAGGGTACAGATATCAAAAACAGTGACTACAGGGAATAAACCAAAAGGAAAAAGCAAATATAAATAACTAAAGTCAGTTCACTATACAATTACCTTGTATCCACTTCTTGGAGCTCATTTCAATAAGCATCATTTTCTATGGTGACATGCATATAGCTATTGAGCTGTTGTGATCTTTTATAAGAATATCCTAGACATATTCTAGTTTTTTTAAATGAGTGAAAACATGTAGCCTATGATTCTTTGGGTGTGGCTTGTTTGATGTATTATGTTTTCCAAGTCTTTCCATTTCCTTACAAATGGGGCAATGCCATTCTTTCTAACTGAAGCATAGAATTTTGTTGTGAATATATATGACATTTGATTGATTGATTCATCTACTGAGGGGCATCTGTGTTGGTTCCATATCTTAGCTATGATAAATAATGCTAAAATTGACATAGCTGTGATGGTAACTTTAGTGTGGCCTTGTCTGTGGTCATTTGGGTAAATGACCAGTAGTGGGATTGCTGGGTCATAGGGGAGACCTTCTGAGGAACCTGTATACTTCTTTATGTAGTATTTGAACAAGTTTACTTTTCAACCAATAATGTAGTAACATTCCTTTTCGGCTATATTCCCACCAGACCAGCTTCTGGTTTTTTTTTTTTTTGGTTGTTGACCTTCTTTTTTTAATTTTTTTATTTTTATTTTATTTTATTTTTTATTTTTGGTGAACACACTGTACAGAGGGGTTACAATTACATGGGCAGGTTAATGCGTACATTTCTTATCAAACATTGCAGCCTTCTCCTTTGTTTACTCTTCACATCCCGTCCCAGCCTCCCCCCCAAACCCCCCACCCAATCCTCCCCGCTTCCCACCCCCCTGCACCAACATTGTAAAGCTCGTTTTCGACATGACAACTTGTACTTCTCATTGTTGCAACAGGTCCACCTGTATACTTAAACGACTTGTTTTTCCCCACCTCCACTACAAGTTATACTGACATCAAATATAGTGAAAGCAGAGGTTATACTGTGGGGGAGGGACATACAAAGCTACAAAGAGATAATCTTATAAAGGCGTTAGAAACAAATGCATGAAAGGAAAAAAAAACATTAAAATACATATCTAAGGATTCATTTTCCTAACATCATATTATCTGACCTTTTCCGCTTGAATGATACATATACTAGATATTGCAAATAAGGGAAACCATGGCACCTATGTTTCTTTGGACCTGGCTTACTTCACTTAATATAATTTTTTCCAAGTTTTTCCATTTCCTAACAAATGGGGCAATGTCATTCTTTCTGATGGAGGCATGTGTATATATACCACATTTTCTTGATCCATTCATCTACTGAGGGGCATCTGGGTTGGTTCCATATCTTAGCTATGGTAAATAATGCTGCAATAAACATAATTGTGCTGGTAGCTTTAGTGTGGTCTTGTCCACTATCTCCACTTCTCTTCAATCTAGTATTAGAATGCCTAGCTACAGCAATAAGACAAGATGCAGACATAAAGGGGATCCAAATAGGGAAAGAAGAAATAAAACTCTCCCTCTTTGCAGATGACATGATCTTGTATTTAAAGAATCCCATAGACTCCACTCCAAAATTACTCAAGCTGATTCAAAACTTTGGCAAAATAGCAGGGTATAAAATTAACCCCCCAAAATCAATGGCTATTCTGTATGCCAACAATGAGAAAAGTGTGGCTGAAATTAGGAAAGCAACTCCATTTGTAATAGCCCCACAAAAAATAAAATACCTAGGAATTAACTTAACCAAAGAAGTGAAGGACCTCTATGATGAAAACTTTAAAATCTTGAAAAAGGAAATTAAAACAGAACTTAGAAAATGGCAAAACCTACCATGTTCCTGGATTGGAAAGATTAACATCGTGAAAATGGCAATACTTCCCAAGGCTATCTACAAATCCAATGTGATACCTATCAAAATTCCAACCTCATTCTTCAAGCAAATAGAAGAGGCAATCCAAAAATTCATATGGAACAATAAAAGACCCCGAATAGCAACAATGCTCCTCAACGGAAAGAACACTGCTGGAGGAATATCAATACCAAATTTCAAATTCTACTATAAAGCCATAGTAATCAAAACAGCTTGGTATTCGCATAAGAACAGACCTCAGGAGCAATGGAATAGAATTGAAAACCCAGAAATGAACCTACAGACCTATAGCCATCTAATCTTTGATAAGGGAGCTAAAACAATAGAATGGAAGAAAGACAGCCTCTTCAGTAAATGGTGCTGGCAAAATTGGTTAACTACTTGTAGAAAACTAAAGCTAGACCCTTATATATCACCCTACACCAGAGTCAACTCCAAATGCATCAAAGACCTCGAAGTCAAAGCAGACACTCTGAAAACTTTACAGGATGGAATAGGAGAAACCCTAGGTCTCCTTCTCTCAGGCAGAAATTTTCTGAATAGAGGCCCGGAAACACAACAAATCAAAGAAAGGTTGGGCAAATGGGATTGCATGAAGTTGCAGAGCTTCTGCATGGCAAAGGACATAGCTAGCAAGATCAATAGAAAGCCCACGTATTGGGAGAAGATCTTCACTAGCCTTACGACAGACAAGGGTCTCATATCTAAAATATACTTGGAACTCAAAAAATTAAATCCCCCAACAACAAATCCTCAAAGAAACAACTGCCCAATAAATAAGTGGGCTAAAGACTTAAAGAGAAACTTCTCTGAAGAAGAAAGAAGGATGGCCAATAGACACATGAAGAAATGCTCAACATCCCTAACCATAAAAGAAATGCAAATCAAAACAACATTGAGATACCACCTCACTCCAGTTAGGATGGCAAAAATCAATTACTCTAACAGCAACAGATGCTGGAGGGGATGTGAACAGAAGGGAACCTTACTTCATTGTTGGTGGGAATGTAAACTTGTTCAACCACTTTGGAAAGCAGTATGGAGGTTCCTCAAAAGACTTCACATAGAGCTCCCCTATGGCTCAGCAGCTTCTGTTATTATTATTTTTCTTCATAATGTTCATCAAACTGGGGGGAGGTGGAATCTCAATGTTGCTTTTATTTGTATTTCTATGGCTAGAAATGTTGCATATTTCTTCATGTTTCAATTGGCCACTCATATTTCTTCTTCAGAGAGGTCTCTCTAAATGTTTAGCCCACTTATTAAGAGGGTTGTTTCTTTGAAGATTTGTTTTTGGGGGCAGTTAACTTTTGGGGCTCTAAATATATTTGAGTTGTATGGCCATTGCCTGTTGCAGAGTAAGTAACAAACTTCTCCCATTCTGTGGACTTTCTATTTATCTTTCTATCTATGTAAGTTCTCTTCTTAGATTTGGTAAGGGTTTGTCAAGTTTGTTAATTTATTCAAACAACCAATTCTGTTTTGTTGATCTTTTTATGTTTTAGTTTGTCTTTATTTAGTTATTTCTGATTTATTTATTTTTATTTATTTCTGTCTTCTGCTTTGGGTTTGAGCTTGTTCCTGTTTTCAAGAATTTTCAGGTATACAATTAAAATACAGACTTCAGATTTCCCCAATTGCTTGATATAGGCACTTAGAGCTATAAATTTTCCTCTAAATACTGCACTTACTGTTTCCCAGAGGAGTTGGTATTTGGTGTGTTCCATTTGTTAATTTTCAGGAACTTTCTGATTTTCATTCTAATGTATTCAGTGCCTCACTGTCATTCAGCAATGTGTTGTTCAGTCTTCATGAGTTTGGGAATTTTTTTTGCTTTAGCTTTTTAATTCTAAGTTTATTCTGCTGTGGTCTGACAAGATATGGGAATTCAAATATTTTTTCTTTCAATTTGGATAGAATTTCTATGTGACATAGGATATGTTCTACTTTGGAGACGCTTCCATGAGCTGCTGGGAAGAATGTGTATACTGATGCTGAATGTATATTCTGTAGATGTCTGTGAGGGCTAGGCGTTCAATGTATTTATTTAGGTCTTCAGTTTCTTGGTTGAGTTTTTCCTGGATGAGCTATCCATGAATTTCAATGATGTGTTGAGATTTGTTTTTAGCTTAAGTAGTTTTGGGTTGATGAAGTGGGGTGCTCCAGGCATTGATACTTAGACTTGATATATCCACCTTATGGAGATGTACCTTTATCAATATATAATGTCTCGTCCTAGTAATTTTATTTTGAATTCTATTTTATCTTATGTTAGTAATTTTACTGTGGCCTGTTTATGGTGTTCATTTGCTTGAAAATTTTCCTTCCAGCCTTTCAGTTTGAGTATGTGTTTGTTTTTGTCAATAAAATGTGTCTCTTGTAGATACTACATGCATGCATCTTGTTTTATTATACTATTATTTAGTCTGTTTTCTAATTGGAAAGTTAAGTCCATTAATATTGAGAGTTAAGTCTGTGAAATATCCCATAAGTCCTGCTATGTTATTCACCTGCTGTTAGGCTCTGTGTCTCATCTACTCTCAATATATTTACCTTGTTCACTGGTAGGGAGCATTTTATATAACCAGTACCTGTTCTTCATGATCTTCTCTATGTAGGATATATTTGATTAACTTCTATCCTGCTGATTTGGTGGAGATATATTGTTTCAAGATTTCTTTGTCATGAAATATTTTTATATATACTTTTAATGTAAAGGAGAGTTTGGGTTGGGACCATATTCACAGTTGGTAGTTGTTTGCCTTTAATGTTTGTCATATATAATGCGAGGCTCCCCTTTTTACCATATCAGCTAAGAAATTTGTATTTATTCTGACTGTATATCCTTTATAAATGATCAGTCTTTTCTCTTGACAGATTTAAGAATCCCTTCATTGATGTCTAATGATCCTGTAATGGATTATGATGTGATGGTGGTTTGTTCTGTTCTGGTATACTCTGTTTGGTGTTCTAAAGGCTTCTCTTATCTGAATGAGCCTATCTCTGTGATTTCCCTGTCTTACAATTGGTTATTGTTTTAGGGCTTCTATCTCTTTAATAAAGCTTTATTTTAGGTCTTGTATACCTTCCACGCCCCCACCCAATAAACAGATGGGTGGGGACTTGGGAGGTATGTGTTTTAGCTGTGTCTTCTCTCATATCTTTAATCTAGGCATCCATTTTTCCATTGGACTCTCTTGCCTTCTCAGAATTTGTTTTTCTTTGTGTTTGGAGTCTCCATGAATTATTTTACTGATCTTTGCTTGGTCTTATCTTGTTCACAAATTTCCTTGTAGAGGTTTTGTATCTTTTCATTAATCACATTTTTCAGCAGTATTTGTAATGTATTTTGAAAACTATCTTCTAGGTAACTGATTGTTCTAATGCCTGTTTATTTACTGTGTGAGTTGTATTACCTTGGCATGACTTTTCTCATATTTTTCTGATTTGTTGTGCTCATTTGAAGTATTTCTTGGCTTTCATTTGGGGGATATATGATCTTAATAGGTGACTATCTTGGATGATTTGCCAGGTGTTGCTTTGGTCTTCTGTTGTGATTTGTTTCTCTGTAATTAGGTTTTTGTCTAGACCATTAAGCGTAGGTAGAAGAGATCAGTTGTGAGAGATGTTTTCAAATTAATACTTGTGGTTCCAACGACAATTCTGATTATCCAGTGGTAAGGTGAATTGTGTCTATGTTTATATGTGACTGTCTCTGTTCATGATTTTTTTTTCCCATGTGGCCCTTTCATTTCCACACTGCAGTTGTGTTTTTGAATATGTTGGCCAACAGAGTCACAGCAGTCACCTTCCTGGTTGGGTAACTTCATAGATTTCTGTTTTCTTGTGAAGACAGTATAAAATATTCTTTTGAATTGAATATCTATATATAATTATACCTAACTTGGTGTGACACTCTAGAAATGGATTACCTACTAGGACTCTAAATCTCTGTTTCATTTGAGAAATCTAGGGTAATTTTCTGTTGTTATTCTGCCACTGTTTTTCCTCTTCCTCTGGTTCATTTATTATATTGTGGATTTTTTTTCACATAATTTAGGATTTGTGATGGTTGTATCAAGTTATTTTTGTTTTTCTGTTTGTGTTACTTTGAAATAGTGATTTCAGGCTTGTATGAATAGACAGTAATAATATAAAATGTGAAGAGCTTAAAGCATAATGAGGCACAATGAAGTCCTAAGTAACTTCATTACAAGCTAGCAACCATCTTGTGAGGTATGAATTATGAAAATAACCATGGGTTGGACCCAGAAATGACACAAAAAGAAAATCAATTCCTGAACAACCGAGACATAAACAATCCTTGGGAAAGCCACAGGAATTTTCTCCATATGCATTGACCAAACATTGGGTGGCCATGCAGGACACGGTGACCCAGTGGCCAGACACTTCCTGTCAATAACACCTCAATGATATTAGCCAATCATATATGTATAGCTTAGTTTGCTTAAAATGTTAATCAATCATGTAATTTCTCATGTAAAACTTCCTTAAAGTTGTTTGTTCAATACTATAAAAACTGTGCTGATTCTATGCTAGGGGTCTCTTAGTGTCATGGGTTACCGATTGCACAGAGCTTTGTTTTTATTTGCAGCCTGGAACTTGCAAATAAAAGACGCCTTTGTTATTTGCATTGGTCAAGGTCTCTGGTGGTCTTCGGGGGATTGGAGTTTAGGTAAAACAAATGTAAGTTATTACATTGAAAGAAAGAGTGTAGACATTTTAACCTATTTGCTACAAGTAAATTAATATTAAGCAAAGCTAATTAACTCTTATTTATTCTTCAGAGGATGAGTATAGTACTCTTGGATATCTTGGAGGAAAAGACTTTAGACTGATTACCGCTGATGCCTTTCACTGAAATTACTGGCTAAACATTCTTCTTCAGAAAGGCAAATGATCCATTTTTTTTGTATTAGTATTATGAAATCATAACATCTGCATGTTGAATTGCTTTCCTCTGCTATTTTCAATACCATTCTTCATCCATTAGGTATCTAGGGCTTGGAATGACCCATTCCTTAAAATACCTATATTGCTTATATTGTGATATAAATCTCAGTAATATTAATATGAATTTATCTCTGAGTCTCATCTTGAGCTACATTCATATGTAATTTATGCAGTCTCAAGCAAGAAACCTATTTTACTCTTTTCTATTCTTTAAACAATAAATCTATTATCTTTAGAAATACGTTCTAAAGAAAATATGTTCTTTTATATTGTTCCAGTAAACATCATTTATTTCTAGTACTTTTACTGAAATAAATATAAAGTATGGAACATGGAGACAACACCCCCCCTTATCACTTTAAAGTATATCCTTGGGGACTATTTTATATATAAAAATAAAAAAGTGCAATGCACATGTTTATACATGAATCATCTAATGGTTATGTCAATTAGACACAAGAACTATCATACCACATCAAATCTCAATTTACTTAAAGGCGCCAACATATTAGTGTTCATGAATATCACTCATCTTTAGAAAATGACTAGTCATAACAAAGTTTATATTTCAAATTTAAAAAATAAAAATTACACCCAGATTTGATGTGAATATCCTGTTTTCAGGAATATATTTATTCAGCAAACAGGGAAACAAAAAATAAGGACTTGTCATATAGAAAGGAAGATGTAAAATCATACTGTCTTTTTTTAAGATGATACATGCAAATCGTGTCATTTATTCAAAGGTACTATAAAAATTCATGAGCGGATTTGTGATCAGAAGTGATAGGTAAGCAAAGTAACTGGAAAACTGTATTTGTAAATAGTGATTTCAATATATAATGACGTTTTCAATAAATAAGCCTATAGATGATGATTTTGTATCTGTAATACACATCCAGTATTCTCCATTTTAGACATTCTCCCATTCTCTTACCTCAGTTCTTGATCAATATTCTTCTACTTTCATGATGTCAATTGCTACTATAGTAACAAGGTGGGTGTTCTCTTGGTTTCTACACCCAATAAATTTTAGTATTTTGCAACGGTGTATAAATTCATGGAGTTTGACTTGGATGTGAAGTTTGAGGATACTGTATTGAGGGTATTAATTGGCCTGAAGCAGCCAGGAACCTATTGTGAATACACAGACACACGGTATACTAAGAATTAGGGACTTGATCTCGGGGAAAGATAAAGGTCCAGGGAAGTTCTTGAAGCTGAGATAAAGCAATGCAGCAAACATCAATCAACTATCATTACAAGGGAATGGAACATATCTCTGATGTGTCTGTGTGGCAGCGGTGTGTGTGTGTGTTGTTTGTGTGTGTGTGTGTGTGTTTGTGTGTGTGTGTGTGTGTGTGTGTGTAGAGAGAGATAGAGAATTTTAGTGTGGCTTCTATATTTCTAGTCCATAGAGCATTACTTGTTAAGGAGAAGGTGCCCTTACCAGAGCTCTGATACCACTGTCATCACTTTCTACTGCAAAAACACACTTGCTTAATCTCTAATTAAAAAGGGAAAAATAAACTAACATTTTACATGATTGTTTTGAAAATTAATTGGCAAATTGAAGGCCAAAGGGAGAAATTGGAGATTAATATAATCTTTTTCCTCACTTCAGATTATTAAACTGCAATAGCTGTGATTTTCAGGAATCTCCTGTAATGTACTTACTGCTCAATTACTAATATATTTAATAATATGAAACATATGATAGAGAAATAGATCAGCCAGCAATCACAAAGAATTAGTGATAAGATCCAGCTTTTGAACAGGGTTGCCACATCTTTTAGTAATGCAATTCCTTCATATGAATTTCAAATTTTATGTCTTTTCCTGTGTGATTAAAAGGTAAGAAAGTACTGTAGAAACAAAAATTCCTGTTCAGCCAAGTAGAAAGTGCTCATGTTCCCATCCTCATGTTGCAAATTTCCACTCCATAGACTCTTTGTTAGAGTGCTTTCATTTAATATACTTTAGCACATCATCCTTCCCTGTTGGAGACAGGAAAAAAAAGATAATTTTGTTTGAATATTTTCTTTCGTAAGTTAGTGTGTATTGGCATGATTTGTATAATTACAGAAGTTTGTATAAATATAAGTAGGGATCATGTCACAACTATAAAATATAATTAAAATCACATAAGACTAGAAGTCACAGAATTTTGTGCATGAAAACATATATTAGATTAGTTGCAGAATTTCTATTTTGAGACAGACTTTATTTTAAAGTATAAAGCACTTTACTAAGGGTTGAAACATTTTATTGAAAAAAATATTTCCTAGAGATATTTTTGCTTCATATTTTAAGAAGAAAAATGGTCCCAAAGTAATTATTTTTAAAAAATTATCTTCCTCTTTCCATGTGATTAACCTCCAAATTAGAAATCCAGATATTTAATTTAATTTAAATTAACCAAAATATTTATTGAGTATAAGAACCTTCTGCTCTCTACATTCTTCACACTAACTTTACCAAACATAATGAGTCTGAAATAATTAGTCTCTTTGTGATCCGTGTTGATATTATTTACAATGTGAACAAAATGTTTAAAAAGTAATATTAAGTTTAGCTTAATTGCTCTGAAGATATAATAAATGATATAATCAAAGTCTAAAAATGATTAGATTTAAAATTTAGAATTCAGGAAATGTTTTTGACCACACTGGTTACTGGAGCCTTTGTAACAACCTCATGAGATAATTTATATTGATGAAGCAAAAATCCCACTGGTTAGACATTTACGAATACAAAAATCGTGTCACCCTGAATATGTAGAGCTACGTAACAAACATCGAAATTTTAGCTTTTAAATACCTGAACATACTAATACATTTAATTGCAGGGTAAATGCTTCTAAAAGGAGATAAAATTGCATTTATTTTGAAAAGTAAACCTAAGTATTCATTTGAATGAAAGACAATATTTAAACATCACTCATTAAAGAAACAATATGTACATTAGTCGTTTTTCATGCAAATTATGTTCTCTAAAATAACTAGATTAGTAAACCTAAATCATTGCTTCATAGGGAAATAGAAATTTAGTTTCCTAAAATTCATGAATATAACTTTTTCTCAAGCAATTGCTAAAACACTGTTTTATGTTTTTTTCATGGAATCTTATTTGATATATTCTTATTCATTAAGTTAAGTAATTGACCAATAACAATATAAAATATGCATGAACAAAGTTTATCTAACACAAGTATTTTATTCACAAGACATATCATGGCTCTCTTAAAAATACTAAACGGCAGTGTGTTCTTTATTAATTTTTAGTTATTTTGTTAATGGTTATTAATAGTCAGAAGTGGCAATTCCATAATATGTTTAAAGCATTTGATTATACTCCCTCCTTCTATTTTCTTTTCATTACTTCTTCTTCCAAAGATCTTCTGTATTTCACATAAAGTTATGTCTTTATATATGCACATATAATCTAACTTGGAGAAAAAATTAAAATAAACTGCAATTTATTTCAAGTTGTATAGTGGATTAACAGCATGAATAAAAACTTGAATATTTTTGTTAACTTCTGAATTTAGCTATCATTTTTATTATGGTTAGGTTTAGGATCCCAGACAGAATTAGAATTAGGGTTAGTGAAATAGGTTCAATACAGGATGACCCATTGCAACAATGATACTCAGAAGACCCTATGTTCAAAATGAACTTTACACCCATGGCGAGGGAGGAGTAAGGGAGGTGGGGGTAGTAGGAGAACAACAAAGAAGAGTGTAACAATGCTCAACAAAGAAATATACCCATTACCTTACTCGTGTAACTAATCTGTCTTTAAAGCATCTTTACAATAAAATAAAATTTAAAAACATGATGAAGATGGGCGTTAGTGGCTCACGCTTTTAATCCTAGCTACTCAGGAGGATGATGTCTGAGGATCAGAGTTCAAAGCAGCCCAGGCAGGAAAGTCTTTGAGTCTCATATCTTCAATAAACCACCATAGAACCATAAGTGGCGCTGTGGCTCAAGTGGCAGAGTGCTCGCCTTGATCTGAAGAGTGGGGGACAAAGTCTAATTCCAGAATTTAGGCCCCATGACCGACCAAAAAAAAAAAAAAAAAGAAAGAAAAAACGAAAAAGAAAACTTGACAGGAAATAGAAAGACACTTAAAAAATGTAGGCTCAAAATGCAAGTAAAATTTAGACCTACACGCTGGGCAAGAGAATAAAAGTGCAATAGAGGCTTGCTATTAACATTATGATTCGGTTATATGTAGGTTTAGGATTAGGCAAGGTGTTCCAGTTAGAGCTGGGTTTAGCATGAGAAAAAGATGTAAGATATAAAAAGGTGTAAAACTGCAACATATTTTAAGAAGAATGAATGGCATCAAGGTTATAATGAATGAAAACCAGTGTCTGTGTTACTTTAAACATTCAGACATAATTTGGCTTAAAGGGTGAATTACATTTTGTTCTCATTAGGTTTAGGGAAGGATAAGCTTTAGTATAAAATTTAGTTTTCCAATAAGAAGTAGAAGCAAAAAAATGTGTGGTTGACTAGAATCTAGACAATTTTCCTTACAGTAACTATTTGGTGTTAAATCAGATTGTGATTAGGATTAGGTTTCTGGTTAAAGGGGGTTGAGAATAGGATAAAGAAATTGGTTAAACTAGTTTCTCATGCCTATTATCTAAGCTAGTCAGGAAGCTGATTTCTGAGAATCAGTTCAAAGCCTGCCGGGGCAGAAAGTCCATGAGACATTTATCTCCAATTAACCACCAGAAAACCCAAAAGTGGTGCTGTGGCCATGTGGTAAAGTGCACACCTATAGCTAAAGAGCTGAGGGCTCATGACCTAGAGCTCAGGGATCATGCCCAGGCCCAGAGTTCAAGCCCCACATTGGACAAAAAGAAAAAGAAAAGAAATGTGTTAAATGTTAAGTAAATCTGAACTTATTTTAGGTTCTAGGAATTCAGGAAAAGCTTGGATATTGGAAGTACAATGTATTTCATAATATCAGGATTTGAGATCAATGGACATAATGATTCCTGTTAAGGAACAAGATAGATTCAGAGTTAAGAGTGAAAAAATGTATAGGGTTTAGGAAAACCTGCAATTTATTTCAAGAATTACAGGTGGAATTTCAGTAAATAATGACACAAAACAAGCATTTTTCATAAATTTTAGAAGTGAGATACCATTAGTGTCAAGGATATGGTTAGGATTCTAGCCATGATTGGGTTTAGAGTGAAGGAGAAAAAAATGAGAGTCAAATTGAAGGTAAATTTTAGAATAAGCCTGGCAGGAATTAGAATGAATGTGAACTAGAGTATTGCTATTAATATTAGAATCTACTTGCATTTAGGGTTATGGTTATTCTCAATGTTCCAGGTAAGATTAAGTTTAGGGTTAGAAAATGACTAAGATATTGGAAAAAAAGTTGAAACCAATTTTTGGAAGGCTTATTTGGATCAAGTTAGGATGAGTGAAAACTAGTGTACTTGTGTTAGTGTTAGTATTGGCATATAATTTGGATTACCATTAGGGTCAGTATTTTGTTCTGATTATGAATAGTGTTATGAATAGGAAAGTTTTTAGTATAATATTCAGTTTTCACTAACAAGTGGAAGCAAAAATATGAGTTTGAACAGTAACTAGACCATTATCATTATATTTATTTCTCAGTGATCATTCTTGTAATGACTAATGAGAGTTTTCCAGCCAGGTTTAGGTTGAGAGTTAAAGTTAATTAATGGAATTGATGGAAAGTAAATCTGATATTGTTTTAGGGCACAGGGGTTCAGGAAAAGGTAGAATCATTGGAAACTTCAGTATTTTTCCTGATAAGACAATGTGAGGAAAAATAATATAATGGTTCATGTTAGGGAATAAGATAACTTCAGAGGAAGAGTCAGAAAATTTGTGGGAATTAGGACAAACAAACTCATTTCCAGAGTGCAAACTGGAGTATTCATTAGAATGAATAAAAACTAGAGTATTTTTCTTAAACATTAGAATTGGACTATCATTAGGGTGAAAGTTAGGTTTCAGTTCCAGCTGGAGTTAGTGTTAGCATTAGGGAAATGGAATGTTTAGGGTCAAACTGAAAGTAAATCTTCGAATAACAAGTCTAGTTAGAATTAGGATGAATGTGAAATAAGAAACTGCTAATAATACTAAGATTAGGGTATGGTCAGTGTGAGGGTTAGCCTCAATATTCCAGTTAGGGTTAAGGTTACAAAAATGGCTAGATAATGAATAAAACTGCAAACTATTTTGAGAGAGATGAGTTGAATCAAAGTTAGGATGAATAAAAACTAATGTATTTGTATGGCTTTTAGAATCCAAACGCTATTAGTTCTAGGGCTAGGGTTGCTTTTCTAGTTCAGGTTAGACTTAGGCTTAGGGAAGGGTAAGCTTTAAGGTAAAACTGAGATTTCTGCTAACACTTTTAAGTAAAATAAGTGTGAAATTTACCAAAAACTACAGAGTTTTCCTAATATTCCTATTCAGGGTTCAATAGGGTTAAATTTAGAATTAGGTTTCTAGTAAGGTTTAGATCTATAGTTAGGGTTAGGAACGATAGTAGATTTGAAGTAAACCTGCAACTTCTTTTTGGAGATAGAGGAGTTCAGTAAAAGTTAAGATCAGTGGAAACTACGGTAGTTTTCATGATATGAAGATTTGAGGTTACTGATTCATAATAGGGAACGATTTCAGAATCCAAGTCAGGGAATTTGTAGGATTTGGAGCACACTGCAAATCATTTCAAAGACAATGAGTATCTGTTAGGATATATTTTCCATTAATTTTAGGATTGGGTTACTATTATCATCAAGGTTGCTCTTAGGGTTCTGTCCAAGATTTCAGTTAGGATTAGGGAAATGGAAGATTGAGAACTTGAGTGATTTACTTCCTTTGTGTATGTATATGCACGATTCTAAGGCTTGAATTCAAGGATTGGGTTCTGCCCCTGAGCTTTTTGCTGTAGGCTAGCATTCTACCACTTGAGCTATGATTCCACTTCCAGCTTTCTTTGGCAGTGAATTGGAGATGAGAGTCTCACAGATGTTCTTATCTAAGCTGACATTGTACTGAGATCCCCAGATCTCTGCCTTCTGATTAAAAGTAGGATTAAACTCATGAACTACCAGTGCCCAGGAAAGTGCCTGAATTTTACTGATTGTTTTTACTTTTGTTCGAGATTGAGACTTCAATTCATTATCTGACAGCTTTGCTCACTAAGTAGCACTCTGCCACTTGAGCCATATCTCCAAAAATGATTATTTAAATAGCTAAAAATCATTAAATTTTCTTCAGGTGATATGTATCATTAGTGTTGTTCTAAAACTTATCCTAACAAAAAAGACTTATAGACCCTGGAGTTGATCTGAGCAAATTCTATTCTTTGTTTCTAATTGCATAACAGTTCAGGGACATGAATTTTTACTTATTATTTTAAGTAGCATAGGAATTATCATTAAACAAAGCATTTTATGTGTACAATATACCTTGATCAATGCCAGCCCTTTCAATATTCTAATTTTCCCTGCTCTATGCACTTCTTCCTTCACTCTTCTTAATATTGTAGGATATTTATTGGATTCCACTCTGCATTTCCCCCCTTTTCTCCTGTTCATTCTTCTACCTTTTAACCCTTCACCCCTCTTTTGACTACCCACTTCCATATGATCCAGCAACTCTTCTCCTGGGCATTTACCTGAAAGATTACAAACCAGGATATAGTAAAGGTTTCAGCCCAACCATTCTTATTGAAACTGCCCAGATAACCTTCAAGAGAAAAATTAATCAAGAAATTGTAATACACACACACACACGCACAAGAAATTCTACTTAACCATCAGAAAGAATATTTTAACATTTGTATCTCTCATTTCTCAATTCATCTGCCTGGTATCCCACTGTTGTCATACTGTACCTGTATTGCAGTAACTGAAACATGCAAACTGATTTAAAGATTTTCAGGTTTATGGGCTAGCCATAATTTCCTGAATATGAGTTCTCTGCTCATTCTCTTTGTCTATTCATGCATTTAAGTAGTGATTATACAGATTCATTTGTAACATTGGCTACACAGAAAAGAGATGAACCATTTATATGTATGTGTGTATATATATATATATATATATATATATATATACATATATACATACATACATGGATATACATACTTACATGGATATATGCACACATATGGATATATATTAAATACTTGAGTACATTTTATGTTTTCAAGAATTATAGAGCTAACAAAAATCACATGCATTTTCCTTTTCAATTTTTTCAAAACTTAAAAAACTTTGTCTCTTTTGAATAGCTAATTTTAAAGAGAATGTCATCATCTCGGATCTGTCAGTCGCCTTGAAATTAGATGTTCAAATAGGATAAAGTTATTTAGGCTTTTTGGTGGAAGGGGTTCTCTGCTTGCTAGACAGGACTCTGGTTGTATAGCATCAAGAAGCTCAACTACTTTTACCATACTTCTAGTCAATTTAATTACTTGAGGTCTTGAACGTTTTGCCCAGATCTGATGTTAGATTGACTGAGACTTTGCTACCTATGCCTCCCACATAATTAGCTAGGATTACAGATGTGAACCATTATGGAAATCTCATTTGTTGAGATGGCTGTCTTGGCAGTTTTTTTCTATGGCATGGCCTCAGACTATGATCCTTGTCATCTCTGCTTCCCAATCAGCTAGAATTACACATGTGGGCTACTATAATTGGTGTACATGACACTTTCTATTTTATAAAAGAGGTTTTTACTGTAAAAATATGGTATAGAGGTGTTATAGTTACATGAGCAAGGTAATGTGTACATTTTCTATGAGGCATTGTTACCTCCTCCTTTGTTTTCCCCCTACCCTTTCTTCCCTCCCACCTCCACAACTACACTCCCCTTCTCCTCCCTTCCCTGCTTCCCTGCTCATATTGTAAAGTTCCTTTTTTAACATAGTGTCATGTGCATCTCATTGCTACAATGGGTCAACCTGCCCATTTAAACATTTTGTTTTTTCCCTTGCCCTCCCCAAACTAGAGAAACGCTGTATACAAGATGTAGGCTACCGACCTTAAATACAGTGAAAACAGGAGTTATACCTTGGGGGGGGGGGAAATAAAAACAAAAACAAAAAAAATCACATGGTAAATTGTAAACCCTATCTTGGGATTCACTTCGCTTAACATCATCTTATCTGGTGGTATGACATAGCTTTTGAACTTTTATGCTTGTCCCAGATATACACTAGTTATTCCAAATAAGGGAAACCATAGGACCTATGTTTCTTTTGTCTGACTTACTTTACTTAATATAATTTTTTCCAAGACTTCACTTAGAGCTCCCCTATAACCCAGTAATCCCACTTTTGGGCATTTACCAAATGATCACACACAAGACCGTACTAAGCTGCCAACACAACTATGTTTATTGCAGCATTATTTACCATAGCTAAGATATGGAACCAACCCAGATGCCTCTCAGTAGATGAATGAATCAAGAAAATGTGATACACACACACACACACACACACACACACACACACACACACACACACATACACACACAATGGAATTCTAGGCCTCCATCAGAGAGAATGACATTGCCCCATTTGCTAGGAGATGGAAAGATGCAGAAACAATTTTATTAAGTGAAATAAGCGAGGCTCAAATAACCATAGTTCCCATGGTTAACCTCCTTGCACTAAGTAATGCATGGTACCATATAACCTTATAAGAGAATGTTATGTGAAATGAACCCCAAGATAGGGACACAATTTTTTTTTTATTCCATGAGATTCTTATCTCTATATTATCCCCCAAATAAAATTCCAAGGGGAGCTGTGGTTGAAATACAGAGCACTACCCTTGAGGGAAAAAAGCTTAATTGAGAAGGTAAGGTCCTGAGTTTAAACCATAATATCAGCACTAAAAAAAGTGATTTCTTTTCCTTGAGGTTTTTATTAAATTGCTCAGCATATAATCAACGTTATATTTATGTTTAGCATTACTATCAAAATCATGCTTTATTTATTGATGTTATTCTTTATTTTCTTAAATTTTATTACACATTAATATCCAATAATGATAAGACATGATTACTGTTTCACAAGTTTTTATGGCAGTTGAATATATGGATGAGAGGTGCATACAAGGAATTTAGACTGAAAACAGATGTTTTAAAGCTCTTCATATAAATAAATGATGGCTGAAGAAGCTGTGGACATTTATGAAATAAATTAAATAAACCAGGAAGTAAAGATAAGGTATTATTCTGGAAAGCACACAATTTTGGAAGAAAAAAAAAAAACACAAGGAAAATATGTAACTTTTGGTAAGAACTTTGTAACCCACCTACACATTTGATTCCTTATTTCTAGTGGAAGTCATTTCAGTTAACTTTATTTTACAAAGTTAAACATGATTGACATTTAATATTAACTGGCCTCTATCTCAGGTAAGCAAAAAGTCAGGTGCCAGGGGCTCATTGCCTATAATCCTAGCTACTCAGAGGGCTGAGATCTCTAGATCCTAGTTCAAAGCCAGGTTGGAGAGGAAAGTTGGTGAAACTTTTCTGTTCAACTAACCATGAGAAAACTGGAAGAGGCACTGTTGCTCAAAGCGGCAACCCCAATCTTGAGTAGTAAATCTCAGAGACAGAACCCAGGCCCTGAGTTCAAGCTCTCTGAAATTATTCTTAAAATACTTATCAGGATTTCTTTAACTTGTCTAGAAGAATGTTTTAAACTTAGGGATTTTTTATTTCATGTTGTCAGCATTGATTTTCAAGATGTGCAGAGAAAAATTATTTATACGCAGAAATGGTTTGTATTGCTTCGTATTACACATTGCCTCTACACACAGAGATCAGCTGGAAAGCAGATGGCCATATCCTGGCTGTTGGCAATGAAGATTGATATGTATTTCTTTCAGCAAAGAAAAAACTTATGAATTGGTAGCCTTTATATATAACACCTTAATAGTAGCAATAAATTTAATATTATTACTATTATTATTTTTGTCAGTGGTGGTGCTTGAACTCTAAGTCTGGGCATTATACCTCAACTCTTCAACTCAAGACTAGCACTCTACCACTTGAGCAACAGTGCCACTTCACATTTTCTGAAACTTTAGTTGGATATAAAGGTGTCACAGACTTCCCTGCCTTGGCTGGATTTGAACAGTTCTCAGTCTTCTTAGTAGCTAGGCCTGGCAGTAAAACTATTTTGAAAAAGAAAAAAACCCACGATTGTATACTTAAAAAAAATCACAATCTGGCAAGTGTATCTGTAACATTGTTGTATCAAGTAACGATAGGCAGCAATCATTTTTACATCTCACTGTGTCCTTTCCAATTCCAGATAATATTTCATTAATTTATTTTAATTTTTCCTAACAAAGTTCATTATGAATTCCCAAAAGCACAATTTTCCAGTGTGTACAAAAATTCTTCAACATATTTATTTCAACAAACAGCATTTTGCACTTGTTTTTTTTTTTTTAAATTTTGCCAGAGCTGGCGCTTGAAATCAGGGCCTGTGCACTCTCTCTGAATTTCTTTTGCTCAAGGATAGCACACTACCAATTGAGCTACAGCACCACTTCCAGTTTTTCTGCTTAGGTCATACTGAGGAATCAAATCAAGTGCTTCTTGCATGTAAGGCCAGCACTCTACCACTAAACACATTCCCAGTCATTGGGTCTTTTGTTGTTGTTGTTGTTGTTGTTGTTACTGAGTGAAGCCAATTATAGTAGGCATGCCTGTACTCCCAGTACCCAGGAGGATTGTAAGTTTAGGAGCAGCCTGTGCTACAGGAAGTCCCTTTTAAAACAAAACAAATCAGGTGAGCTTGGAAGAGGGAATATATTGCTAAGCAGGGTGAAAGGAACACACCAAATTTAGTGTGTGTGTGTGTGTGTGTGTGTGTGTGTGTGTGTTTGTGCTGGTCCTAGGGCTTGAATTCAGGGCCTGGGCAGTGTTCCTGAGGCTTATGCTCCAGTCTAGCACTCTACCACTTGAACCAAACTCTACCTCAAGCTTTTTTAGAGATCATTGGAGATGAGTCTGATCCAGTTTCCTGTCCAGACTTAAAACCTTGATCCTCTTTTCTCAGCCACTTTTGTAAGTAGGATTATAGGTATGTTGTATTACTGTAAAGTAATATAGTAAACATCATGCCAGTTTATACTCCTTCCAGCAGTGTTTGAATGTTGCACACACACCTAAGATAAAACCCGCTCCATGTTTGATGACAACCAGATCTCATAATCCCATGAGATATGTATTGTTATGCTCACTTTACCTGAAAAGAATTTGAGACCCAGAGAATTTCATTAATTTTGAGTCCCTATCTAGTATATAGTGGAGCATGTATTCAAGTCCAATTAGTTCTGTTTATTTCAGAAAACATGGAGACATCATGTGGTCTAGTAAACATGTGTTCTAGTGAGTACTGCTCTCTGCAAGTACAGTACTGTGCCTGACAGATTACCTTTCTCTTTCTTTAACTGCACCCCCTTTTATAAGCTAGGGAAAGCACAAGTGATGAGAAGAGCCATTTTTGAAGGAGAAATTGATAAGGGGTTTGACCTTGATATCACATACATATTAGTCTGACCTCCCATTTGAGTTATGGCTCCAGCACTAAATTTCTGTTTTTTCTCTTGCATGATTATTATATATGTGAATTACACAGAGGTTACAGTCATATAAGTTAGATACAGATATATTCTTTTTTGAAAGGTCAGTCCTTCCTTGCTCTCTCAATTTTTCTCACTGGTTTGTTTTTTTTCCACTTCCGTCTTCTTCTTCATCATCTTCTTCTTTTATTATTATTATTATTGTTATTATTATTATTGTGCTGTAGAGGGTTTAGTTACAATTGTGTGGTAATGATTACATTTCTTTTTTCTTTGTTTTTGTTTTAGTAATGAGGTTTGAACCCAGGGCCTGGACACTCTCTCTGAGCTCTTTTGCTAAATAATGGCACTCATATTGAGCCACAACTCTAATTCCCTGAGTGCATTTTTTTTTGGACAATGTTACCCTTTCACTTTATCTCTTTTTCTGTTTTCCCGTTCTTCCCCAAAAACAAATTGCATAGGTCATTTTCAATATAATACCAATTGAATACCAGTGTACCAGTGTTGCTCATGTTCATTCTTTGCGCCTCCTTTTCTATGACCCCTTTAACTTCTGAAAGAGAGCTAAATGTAAAAATAAATGACAAAAATGAAATAAAATAAATATCATCTTGTTTCTGTTTCCTGGTCACTGGTTATTTTTGAGATTGTGTGTGTGTGTGTGTGTGTGTGTGTGTGTGTGTGTGTGAGTGTCTGTGTGTGTTTGTGTGTGAATACTGGGGCTTGAATTCAAGGAGCTGACCTTTAGCTTTTTTTAATCAATGGTAACAGTCTACGATTTAAACCAAACTTCCATGTCTTGATTTTGAATGGTTAATTGGAGATCAAAGTTTCACTGGTTTTTCCTAAGTAGTCTAACTTCAATTTACTTTCCTCAGTTCTCATATTTCTAAATAGCTAAAGTTACAAGTGTAACCCACCAGTGGTGCTTGGCCTACCTTCTTTTTGTTAAGTAGTTGAAATGTAAAAGATAGTTGCAACCATAGTAAAAAAAGAAATCAATTTAACTTTCCCAGCTTCATTAACTTTTAATATTTTGTCACATTTGATACATACAGAAAAACATTTTTTGTAAATGCTCCGCAATTTGGTTTTCATTTCGGTTTTTTCCTCATGATGAACTTGATTTTATAGCTTTTTACTTCCTAAATATTGATTGTTGGGAGCCAAAAGTTAAGTCTCTCAACATAATAGGCTTAACTATCTCATTGGAACTTCTTGAGGCTGAGTTTACAGAATCCCACCTTTTCACCATGCCCTATGTAAACACCCTGCAGCTACTAACGACCACCTTTTCACCATGCCCTAAGTCCAAGCATATAAATACCCTTGTGTGAAAAATAAAAATTGGCAGCTTGATCAGAATCCTTGTCTTGCTGTCATTCTTCGTGTCTCTTGTCCCTTCATTCCTTCTTGCTTAGGTTCATTGTCCTGGTTGAAGTCCTGCGGGTCGGGACAACAGGCTCCCAACGTGGGGCATGAGGCTCTGACTAAGGAAGGAACACTGTCCTCCGGGCAAACTTGGCCAAGTACAGTCCGAGATCTTGAGATCGCCTCGACAGACCCCGCGGAAAGACAGATCCAGGAGGAAAGTGGGGATGGCGCATGGTGAGTGACCCACTATGGGACAAACAATATCGTCATATGATCTATTTCTGTCAGACCTCAAGGAGACCTTCAAGACACGGGGAACGTGGGTTAAGAAAAGGAGTTAGAATTATTTTTCTCATTCATAGAGGATGTGTGTCCTTGGTTCTCCTTTGAAGGAATCATAGATGCAAAAAGATGGCAAAGAGTAGGAGATTGTTTAAAAGATTATTATGAAATCTTTGGTTCGGAAAAGGTTCCTGCTACCACGTTTTCCTATTGGAATTTGATTAACGAAGTTTTAAAATGTTCTCTATTTGATAGTGGAATTTTAAATCTTGTAAAAACTGGAGAGGAGGTTCTCCAACATGCCTCTAGGCCCCCCTCGGCTTGCCCATCAGTTGTATTAGATATGACTGCTGGTCAATTTACTGAAAATCCCTTCCTTTTGTGGCCCGGCCCTTCAAGGGCCCACTGCCCCTCCAGATCCAGATGTTTATTCTCCCCCCCCCTTTACCTAACCTGGCCCCTTTACAAGAGACCCTTCAACATAGGCGAGAACACCTTCAACTTTTAAAAGAACTGCGGTCCCTTGATTATGAACTCCGCACACTGGCCTTGGCGGATACGCCAAAACTGCCTAATAAAATTAAGGTTAGATCAGGCGATCAATCAGTTCTCACCTTTCCAGTAACTCGGAGCCAGACAGATAGGACCTCAGAGGGTGAGGAGGATGAATCAGAAGAGGAGGAAAAGGAAGATGAGGAACAGGATACAGGGGATGAAGAGGAACAACCCACCCAGGGAAAAGGCCAACAAGAGTATAAGAGGTTTAGCCTCCGGTTTGTCGAAAAGCTTAAAAATGCATGTGCCCAATATGGCCCGACTCCCTCTTATAGGTTAGCCTTGTTAGAAAACCAAAGTGTGCCCTGGCTCACCCCTAATGATTGGAAGTTCCTGGCCCACGCCACCCTTAGTGAGGGTGATTTTGTTTTATGGAATGCGGACTTTAAGGAACAATGTAGAGAGACCGCGCAAAAAAAAAAAATTGGCTAAAACATCTTCAAAAACCTGGACCTATACTAAACTTTTGGGTAATGCGCCCTTTGATACCAATGGTAAACAGGTGAGCTTTCCTACCGGATTTTTGGTGCAAATTCAAAATGCTGGCCTTTATATTTGGAAGCGTCTCCCTCAAAAGGGATCGGCTACTACTTCCCTGGCAAAACTTAGACAGGGGCGAGATGAACCCTGCAGTGACTTTGTCTCCTGGCTTAACTTGGCTGTGGAAAGGCTTCTTGGGCCTAGTGAAAATGAAAGTGCCTTTGTTAAACATCTTGCCTTTGAAAATGCTAACCCTGCATGACAAGATGTCCTCCGGCCACATAAAAACAAGGGTGACCTATCTGAGTTCCTCAGGCTTTTTGCTGGAGTAGGAACCGCCCATGCCATGGGCTCCACGGGCGCTGCTTTTACCAAGGCTTTTCAAAGTTCAGTTCTTGGCTCTAGGCTCCCATACTTGTTTTACTTGTAAACAACCTGGTCACTTTGCAAGTGAATGTCCCTTCCGCAAACAAAGCCAAGGGGCAATGCCCTCCCAAGCTTTAGGTAGACCACTCCCTGCCACTCATTGTCTTTTAGATCAAGAACAAGTGGCTTTTCATGTTTTCGTTTCTTTCATGCATGTGTTTCTAACGCATTTATAAGATTATTTCTTTGTTGCTTTGTATGTCCCTCCCCCACAGTTAACCCCCGCTTTCACTATATTTGATGTCAGTATAACATGTGGAGGAGATGGGGACAAACAAGTCGTTTAAGGATTCAGGTGGACCTGTTGCAACAATGAGAAGTACAAAATGTCATGTCAAAACCAGCTTTACAGTGTCGGTATGGGGGGGGAGGGGGGTATGATTGGGTGGGGGGGAGGGGGGAGGCTGGGAAGGGAGGTGAAGGGTAAACAAAGGAGGAGGCTGCAATACTTGGTAAGAAATGTATGCATTATCCTGCCCATGTAATTGTAACCCCTCTGTACAGTATGTTCTCAAATAAAATAAAATTTAAAAAAAAAGAAAAAAAAAAAAAGAAAAAAGACTCCTTCTATATTCTACAAAAAATGTACTTATTACCTTACTCATGTAACTGAAACCCCTTTGTACAGCATCTTTATAATAAAAATAACATTTAAAATTTAAAAAAAAAAAAAAAAAAGAACAAGCGGCCCCAAGGTGGCTGCCAGAAGGCTTGATAAAACAAGTGAATAGCTTACCACAACCCGGGGAAAATCTCCCCCCCCCCCCCCCCGAGGATGATGCCTTTTCTCTTACAGGTGCAGCTAGAACTCCAGACGTGGACCTTCTTGTTTGAATTTATTAAATAACAGATTAGTCTCTTGGCTTCTAAGCCCATATAAGTTCATCACCATCGCCTTGATATGGCAGACCATGGCATTGAGATCTAGGATTTACCCCAGGCTTTTAATTAGTGTTTTGCCATGTGGGAAACACTCCCCCCTTCCTTTTTCTTATTTAGAAAACCCTTCCATAACTCCTGACCATTCAACGGGCAAGACCTATTGCGCCCTTGCCATAAGGGATAGGTTCGCCCCTCCTCCTATAGGCCCCTCCGCTTGGGGGAGGATGCACCTATGGGAGGAAGAAAAAATGCTCAAATCAAGGGTGCAGGTAAGACTGCAGGGGGATGGATCTGCGAGATCCCAAAACCCAAGACCCCTGAGTGGCAAGCTCTGGTGCATGACGGTTGGCATGCATACCCACAAGCCGTCTCCTCAAAAAACATACCAAGGCCTGTATAACTCCCCTCCCCGAGTGAGGACGCTCGCTCGGGAGTGGAGAAAAACCCTGGGCCCTTAGAGGAACAGAGCCTCTGTCACCCCTTTAAAAAAGCAGCCAACAGTTGATGGTCAATTTTCTAAATAAGAAAGGGGGAGATGTTGGGAGCCAAAAGTTAAGTCTCTCAATGTAATAGGCTTAACTATCTCATTGGAACTTCTTGAGGCTTTTCACCATGCCCTACGTAAACACCCTGCAGCTACTCACGACCACCTTTTCACCACACCCTAAGTCCAAGCATATAAATACCCTTGTGTGAAAAATAAAAATTGGCAGCTTGATCAGAATCCTTGTCTTGCTGTCATTCTTCGTGTCTCTTGTCTCGTCATTCCTTCTTGCTTAGGTTCATTGCCCTGGTTGAAGTCCTGCGGGTCGGGACAATTGATGAGAATATGTTCAGACGGCATTGATGTCCTTTTGTTGGCTTTCATACGGAAATGTTGTAAGCTAACAAGATAAATTTGTGTGCAAGACCGCGATGATATATTCACATTCTTAGCCAGAAGACAGTAGTGCCTGTTACAAATCATCTAGATCTGACAAAACCCTGACTCAGGCCTTGTTACCATTTTCATGAATGTCCTTTTAGTGTGCAATCTTGACTCTCCAATGACCATGACAGAGCCCTGCTACATGTTCTCATGACACAGCCAAGGTCACCAGTCAGGCACGGCACCTAGAGTGTGATGGGAGATTGGTGACTGTGCCTATGATGGAACGACACAGGAAATGTTAGGTCCTTAAGCTGTCATCAGTCCTGAGGGCTCCTCATGAGCATTCAATCCTAAGATTTAAGGAGACATCAAACTCTCTCTTCCTTGTGCAAGTTGTGGATCTGTTTTTCTTCTGGGGCTGTCATCTTCTGTTGAAAGATATGATCTGAGCTCTATAAGCCATTTTGCTTATTCTAGGCCCTTAGGGTAAGTCTGGCATTTATACTTAGACAAAAAGAAATGTAGTGATAAAAAATAGGAGACAACATTTTTCCTAGTTTATTTATTACTCAAATATGTTTTCAGATTTTACCATTTATTCTTATTAGTAAGAAGCACTATCTCAAAAATAATCAGTGACCAGGAAACAGAACAAGATGATATTTATTTTCTTTCATTTTTGTCATTTTTTTTACATTTATCTCTATTTCAGAAGTTAAAGGGGTCATTGAAAAGGAGGGACAAAAAATGAACATGTGCAACACTGAAACTTTGATCTCCAATTAACCATTCAAAATCAAGACATGGAAGTTTGGTTCAAGTCGTAGACTGTTACCTTTGATTTAAAAAGGTAAAGGTCAGCTCCCTAGTTCAAGCCCCAGTATTCACACACACACGCACAAACACACACACACACACACACACACACACACACACACACACACACACACACACACACACTAGTCCTTAGTGCTCAAGAGCCTTACATGGAGATCAGCCTTCTCCAGCTCAATTTATCCTAGCTTCTGGTCAGGACAGCTCTTCAAGCTGAAGTTTGGTGGCTAGTAGCCATTCCCTCTCATTCTTTGTGCCTGTTGGTGTTGTTGGGTTCACTTCAGGGCAAAATCAGTGTCTAACACCTATTTGCTGCCATGGCAAAGTTGGCTGTGACATCCTAGAAGTTATGGCCATTTTATTGTGAAGCTGTGTGAGGACACCCAACCCCACACAATTTCCCCAAGGTATGTGTCTCCTTTGACCAGAAGTGCATTCAACAATTCAGCAACCAAAATATCATCCAGTTCCTGATAAACTCAGAGTATGTTTCTATTGCCTTAAAAAAAATTCAAGACATGCCTTTGATGATTTGTCATTGAATTAGTGAAACAGAGTATATAATTTTATGTATTTGTAAGTATTTGTCCATCTTTCTTGAGCTCTTGTCATATTTCTATGTGTTTGCAGCTTGCGAAGGGAAAAAAGATTTAATTCAATATAGTCAGACTATCGTTCAGAAGGATCTTTTTAGAACCTTTTGGAGGGAATGCCAATTTTCCATCTGGTGCTCTACAAATGGCCTTCTTGGTACAGGAACTGAGTACACAGTCAAGATAAGAGGCTTGTCCTGATTTCTACTGACTTTCCTCTGGAGTCAGGGAGTGTGATCCCATGGCATATGTGTCTGTTTGCTACACTGAAGGGGCCATGCCTCCTCTGAAAAATCTAAGGCTTGGGGATAAGAGATACTAAAACTCAAAACCCAGCTTCCTACAACAGTAGGATTACAGGTCTGAGTCTCATGGACTCAACTTTTTTATACATACTATAGTCAGTTTCATTATATTCACTTTCATTATATTCACTTCATAGACAGATATATACAAATATATGCATATAATATTTATTTATAATCAGTGTTTAGAAACACACAAATATATAGTCATATAATTATAATCAAATTAAATCACTACTTTCTCCAATGATATTTACACTAATGTTTTTGGCAAAAAACACTCAATTCTAAAATTTTAAATGCCTTTTTAGTTTGAAAAATCATATTGAATCTTATATATTATATAATATACTATATATAACATAAAGAATATAACATGTATTTACATATAACTGATTTAATTGTGGAAACTTTTCCTGATTTTGTGTTTGTTCATCTATGTATGCCTTCTTTCTTCTATTGATGATGGATTTTACTGTCCAGCATACATATCTCCTATATATTTTGTCAAATATTTTCAGCCCAAAGTAGACTTTTTATATTATTGGAGCCAAACTTTTCTGCCATATTTGCCCAAAGCAAATGAATACAATGAAAATGTATACTGATTTAAACTCATTGTTGTTGGAAGAGAGTCCCAGTTACCACTATAAGTATTGTGGTATTTGTCCCAATTGACAGAATAGCTTTCTAGGACATCTGATCTGCTATGTCCTAGACCTTTTGTAGCCACCTTATCACTCCATGCAGGCATGGCGTGGCTTCCTTGCCACTCTTTTTGCATTTAACAGCTCCCATTATATCCAGTAGGCTCTCTTCTACAGCCCCCTGTCACTCTGCTTCCCCACCACCAGAATAGGTATGCATGGTGCTTCAGATTGTAGGTTTAAAAAGAAATATATTTAGGATTCATGAATTCTAGAATATGTCAAAAACATTGACATTTTAATAAAGTTAGAAAAATAAATAGAATGAACCTTTTACAAAAATCAGGACAAAAAGAAAAATAAGGATTTTCTCAGGAAGGGGAGAAGGAATCTCAAAATCTAGATTGGCCTCTAAGTTGCCTTCAGGCAGAAATTCTGCCTCAGATTCTTCAAAGGGATCAGGATTTTCTTCCTGAGTCCAGGGAGGGACAGATTCTAATTTATCAATTGGAAATTGGAACCCTTGCAAGTGGAGAGATTGGTCTGGGTATTCTGTGAGGACAGATTCCCTTTCCTCAACTGAATCTAGATTTTGGACCTCACTTATTGGTTTTCCTAAACATAGACTGGGGTCTTTTTCCATTAGCACACATTTACCCTGCACACCAATACGTGTTTGTTTGTTTGTTTGTTTTTCTGATTGATTTAGAGCTGATTTAGCTGGATAGTGAACATCAATGGAAGACATTCTGTATCGTCTTCTTCCTTGGTGGTATGTGTAGATACACCTGCATCACATGTGGGGTTCAGAATCAGTGGGATGTCCACAGGACTCTAAACCTACTTGGGCCTTTCTACAAATTGAAAAAACCCTTCTACCTTCACATGATTTCTGGAGATCAGCAATGGCTTCCCTTCTCCATCAGTCACCATAGACTACATCACTGATGGGTTCTTTATCTGGAGTTCTGCAGGAGCTTCTCTACGGTGATGAAACCCGGGAATGAAAATAGGTACAGGAGTCTTTGAGTAGACCATAGTATTTAAGGTGTCACTAAACTTCCAAGAGGATCTAATGGGAGAAGCACTAGAATTTGAGTTGGGACTGAACACTGATGTTGAGGTAGGCTGTTTCTAACGAGTGGCTACTTCCAAGTTCTTTCAAAAGGAAAACAGACATTACCTGGCAAAGAATATCCATAAAAGGACATTTTGCCAAGCTGGGGAGTCTAAGGGCTCTTGGCCAATCCATAGAGAATCAGGTTCCATCCCTACTCACAAGCTCTGAGGCATCTAAACAAGGACTTCTTACTCTTTTTCTTGGTCTCATGGGTTCCTACAGCTGGTCCAGAAAAATATGTAAGTGGAAGAGCAGGTCTGAAGAGGGCATGTTGAGCTTGACATACTGTGTAAGTTCTTTCAGGGTGTCATTGTTCTTGGGCTCATAGAAATTCATGAGGGTAGAAGTCCATCCACATAGGGAGGATGAAACAAACAAGGCTGTGGGCAGATTGAGGACAAGGAAAATGAGAGCCAACCCTCCCCATCCCATGTTGGGAAGTGGGAAGAGACTCCTGCAAGGAGGATGTTCCTCACAACGCACTTCTAGTAATTTCTCAAATATAATCCTCTAAAATTCTCCCTGTAATAGGAAGAGAAATTTGTTTCCCCACTGGATCTGACTTGCTATACACAGCCCTCCCTGTCATCATGAGAGTCCAAAAGCACAACCACAATCACAACTGTGTAATCTGTTATCCACTGAAGTGCCAAGCCTCAACCCCCTGGTGAAAATCACAACTGGTGTGCAAAGAAGAAAGTTGAGTTTGATTCAGAAACCTCAAAGATACCAAGTTTTCAAGGATAGAACTTCTCTTTGTGCTAGCGTCCACTTACTTCTTCACTTGTTCATCTTCCTCCCAGTTATGGTAGAAGGATCTGTACCAATGGGAGGAGAGAAGGAAGCTAAATCTATGCTTCTCCTTTTCTGAACTAATGGGACACACATGGAACTTGCTAAGTCTCACATGGTAATGTAAACATGACAGACAAAATTGGAGATATGTCTATACAACATCATGGTAACTCTGTGAAGATGTTTATGTGCATCTGTCCAAAAAATGCACAATGGGTCATGCCTCTAATCCTACTAATCAGGAGGGTGAGATCTGAGAATCACAGTTTGAACCCAGTCTAGTTTGTAAAAATCTAAATACACTTTTCTTCAATTAACCAGCCAAAGACCAGAATTTTACCTGGGGCTCAATTGGTAGTGTGTTAGAAATGGGAGAGCACTCAAGCCTCCAATTAAAGTTAAAGTTGCCTCCTTTCTTCTGTCTATATTCCTTCAAAGGCCTCCAAGATAGTGATTTCCTAGGTGAGCGTGGAAGTTGGGTGCCACTGGCTCCTTCCTTAAATACTAGTCTCTCAGCAAGCAAATTGCTAAGGCTCCACTAGCTTATGAGGCAAATAAAATGTTCTGGCAGCCCAATCCTAAGGAATTAGCCAAGGACTGCACTTCATTGTCTCAAGCCAAGCTCCTTTGATAAGACCCCAGTGAAACTGTCTCAGAGATGTACCAAGTATTCCAATACTCTGCCACGGGGTCTCATCAGCCCTGGGTTTGAAGGAGGAACACTTACTTTTTTTTGTTGGTCATGGGGCTTGAACTCTGGGCTTGGGTGCTATCCCTCAGCCCTTCAGCTCAAGGGGAGCACTCTACCGCTTGCGCCACAGCACCATTTCTGGTTTTCTAGTGGTTTATTGGAGATAAGAGTATTATGGACTTTCCTGCCAGGGCTGGCTTTGAACCATGAACCTCAGATCTCTGCCTCCTGAGTATCTAGGATTACAGGCACGAATTATTGTTGCCTGGCTTAGGAACACTCACTTTTTTTGTGTGTGTCCGGTCATGGGGCTTGAATTATGGGGCTGGCCCCTGTCCCTCAGCTCTTCAGCTCAATGCTAGCACTCTACAACTTTAGCCACAGCACCACTTCTGGCTTGTTTTCTGCTTATGTGGTGGTCAGGAATCGAACCCAGGGCCTCATGCATGCAAGGCAAGCTCTCTACCACTGAGGCACCTTTCCACCCAAGGACACTCACTGTTTAAACAGAATATCCAGCAACTGCTCCATTGTCCTCCACTCTGTGTAGTCGTGGAGTAAGTTTCCAACATAGAAGGGATCAGCTTTCTGGAAGGCAGGGACCAGGTCCATTACCAGAATTTCCAGAAAGCCTGAGTCCAGGCTCCATATATTATAAGGCACATTCAGGGTTTGGGCTGACTCATTGTCACACTAAGGTGGTAAAAAAGAATGGATCTATGAAACATGGAAATGGGAGTACACTTCAAACTGAGTAATTGTAATAGAGTGGATTGAAAAGTGCACTGCCTACACATATAAGAGCACATACGAAAAAGTTTCTAGTGTGGTCTAGGATGAGATTAAATAGGTTTTCTGTCATAGTTATACCTGGCCTGAATTTCCTTGTGATTTCCTTGGTTTCTTCTTATAAAAAATCCTGAGACATTGGATTCGTGGTTTGGAACTGATCCAATGTCTGCAGCATCGAGTGAGGCATTCACACCTCTCATGCCTGAGACCTGAGTCTCTTGACTTTGAAAAGAACACAGGAACACCTTTCTTGTTCCTGAGCCACAGGCCAAGTGAGCTGGCTTGAGCTGACTGTAGGTTACAGTTGCGTGGCTCTCAGAGTTCTATGTTCTATTCCATTGTGAGGGAGGTAGTGTCATCTCTCAGAGCCCAATGATCTAAGCTGCTTGCTCACATAAGACGATCCCAAAGACAAACTGAAGGATGAAATCTCCCCTCCCACATCACTTTATACACATGTGGACATTGTCAAATCGCAATATCCTCAGCTAGGTCAAGATACAGTCATGACTCAGCCTCAAAGAGCCATTCCTAGGTCAGATCCAGGCCTTATTTGTCACTATTCCTCTCATCCTGCACAAATCATTTTGCCTTTCAGGGCCCCCTCGGCCTGCCTTGTGCTTCTTGCATCTATTTTTGACGTCTACTCCCTAAGACATTGTTAGGTTTTTGTTTCCTAATCTTGTTTGCCATTGAAGTCCCAGTGTGCTGTCATCTGGAAAAAAGGCAAGTTCTTAGCGGTGGGAAAATCAAACCAGTATTGGAAAACAAACATCACAATATAGTCAGACATTTTTACAGATGTACATTCTTGTAAGATAAAAGAGTATTTTTGAATCTTTTGTCATATTTTATGAGAGAGGCGAAGGGGAGAAGGGAAGAGGTGCTGCATTGTTTTCTAATAATTCAATGATTATTTTTTAAAAATAGTATAGTTGAAGGAATGTAATATTTGAAGATAAAAACTGTGCTCCTGTTCTTTTAATAAGCTAGTCATTTATAAAGTATTCCTCACTAAAGTCTTGTCGTCTGTGTCCCATGAACTATCCTCCTCCATCAAAATAATCAAGGAAAAAACCTTCACAAATAAGTAGGCTGTTGTCCAATCTCTGGATAAGAATTTAAGATACAACATTGCCTGGGACTTTGTGTGTGTACATGTGTGTGGGAGTGTGTGTGTCTGTGTGTATGAATGTGTGTCTGTGCATATTTGTGTTTTAGGGCTTGAACTCGGGGACTACATGACAATCCCAAGCATCTTGACCTTAGTGCTCTACTAATTGCACTACAGTTCAGCTGCAAGCTTTTTTTAGTGAACTGGAGAGGAAAGACTCATAAAATTTCCTGCTCAGGCTGTCTGAACTAAATGTCAGGTATCAACCTCCTGATCAGCTAGAGTTATAATTATGAGCCTCCAGAACCTGGTGATAAAGCATTGTTCCTGGAGGCAGTGGGGTTGCAAGTTTCAGTCCGGCTTCACAACACTTTATATCATAAAACAACAACAGCAAATCCCTATATCAAAATACAATAATAAGATGCATTTAGTGATATAGTCTGCTAGCATAACTTTCAGGAAACCTTGGTTTTAATGATTTAGCAACACAAAACCAAACAAAATGAGCTAATTTTAGGAGACTCTACGAATTTTTTAATTCCATCTTAATAATTTCAAAACATTATAAGAAACAAGAAAAAATCCATACTTATGAGAATGTAAAAAGATAAAAAAATGACAGATTATGAAATGGAAAATTCTACACTGCAGGAAAATTGTTGTCATGGTGAATATATGGGGGTATTGTTATGGTGAATATATGATAATGTTCTTCAGAGCAGCAATAGATAAATATATATTCACTACACATAGTCTAACTTGTCTCTATCTATTAACATGCAGTGTTCTAGTGCAAGTTATCAATGTATTCATGTTTATGGTATATTCGAAAAAATGACTAGCAGAGTGAGGAAGTTACCAAAATATATTAGCTGCAATGTTTTAGGAGATAAACTTGCTAATTATATTGACTATTCTATATATTAAACATGTAGTGTGTTATCATTTTATCTTTAAGTATGTACAAACACTACTTCAAAGTGAAGCGGAATACAACAAGGTTTTGAAGGCATATGCCTGTAAAGCTAGCTATTTGGGACATCATTTCAAGACCAGTGAAGTTTTACCTGCAATGATCCCCAACCCCTGGCTGTGCGTGATGGAATCACCCAGGTCCATAGGGAGGTGAAAGCGGGAGGATTTCAATTACATGCCATACAAGTCAATAACTTCCACATGGCTCCCTCTCAACCAAAGAAGGTTCAATACTGGCTAGCACCTATCTCCCCCACCTAGGTAAAAATAAAGAAAGAGCATTGTAGTATAAGAAACAAACAATATTAAAAATGCCAATGCAAAGCATCATGAACAACACACACTTAGTGTTTGTTTTTCATACCTTTATTCCTAACTATAGCTTGGATCATATATGTTAGCCAGAGGTACTAAGCAGTTCATCATTATAAAATGACTATTTGAGTGTCTGCTTTGACTCCAAGGTCTTTGATCCATTTGGAGTTGATTGTGGTGCAAGGTGATATATAAGGATCTAGCTTTATTTTTCTACAAGTAGTTACCCAATTTTGCCAGCATCATTTACTGAAGAGGCTGTCTTTCTTCCATTCTTTTTATAGCTACCTTATCGAAGTTTAGATGGTTGTATGTCTGTAGGTTCATTTCTGGGATTTCAATTCTATTCCATTGGTGCTGAGGTCTGTTCTTTTGCCAGTACCAAGCTGTTTGGATTACTATGGCTTTGTAGTAGAGTTTGAAATTTGGTATTGATATTCCTCCAGCACTGTTCTTTCTGTTAAGGATAATTTTTTGCCATTTGGGGTCTTTTATTGTTCCATATGAATTTTTGGATTACTTCTATTTCCTTGAAGAATGAGGTTGGAATATTGATTGGTACCGCATTGAACTTGTAGATAGCCTTGGGAAGTATTGCCATTTTCATGATGTTGATCCATCCAATTCAGGAGAATGGGAGGATTTTCCACTTTCTACGTTCTGTTTTGATTTCCATTAAAAGGTTTTTAAAGTTTTCATCATAGAGGTCCTTTGCTTCTTTGGTTAAGTTAATTCCTAGGTATTTTATTTTTTGTGGGGCTATTACGAATGGAGTTGCTATCCTAATTTCAGCCACGCTTTTCTCATTGTTGGCATACAGAAAAGCCATTGATTTTTGAGGGTTAATTTGATACCCTGTTGCTTTGCCAAAAGTTTGAATCACCGGGAGTAATTTGGGAGTGGAATCCGTGAGTAAGAGACTACCTAGGTCTCTTTGGCACAGGCCGAAACTTTATTAAAAGACACCCAGAAACACAACAAATCAAAGAAAGGTTAGACAAATAGGATTGCATGAAATTGCAGACCTTTTGCATGGCAAAGGACATAGCTAGCAAGATCAATAGATCAACCACAAATTAGGAGAAGATCTTTACTAGCCATACAACGGACAATGGTCTCATATCTAAATTATGCCTGGAACTCAAAAAATTAAAGCCCCCAACAACAAATCCTCAAGGAAACAACTGCCCAATAAATAAGTGGGCTAAAGCCTTAAAGACAAACTTCTCTGAAGAGGAAAGAAGGATGGCCAATAAACTCATGAAGAAATGTTCAACCTCCCTGGCCATAAAAGTAATGCAAATCAAAACAACATTGAGGTACCACCTCACCCCAGATAGAATGGCTATAATCAAGTACTCTAATAACAAAGGATGCTGGAGGGGATATGGACAGAAGGGAACCCTACTGCATTGTTGGTGGGTCTGTAAACTTGTTCAACCACTTTGGAAAGTAGTATGGAGATTCCTCAAAAGACTCCACATAGAGCTCCCCTATGACCCAGCAATCCCACTTTTGGCATTTACCCAAATGATCACAAACAAGATCATACTAAATCTACCAGCACACCTATGTTTATTACAACATTATTTACCATAGTTAAGATATGGAACCAACCCAGATGCCCCTCAGTAGATGAATGAATCAAGAAAATGTGGTCTATATACACCATGGAATTCTATGCCTCCATCAGAAAGAATGACATTGCCCCAATTGTTAGGAAATGGAAAGACTTGGAAAAAATTAAATTAAGTGAAGTAATCCAGGCCCAAAGAAACATAGGTCCCATGGTTTCCCTTATTTTCAATTACTAGTATATGTCTGAGACATGCAGAAAAGGTCAGTTAAGTTGATGTTGGATGAAATAAACCCCAAGAGAAGGATTCAAATATTTTTTTTCTTTCTTGCGATTGTTTCGAACAAATTCATAAGATTATTTCTTTGTTGCTTTGTATGTCCCTCCCCCACAGTATGTCCACTGCTTTCACTGTATTTGATGTTGGTATAATTTGTGGAGGGGAAGGAAAAAACACGTTTTTAAATAAGGATACAGGTGGACCCAGTGCAACAATGAGATGTACTAGCCATTATGTTGAAAAACGAACTTTACAACTTTGGCCAGGAGGGGTAGGCAGTGGGGGGGTTGGGGAGGTGTGTGGTGGAGATAAGAAGGTATGGGAAGGGGAAACAAAGGACAGGGCAGCAATGCTTGATAAGAAATGTATTCAATACCCTGTCCATTTAATTGTAATTTCTCTGTATGTTATTTTCACAATTAAAAAAAAAAGTCTATGTGAAGCCAGGTGCCAGTGGCTCATGTGTGTAATCCCCACTACTCATGAGGCTGAGACCTGAGGATAGCAATTCAAAGCCAGCCCAGGAAGAAAACTCCCCATAGGACTCTTATTTCCAATTAACAACTCAAAAACTTGAAGTGGCTCCATGGCTCAATTGACCCAGTGCTAACTAACTTGAGCACGGAGTCTCAGAGTCAGTTCCCAGGCCCTGAATTCAAGCTCCACAACTGACAAAAAAATAAACATATAAATGTCTGAATTTCTTCTGAATTAAAATGACAGCTCTGGTATACAATTCTACAGTCTACTACAGATTTCCTTATACTTGTGGTTAGAAAAAGTAGCAGCACTTGAATAAAGGACATTTTTTCATAAACTAGGGCAGATTGGTCTCTAATTAGAGGAAATTGCTGGACTCAAACATAATATTTTTGGTTGGTTTTTGTTTTGTTTTTAGGACAGGAAGAGAATCCTTATTTCTGCCAGTGGCTAATTGGATATGTATGTCATCATTCACAGGCCATGCAGAATTAACAGTAAAAACAGGACACAGTCAACTTGCAATAAACTTATTTGTCTTTATGCGATATTCCGAATGATTTGTTTAGCTTATATGTTCCTATGGCCTATAGTTTCCTATTCCTGCCTTCCTCAAATACAAGCATGTTCCACCAATTCAGATTTGAGCCAGGCAATGTGTAGTATTAGTGTCAAAGGGTGAGGAAAATGGTAACACAACCAGGAAAGCATGAAACCAACTCTTTATGAGCAGGACACTGGGGACTCAGGCCTAATCCTAGCTACTCAGGAGACTGATGATCACAGTTCAAGGCCAGCTGGAGTGAGAAAATCTGTGAGACTCTTCTTTCCAATTAACATCCAAACAGCCATAAATGGAGCTGGAGCTCCAGAGGTAGAGTAGCCTTGCTTACAAAAAGTCAGAGGTGGGGGCTGGGAAGGTGGCTCAGTGCTAGAGCTCTTGCCTTGCATGAAAGAGGCCCTGGATTCAATTCCTCAGCACCATATAAGCACAAAGAAAAAAAACAGAAGTGGTGCTGTGGCTCAAGTGGTAGAGCACTAGACTTGAGCTGAAGAGTGAGGGACAGTGCCCAGGCCCAGAGTTCAGGCCCCACAACCGGACCCCAAAAAAATAAAAAAATCAGAGGCAACACCCAATTCTGAGTTCAATAGAAAGTCAGGCACAAAAACAAAAACAATCAACAACAACAACAACAAAAAACAGAAACTGGGAGAAAGCTCAGGAAAGGATGGCATTGTCTACAAGGCAAATGTACACATTACATGAATTGTGAAATGGTAACCTCACTGTACAATTAGTAACAATTACACTTTTAAAAAAATCTGAGAAATCCCATAGCCATTGGCCCTTATGAAGTGCGTCTACTTTCCAGGATTTCAAAGTACCATCATCTGAACTGGCAGCACACAGGTTGTAGCCCAGTGTGATTAGAAAATATGGAACCAGCGATCCTTTCAGATTGTCCCGACAACTCTTTTATTATTTTAAGAAAAAAAAAAACCCAAAGGAAAGCAAACAAAATAGACTTTATGGTTAATTAATCTGTTATTAAAGATTTCTGGCAGAATTATACTGTTAAATGATGAGTTAATGCACGTGTTTTCTAGATACTGAACTCACATTTGTCACAAAAATATCCATGGATTCATAACTAGAAATTCTGAAGTGTAAAGCATACTAATTAGTTGAATTTCATTAGGTAGCCAATGACGAGAACATAGCACAGTATTAAGCCAGGTAAAGTAGTTTATTACTGAACTGTTGCCCATGCCATACATGGTGGAAAGGCATGTACAAAAAATAGGGCGACCCAACCTCGGGCCAGGATGTATCTAGGCAAAGGATCCGATGAGGTGTAGCCAGGTGGGAGGAAAAACTAGCC
Source organism: Dipodomys spectabilis (assembly GCF_019054845.1). Taxonomy (NCBI): domain Eukaryota; kingdom Metazoa; phylum Chordata; class Mammalia; order Rodentia; family Heteromyidae; genus Dipodomys; species Dipodomys spectabilis. The sequence goes on from NW_024871337.1 coordinate 245,678, forward strand.
ATACTGGATCTAGATGTGACATCAGGGCCTGGGACTCACCTCCGATCAGATGGAAAGTGTGATCAGAGGCTGACCAGGTCATGACTTAGGGGGAGGGGGAGGTGGCTGCCTCCAGGTGTTCCAGATACTTAGATAACACATAAAGGGTGGAAACTTAGCCACGAAGTGAAAAGGCATCTGCATAGGGTCTGCATGGCCTGGGGCAGACCTAATATTAAATACAGGAAGTACCTCTGCCATTAGACTTCATACTCTAAAAAATTCATTGTCAATCATTTTCATTCCCTTTCTGTTTCTTTCTTTTTCCTTTCTTTCTTCTTTCTTTCCTTCCTTTCTTCCCTCCTTCCTTCCTTCCCTCTGTCCTTCCTTCTCTCTCTCTCTCTGTCTGTCTTTCTCTCTCTGAGGTAGGCTCCCCTACCTCAGTATTCTTAACTCTCAAATAATGAACACTTGCTGAGCTGAACTCACAGGCTGGGAAGACCAGCTCAATTAGTGAATGTGAACTTTAATTTAATGTTCCCTTATACCTCTATCACAGATCAGTGGAATCAAATAATGAACACTCAGCAGCATAGCATATTAAGGCATTTAGGGGAGTAAAGCAAGCATGCTCACTGCATTCTGTGAGGTCCAACCTGGGAAAGTGTGGCAGACTCCTCCCTCTTCTTGGGCAATCATAGCCCAGTTTCTGCATCAGGAGAGATGACTGGCTCCATGAGAGCCAGTTACCTAAGTGGCAAAGGTTCTTGGCAGAGACTTAGCCTCTTGTTGTGCTGAAATTAATGACATGCTTCAAAATGATCCACTAATTTGTTGAGATTGGGACTTCTTAATTTTTTGGTTAGCCTATGTTCAAATTGTGATCTATTTATTTCTGATTGCTAACCATGATTATAGATGTGAACTAACACATCAGACCACTCAAAATCCTTTATCACACATGGAAGACATGAAGTTTATTTTCCCAAATGACATACAAGTTGACATACAACAAAAATAATTCCTTAATTTTGGTTGAGAGGTGTTTTCAATGTGAAACAAAATTACTTAGCAAAGTATCTAACTACTGTGATTATACTTTCAAACTTATCCTACATTTTTATATCAAATCACCTATATTAACCAATGATTAACTCAAATTTCCTGTAATCATTTATTTCTGTCATATCTTCTAGAAGTAGGAAGAACTGGAGCTCACACCATAAAATAAAGCGGTAGAATTTGAGAGGATCACAGTTCTGAATCAGTCTAGGAAGGAAAAGAAACACTCATATCCACCTACTAGGTAGGGATATTGGAATGCAATCATAATCCCTGCTTTCTGGTATGAGTGCAAAAATTGCTACTCTAGGAGTAAAGTAACTTAAATGAGAAAGGATTGATGATGTGACTCCAGTGGTGGAGTACCTGTCTGGCAAACACAACATCAAAACTCAAATCAACTTCCTAAATATAAAATAAGAAAAGGAAAGAAATAACAACTCATACTGACCAAGTGTTCAATGTAAAGATTTACACTAAATTATCATAGTAATAAATGCCATCATTTATTTCTAGGGCCAAACATATTTTGTGTCAAGCCTGAATGAAAAATAGCACACTATATATAAAGCTTTGGTAAAACACAGGTCTAGCTTACAATGATGAACACTTAAGTTTGCATGTGCAGTGGTGTTTCAGGGTTGTTAATATTTATGGAAGTCCATCCTTTTGATGAACTTGACATGATGAAATTACCTAACCATACATAACCAAACAGTTTACTGGACACATACTGCTGATACACACACACACACACACACACACACACACACACACACACGTATGTATTTATATATTAACATGTAAATAAAAAATTTACAATGAATAAGTTAATTGAACAGATACCTTTCTCAAAGAATTATTTTACCTGAACCAATTCATGTCTTCAAGTCTCCAATGCTATATCACATTTTCATGGTTGCTGATTGCTATCAGCTTTTTTAGGATATTGTTTTTTCTTTGTTTTTCAGATGAAAAAAGCCTGCCAATAAACATACTTGTATGACATTCCTTTCTATAGAAAATGAAAAGCACGTTGTGTTATCTGGCTCTTTATGTATCATCAAAAATTTTTTTATAATTTCAAGTATATATTGTCTTAGACTTAAATCTCACTCATTGTCTCCAATAGTATCTATGGGAGGGAGAAAATGAAGGATCATACTGTTAATTTGGAAGCTTCTGTTATTAAATAAATAAATATTATGAAAATGAAAAAAATTATTTAGAGAGATGACTTGAAAGTTACCTTTCTACACACTCATGCTACTCCCTCAACTAAATCATAGAACTTAAAATAAGTACCATTTTAGCTGTGTGCCAGTGGCTCATTCTTGTAATCCTAGCTACTCAGGAGCTGAGATTTAAGGATGGTTGTTCAAAGCTATCCCTGGCCGAAAATCTTTGACACTCTTACCTCCAATTAACCACCAGAAAACCGGAAGTGGCACTGAGCCCAGGGACAACGCCCAGAACCATAATTCAAGTCCCATGACCAAGAAAAATTAAAAAAGGAAAACAGGAGGAAAAAGTAACATTTTACAATTAATGTGCACGTATACACAAAAATTGTCTATAAATAAAACTATAACAGTACCTGGACTGGCAAAGAAAAAGAGATTAAAGTGAAATTGCCTTCAGTCATTCATTTAGACAATCTATACTGAGGGCAGGCTACTGGAACTCGCATCACTAATTGAAGAGGTAAAACTTGAGAGCATCACAGTTCAGAACCAGTGTGCAAGGAAAGTAATAAGAGTCACATATCATCCTAAATCCTGGCATGTTGGAATGCATTTGTGATTCCAGCTACTTGGCAGACAGAAATGAGGAACTTAGCCTCTGTTTGGCCCTCAGCAAAACTGATAACCTATGAGCAAAGTAACTCAATCAAAAAAGAATGTTCTAATGGTACAATACTTGTTCAGCAAACAAAATATCTAAATTCATACCCCTTTCCTAAAAGAGGAAAGAAAAAGAAAGAAAGAAAGAAAGAAAGAAAGAAAGAAAGAAAGAAAGAAAGAAAGAAAGAAAGAAAGAAAGAAAGAAAGAAAGAAAGAAAGAAAGAAAGAAAGAAAGAAAGAAAGAAAGGAAGGAAGGAAGGAAGAAGGAAGGAAGGAAGGAAAGAAAGAAAGAAAGAAAGAAAGAAAGAAAGAAAGAAAGAAAGAAAGAAAGAAAGAAAGAAAGAAAGAAAGAAAGAAAGAAGGAAGGAAGGAAAGAAAGAAAGAAAGGAATAAATAAAAGAAAGAAGGAAGAAGAAAGAAAGGGAAAAGGAGAAGTATAAACAAAAACCTCACCATGCGTTAAATGTTAATAATGACCCTAAGTAATTTTAGGTATAAATGTCATCATTTAATTCTGGGCAGAGACATTTTGTATCAAGCCTGAATAAGCCATAGCATACCACATACAAAGCTTTGGTAAAATACAGGTCTGGCTTACACTTTTGGACCAATAGAAAGGTATGTCTAGTGGGTGGGTTCTTCATAATAATTTTGTTATGATCTCAAAATATGTCTTTATTTATGGCATTTTATCTGAGTAATCTCACTTCAATCTTTTCCAAAGGGTACTTTAGTGGAAGGAGGAAAATCATTGATTCTGGTAGACAATTTCTGTTACTAAAAACTCCAGTATATAGTAAGGGAAGCAACTCCAAAATTATTCTTTAGAGTGATGAGTTGAAAGTCATCTTTATACACACTAACTCTTTCCTCAATAAAGCCAGAGGATTTAAAATAACTAATATTTTTTAAGTTAATGGGCACAAATGTGCACGAAATTTCCAGAAATAAAATGATCACTCATGAAACCTTACTGATACTTCAAAGAATGTTTTCCAATTAGAGGAATCATCTTCATTCATTTTCAACCAATGTGTATCTGCTTTCTAACAGAATCCCCAACTAGACTAATTTATGAGGTGGTGTGGGGTTTCTGGTGGAGCCCTGTCTGGTTCAAAGGAGGAGTTGGTATTGGCACAGTCCCTGTGGTGGAGCAAGGTGGGGATTTGAGGATGAAGGCCAGTCTGTGTAGGAATTTGATATAGTAGGGAGGGGAAAGGAAGGACTAGACTTGTGGAGTAGGTGGGACTTTAGGATGGAGGCTGACAGGTAGACGGGTTTTCAGTGGAAGAAGGCTGGGTCACTGGGGAGGAGGCTGTTTGGGGAAGAGCTTGGAGAAGGAAGAACAAGAGTACAAAGAAAGCGGTTACTTAGAGGAGGGGTTCTGGTGGACCACTGTGAGCCCTAGTAGGATATGTAGGGTGGGGTTTCCCATAAGGCAGCGAACGGAATGGAGGCAAGAGGCTGACAGAAGGTGAGGTTTCTGGTGAAGGAATACGGAGCTATGAGGGAGAGGCTTTTCAGGGTCTGGCTTTAAGAGGGCAGGGCAGTGCTAGGAAGAAGTGGGCTAGTAAGGGGCATGGTTTCTGGTGGACAATGGCAGGCCTTTGGGAAGTGTGTTAGGGAGGAGGTGGGGTTTCTGGCAGAGCAGGATGTATTCACAATGTATAGAGAAGCTTTTCAGGACCAGGGCTTTGTTAAAGCAAGGGTAGGATCCAATGGACTAGACTAGTTAATACGGGTTTCTGGTGTAGCCAGTCACCACTTCGAAAAGAGGAGTAAGGTTGGGTGGGGATTTCAGTGTTGCAAGGCTGGACAAGGACTTTGGACAGGGTTTCCAGTAGTGCAAGGCAATCTTCAAAAAAGGACCACAGAGGGACAGATATTTACAGTTGAGCATGGTGAGGCTTCCAGAGGGAGGCCAACTGGTGAAGTGGTTTCCAGTTGAGCAATGTGGGTGTTGAGAGATGAGACAGTTTGTTGGGGGGTTTTTAGTGGGGGTTTTCTAGAGCAGGTCAGAGCTTAGAGTCATAGGGCTAATTGGAGGAGGGGCTTTGAGAAGGAGTGGAAGGTCTACAAAGGTGTAGGATAATTAAGGACAGGGTATCTGTTGGAGTAGGGTGTGGATCTGAGGGAGGATCCAATAGGGTCGGGTTTACCTGGGGAGCAATGCAAAGAATTGAGAGAGTAGGTATGGGAGGTGGAGAGACTTGTGGTGAAGCAGGGCTGGCTTTCCAGGCAGAGATGGGCTATGTGAGAAGCTTCTGGCCAACCAAGGCTGGGCTTCAAGGGCAGTTATATGGAGGTGGAGGGTTTTTGTGTAGCATGATGGGCTTTGTGGGAAGAGGTAGATTTGGGGCTGGGTTTGACAAGTTAGGCCACTTAGAAGTAGACAGAAATGGGCAGAATTTCTGATGAAACCAGAAGTGGCTGCAGGGAGAAGTCTCGTCGGGGGTGAGGTATGAAAGGGAAGGGAGGAGCTTGGAGGTACTATGTTATGGGATCAATGGGTTTATGCGGAAATAGAGTAGTTAGGGGCTGGGGATCTGGTGGGTGAAGTGAGGATTCGAGGGAGGAGCCCGATGTAGGCTGGGTTCTTGGTGGAGCAAGGAGGGACATAGAAGGAGACATTTGAAAGTTTAAAGCAGGACTACCAGTAGGTAGATTAGTTAAGGTTGGACTTTTAAATGAGGAGGCTGACTGGAAGTGGGTTTCCAGTGGATCCAGTCATGTTTAATGGGAAGGGGGATAGGAAAGTGGCAAGACTTAGTGTAGAGTGGGGCGACAAAAAATAAACAGTTACTCCAAATAGGAACACCATTTTCTGTCAGTATAGAATTATATTATTTTTGTGTATGTGAGAGATATTGGAGAAAGTAACCAAGTAATAATTCCTTCCTAGTGAAAATTTTCTTTATTCCAGTTGTGTGAAAACAAAACCACAGGTCACATCAGGCTCAGAGGCACACAGTAGACTAAGACACATGAAGCACTGGACTTGATTCCCCAGCACAACTTTTTTTTTTATTGTGAAAATACTGTACAGAGGGGTTACAATTACATGGGCAAGATAGTGAGTACATTTCTTATCAAGCATTGTAGCCTCCTCCTTTGTTTACCCTTCCCATCCCTTCCCAGCCTTCCCCCGTACCCCACTCAATCTTCCCCATAGCCCCACCCATGCTGTAAAGTTTATTTTCAACAAGACAACTTGTACTTCTCATTGTTGCAACAGGTCCACCTGTATCCTTATTTAAACGACTTGTTTTTCCCCTTCCCCTGCACAAATTATACCAACATCAAATACAGTGAAAGCAGGGGTTATACTGTGGGGGAAGGACATACAAAGCAAGAAAGAAATAATCTTATAAATGCTTTAGAAACAAATGCATGAAAGAAAAAAAAACATTTAAATACATATCTTAGGGTTCATTTTCCTAACATGACCTTATCTGACCTTTTTGCTTGACTCATATATATACTAGATATTGCAAATAAGGGAAACCATGGAACCCATGTTTCCTTGGGCCTAGCTTACTTCACTTAATATAATTTTTACCAAGTCTTTCAATTTCCTCACAAAGGGGGCAATGTCATTCTTTCTGATGGAGGCATAGAATTCCATTGTGTATATATACCACATTTTCTTGATCCATTCATCTACTGAGGGGCATCTGGGTTGCTTCCATGTCTGAGCTATGGTAAATAATGCTGCAATAAACCTAGTTGTGCTGGTAGCTTTAGTGTGGTCTTGTTTGGAAGCATTTGGGTAAATGCCAAAAAGTGGGATTGCTAGGTCATAGGGGAGCTCTATGTGAAGTCTTTTGAGGAACCTCCATACTGCTTTCCAAAGTGGTTGAACAAGTTTACACTCCCACCAACAATGAAGTAATGTTCCCTTCTGTCCACATTAGAGTTCTTGATTTTTGCCATTCTAACTGGGGTGAGGTGGTATCTCAATGTTGTTTTGATTTGCATTTCTTTTATGGCTAGGGAGGTTGAGCAATTCTTCACGTGTCTATTGGCCATCCTTCTTTCTTCTTCAGAGAAGTTTCTCTTTAAGTCATTTGCCCACTTATTTATTGGGCAATTGTTTCTTTGAGGATTTGTTGTTGGCAGATGTGATTTTTTTTCTTTTTCTATATGTTTTTATTGTAAAAATACTGTACAGAGGGGTTAGAGTTACATGAACAAGGTAATGAGTACATTTCCTATCAAGCATTGTTGCCTCCTCCTTTGTTTTTCCCCTACCATTCCTTCCTTCCCACCTCCCACCTCCACAACTACAAACCCTCACCTGTCACCTAAATTGTAGAGTTCTGTTTTCAACATAGTGTCTTGTACATCTCATTGTTACCATGGGCCAACCTGTATCCCTCTTCAAGCATTTTGTTTTTCCTTTCCCCTCCCCAAATTAGAAAATTGTATATTAAGATGCAGGGAACCATCATCAAATACAGTGGAAACACGGGTTATACCATGGGGGAAGAACATGGTACATTATAAATAAGTTAAAAACAATATCAAGAAAGAAAAAGAAACACTTGTGTCCCTATCTTGGGGGTTCATTAATATCATCTTATATGGTTTTAGATATGAGACCTTGACCGTAGTATGACTAGTGAAGATTTTCTCCCAATCTGTGGGCTTTCTTTTGATCTTGCTAGCTATGTCCTTTGCCATGCAGAAGCTCTGCAACTTTATACAATCCCATTTGTCCAACCTGTCTTTGATTTGTTGTGTTTCCGTGTCTCTATTAAGAAAATTTCGGCCTGCTCCAAGGAGACCTAGGATTTCTCCTATTCCATCGTGTAATGTTATCAGAGTGTCTGTTCTGACTCCGAGGTCTTTGATCCATTTGGAGTTGATTCTGGTGCAGGGTGATATATGAGGATATAGGTTTAGTTTTCTACAAGTAGTTAACCAATTTTGCCAGCACCATTTACTGAAGAGCCTGTCTTTCTTCCATTCTATTTGTTTAGATCCCTTATCAAAGTTTAGATGGCTATAGGTCTGTAGGTTCATTTCTGGGTTTTCAATTCTATTCCATTGGTCCTGAGGTCTGTTCTTGTGCCAGTACCAAGCTGTTTTGATTACTATGGCTTTATAGTAGAGTTTGAAATTTGGTATTGATATCCCTCCATCAGTGTTCTTTCCGTTGAGGATCGTTTTTGCTATTCGGGGTCTTTTATTGCTCCATATGAATTTTTGGATTGTCACTTTTATTTACTTGAAAAATGAGGTTGGAATTTTGATAGGTATTGCATTGAATTTGTAGATAGCCTTGGGAAGTATTGCCATTTTTACGATGTTATTCTTTCCAATCCAGGAGAATGGGAGGTTTTGCCATTTTCTAAGTTCTGTTTTGATTTCCTTTTTCAAGTTTTTAAAGTTTTCATCATAGTGATCCTTCACTTCTTTGCTTAAGTTAATTCCTAGGTATTTCATTTTTTGTGGGACTATTACAAATACAGTTGCTTTCCTAAATTTAGCCCCACTTTTCTGATTGTTGGCATACAGAAAAGCCATGATTTTTTGGGGTTAATTTTATACCCTGCTACTTTGCCAAAGTTTTGAATCAGCTTGAGTAATTTGGGAGTTGACTCTATGGGATTCTTTAAATACAAGATCATGTCATCTGCAAAGAGGGAGAGTTTTATTTCTTCTTTCCCTATTTGGATCCCCTTTATGTCTGCATCTTGTCTTATTGCTGTAGCTAAGCATTCTAATTCTAGGTTGAAGAGAAGTGGAGAGAGTGGACATCCTTGCCTTGTTCCTGAGTTAAGAGGAAATGGCTTTAGTTTTTCACCATTAAGTATAATGCCGGAGGTAGGATTGCCATATACAGCCTTTATTGTATTGAGGAATATTCCATGGATTCCTAATTTTTCCAAAACCTTCATCATAAAGGGATGTTGGATCTTGTCGAATGCTTTTTCTGCATCTATTGAGATAACCATGTGGTTCTTATTCTTGCTCCTGTTGATGTGATGAATAATATTAATTGATTTCCGTATATTGAACCAGCCTTGCATCCCTGAAATGAATCCTGTTTGATCATGGTGTATGATTTTTTTGGATGACTTGTTGAAGTCGATTGGCCAAAATTTTATTGAGAAGTTTTGTAACAATGTTCATCAAAGAAATGGGTCTATAGTTTTCTTTCTTTGATGAATCCTGCCTGGTTTGGGGATGAGGGTGATGATGGCTTCATAGAATGTATTCGGTAGTGAACTTTCTCTTTCAATTTCATTGAAGAGTTGGAGGAGTATTGGTGTGAGCTCTGCTTTGAAGGCCTTGTGGAATTCAGCTGTAAACCATCTGGTCCTGGACTTTTCTTAGCTGGGAAGTTTCTTATTGCTGTTTCTATTTCAACACTTGATATGGGCCTGTTAAGATGGTTTACCTCATCTTGGTTTAGTTTTGGCATGTCAATATTTGCTAGGAAAAGGTCCAATTCTGCCAAGTTCTCAAACTTATTAGCATAGTTTTGAGAAGTATTCCCTTAAAATGTTGTTAATCTTAGTTGTTTCTTTGGTGATGTTTCCATTCTCATCTCTGAGTTTATTTATTTGGGTGTGTTCTCTTCTTTTTCTGATAAGATTTGCTAAGGGTCTGTCAATTTTGTTAAGTTTTTCGAAGAACCAACTCTTTGTTTTGTTGATTCTTTCTGTAGTTTTTTTGGATTCTAATTCATTTAATTCTGATTTAATTTTAATTATTTCTTTCCATCTACTGGATTGCGTTTTATCTTGCTGCTCTTTTTCAAGGATATTCAGATGTCTCATTAAATTGTTGGTTTCAGATCTCTCCAATTTGTTGATCTAGGAACTCAGAGCTTTATACTTGCCTCTGAGTACTGCCTTTGGTGTGTCCCAGAGGAGCTCATTTTTTTGAACAGCATGAACTTTTGGATTTCTTTCTAATTTCTTCCTTGACCCACTTGTGATTCAGCAGTGTGTTGTTCAGCCTCCATATATTACCGGACTTTCTTTGGTGGCTTTTGGTTTTCAGTTCTAATTTTATTCCCTTGTGGTCAGAGAGAATGCAAGGTATAACTTCAATGTTTCTGAATTTAGACAAGTTTGCTTTGTGGCCTAAAATGTGGTCTGTTTTAGAAAATGTTCCATGTGCTGCTGATAAAAACGTGTATTCTGATGCTGTTGGGTGAAATATTCGGTAGATGTCTGTTAAATCTAGTTGATCTATGCAGTTGTTTAGATCTGCGGTTTCTCTGTTGAGTTTTTGCTGAGTTCATCTATCTAGTGGGGAAAGTGGTGTGTTAAAATACTCAACATTTAATGTCTTTGAATCTATGTGGGATTTGAGGGAAAGTAGTGTTTCTTGGATAAATTTGGGTGCTCCGTTGTTTGGTGAATACATATTTAGAATTGTAATATCCTCCTGAAGGAGAGATCCCTTAATTAGTGTGTAGCAACCTTCTTTATCTCTTCTCACAAATTTTAATTTGACGTCTATTTTATCTGATATTAGGATTGCAACTCCCACATGTTTATGGGTTCCATTTACATGGTAGATTTTGTTCCAGCATTTAACATTGAAAATGTTTTTGGTATTACGGGCAAGATGTGACTCCTGCAGGCAGCAGATAGAAAGATCTTGTTTTTTAATCCAACTAGACAGTCTATGTCGCTTAATTTGAGAGTTGATTCCGTTAACGTTATGAGATAGGACTGAGAGGTATTTGGGAGATCATGCCATGTTATCCACTTTCTTGGGGGCTGTGAAAACTGGGTTCTTCCTATGTTTTTTGGATTCTCAGTTTGGGTGCAGTTTCTTGGCTTTTATTGTGGTCTTGTTGGTTTTCTATGTGTAGGACATCTTTAAGAATCTTTTGTAGGGCAGGTTTGGTGGAGATGTATTGTTTCAATTTTTCTTTGCTATGGAAGTTTTTTATTTGGCCTTCAGTTATGAAGGAGAGTTTAGCTGGGTATAGTATTCTTGGTTGATAGTTGTTTGTTTTTAGGGCATGGCATACATCATTCCAGGTTCTTCTTGCTTTGATTGTCTCTGCTGAGAAATCTTAGGTGATTCTAACTGGTTTCCCTTTATAGGTGATTAATCTTTTCTCCTTGACAGCTTTAAGGATCTTTTCCTTGGTTTGAGTTGATCCTGTGTGGACTATAATGTGACAGTGGGATGTCCTATTCTGGTCTGGTCTATTTGGAGTTCTAAAAGCTTCTTGTATCAGAATAGGTCTATCTTTTTGCATGTTTGGGAGTTCTCTGCTACGATCCTGTTAAACAAATTTCCTAGACTATTAACTTCTGTTTCTAGGTGCTCCTCGACACCCATTATCGTTAGATTAGGCCTTCTGATGGTGTCTTCCAAGTGTTGGATAGATCTGTCATATTTCTTGGACCTGTCTTGGATGGTTGTATGTTCTTTCTCTATAATATCTAGGCTGTCTTCAATCCCCGAGTTTCAATCTTCTGCATGGCCTAACCTGCTGTCAAGACTTCTACTTTGTTTTATATTTCTTTTCCTTCTAGTTGGTCAGCTTTGATAGCTTCAAGTTCTTTCTTGAACCTTTGTTTTAGATCTTATATGAACTTCTTTACTTCCTTAATTTGGTGTTCAGTGTTTATTCTCAAATCACTTAGTTGATTGGTTATGGTTTCCTTGGACTCCTTTTCCTTCTGTTGGGTTCCATTCAGCATTCCCTTTGTGGACCCCTGAGTTCCTTCAGCTCTTTGTTAATGGATCCCATGAATGCCTTTAGTGATCTTTGTGTATTCTCATCCTGCTCTCTCAATTCCTTTATTACTCTTTGCTTAGTTTCCTCCCGTTCGTGGGATTCCTGTAGTTCTCTTTGAGTGTTCTCAGCCTGCTCACGCCATACTTGCCTTTCTCTTTGAATATTCTCAAGCTGCTCACACAAATCCTGCTTCAGTTTTTGAGTAGCTTCCTCACGCTCATGATATTCCTGTATAAACCTTTGATTTGCCTCCTCTTTCTCCCTATCTCGCTCATACAGAGTCCTTTGTAGGTTTTCAGTCTTTTCCTGCATTGACCTTCTGTTTGCCTCCTCTCTCTCTCTATCACACTCATACAGAGTCCTTTGTATGTTTTCAATCTTTTCATTTATCATGTTTGCCAGCAGTGTTTGGAGAGCTATTTGTGAACTCTCCTCTGGATTATTCATTATCTGTTCTGTCCCCTGATTATCATGAGTAGGAGTTGAGATACCCGGACTTGCCATTTTTCTTGTGTTTTTCCGGCTTACACTGCCCATTTGGGATGAGAATAACACCAGTTTTGTGCTAGAACATTATCTTAAGGCAAGCATCAACTAAAGTCTGTATTTGCACAGTCAATAGTCTGCAGATACAATCTAGTTCAACAGATACATCTATTCAACGTCCAATATCTATATATTAATGGGCTAAGAACTGCATCGAAGAATTTAGAAAACCAGAAATTATTAGGGTTAGGAGAGATGTGGGTAAAAAATAGGAATAGAGTGATGTGGGAGGTACAGGGAGAGTTAACTTAACTAAGTCCTAATTTCAAAGCAGGAAATATTTTGGATAGGATGAAAGTAGAGAGAGAGAAAAAAAGAAGAAAGAGAAAGAGAAAAGAAAAGAGCCCAGAAAAAATAGAAAAATAAAAATTAATAATATTCTGAAGAACCAAGAACAAACTATTCAGAGAAGAATGTGAATATAAAGGGAGAAGGGGAGGGATATAAAGGGGATGTGAAAAATTTAAAAATAAAAATACTTAAAATATTATATAGGTATAAAGAGGTAGTACTGCTATTAAGGAATTTAAGTCTCAGAGGTTTTGAATTGAGTAATGAATTTGTGGATTAAGTGTGTACACAATGGGGGATATGGTCTTATAGTCAACTACGGATTTTTGAGAGGATGTGCAGAACAACAATTAAGTTACATAAAGAACGAAAGATAAGGAAAGATGAAAAGGATAAGAAAGAAAGAAAAAAGTTCAGAAGTTCAGTAGAGCTAAACAAAAAACAAAAACAAAAAACAAAAGCAAACAAACAAAAACAAACAAAAAAAGAAAGAAAGATGTGCACACACTTATACGCCTAAAATAAAATTCTAAGAGGAAAAAGAAAAAAAATTACTAGCAAACAATTTTTTTTTTCAAAAACGGTAAAAATTAAAGATTAAAAAAAATTTTAGAAAAAAATTTTTTTATAAATGGTACAAAAAAAAAGTTCTTTGACTTTTTTTTGGGAGGGGTGGGGAAAATCCTTTATCTCCCTTATGTCCGTAACCAGCCTCTTGTTGGATTCGCTGGTCTGCTTGTGTTCATGTGGCTTGGTTGGTGTCTTAAGTTAGTTTTTTTGAACAGGCAGAAAAATGCTCTGCTTTCCCCAATGTTTTGCGATCCTCCTCCCAGGTTAGTGCATGGGAGGCAGATCTGATTTGAGTATCACAAAAGTGGGAGATGGCTTTTTCCTCAAGTTTGGAGATGCTGTGATAAGGCTAGGTTCTGGGTAGATTTGAGGCCTTTCAGTAAACAGTAGCTTTTCCCGGTGGCTGGTTTGTGAGAAACACACCGAGCCCAGCCTGGAGCCACTCTCAGGATTTATGTTCACTGAATTTCAATTGATTGTCGAGGCTGCTAAAGGGAGGGGCAGCCTCTGGCTCTGATTACCCGGTGAAGAAAGCCACTCCTAGGGCTGGCATCCTGGGCTGGTTGACTTTTCCCTGGGTAGAGCTGAGTCTGGCAGGTCAGGTTAGGCTCCTGTGACCTTCTAAATGACTCTAGTTTACTTTCAAGGCCTGAGTTGGAGCTAGCAGCTCTGCCGAGCTTTGTTGGTATCCAAGATGGAGATCTCCAGTACTGGGGGGGGGGAGTGGTGGCCTTCCTTCCTCTGCTCCCTGAGAAGGAGTGAGGACGTCAGGCTTCTTCTACTTACACCGAGTCTTGGTTCCTGGGTCGTCTCTGTTCTGCGAACTTCAGGATGAAAATATCCACTCCTTGTCAGTTCTTGCTGGTGTTGAGTAGAATCCGCTCACCCGCCGCGTCTGGCTCCTTCATCCCAGACTCTCTGTGATTCAGATATGGCAGGTACGGCCACCACCACCGCTGCCACCGTGGCGGCGGCTGCTGGCAAGTGCTCATAGCTGTCTCCTTGCCTGTATTTTCCCTCTCTGGCCTAACTCTCTGTCCTGTGAAGTTGGTTCTCCGGCTTGGGACTATTCGCAGGAACTCTAAAACTGCTTTCTATGCTAGAGCTTGTTTAGCCTCCAGCTTCTCCTCCGCCATCTTCCCGGAACTCCACTCCCCAGCACAACTTTTAAGACCACAAGTAAAAAATTTTAAATGTCTCACTTGGTCATAATGCACACTCTACTGTCTTAAAATTGTGAATGAATAAAACTTTCACTCTGACCATTTTAGAAATCCTAAAACTATGTAAGTAGTAGTAATGTTTTAACATTTTATAATATTGGAAGGTATACTAAAATTAATTAGGAAAATATAAAATTGTACACAGATTGTTCGTTCGCCAGCATCAACTTCAATCTAAAAGAATTTAAAACAATAACATTGCTATATAGTGAGATTGCAGCATGCTTTTTTTCCAGTCATCAAAATGGTGATTTAAACAATGTGTATTTATCATTGGATGCATCGCTGTTAAAACATATCTAAGAATGTAAAGCACTTCTATATAGACCCTCTAGGGACTCAAAAGGATCTGTGAAATGATGTTGGAATAAGATTAATGACTAATTACAGTAGGAATTGATTTTCTCTAGGCCCAAAAATATTTTCCAGATGAAAAGGCTGCATTGAAAAATAAACAAAACAATGAAAAGGAAGCAGTCAGGCAGACCTTGAAGTAAACATTATCCAATGAACAATACCTATTAGGCATGATTGCAATCTTCTTTTATCTAAGGTACAATTACTGACCTATGTTCTTCCATAGTGCCAAATAATAATGCCATGAAATTGCAATAATCATTTTCAAGGCAAAGTGCCTTGAAAATTCAATGAATGTATTGCTAGAAAGTAAAGAAAGATGTCTGAGATAAAGAGTGAAGAACATATCCCCAATTTCTGGACCATCAAGACGAGAGGGATACAAGCCAAAGCACAAGGAGAACGGACAGAAGTACATTAGTGCATACCTGTAGTTCCCAAGATGCAATAATTAATATAACAGGGGAGAAAATCAACATGACCATCACAGGATTTAACACTGAAGAGTAGAGAGAAGAACAGTGAAAATGCATGGAAAATTACAAAGGATGCCCTTGCATATTGGCAGAAGAGTGCATGGCATTGAGGTCTATAATATGTGGAGGTATTATAGGAAACTAATTGTGCTCAAATAGTGCCACGAGAAGTGACTTATGATTTACAAGACATTGAATAATCATAAAGGTCCTGCTTCAGTAGTGCAGAGTTAAACCTTGATAAATTCTGTTTTGAAATACCCAACACACTATAAAACCAAGACAAGAAGATTCCAATTATATATAAGGGACTTGCCTGAAAAATAGAGTTCAAAAAATCAAATTACATATTGTGGATGCAAAAGGATAACATTATTAAGGTAATCTTTAAACAACACACATTTTATGTGAATAGTCTTGATTATAAATTATTTATTTTCTTTACAGATTTTGGATGTACAAAAACAAAACAAAACAAAGAAAATGACACTTGGCAATAGAGCTGGATGCAAGTATGTCATCCCACGAGGCTGAGATTGGAAGATCATGGTTCACAGATTGCTTGGGTAGCAATCCAGGAGACATTTATGTTCAATTGTTCAATCAAAGACAAGTGAAACCTTGGTTCAAATAGTGCAGACTCAGTCAGTCATAAGTGAAAAAAACAAGCAAGATTTTGAGGCTCCGAGTCAAGTTTCATTACTGCACACACACAAACACACACACACACACACACACACACACACACACACACTCACATACACACACACAAAAATTGAATGAGAGAGGAAGAGGGAGAGAAAAAATGGAATATGCCAGGAATATCCTAAGCATATATTACTTAATAAAAATGAGGGAAAATAGAGCCTACGTTTCTTTGAGTCTGGCTTCCTTCACTTAATAAGATTTTTTCCAAGTCTTTCCATTTTTTTAAGAAAGGGGCTGTGTCATTCTTTCTGATAGAAGCATGAAGTTCCATTGTGCATATATACCCCATTTTTCATGATCAATTCATCTATCGAGGGGCATCTGGATTGGTTACGTACCTTTGCTATAGTACCAGTTGGCTGGTAGTTTTAGAGTGTTTTAGCTTGAGGTCATTTCGACAAATGCCCAGGCGTGGGATTGCTGGCTACAGAGCTATGCACATTTGATCATACAAAATGATCCTAATTGAAATGTACTCCAAGACATAGAAACAAGTCTTTTTTTCAGATGTCAACCTTGATGTCGGTAAAGTAGTGTATCTAGTTGTTATTTTATTTTATTTGTGTTTTTCCATTGGTTTATCCCTGGCAATCTTTGTCTTGATTCTGGTACCTTCCATCTTGTATATACATTATTTGATTTGGAGAAAGAAAGGGAAATAACATAATGATGAAGGAAGTACAAAGAATGACCCATTGCAACAATGATATTCACAAGACACTATATCGCAAAGAAATTTACAACGTTGGGGTGGGGAGAGGTGTGTAGGGATCGAAGGAATTGGAGAACAACAATGGAGTGGGTAACAATATTCATCAATTAATGTACCTTACTCATGTAACAGTAACCACTCTGTACAGTAATTTTAAATAAAATAAAATTTAAAGAAGTGAACATACCCTAGAAAAAATATCCTTTTCAAAATAATACATCTGTAACAGTACTTGTGAGTGATTCTAGAGTCAAGCTGTTAGATCTGAAAAGGGATAGATTGGGAAGCCAACTCAATCAGCAATGAAAAGACAGAGCTGTGCTCTAGAATGGTCAAACAATCAAGGGAAGACAGGGGTATGTGTTATTGCCTCAAGAGTATTTAAGTTAGAGCTGTTGGACACTAAAAGTTTAAGACTTTGAAGACAAGATGGATGTCTGTGCTATGGTTGTAATGGTCCCTTCTGCTCCCTTAAAATAAGGGATTCAATTATCACTATATATACAAACAATTCCTCAGTTTAATAGTTGTAACCACAAGCTAGATTGATGCCTTAGTTTGTGGACATACCTGTAGCCACTCACCACCCCACTCCTGTAGTGGAATGAATATAAAGCATGTTAAGCAGGATTTGGGGATCCAGAAGCTGGCAACGAGGCTTTGGGTCCTCTGGTGTCTTCTTTCCTATAACTTCCTGTGATTTCTCATTTTTTGACCAAGTATCCCATCATCTTTGCTGTTCCATGGTTGCAGTTAGCGACAGTGCTGATATTCTGAACACCTCAAAACAAACTATGGAAAAACACTTCCTCAGAGAAGATTCACAATCGTATAGGAGCACCTGGAAAGATACCACACATCAGCAGTCATCCTGTAATCTTCTAGCAAGAAAGTATAATTCAGGAGTATTTTTACTTCTGATAATTATTTTTTTCTTATTTATTTATTTATTTTATTTTATTTTTTATTGTGAAAATACTGTACAGAGGGGTTAAAATTACATGGGCAAGATAATGAGTGCATTTCTCATCAAGCATTGTAGCCTCCTCCTTTGTTTCCTTTTCCCAACCCTTCCCATCCTCCTCCCAACCCCAACCAATGATCCCTCCGCCCCGCACCAAAGTTGTAAAGTTCGTTTTCGACATAACGACTTGTACATCTCATTGTTGCCATTCCATACCTCTAAAGGTTTTACATATATTACAGTAATATACACCTAAACTGCTTAGCACTCACGGCACATTGATGTGTTATAATTGTCTTCAGATCAGAAATATGCTAGAGCTTAAAGTAGAATGATGGGCTGTACATTTTCAAAGCAAGAGTGATGATCACCCCCTGCAAATATTCTCAGTGGAGAATCTTTCCTATACATTTTACTGACTTAGCTTCTACTCTGTGTTTTACTATTATCAGGGACAGTCACAATGTAGTTACAATACTGCAGCAACCTTAGCTGCCCTTGAATTTTAACTCCAAGCTTGATACCAAGGTCAACTCCGCAACTCTAATCACATAGTTAGTGGACGCCTGAACTTTTCAAGCCTGGTTAAAAATTCAGCTATCATTGCTCATTGCCAGTGTTAAAGATCTCACTCCTTTAGATTTTTTGTGTATATTCTTGTATTTCCAACACTTCCTTAGATGTTGGTTTTTGAAGTAGAACTTTTGGGTTGCATTTGATTTATGGAGGTGTCAGTGATGCCAGTTGAACTGCATCTATTATAATGTAAGTAATTTTGACATATGAATCAAATTTTGGTAACTGAAGAAGTGAATACACATCACCCACAAAAGTTTCTTTATATGTACTGGTATTGCTTTATTGTGAATTTCCTAAAAGCCTGTCATGAGAGCTCATGTCCCTAATCCCATCACTTCCGTCGCTGAGACAAGGCTGGAAAGGTCCAGACCACATGGCACTTCATAGTGAGAACCTTTCTCCAAGAAGGGCGAGTGAATAGCAAAAAGAGCAAATGAATCTTCCAACTGTTTTGTTACATGTTCTTTATACTTAGCCATTAAAAACACCATAATAGTAATTTTTATGACTTCTTACCTACTCTTTTCTTCTTCTGAACTGTTTTATTTATGGATATCTAAGAAATCACATAAAAATCTATATACATCATATGAGAAAGCATAAACAATATTTGTTAGGGATATGTAACCTAAAATGAATAATTTCAGGAACTTATTAAGCACATAAAATTTAATTCATACCTAAAATTGTCTCTTTATTGAAAACTTTAGCACTTGTAGTTTATTTTTTCTGACAACAAAGATTATAAACTAAGTTACAATAGTATTCCAAATGGAACACAGAATTAGACTTCATACCATATGATGTTATTAGACTGTAAAATGTGTTCTTAAAGCATTTCCTTTGTATAACATATAGTATGTTTTGAAATTTGTTATAAAACATTCGTCTTTTCATTTATTTATTTTTAATATGGATTACTTTAGTTGTCAAGAGTAGGGAAATGCCCTGGAACTTTATAATTTGATGTCATATGTAATTTATTTTTTTATTCTTATGTATTGTCTATTGCAGCACCGGGCTATATGTAATTTAAACTGTAGTTTTCTTCAAGTGTTTCATCCTACACTGAAGATTTTTTTCTTACAAGATTTCTAAAAGTATCTAATCTATTTAATTTTGAAAAGTACTGCTGTACCTCCCACTTATTTGTGGCATTTCTGAAATCTAAGTTCCTCTGTGTGTCGCGGTGCATACTTTTGCCTGTAACAAGTATTGTTGTTGAATACATAACATCTGGATACTTAGAGAACAAAGAATGTGAAGCTACAGTAGCCAGATAAAGAACTTACAGGACAATTCAAGGGCAAGTCATGTAATCTCTGTGTAGGTGAATAGGTAGCATAGAAAGAAATTCTTATATTTGAAAGCGATTGAGTATGTGTACACATAGGTGTCCACTTATTTATCTGTTACTATAATTTTACACATTCACTAGTATAAAACAATATTTCATGTATATGTATGTATATACATATATACATATATATTTATATGTATATGTGTGTGTATATATATATGCTGACCATAGTTTCCAAAAAATCCAGAAAACCACCTCCATGGGCATTGCTTTCCTATGTTGCTGTTTGGGTAATAAGAATGGAACCTGGTATTTTCCTGTGGAAGAGAAATTGCTCAGAGACTCATGCATTTTTCTTTCTATATGTTGCTGGTTCCCAACTCTAAAATATGAAGTCTGTTAATATATAATATATGTTATATTATAACATATTTAATATATTATATATAATGTATAATGTATTGCATATTATAATATATATTATATATAATACCTGACAGTATTATATATTTATAAGGAAAAGTACAACAAACATATCAATGTCCATACTTTCCTAGCCATGATTAGGTTCAGTAGAGTTAGGTGCATTACATCTGAACAAGAAAAGTCTAATGAAATTCTGTTGATCTTGAGCTGGATAAGGAGAATTCCGGTAAAAGGAGCCTCTCCTCAATTATGAGGAAAGAAGTTTGGAATCTTTTGCTTTGTTTCTTTGTTTGTTTGTTTTTGGCCGGTCAAGGGTCCTGAATTCTGTTCCTGGGCACTGTCCCTCACCTCTTCAGCTCAAGGCTAATTCTCTACCACTCCAGCCATAGCACCACTTCTGGCTTTTTCTGCTTATGTGGCACTGAAGAATCAAACCCAGGGCCTCATGCATGCAAGGCAAGCACTCTACCACTGAGCCACCTACCCAGCCCAAGTTTGGAAGTTTTTGAGAAGAGGAATTTGGCATTCAGATTGCATCCTTGATTAGTAATGAATAGGTATCATTTTGCTCCAAATTTTGTCTCCTTTATGTTCCCTAAACAGTTACACTTGATCATCATTCCATCACATATCTTTAAGTCCTTCTTTTGTTTTGCTGATCCTGAAGCTTGAACTTAAGGCCTAGGCAGTGTCCCTGATCTTAAGGCTAGTGTCTCTACCACTTGAGCCACAGAACCACTTCTGGCTTTTTCTGCCTGGGCTTGCTTTAAATCATAATACTCAGATCTCAGCCTCCTGGGTAGCTAGGATTACAGTTGTGAGCCACCAGTGCCCAGCAAGTCGTTCTGTTTTAGATATTATTCTAAAAGTCTCCAATACAACGTCACTCTTAAGATAGTAAAAGGACCTATGCCAATAGTTCCTTCACATTCTCATCTCATGTTATAGCTATGTTGTGACGTTTCCATTGTATCCTGAACCTACTTCACTGTTCTCTTCCTAATCCATCATTCCATATGTGTTACTAACAAATAATTAAATTTTGTGGCTCTAAACCCTAAATCACTCAACTACTAATTTCATTTAATTTTTTTTTCAATATGATTGTTCTTCAGAACAAATCTGAGCTTATACTCACCTCTTAGATCTACCTCTTTGCATGAGCAGAGCCTGGGCCTATTCAATATCAAATAGAGGTTTTCCAAAGAATAGTCTACAGTATTCCTGCTTAGGAGTCAGGACAAATAGTTGAGTGCCTGAAAGACGCAATGCATTCCTGCATGGGAAGGGGTGAGAGAGACAACAGCCTAGAGAGCAAACTGGATCACAACACTTAACAGCTTCTCCTTTGGGGAAACTGACCTCTTGCAAAGTGGTAGTGAGATAACTCATCTAGTGAATTTTCATATATGAAGGAAGTTGTCAGGTCTCACTACACAACTCACTTGTAGTCAAAGAGAGGGTAATTCTTTTGTGTCCTCCTTAGGCCCAGTCTCAGTTTATCTCCATCTTAGACTTTGCTCAGACTGTATTCCTACCAGAAGATCCCTGATGAGGAGCAAAGTGTGATCTCTTGGCTTCTGACTGGCCCTGTGGGAACTGAAGCCTCTTTTAGTTTTGAACCTGTTCCTTCTGATAATGGGAATGCTCGTTCTCTGAATTGTGCCCTAGTACCAAATCTCTTCACAGAAAGTCAAGGAATGACAGATTCTGCCTGAGGGATTGAGTTTCTCCATTACCAAAGAGATCGATTAATATCTGATTCTGAGGCCCAGGTGGAAGTCCTTCACCAGATCCTCCAAGCGGGAGTGGATGTTAGCTCAGACTCCTGGCCATCCTCATATTTCTCCAACTCTTTCTCATGAACAAAAATGTCACAGGAGTTGAGTTGAGAAACAAGGAGAAATGAAAGTAGCAGAAGAATCATTGGTAGGGGGAGGACTTAGAAACTTTGGGTGAAAAAAAGGGCTCAGAAAATCTAGGATCACTCACATCATTTGGGAATCCCATCATAAGATTAGGGAATAAAAGTTATAAATTACTACCTAAATTAGTAACTCCACTACTCTACATTACAAGTGTTCTGTCAAAAGGTAGCTGTCCTAGGTCTATTTTGATGAGGAAAATGGAGCACATTCTTTGCTCACAAAGTTCTACTGAGTATCTTCATCCATACCCCAGGTTGTTCTTACTCTCTACTTATCTGTTACTTTCCTCTGCTGGATTCAATCAATGACACTTGAAAGTGTTATCATCTTCAGACATGTAATTACATTTTCTTCTAATCCATTTGTTATAAAATACAACAAATGATGGGGAAACATAGTCTATGTTATATTTTCTTCAATGCCATAGTTATTTGATGCTATTAAGTATTATTTTTAATAGTTTCATTTTTTAAACTTGAGGAAAATATTTTGTTACTATTAGTACTAATTAGTTCCACATTTTTTTTTGTATTTTCTGTCTGTGTATTTGTTATTAAGCTTCTAACATCGTCTTTTTCACCAACCGTTGCCTTCTTAAAATTGCTTAA
This sequence comes from Dipodomys spectabilis, assembly GCF_019054845.1. Classification (NCBI taxonomy): domain Eukaryota; kingdom Metazoa; phylum Chordata; class Mammalia; order Rodentia; family Heteromyidae; genus Dipodomys; species Dipodomys spectabilis. Next base: position 267,970 of record NW_024871337.1, read on the forward strand.
AATTATAAACTATATATGACGATCTTGTATTTGTTCATTGATATATTGAAATTTTGATCTAATATCCACATATTATAGGATATCTTCAACCTATTGTAACTGTTCTGAAAATCAATATGGTGGTCCCTCATTAAAGCAAAAACAGAATGCCACAAAACCCATTAAAATTAGGATTAGGTATATATCCAAAAATATTTAGCAATGATGCAGTAGAAACATACTTCTCTTGTTTTTTTTATTTTTATTTTTTATTGTGAACATACTGTACAGAGGGGTTACAATTACATGGGCAAGATAATGAGTACATTTCTTATCAAGCATTGCAACCTCCTCCTTTGTTTACCCTTCACATCCCTTCCCAGCCTCCCCCTACCCCCCACCCAATCTTCATCCCCCACCAAAGTTGTAAAGTTCGTTTTCGACATGACAAATTATATTTCTCATTGTTGTAACGGGTCCATAGTTATCCTTAAAAGACTTGTTTTTCCCCTTCTCCTCCACAAATTGAACTCACATCAAATATAGTGAAAGCAGGGGTTATACTGTGTGGGAGGGACATACAAAGCTACAAAGAAATAATCTCATGAATGCGTTAGAAACAAATGCATGAAAGAAAAAAAAACATTTAAATACATATCTAAGGGTTCATTTTCCTAACATCACATTATCTGATCTTTTCTGCTTGACTCATACATATACTAGATAAATAGCACATTTTCTTTATGCCCTCTTTCTCGTGCATCTAGGTTGATTACACAGCTTGGTTGCTATGAATATTGCTGCCATGAACATGGATGTTCATGTTGATTTATATTCCTTCAATATGTATCCCATTGCGGTAAAGGTCATCAATATAGGTGTTTTTTTTTTTTTTTAATGTGTAAACTTCCATTATGATCTCCATATGGGTTGCACTAGTTTACAATGCCACAAAACCCTGCTGCACATAGCTTCCTAGCACCTGCCGGGTCTGCAGCACCCTCAACAGGCCAGCTCCAATGGGCAGGCCGAGACTGTGCCATATGTTCCTGGTACCTGCTTCAAGGCAAGAGTGATGCCTAGCCCACAGCAGAGCTGGCCCTCACTCACTTCCAAAGGTGTCCAGAAAGGCATGGCAACCACAGCCCCAGCGCTGACGCCCTCCCAGCCCCCAGAGTTTACCTATAAGTCCCTGCCTTTGTCCTTGAAATTCTTCAGCCACTAGTTGTCTCATTTCTCATTGTCCGTTTGGGTGGGATATGAGACTCCTTTATCTCCTCACAAAGAAAAGAGGCCCCAGTGGATCCAACCTCAAATTCTACACCTCACAGACACTCCACAGAACCCAGCTGCCTTTGGGGCTGCTGCTGCCTGAGCTGCTGGCCTACTCCCTCCTTCCTCTCTTCACAGCCTCTGCCAGAGCCTCCCATCCTCTCCCCACAGCCCCCAGCTCGACCTGCCCTGTGGCCTCCACCTTCTCCGCACAGCCCCCATACCCAACCCCAGCAGGGCCACTGCTCTGGGGAAAACAACTGTGGGCCTGGCCCAGCAGAATCAAGGGTGTCACAGTGTGCAGCAGGCTGAGAATTGGAGGAAGCATAGATCTTTGATCACTGTCTTTCACTTCACTTACACATATATTAATTGTATTAATTTAGTATTTAATATTGGATCTTGTAACTTCTTATTAAGCCTTTGTAGAATAGCTGGTAGAAATATAGTCCCAAAACTTGGATTATCTCTTGTTTAATTCTTTCAAGATTCAGAGATGTTTTAAGTATCCATAACCATCATGAACTCTCATTTCCATAGCAGAGAGCTCTTCAGAAAATATTTGCTTATGCATCTGTTATAAATTATTTACAACACTTGAAACTTTTAAAGATTCAAATATTACAGGAAGATCTTTGATCCATGTTGAATGAATGTGAGTAGATTGAGCTCTTGCACACATTCCTCTGTGTGTGTATGTGTGTGTGTGTGTGTGTGTGTGTGTGTGTTTGTGTGTGTGTGTGTAGGGGGGTTATATGTATCATTGAAATCAAGGGTAAGAAACTTGTTTCCTTTTTCTGAGATATACATTATGGTGTTTCTTTGTTGGTGGTAGGCTCTGATTGCTTGCCTTTGCCTGATGAACACATTCCAGCTCAATTTTTCAAATAATGCTTCTTATTTATTATTGAGCATATAGGACTCTGATATTGCTTTGTCTTCAGTCTTTCATCTAGGATCTTATTTTCCTCTGTAAATATTAACATTCAATATAAATTTTACCTCCTGACTGACTTTCCCCTTTAGTTTGCATTTTGAAATAAGTATTATAAGACCTTTTATCTCTGTATTCATGAAGAAAAACCATTTTGAATTTTCTGTTTTATGTAATAACACGTGGACCGATTAGTTAGTACCAAGATCTTAAAATTTCTTTTGCAGTTTTAGTTTAAAATTCCCTCCTAAATGTTTTTAGCATGGAGAGACAAACAGTTCCTAGTAACAATGATAACAGTTCTAGTCATTAAAATATCAGATAATTCATAATTATAAATGTTTAGTGACAAATGAATACATTTGCTCAATGGATTTGCTTGATAGACCCACGCACAAAAATATCACTCACAGGGCCTGAGATGGTGGATCAGTGGTAGACAGCGTACCTTGACTGCACAAGACCCTGCGTTTGATTCCTCAGCACCACCTAAGCAGAAAAAGGTAGAAGTGGCACTGTGGCACAAGTTGTAGCGCACTAGTCTTGAGCTGCAGAGCTGAGGGATGGCAATCGGGCCCAGAATTCACCACCACCGACAAATTAAATCAATAAATAAAACTCCTACTCAAGTACATTAATCTCAAAGGTTGATTACCATTTTAATTATGGGCAGGGTGCCAAGATATAGCAGACCTTTATTGCAAAGCTTTAAGAAAGATTTCAAAACCTGACAAAACAAAAAGTAAAAGATTAACTCTGCCAACAACATATAGAATTGCCACTCAAAGAGAAACAGGTACTAAAAATGAAATACTTTTTATTACATTTCTTAAGAGATTCTGGATCTACATTAATTATCATATAATGTGACCTTCAAAAACTCCATTGATGGGCCTGATTCTTAAGGGCCCTTACAAAAACTCGAGGAGTGAATCAGTCACCCGTATTTTGAAAATTGTTGTGGTTAAGCTAGTGTACCTACGGATCACCATTTTGTAAGTCGGTAATGAGTTCATTTCTTGTTGGACAATCTCATCACTTCCTTTGCTCTCTCTCTGATTTTCCCTCCTGTCCCTGTCCACAAGAGGTATAGCTCATTGTGAACATAATATCTGCAGAGTACAACTGCATTTGTTTTCCTGTTCTCTTTGAATTTCTGTGGCTCCCTCAATGTCCATAAAAGGATAAACAACAACAGGAAAATCCCTCCTGTTTCCAATTCCTGGAATTCATTTCAATATAAACAAATATAAACATCAGTAGTTTTATGAGAGTGTCTGTCCACACATCCCGAACAATTATACTTCCTGCACCAAGTCATAACTCCCACCAGATTCTAAGGTCCACAAAGTAATTCTTTTCACTTTCCACACAGGAAGAAGCTGAGAGTCAGAAAGGTTAAGTAATTTACTGGAAATACTGGGCTGAGAATAATGGCTCATATCTGAAGATGATAGTTTGAAACCAATCTAGGTTGACATATCCATTACATGTTTATCTCCAGTTAACCAGAGGAAAGCAAGAATTGAGTGTTTCAAGTGGTGGAGCTAAGAACCAATGCTGTCCCATACGTAATCTCAGACAGCACACACATACACACACACACACACACACACACACACACACACACACACACACACACATACACACACACACACCTTTAAAAAGATGTTAATACTGAAATCCAAATAGATTTTTTTTATTTTTATAAGTTGCATTTTTTATCTTTTTATTTATTTTTTTTTTGGGTCCGGTCGGGGGCCTGAACTCTGGGTCTGGGCGTTGTCCCTCAGCTCTTCAGCTCAAGGCTAGTGCTCTACCACTTGAGTCACAGTGGCCACTTCCGGCTTTTTTCTTTTTTCTTATGTGGTGCTGAGGATTTGAACCCAGGGCCTCGAGCTTGCAAGGCAAGCGCTCTACCACTGAGCCACCTTCCCAGCCCATATTTTTTTTTATCTTTAGTAAGGTTTGACTTGATAGTTTCTACTGATGAGCCACAACTTAGAATTTTGTTATAATTTCCATGTCTATATTCAGAGAAACCTTCTCCCAGTTAACACTTCCTCCTTTTCCAGCAATGATAAGTTTTCTCTTCTTAGCCCCGTTTCTTATTTTGGGACTCAAAATCTTAGACTTTTCTGTGTTGCATGGTCTGTAAGTTCATTGATCCAGTAGATCTCAGCCATCCTAATAACCAGGATTATAGGTTGCAACTACTGTACTGGGGAGACCTGCCTTGGGAAAAGTGTTCTAAGTTCACCATTCAGTGGAGGTAGTTAGTACTCACCCATAATCACTTTGTCTTCAGAATTGGGAACTTGTTAGGTCCAGGAATTCAGGGGAAGCACTCACTGTGTGCTATTTCATTTTTTTTTTATTTAATGGCAGCTTCCACCTATTGTCTACTTTAAGCATTGTGTGAAGAGAAAGATTGCTCCAAAGAGACAGAGGCACTCTACTAACTGTTGCTCTCAAAACACAGGAGAAGGAAAAGGAGTTCTGAAGGAACCATATAGACACTGAGTTCTTAGAAACTCAAGCTGCCTTTTATCTTACCTTCAACATAGAAAGTCAGAGACTGTAGTGGCTTGTAAGCTGCATTTATATTCCTGAACATGGGGCTTCCTTCCCCTTTTCCCTTCTGACCCTGTACATCAGGAGCAGGTAGGAAGATGTAAAAAGAACACTTAGAGTTTACGCCTGGGATTAAAAACTCCATTTTGTGATCATAAACATTCCACCACTTCCTGAATTGGATCTCAAGGGCAGAAGGAAGTTAGGTAAGGAATTCATAAACATAATTGCTTCTAAGTTTTTTTTACCTAAAATCATCCCTTCCCACCACTCAGAATCCTATTTCCCAACTGTGTAGACAGCCTTACACTCTGTTCTCCTTGCGCATTTGAGTGTGGGGCATCATCTGCTTCTTATGAGTACTGATTCACAAATGGAGATTTTCTCCTAGGCTCAAAATGATTTAATTGATGGGGGCACTGTACAATAGGCAGGGATTGTTCATGTGTTCATAACCTAGGTAGAACTAGTAAGGGCTAAGTAGTAGTCAGGGCTTACTTGCTGTCAGTGGTATTCCTCTGAGGAATTACTGTCAATGTTGTCCAGAGTACCTAGCCTAAGGCTTCTCAGAAAAGCTCCAGACCCAAACTGCTTGAGTCTCTCTGTGAGCTAATCATTATTGAGCAACTATATTCCATGGTTTTGAGACATTCACTTCTGTGAGCATATGCGTATGAGGCCCAAGAAAAGACTTACCTGGAAGGAAGGCACTGGGATGCAAAACGTCTACTAGGACAATGGAAACCCATGGTTGGGCATGAAATAACAGGAAAAAAAGACACACTAAGAAATCTGCCACTTATGCCAATTAAAAAGATATGGTGAAATTCAGAGAAAGTGCATTGATTTCATGATGGTCATGACAGATAACACCTTAGCATATATTAGAATATTTATCCATACTCACTTTTTTATTCAATTATGTCAGTAGGTCTGAGTTGTATGTAGAAATCCTCAGGAACTTCATAAAAGGAAGATCTAGGGGAGAGCCTAAGTTGGTCTGCCATTTTGGACATAAAATCACTAGCTTGATAAAAGCCCTTAGTTGTGTCCTACAAATATGTACATTTCCCTACTACATTTTATAAGTATCCCCTCACTAAATTATCTTTGATTGGGTCACTTGCTGACATAGCAGCTGTCTGGTAGCTCCATTTTGACTTCACTTTATTCTGCTGAACCAGAAATGGAGGAGAGACTGACCACAAGACGTTTACATCTTTCTCAATGAGCAGTGAACGGCAGGGAGTATTTAAGATGCTCCCCATGTTCTAGCTAGTACCACCTTGGATTCCAGCTCAAATCTTGATAAACAGATACAGAACTTACATGAAGCTTGTTGTGCCTGATTCACAGCTAAAGAGGCAGATGAGATAGTGGAAGGGCTTGGTGTGAAAGTCACAGGTTGATATGAAGCAGAATTCAAAGGATGTGGAGATGAAGCGAGCTACCTGGAGGGAAAAGGAGAGGCAGCTGAAGCTGATGAGCACCTAGAGAGAGAAGATAGAGAGAGTTTGAGGCCACCTGGACATTAAAGTAACCCGTCTGAGAAACAACAGTCTGGCTATCCAGACCCTCAGAGAGAAGTTGGAAGAGCATCAGCAAGTGCTCTTGCATATTTCTACGGAGCTCCCAGAATGCCAGAGTAAGAATTGGTAGCTTCCCAGATCACTGCTGCTGAGCACATCTCAGATCCCTTGTTACCATGAAAATTGACACTGGAGAGGAGCAGCGAGAGTTGTATGAGGTGATTGCAGCTCAATATATGGAGCCTGTTCTGCAGCATTGTGGAGTGTGGTCTCTCAGGATGCTTAAGGAAAGATCCTATAGCTGGTGTCAAAGAATGCAATTTACTTGCATTAGACATTTATAGATGGCATGTGCATGAACACAACAAGCTGATAATGAGCTGCTAGAGATAGTTCCCTAAAGATCTAAAAGCCAAAACTGGACAGTCAAACCCAGATCTCTGCACCACATCAGTCCACCATGCCAATTGCTTCTAACCTAGTATTGGCTACCCAGTTTGCACACCCATGATCTTGTAACCCTGACTGTGCCACACAATCCCTCACAACTTTTATCCTTTACTTTGTCAATGCTTCCTTGTCCCTGCTAAACTTTTCTGGATGCCTGTATTAGCTACCCCAACTCCTACAAAGCTGTTGCTGCTACCCAAATTTCTGCCACTGCAACTCAGCAATTACAGTCACAATTACCCTTTCCCTGGTATCCTACTCTCTGCTACTCTTTTCTGCTACCCATAAAAAAATCTTAACACCATGGTTCCAGCCACCTGATCCCTGACATCCCTGTCTCTGATACTCCATTCCCAAAGAAAGATGGCAAGAGTGGGCACAGACAGTCGACTTGGGTACTCCTCTTGCAGGCACTTTGGGACAAGTTTCTTCTCAGATATTTAACGTGAGGGTCTAACTGGTGATGGAAAGGAAAGAGGTTACTCAGAGGTGACTAAAATCCAAGGACATCAACTTATAACGTGTTGCTAGGAAAAGAAGGCCCTAAGGTAAAAGTTAATGAGAAAAAATTTTTTTACAAAGAATATTGGGGATAATGCAAAAGGTTTAGCTTAATATCTTCTCCTAGTGATCTGAATTATTTTATGAAATAGATATGCAATTACTTTGCATTTTAAAATGTATATGAAGTTGCACATTTATGTGGTACTTATATTAATTTATGGAATAGTTGCATATGATCATGTTAATGATATTCAATATTTTATCCTCTATGATATGCTCATGAGTCTGCCTTTGGCAATATGAATTGAGGTCTCTAACAACAAATGAAATTTCATTGTCAGATACTACAATGAGATTACTTAGGCTAGTATCAAAATGAAAGCTGAAATAAGAAAACTGAATAAAACTACAAGTTTGAAGGGAAAAGATCAGTAGTAAGGGCTATGATCAAAGACAAATTCTTCACCATGGAATCTTGGAAGAATAGAATGTGTCTTTTTGAATTACTAGCTTTTTAAACCTTCTTTTAAAGCAGAACATGATTTTTGCTTCTCGGTTTTTGGAACCTCTTTAATGAGTGGTTTAACAAAAAGTTATCAAAATGACTGCAAGTTCACTGACGTGAATTATTAGATTAACATTATACTCAGAGTTGCCTTGAGATGCAGGCAGGCTGGATTCATTTTCTATTAAATTAATGGAATAAGCTTCCTTTTGAATGGTTGGACAGTCCATGACACTTGTTCCAAAACAAGAAAAGATACTGAAGAGAAAAAAAAAGAGGAAGGAGAGTCAAGGCTGCTGAAATTAACGTATTTCCCATTTGGAATTAAGGGGCTGCTTCTACAATGAATACGAATTTCATCTGAACATAATAATTTCAAAATGGATGTGTTACAGGATAGCTTCTAAATGTAATATTTAATGCTGTTGGATTACTTGAAGACAAAGGTTTACAGAAAACTTTAAATTCCAGAAAACCTGTAATGTATCAAAAAATACCTAGAAGAAATATAATTTAAAAATTCACCGTTCAAAGCAAACCCCGGCAGGAAAATCTGTGAGACACTTATCTCTAAACAGGAAGTGGCACTGTTGCTCAATTGGGAGAAGGATCTCCTTGAGCTGAAGAACTCAGGGATATGTTAATACCCAGGTCCTCAGTTCAAGCCCCATGACAGACAAAAAGGAATTTTAAAAAATTAAAGCATTAGGGCTGGGATGGAGACTCAGTGGTAGAGTGCTTGTCTCGCATGCATGAGATACTGGGTTCAATTCCTCAGCACCACATAGGCAGAATAAATTGGAAGTGACGCTGTGGCTCAAGTGGTAGTGTGCTAGCTTTGAGGTGAACAGCTCAGGGACAGCGCCCAGACCCAGAGTTCAGGCCCCCCTACCAACAACAACAACAACAACAATTAAAGCATCAAACAACCTGAAGATGTTGTCTAGAATAATGAGTGAGGCATTATCCATTTACATGACTTAGTGACTTGAAACCCAGTTTACCAGGGGAGGTGGTGGGCAATTTGTGTGTTTGCCAAAACCTGTTAAATTATTTTGTACTTTACCAAGGAAGAAGAAAGGAGTGAATGGGGGGAATAGAGAGGTGTTTGGTGGCCTTGCCTTTTGTTTCACTGATTGTCAAATTCAGAGAAATTCTGCTTGCAATCTTAATTGCATTGGGAATTAAGAAGCCATGTCTTGGAAGTGGTTTTGTCCTGTACTTGACCTGGTTCCAAACACCACTGGATAATCCAAGTCCCACTTCAGGACCAAGATGCCTTGAAGACTACTGATCCACTGGGCAGGTGGAACTAACCACAGCGAGAAAAGACAGAAAATGCAATGCAGAGGGCAGCACTGGAAATCTACACCAGGCAGAGATTTTTTTAAATATATTTTTACTGTAAGAATACTGTACAGAGGGCTTACAGTTACATGACGAGGTAATGAGTACATTTCCTATCGAGCATTGTTACCTCCTCTTTTGTTATTGCCCTACTACCCTTTCCTTACCCACATCTCCAACTCCTCCCTACTCGACCCTTGCCTGACATTGTAAATTCATTTTCAACAAACTGTCCTGTACATCTCCTAGTCACCATGAGCCAACCTGCATCCCCATTAAAGCATTCTACTATATCCCTTCCACTCCCCAAATTACAAAAAAGTGTATATAAGTGCGACGGACCAGCTCGGCTGGAGCACTGGTACCAGAGAGACAGGGATCTTGGGATAGGTGGGCAAGGAGTCGGCGAAGTGACAAACAGACACAGACTCAAAAGAGTTGCATCTGAGTTTGTCTTTATTGAAGAGAATTAACATTTTTATACCGTGTGTGATTATGACATAGATTCTTTTTTTATTTAAGCACGTAATCAATTTTTAAGAAAAGCAAAAATTTGATGGCTTACATGAAAATTGATGACTGTCCCACCAACTGTTTGAGCTAAGTGTTGCGAAACAAGTCTAGCACATAGTTTAATAGAATGCATCATCTATTCAACCTTTTTTATGTTTAATAATTAACAAACCTAAGACAGGGATGTACATATATTGTACTCTTTTTATTTTTTCCATATATATTCAAGTTCCTTTGAAACCATCCTAAAAACCACTTCCAGCTTGAGTCAGGCATTCTACGTTTTCTATAATTTTAACCCCAGTATTTGTTCACATAAATTTCTAATTGTTGTTTTAATCTATCTTGTTGTTTTGATAACAAACACCATAATGGTCTAGATCTGCCTAATCTTTGAATAAAATCTAATGAGTTCCAAAATATCCTTTTTCCTTTTACATTAATCCATTTATTATTATCTTTATAAACTCCTGTGTAAAACAATGGTTCATCAGTCGGCTCAGAAATGTGATATCACTAACTTTATATTTTGTGGAAAACCATCATCTTTCCCTGTAACGTAAGCTGGACTAAGCTTAGTCATAACGGTTGGGTGAATCTTTTTTTCCGTTTTATTATCATGGGCCCCTTTTTCTAGAACTCTCTGTGCTTCTGGGATAACTCCTTCTAGCTTAGTTTAATTCGTTAATCTTGTCTGTTGTAACATATCTGGAAATTTCAATTTCTATATTTACTATGAGTGAGCCGCAAAACTGCTTTTGAAGTTGTAGGAGTTTCTGGAGGCAGTGTTACATCAGATAGATGTGATAGATTGATTGGGGCATTACCCATATTTTAATATTTGGTCCTAGTCTTTATTATTCAGAGAAGCCATCTCTATTGGACTGGAAATAAACAACATGCTCTGTTCGTGGATCAATAGAAAAATAGCCAAAACGAGAATAAAAGCAACGAATGTACAGCCAAGGAGAATATAATAAAAATAAAGGTAGAGGCTATAAAGTTGCAGCTAAGTGTATGGGAAGCCTTAACTAACACCCCCTTCCTACAGGCATGCTTCCTTGAAGCTTATACTTTGTCTGGCACGATCTCTCATGCAGACTCTGCAGGAGGTGGCGAGGCATATAAGATGCAGGACACTGGAATCAAATACAGTGAAAACAGAGGTTATGCAGTGAGGGGATGAATCTAGAAAAGAATCACATAGTGCATTATAAGTATATTAAAAGCAAAAGCAAGAAAGAAAAAAACCACTTGTGTCTCTTACTTGGGGTACATTTCACTTAATATTATCTTATATGGTCATAAGTACCAAGCCTTTGATCTTCTCTGCTTGTCCTAAACATGTATTAGTCCTTGCAAACAAGGGAAAAACAAGGTAAACCATGGGACCTATGTTTCTATGGGTCTGGCTTACTTCACTTAATAAATTTTTTTTACCAAGTCTTTCCATTTCCTAACAAATGGGGCAATGCCATTCTCTCTGATGGAGGCATAGAATTCCAGTGTGTGTGTTTGTCTGTGTGTGCGTGTGTGTGTGTGTGTGTGTGTGTGTGTGTGTGTGTGTGTGTGTGAGAGAGAGAGAGAGAGAGAGAGAGAGAGAGAGAGAGAGAGTGCACGCGCTCGTGTGCACACCTATAATTCATTTTATTGATCCATTCATCTACTGAGGGGCATCGGAGTTGGGTCCATATCATAGCTGCTGTGAATAATGCTGCAATAAACATGGTTGTGCTGTTAGGTTTGGTATGACCTTGTTTGTGATTATTTGGGTAAATGCCAAAAGGGGGATCGCTAGGTCATAGGGGAGCTCTATGTGGAGTCTTTTAAAGAACTTCAATACTGCTTTCCAAAGTGGTTAAACAAGTTTACATTCCCACCAACAATGCAATAAGGTTCCTTTTAGACACATCTCCTCCAGCATGTTGTTATTACATTTCTTGATTATAGCCATTCTAAGTGGAATGAGGTGCAATCTCAATGTTTTGATTTGCATTTATTTTATGACTAGAAAAGTTGAGCATTCCTTCATGTGTCTAATGGACATTTTTATTTCCTCTTCAAAGAAGTCTCTCTTTAAGACTTAGGCAACTTAGTTATCGGGCAGTTGTTCCTTTGAGGATTTGTTGTTGGAGGATTTAAGTTTTGAGTCCTAAGTATATTTTAGATATAAGACTTTGTCCATTTTATGACTCATGAAGATTTTCTCCCAGTACGTGGGCTTTCTATTGATCTTGGTAGCTATGACTTTTGCCTTGCAGAAGCTCTGCTGTTTCATGCAATCCTATTTGTCCAATCTTTCTTTGATTTGTTTTGTATCTGGTTCTCTGTTCAGAAAATTTTGGCCTGTGCTAAAAAGCCCTAGAGTTTCTCCTATTCCTTCATGTAATGTTTTCATGGTGTCTGCTTTTATTTTGAGGTCTTTGATCCATTTGGAGTTGATTCTGGTGCAGGGTGATATAGATAGATAGATAGATAGATAGATAGATAGATAGATAGATAGATAGATAGATAGATAGATAGATAGATAGATAGATAGATAGATAGATAGATAGATATAGAAAGATATCTATCTATATCTATCTATCTATCTATCTATCTATCTATCTATCTATCTATGGATGTAGCTTTCTACAGGTGTTTAACCAATTTTGCCCACACCCACACCATTAACTGAAAGGGCTGTCTTTCTTCCATTCTATTTTTTGGCTCCCTTGTCAAAGATTAGGTGGCTATAGGTCAGTGGGTTGATTTCTGAGTCTTCAGTCCTATTCCATTGGTCCTTGGGTCTGTTCTTGTGCGAGTATCAAGCTGATATTATTACTATGGCTTTTTTGGTAGAGTTTGAAATTTGTAACTGATATTGCTCTACTGCTGTTCTTTCTGTTAAGGATTGACAAACCTACAGCCAGCATTATACTTATTTCTTATAAATTCAGGAATGACATAAGGATGCCTTTTCTCTCCACTGCTCTTCAACTTAGTATTAGAATGCTACCTGGGGCAATAAGACAAGATGCAAACTTAAAGGGGATCCAAATAGGGAAAGATGAAGTAAAACTCTCCCTCTTTGCAGATGATATGATCTTGTATTTAATGAACCCCATGGACTCCAGTCCCAAGTTACTTGAGCTGATCAGAAACTTTGGCAAACTAGCAGAGTATAAAATTAATCCTCAGAAATCAATGGCTTTCCTGTATTCCAATAACGATAAGAGTGCAGCTAAAATTAGGAAAGCAACCCCTTTTTAATAGCCGCATAAAAAATAAAATACCTAGGCGTTATCTTAAGAGGTGAAGGACCTCTATGATGGGAACTTTAAAAACTTGAAAAAGAAAATTAAAACAGAATTTAGGTAGTGGGAAACCTCCCATGCTCATGGATTGGGGGGATTAGCATCATGAACATGGCAATACTGCCAAAGGCTATATCCAAATTCAATGTGATATCTACCAATATCCTAATGTCACTCTTCAATGAAATAGAAGAAGCAATCCAAAATTTCATACCGAGCAATAAAAGACCTTGAATAGCAAAGAAGTTTATTGTGATTCTCATTTTGTATTACCACTTTGATTCACAATCTATGGATTTTAACTTTCATTCCTCCTTTTGGATAAAGCTCACAAAAATCCTGCTTCCAGCTCCCAAGACACTTAACTCTAGGTCTGGACAATTGTTCCTAGATAGTCAGTTACTTAATTGTATTTTGAACGCATAAAACATGCATATAAAACTAGCACATTTTGATCTCATGAGAAAACAGCCTTTTTCCCCCCTCTCAAATTTATTTCGTGATAGGCATTTTTAGAGAGAATATGTTTTTATTTTTAAATGAAAAGCTTGTAGGAAACTATGTTCATAATCTGACTCCTTCTCTCATACCTCAACACCTAAAACAGAAATTTCACAATGTATTTAGAAGAAATAATACAAAAACCAAACAGTGGGAATGCTCAGATGCAGAATGTTTTACAAAACCCAGAATATCTCTGTTGTCTGAGGGAGGGGCTCTCTGTATAAATTAACATACAAACCCAAAAAAACAACCAGGAGTACTAGACCTGAGTGTCCTTGGCTGCTATGCCATTGACAAGGAGCATGGAAGAGCTTCCTGAACCTGCTGGAGAATGCATGGAGGAAATTTTCCTTTCCAGCTTGAGTACAAAAGTTGGCTTCACCCTGCCTGGGCCTCTCTTTCTTGTTTTCTCCCCACAGTGGAGCAGAATTTTCCCCCGCACCACGGAGAATAAACACTGTACAACGTGATCTGCAGAGTGGCTTCTGTTTGGTCTGCATTCTTCCTAGGTGGGCAGCCCCCACCCCACAGTCTGTGTGTGTGCTCCCAAGGGCTGATCCTCAGGGCCCAGGCCCACGGGGCAGGTTGGTGCTACATGTGAGTCAGTGGCACTGTGTGCCATTCATGCAGCAGCTGCTGGGTAGCTGCCCTAGCCCAACAGCAGGTACACCCTGATCTTTCTCCCACAGTTCCAGGCAAGGTGCCCACAAGGGCCCGAATTGAGCAAGCTGCCACAGGATCCTACTTCACCAGAGGGACCAGTATGCAAGATGAAATGGCTGCCACCTAAATTACTAATTATCTTATGGAGCAGTTTTAAACAATGTGATACACATTACTTTATGATATATAATGGTATATCCTTGAGTCTCTAGTCTCCAAAATCATTGAGCTTGATAATAGCAAGAATGGATTTTATTGTTTGTATTTACAAGGCCATTATGGCAAACTGAAATAAAAATACAACAATATTCTTATCCAATAAACACATGATAAAATCTCAGAATTTGAAAAAAAAGTATGTACATAATGCAAATAAAGTTATGTTAGAATAGTAAATTACACACAAGATATATTATATTAGTTACATTCAAAATTAAAATAAGTAATTACAGAAAGAATTCCTACTGGATGAAAAATATTACAATGGTTTAACAAGTTGAAGTGATATAAGTTACATATTTTGTTTTTATAAAACGTATTCATATCTCCCTGTTTTGTTTATCTCAGGGAAGGAAAATGTTAGGAAGTAGAAATTATATGTGGCACCTCTTGCTTTCAGTACCACGAAGAGGAGTGCACTTCCTAATGGGAGTCCTGGGATGACACTCACACCCAGTCCATGTAGACCCATCAGAGGTCCATGTGGTGACCCTGAGGGGGTCCGGGACACCACATTGCTGCTGCAGCAGGTGTGAAACTTGTTGTGGTGGGCTTAAGCCAGCAAGGCTCCATCAGTGACCAAACCAAGCAACCCAGGTGCCAAAGCAAGGAGGGAAGGCAGGGCAGACCCCAAGTCCTGCCTTCCATCTGTGTGGCCTACACTGCCAAGGCCAGACCCATTGCCCTGCTTTGGAGCCCAAAAAGGGTAGGAGGTGAGCCCATAGCCTCCAAACAGAATATCCTCAGAATGGCATCCAGAGCTGGGCTTATGTGGACCAGAAGGATGACGGAGGAGGCTACAAAGCAAATCCAAAGGGCGTTGGGCCCCCGGTCCTGCAGCTGGTGCTCTGTAAGTCCAGGCGCCTCTGTCACTGATGGGTATATGCAGGGATGGCCATGAACCGGAGTCCACAGGGACGAGGAAATTGAGGTCCGTGGGGATGCTGAAGGGGCTCCAGGTTCCTCAGCTTCTGCAGCTGTCACAAGCCTGCTGGCAGAGGAGCAAGCACATGGCTCCAAGTCTCCAGACCACCTTAAAGACTGATGAGGTGAACCATGGCTGGCTTCCTGGTCCCAAGGGGGAGGATTGCATGCCCAGCCTTCCTTCTCCCATGGGCTGTGCAGTGTACAAACATGGTGTCCCCCCACCCCACACCAATGGGGGCAGGCATTGAGCCTAGAACAGTCTCCCTGGCATGGCACTCTCACCCAGGAACACATCAGATCATAACCAGCAAAGCTGCAGGAGGATAGGACAACAGTGGATTCAAATCCAGCCCCATGGCTGCCAGCTCCTGGGTGAAATGGAGGAACTGAGACTGGGAAGAGAGTTGGGTAGGGTGGGAAGGGCTCATCTGGCAATGCTGGGTAGCATGCACAAACATCCCCTCACTGCACATGCACCACAAGGGAGGGGGCCCCTTTTCAACGGGTAAACTTAGGAGGCACCCACACCCACAGGAAATACAGAAATGGGTGTTCACGTGGTGACTTGGAAAGGGCTCTAGGGCACAGCCTTGCTGCAGCACTGAACATCTGGCAAAAAAGAAAAGGAAAAAGGTCCACTAAAACGTTTCATCAATGATAACCTATTATACTTTACAAACAGTTTTACTTTCCTCTTTTCCTATATTTTTGCATGGGGCCCTCTGAGTTAAATAGAAATCTCCAGGATTTCTTCATGCACAGTAATACAAATAAATATAGATTCTATTATTTCTTTTAATTAAGGGAGGTTGCATTTAGTCCTTTCCCATATTAGATTCATGAGAAATGAATTTTTTGGGGGAGGGTCTGGTCATGGGGCCTGAACTCTGGGCCTGGGTGCTGTCCCTCAGCTCTTCAGCTCAAGGCTAGCGCTCTATCACTTGAGCCACAACGCCACTTCAGGCTTTTTTTCTTTTTGTTTATGTGGTGCTGAGGAATCAAACCCAGGGCCTGAGGCATGCAAGGCAAGCACTCTACCACTGAGCCACCTTACCAGCCCCCATGAAAAACAAATTTTGAAATGTATTTGTAAAACACCATACTCAGGATTTCTTCTGAACTCCTCACTGAAGAAAGAGAATAAAATGACAGAGCAACAGGTATCACCCATATTGTCACTGTGCAAGCTCTCTCTCTCTCTGATGCGAAAAAAAATCCTGCCATGCACATGCAGATTACTTATGCAAAATGTTTCCCAACAATTCTTGGGGTTATATTGCATTTATCTTCCTCCTCCTGACTCCCCTCCTGTTCCTCTTCCCCAGGGTGATGTTTCCCTTTTTCTTCCCTCCTCCCCTCTACTTTCTCCATGTCCTCTCCTGTTCTCCCTCCTGCTATGCCCTTCCTCCTATCTTACCTCTTTCTCCTCCTTTCCTTTCCTCTTTCTCCTACAATTTCACTTTCTTCTACTTCTTCTTTATGGTCCTGGGAGTTGGACTTACACTAAGCAGATGCTCTGCTGCTCACTACAGTCTTCCAGTCTGGACTTCATTTCAATATCACTGTATTTCTGATTTGTTTTTAAGTAGAAAACCCAGCAAAGACTTTTGATTCAGGATTTAATTCATTGTATATATTCTACACCATAAATATGTGCTACTTCATACAGTGTGGCTAATAGCTTTTGATTATGCTTTGGGCTTCGGATCAACTCATCAGAAACAATGGGTTTGAAGGCAATCTAATGCGATCCTGTGGTACTCCCAAATTAATGAACTGATTACTTGGGATCTTGCACATATACGTCCATATTGCTCCTAGTTTAATGAACTGTCACTTTGTGGTAGCACCCACGGTAACACTAACCCAAGGATTGCTGGGGATCAGAATATTAAGTCCAGACAGGAAAATCCATGAGATATATATCTCAAATTAAGTACTAAAAATCCAGAAGAAGACCTGTCGCTACGTGGTTTAGTGCCTTCTTTGCACAGAATAAGCTGAAGACAGGACCCAGGCCTGAGTTGAAGACCTTTGGTGAGCATTCATCCAAATTCTAACTTTCCTTGTTATTCGAAGATTTACTTTAAGTTTGACCCTATATTTTCCATTTCCCTAATACTAACACTAACCCCAGCTGGAACTGAAACCTAACTTTCACCCTAATGATAGTCCAATTCTAATGCTTAAGCAAACTACTCTAGTTTTATTCATTCTAATGAATACTCCTGTTTGTCCTCTGGAAATGAGTTTAAATTTGTCCTATTTTCCACAAATTTCCTGACTCTATCTCTGAAGTTATCTTGTTCCCTAACATGAACCATTATATTATTGGACATATTATTATATGTCCAATTATATGTTCTCAAATTCTTTTATCCGGAAAGATACTGTAGTTTCCATTGATCCTACCTGTTCCTGAACCACTGTACCCTAAAACAGTTTCAGATTTACTTACCATCTTGTCCATTACTTAACGCTAATTCTCAACCTAATCCTTGCTGGAAAACTCTCATTAATCATTACAAGAATGATCACTGAGAAATAGATATAGTGCTAATGATCTAATTACTATTCAGTCTCACATTTTTGCTCCTACTTGTTAGCAAAAACTGAATTTTTTTTGGTCGGTCATAGGGCTTGAACTCTGGGCTTGGGCGTATTCCCTCAGCTCTTCAGCTCAAGGCGAGGGCTCCACTGCTTGAGCCACAGCGTCACTTCCAGTTTTCTAGTGGTTTATTGGAGATAAGCGTGTCACAGACTTTCCTTGCCCGGGCTGGCTTTGAACCATGATCCTCAGATCTCAGCCTACTGAGTATCTAGGATTACAGGCATGAGCCACTGGCTCCTGGGTTGAAAACTGAATTTTATACTAAA
Organism: Dipodomys spectabilis; assembly: GCF_019054845.1. Classification (NCBI taxonomy): domain Eukaryota; kingdom Metazoa; phylum Chordata; class Mammalia; order Rodentia; family Heteromyidae; genus Dipodomys; species Dipodomys spectabilis. Next base: position 286,063 of record NW_024871337.1, read on the forward strand.
ACCTTTACTACTCATAACACTAATCATAATCAGAACAAAATACTGACCCTAATCTTAATCCAAATTATATATCAATACTAACATTAACACAAGTAAACTAGTTTTCACTCATCCTAACTTGATTCAAATAAGCCTTGCAAACATAGGTTTCAATTTTTTCCCCAATATCTTAGTCATTTTCTAACCATTACTTAATCTTAACTGGAACATTGAGAATAACCATAAGCCTAAGTGTGAGTAGATACCAATATTAATAGCAGTACTCTAGTTCACATTCATTCTAATTCTTAACTGGCTTAATCTGAAATTTACCTTCAATTTGACCCTCATTTTTTTTCTCATACACTCTAACCCTAACCATGGCTAGACTCCTAACCATAACCTTGACACTAATGGTATCCCAAATCTAAAATTTATGAAAAATGCTTGTTTTGTGTCATCCTAACTGAAATTCCACTTGTAATTCTTGAAATAAATTGCAGGTTTTCCTAAACCCTATAGATTTTTTCACTCTTAACTTTGAAGCTATCTTGTTCCATAAGAGGAATCATTATACCCATTTATTTCAAATCCTGATATTATGAAATACATTGTACTTCCATTATCCCAGATTTCCCTGAATTCCTAAAACCTAAAATAAGTTCATATTTACTTCACATTTAACCCATCCTTTTGTTCTTTTTGTTGGGCGTGCAGTTTGGTCTCTGGGCCTGGGCACGATCCCTGAGCACTAGGCATGGGCAAGATCCCTGAGTTCTTTATCTCAAGTTGTGCACTTTATCACTTGAGCAACAGCACCACTTTCAGGTTTTCTGGTGGTTAATTGCACATAAGAGTCTCACAGACTTTCCTGCCAGGGCTGGCTTTGAACTGCAGTCCTCAGAAATCAGATTCCTGAGCAGCTGTGATAATAGGTGCAAGCCACCAGTTTAACCAAATTCTTTACTCTTTCCTCAACCCCCTTTAACCAGAAACCTAATCCTAATCAAAATCTGAATTAACACCAAATGGTTATGTAAGGAAAATTGTCTGGATTCTATTCAATCACACATTTTATTGCTTCTGCTTCTTAGTGGAAAACTAAATTTTACCCTAATGCTTATCCTTCGCTAACCCTAACAAGAACTAAAACAGCAATTCATAATTTAAACCAAATCATATCTGAATGTTAAAAGTAACACAGACGTTGGTTTTCATTCATTCTAACTTTGAAATCATTCATTCTTCTTAAAATATATTGCAGTTTTACACAATACTTCATATCTTTTTCTCATCCTAACCCCAGCTCTACCTGAAACACCTTGCTGAATCCTAAACCTACAGATAACTGAATCAAAATGTTATTAGCAAGCCTCTATTTCACATTTATCCCAACTCATGCTAGGCATGTAGGTCTAAATTTTACTTGCATTTTGAACCTAAGGTTTTTAGTGTTTTTCAATTTCGTCAGTTTTTTTTTTTCATTTCTTTAAATTTTAGTTATTGTAAAGAGGCTTACAGAGGGATTATAGTTATATGTGTAAAGTAATGAGTACACTTCTTGTTGAACATTGTTATCCTCTTCTTTGTTTTTCTCGCACTATACCTTCCCTCTCCCACCTCTTTCACTCCTCTGTCCCCATGGTGTAAAGTTCATTTTCAATATAGTGTGTTGTGAGTATCATTGTTGCAATGGCTCATCTTGTGTTGAACCTAAATTTTCTTTGTCAATAACCCTAATTCTAATTCTGTCTGGGATCCTAACCCTAACCATAATAAAAATAATAGCCCAATTCAGAAGATAAGAAAAAAATATTCAAGTTTTTATTCATCCTTTTAATCCACTGTACATATTGAATTAAGTTGCAGTTCACCTTAAATCTTTCAAATTAGATTATATGTGCATATTTAAAGATGTAATTTTATGTGAAAAACAGAAAACTTTGGAAGAAGGAGTAATGAAAAGGAAATAGAGGGAGTATAATCAAATACTTTAAATATATTTTGGAAAGAGCATAAGGAAACTGTCACTTCTGACAATTAATAACCATTAACAAAATAACTAAAAATTAATAAGTAAATAACACACTGCCATCTAATGTTCTTTAAGAGAGCCATAATATGTCTTGTGAATAAAATACTTGTGTTAGATAAACTTTGTTCATGCATAATTCATATTGCTATTTGCCAATTATTTAACTTAATCAATAAAAATATATCAAATAAAATTCCATTTTAAAAATATAAATCAGTTAGTAATTGAGAAAAACTAGTCATGACTTTTAATAAACTAAATTTCTCTTTCCCTACAAATCAATGATTTAGGTTTACTAATCTAGTATTTCTAGTAAGTTTAGAGAACATGATTGGCATAAAAAACAGCTAAATGTACATCTTGTTTCTTGAATGGGTGATGTTTTAAACATTGTCTTTTATTCAAATGAATACTTATGTTTACTTTTCAAAATAAATGCAATTTTATCTCCCTGCAATTAAATGTATTACTATATTCAGGTATGTAAAAGCTAAATTTTCTATGTTTCTTATGTAACCCTACATATTCAGAATGACATGGTTTTTCTATTCGTAAATGTCTAACCACTGGGATTTTTGCAGTAACATAACTTATCTAATGAGGTTGTTGTGAAGGCTCCAGTAAACAGTGTGGTAAAAAAAAATTTCCTGAATTCTAAATTTTAAACCTAATCCTTCTTAGGTTTTGATTGTATCATTCATTTTCTCTTCAAAGCAATTAAACTAAAATAAATACGACTTTTTAAACATTTCACTCACATTCTGAATAATATTAACATAGTTCACACAGAGTCTAATTATTTCAAACTCACCATATTTGATGATCTTAGTGTGAAGAATGTAGAAAGTAGAAGGTCCTTATACTCAATAATATTTTTGTTTCAATTAAATCAAATCATATATCTGGATTTATAATTTGGAGGTTAATCACATGGAAACAGGAAAGTAATGAGAAAAATGATTACTATGGGAGAATTCTCTTAAACTTATGCAGCAAAAATATCTTACAATATCTTAAATATATATTAAATATATTATATATATTAAATATATTTTAAAAAATGTTTCAATCCTTAGGTAAAGTAAATTTTACTTTAATATAAAGTTTATCTCAAAATAGAAATTCTGGAACTAATCTAATGTACGTTTTCATGAACAAAATGCTGTGCCTTCTAGTCTTGTTATGTGTATATATGAATATATATACATATGTATATATATTTATATGTATATATATGTATATATTTGTATATATATATGTATTTATATGTGTATATATATATACTTTTTGGGAGGTTCCCGTCGTGGGGCCTGAACTCTGGGCCTGGGCACTGTCCCTCAGTTCTTCATCTCAAGGCCAGCGCTCTACCCCTTGAGCCACAGCACCACTTCTGGCTTTTTTCTTTTTTGCTTATGTGGTGTTGAGGAATCGAACCCAGGGCCTCATGCATGCAAGGCAAGCACTCTACCACTGAGCCACCTTCCCAGCCCCTAATTATATTTTTAGTTTTGACATGATTCCTATTTACACTTAATACTAACTTCTATAAGCATACAAATCATGCCTGTACACACTAACTTATGTAAGATAATGTAAGATAATATTCAAAAATTATTTTCCTGTCTCCAAAAGGCAAGGGTGAGGTGCTGAAGTATATTAAATAAAAGCATTCTAAAAGAGATTCTTTATGAAATGGAAATATGTAACGTGAGGATGGGATCATGAGCTCTTTCTACTTGGCTATCAGGAAATCTCATTTCTACAGTACTTTCTAACGTTTTAGTCACACAGGGTAATCCACAAAATTTGAAGTTCATATGAAGGAATTACATTCCTAAAAGATGTGACAACCCTGCTCAAAAGTTCAGTCTCATCACTAGTTCTTTGTATTTGCTGGCTGATCTAATTCTCTATCATATATTTCATATTATTAAGCATATTAGTAATTCAGCTGTAAGTACATAGCAGGAGACTCCTGAAATCACAGTTATTGATCTCCAATTCCTCCTTTTGGCCTTCAATATACCAATTAATTCTCAAAGCAATCATTTAAGATGTTAGTTTATTTTTTTCTTTTTAAGTACAGATTAAGCAAGTGTTTTTCTCAGTAAAATGTGATGAGTGGTATCAGAGTTCTGATATGAGCACCTTCTCCTTAACTAGTAATGGTCTATGGGCTGTAAATATGGAAGCCCCACTAAAATTTTCTCTCTCTACACACACAGACACAGACACACACAGACACACAGACACACAGACACACAGACACACACACACACACACACACACACACACACACACACACAGCTGCCATCCAGACACATCAGAGGTCAGTTCAGTTCCTTTGTAATGATAGTTGATTGATGTTTGCTCCATTGGTTTTTCTTTTCTTGAAGATCTTGCTTGGACCTACACGTTTATCTGAAATCAAATCCCTTGCTCTTAATATACTGTGTCTATACATTCATTGTGTGTTCCTGGCTGCTTCAGACCAATTAACAGAATTCTGAATACAGTATCCTCAAACTTGACATTCAAGGCAAACTCCATGAATTCACACTACTATTACAAAATACTAAAATTTATTGGATCTAGAAACCAAAATATACCCACCTTTTTATATTATTAAGAATTGACATCATGAAAGTAGAAGAACATTGATCAGGAACTGAGGTAAGAGAACAGGAGTATGTGGGAAAATGTAGAACACTGGATGAGTGTTAGAGATACAAAATCATCTTCTGTAGACTCATTTATTGTAATCTTGTGATCTTATAGTTAAATTTCAATCTACATATACAGTTTTGCAGTTGCTTTGCTTACCTGTCACTTCTGATCACAAATTCTCTTATGAATTGCTATAATATCTTCGAATAAATCACATGATTTGCAAATATTTATCATGTTAAGGAAAGACAGTCTGTTTCTACATCTGTCTTTCTATGTGACAAACACTTACTTTTTGTTTTTCTACTGAATAAATGTATTCCTGGAAACAGGATATTGACAGCAAATCTGGTGGTAATTTTCACTTTTTAAATTTGAAATGTAATATAAACTTTGTTGTAACTAGTCATTTTTTTAAAAATCAGTGAACACTAATATTTTGGTGCCTTTAAATAAATTGAGACTTGATTTGATATGGTAGTTCTTGTTTCTATTTGACTCAACTATTAGATAATTCATGTATAAACATGTGCATCGCACTGTTTTATTTTTATATATAAAATAGTCCCCAAGGATTTACTTTAAAGTGATAAGGGGGGGCTTGTCTTAATGTTCCATAGTTTAAATTTATTTCAGTAAAAGTCCTAGAAATACATGACGTTTACTGGAGCAATATAAAAGATGAGAACATATTTCTAAAGAGAATGGATTTATTGATTAAAACAGAAAAGAGTAAAATTGTCAGGTTTCTTGCTTGAGACTGCATAAATTTCATATGAATATAGCTTAACATGAAACTCAGATGAAAATTCATATTAATATTACTTTTCTGCTTGATTCACACCTATACTAGTTATTGCAATAAGGGAAATGGCATTTTCACCATAAAAAATCTATAAGTAAAAAAATATTACTGAGATTTATATCACATCATAATCAGTATAGTTATTTTAAGGAATTAGTAATTCAAAGCCCTAGAAACATAGTGGATGAAGAATGGAATTGAAAATAGCAGAGAAAAACTATTCAACATGCAGATATCATGATTTTATAATATTAATATGAAAGAAATGGAGGTTTGCCTTTCTGAAGAAGAAAGTTTAGCCAGTAATATCAATGTAAGGCATCAGTTGTAATGAGTCTAAAGTCTTTTATTCCGAGATATCCAAGAGTACTATATTCATCCTCTGAAGAGTAAAGAACTAATTATTTCAATTAGCTTTGCTTAATTTTAATTTACTTGTAGTTAATAGGTTAAAATGTCTGCTATCATTCTTTCAACATAATAACATACATTTAATATTATTACTGTCTCTTCATACAAGCCTGAAATGACTATGTCAATTTAACATAAACAAAAAACGAAAATAACCTGATACCACCATCACAAATCCTAAGTTATGTGAAAAAAATCAACAATAAATAAAATAAATCTGAGGAAGAGGAAAACCAATGGCACAATAACAACAGAAAGTTACCCTAGCTATCTCTAATGAAACAGATCTTTAGAGTCCTAGAGGGTACGCCACTTCTAGAGCATCACACCAAGTCAGCTATAATTATATATAGATATACAATTCAAAAGAAGATTTTATATGTCTTCCAAGCAAACAGAAATCTTTGAAAAGGTGCCTAGCCAGGCAGGTGCCTGCTGTGAAGGTGGTGGCCAACATATTCAAAAGTACAGCTGCAGTGTGGAAATAAAAGATCCACATGGGAAAAAAAGCAGGAACAGAAGTGTACAACGGAGACAGCCAAATCCATACTCAGAGACAATTCAAGATACCACTGTACAGCCCGAACTGTCACTGGAACCACAACATCACTACATCTTTCCATAATTGATTTCTACACCTACACTTAATGGACAAAAACCTAATTCCAGAAAAACAAATCAAAACAGAAGATCAAACCAACACCTGGTAATTCAAACAAGAACATAAAGAGTCACCTATTAAGATCATAGATGCCCCAAAAGAAATCCCCCAAGACAGAACAAATCAGAAAAATACAAGAAAAGTGATGTCAAAGTAGTATAATTCACACAGTAAATAACCACTCATAAGAACAGACAATTAAGGATGTAGAAGATAGTTTTCAAAATTCATTACAAATACTGCTGAAAAATGTGATTAATGAAAAGATACACAACCTCTACAAGGAAATTTGTGAACAAGATAAGGCCAACTATAGATTAGCAAAATAACTCATGGAGACTACAAACAGAGAAAGAAATTCTGAAAAGGGAAGGGAGTCCAAAGAAAAAATGGATGCCTAGTTAAAGATATGAGAGAAAACACAGCTAAAAAACAACCCTTCCAATCGCCCCCCCCCCACCTAAAGAAAATATGTAAGGAAAGTCCATACCAGACCTAAAACAAAGCTTTAATAAAGAGATAGAAGCCATAAAAATGACCAATTAGAAGACGGAAATCACAAACAAAGCAGAATATCTCCACAGCAAATAGATGACATAGAAGATAATCTCAGGGGTCAAATAGGTCTAATAGGAAAGAGGAAGCAATCATTTAGAACAAATCCAAAGAATAAGAAATGATCTTGCCAGAACTTCAAGACTGAGATCAAATTTGGGAAAGATTGGTATCAAGGAGAACAGCAGGACACTAAATGGATGGGAAACAGGAAACATATTACAGAATCCTAGCAAAGAACATTCCAAACATCCAAAGAGATAGGTTCATTCAGAGAAGAGAAGCCTTTAGAACACCAAGCAGAGAATTCTAGAAAAGAACAACCCACCACCACATCATAATCCATTAGAGGATCATTAGAAATCAAGGAAAGGATTCTTAAAGCTGCCATAGAGAAAAGATTGATTATTTATAAAGGATATACAATCAGAATAACTACAGATTTCTTAGCTGATATGGTAAAAAAAAAAAAAACAAAAAAAAAACGAAGAGGCCAGCATTATATATAGCAAACATTAAGGGCAAACTACTACGAACCATGAATATGGCCCCAAGCCAAATATTCCTTTACAGTTAAAGGATATATAAAAATATTTCATGACAAAGAAAACTTGAAACAATGTATCTCCACCAAATCAGCAGGATGGAAGTTAATCAAAAAATACTCTTCTCAGAAAAGATCAAGAAGAACAGGAACTGGTTATATGACATGCTCCCTACCAGAGAACAAGGTAAATATATTGAGTAGATGATTCACAGCTCCTAAGAGCTCCTAAGAGGCCTCACTCAAATAGATAAAATTAGAGAAAAAATGAGACCACAACATAAATTAGCAAAATTGAGACGGTTATATGAGAGTACTTGAAAACCATATGTCAATCACCTGGAGAATCCTGGAGAAATTTATGCTTTCCTATACTCTAACTGAACAAAGAAGTGATATATAAGAAGTAATGAAAATGAAATTTCAATAAACAATTTCCCACAACAGAAAAATGTAGGACTCAATGGATTTACCATGAAATTAAGACCTGCAAAGAACTTACAATATTCAGATCTGTCTCTTCAATAGAATAGAAAGGGAAATGGAATTATCAAACACATTCTATGAAGCTGGAATTAGACTCTTCCCCAAATCAGATAGGGACTAATCAAAGAAAAAGAACTATGAACCCAACACTTTGATAAACATTGATAGAGAACTTCTCAATAAAATTCTCACCAACCAATTTCAGCAACTAACAAAAAATGGTATGCTATGATCAAACAGTATTCATCCTAGGATACAATTGGATTCAATATACTTGTCAATAAACATAACAGACACCATCAGCAGAAGCAGGGAAAAGAACCACATGATCGTCTATATGGATGTAGAAATAGCTTTTAAAAAGATCCCATACCCCTTTATGATTAAAAAGTCTGAGAAGCTAGGAACACATGGAACTTTCCTCAGTATAATAGAGTATGTATATGACTAAAAGATAATAAGCATGTAACTAAGAGTGGAGGCATGAAGACATTAAAATCAGGAATGAGAAAAAGATGTCCACTTTCTCTACTACTCTTCAATATAGAAGTGGACTTTCTAGCAAGGGCAATAGGCAAGAGCAAAACAAAAAGAGGATCCAAATAGGGAAGAAGTAAACCTATCCCTTTTCACAGATGAAATGATCCTGTATTTAAAGGACCCTGTAGCTTCCTCAGTCAAGTTAGTAAAGGTGATGCTAATCTTCAGCAATGAAGCAGGATATAAAAACCACAAGAATCAGTAGTTTTTCTGTGTTATGAGCAATGGGAACATCCCGGCTGAAATCCAAAAAACAACCACTTATGTATTAGCCTCAAAATCAAATCAAATTTAAGCAAAACAAAACAACAACAAAACTAGGAATTAATTAATTTAACTAAAAATGTGAAGGACCTCTACTGTGAAAACTTTAAAAATCTAAAAACGAAAAATTGAGGGAGATTCAAGGAAATGGAAAATATTTCAATGCTCCTGGTTGGAAGAATTAACATTGTGAAAACTGCAATACTGCCCCCAAACAATTGGCAATGCAATACCCAGCAAAATCCCAACAATATTCTTCAATGCAGTAGAGAAAGTAATACAAATTTAATATGGCATTACAAAATTTCAATTGAAACAGAAGGCTTAGAAATGAACTCATGGGCACATAGTCATGTTACACACACACACACACACACACACACACACACACACACACACACACAATGGAATTCTATTCACCCATTAGAAAGGATGAGTTTTCACCAGTCTTAAGGACAATGAAAGGCTTGGGAAAATTATACTAAGAGAGAGGAATGCACACTCAGTGCAATATACGTTTCATAGATTCATTCATTTATGGTGCAGTGCGAGTGGCCCGGAACTAGCCCCAGGGGATTATAAATGGATGGTGGTGGTCAGGTGCTGGTGGCTCTAGCCTGTCATCCTGGCTATTCGTGAGGCTGAGTTCTGATGGTCGTGACTCAGAGCCAGCCCAGGCAGGAGAGTCTGTGAGATTCTTATCTCCCATAAACCACCTTCCCCCCCACAAAAAAAGATATATATGGTGCTGTGGCTCAATTTGTAGAGCCTCAACCTTGAGTAAAATAAGCTCAAGGATGACATTGAGGCCCTGAATCCAAGCCCTAGGACTCACAAAAAAATAAAATAAATGAAGAGTGGGCACCTGTTATCTCACTACCAAAATGGATGGATTCATTCTTCTCTCTGGTACTTGTAGCCAAATGTAAGGGGCTTGCCTTGATGTTTCTCTAAGGCTCTCCTCTCTATTATCTCTCCCAGCTTCAGTTGCAGGATAGAATTCAGATCATCCCAATTGATGTGACCTTATGAACCCTCCCCTACCTGCCTTCTTTGGGGTAGAGATCATGGATGTACTTACCAGTGGGAGAATGAAGCACCGGAGAGATGGGGGTAAGTATCCCTGAAACTCATACTCTCACAAACACACTCACCTAGGCCAACCCAGACTAGCCTTTTCCAAAGACATTTTATTTCCTTGGATTAACTGACCTAGGAGAGGAACTTGATCCCCTGTAAATGACTATTTTAATTAGGGCTTGCTAGTTGACACAAGATAAACAGAAGCTCAAAAGAAAGGCTCTGGTGCCTGTCATACCTGGCTCAGGCTCACGCCTGATATACTGGCTCCTCAGTAGGCAAAGATCTGAGGTTCAAATATCGAAGCCAGCCATAAGCTGGAAAGCAAGTGAGACTCTACCCTCCATGGAACCACCAAAATGTTAGAAGTGGAGCTGTGGCTCAAGTGCTAGAGCACCAGCCTTGAGCAGAAAAACTCAGAGAGACAGCTCCCAGATCCTCAGTTCAAGCCCACACAAAGAAATGGCCTCATTTCTTGCCCATAGACTGCGTGGGCCTCAAGTGCCCTCTCATGGAGTGTGATACAGCACTGGTCCCTGGGTAGTGTATCGGAGCCTTCAGAAATTGGGTGGTGAAAGCCAGGCTTTCCCCTTTGAGCACTCTCAATCTACACCAGCCGGACGGAAGAGCATGACAAGGTCGGCATTGTGTAGAGCTGAGAAGATCCCCCCCCAATCCCCCATCCCCGCCAGGGCAAGTGGAGTGGACTTCTTAAAGCAGCACTTGAAAGGGGGTCTTTCTTAACAAGGAAGATCTGATAGGAAGCACAGAGAGTAAAGATGCTGTAGATAAAGGACAACAAATTGGAGCATGTTCATTTCCAGCCAGGGCTGCTGGTGAGAAACTGAGTACAGATGTACAAGATTGTCCCAAGACAGGCCCAAGAGGTCACATAAGAACACTATCCAGGATTGGGATTGGGTCTTAGCAGTAGTGGGCTTGCCTAGTGCACAGGAAACCGTGGGTTCAATTCCTAGGTACTGCATACACAGAAAAAGCCAGAAGTGGCACCGTGGCTCAGGTGGAAGAGTGCTTGCCTCAAGCAAAGGAAGCTCAGGGAGAGTGCCTGGGCCCCCAGGCCAAGCCCAAGGACTGTCAACATAAAACAGCACTCCAAGTGACATGGGTGATAGGTGGATTGTTATGCACTGCAGCTCTTAGTAGATCCATCCATGTGTCATGTCTCCTTCTTTGACAGAGGGGAGATGGACTCTCCTTCTGCCCTGGGCACCCCTGGAACCGGTTATCAGCAACCCTCCAAACATCTCCCACTGAAACATGGAGGAGCTGGCCCCAGAAATCCCCAGGTACTGGTTGAGTGGGGCGGGGGGATACAGGCCTCAGAAGTCCTAGTGGTATAATCTGCCCCGGAAGATCAGACCATCCAGAAGAGGTGGATGGGAACTTAGAGATGGGTAGTGATGTAAAGGGGGCCATTTAATGCCCATGTCCCTATCCAGATTCCGAGCCTCCCTGTCCATGAATGAGATACAGAGTGTCTAAGTGGTAGTTTCTAGAGGAGGACTAGGTGGAAGTTCTAAAAAAATGAGACACCATAAGCCCTGGGCTGGTGGCTCACACCTGTCATCCAGGCTACTTGGGAGGCTGAGATCCAGAGGATCTTGTTTCCGAGCCCAGGCAGGAAGCTCCCATAAGAGTCTCATCTCCAATCTCCAACCAGAAGTGGCACCATGGCTCAAGTGGTAGAGCACTGGCCTTGAGCAAAAAATCATCATCTGGAACAGTACCCAAGCCCTGAGTTCAAGCCCCTCAACCATGAAAACAAGAAAGACAACCCTTGCTAGCAAGAGATGGTGAAGGAGTGGGGTTGCTGTGGTTGGGAGACCAGGTGCTTGCCTCAGTGTACAGACATTTCTAAGAACTACTCAGGTTTGCCCGAGTGTGAAGTCATAGCATGGTGGGCGTTTCCTTACCAAGAACTCCAGTGGTTGTGGCCTGTCTTAGGCAGGGAGTGGGCGAATGGGAACAGGGGTGGGAGGGTAGTGTCAATTATATTCTTTCCACCCAAGGAAGAATGGTTTTGTATGCTGGTGTCAAAGTCTGAAGTGAAGAGTTGCATGTGCCTTGTGGCCTGATAAGTTCGATTTCCCCTGGGTGTAAGAAGGTGGCTGAAGCTGGGAGCTGCCATTGATTCACAACTGTCATCCTAGCTATTCAGGAGGCTAAGATCTGAATATTATGGTTCAAAGCCTGCTTGGGCAGGAAAGTCTGTGAGACTTTATCTCCAGTGAACCACCAGAAAACCGGAAGTGGTGCTATGGCTCCAGTGGTAAAGTGCACACCTTCAGCTGAAGAGCTGAAGTCTGAGGGAAGGCCAAAGTTCAAACCCCATTACCTACAACCAAAAGTAAGGTAGGTGAGTTTTCTTCATAGAGGTGTGTACAGAAGGAAATGCCATGCTGTGTTATTAGCCATTCCAGATGTGTGAGAGGCTCTGTGTTTTGTCTACATTTGGTCTGGGGACAGTAGTGCCATCTTCTCAGAGTTTGGGATGTTCAGGTGCTCAGGGACTGCTGAGGACTTGGGTTACCCACGTGTGTGTGTGTGTGTGTGTGTGTGTGTGTGTGTGTGTGTGTGTGTGTGGTGTATTTTTCCCTCATCTCTCTCTGTCCACTGCCTTGGTGCTTGTCTGCCTCTTTCTGACCTCAGATGGTGCCACTGCTCAATGGCAACCTTGCCTTTAGCCCCCATCAGGATCTACAATGAGGCCTAAATTGCCAGAGACCTGCATATTACAGCTTTTCTTTGGGGCCCAAGTCAAGCTGTCCATATCTTTGTCTGCCTCCAGGGGATTCTGGGTCTGCAGGGATGGCTGGCCTAGTTTCTCGCCTGCCTCTTGAGGTGGGGGGCAGAGTCAGTCATGCGATGTCCTGTCTTTTTCCTCAGCTGTGCCTCTGGCTGCATGTTCTATTTCTAGCAGTCTGGTAGTGGAGTGGGGGAAGGGTGCTTGCCAGTGGCTCTGGCCAACTCAAACTTGATAGCTGACTAAAGGCTGCCCAAGCAAGGTGGATTTGGGGCTACATGGGAGGTGAGGCCAAGGTGGGTTGGAAGTATTGGTCGGTGTCTAGGAAATGTCAATGTACGTTTCTGAAGGCAAGTGTTTCTTTCAGCCACAGCTGGGACTCTTAGGTCCTTTTAGACAATTCTGGATGGCCAGAATACAGAGGCACAGACTTTAGATTCCAGGGCCAGGGAACTGGGGGATGAGAGACTGGTATGGCCAGTACCTCAATGTTCTGGGACATTAGTCTTGACCTGGCTATGCCCCCCTTGTGTAAGTTCACTTCTTAACCAAGTGCTGGACACATCCCGGCCACTTGTGCTGTGGAAGTGTCAGGAGCAGAAGTGAGATCTAGGATGACCAAAATCTGGATTTATGGCCTGATTGGGGTGGGGGGTTCTTAAAATATTTTAAAGCTGGAACTCAGAGCTTGGCACTGTCCCTGAGCTTCCTTGGCTCAAAGCTAACACTCTAACACTTGAACCACAACTCACCTTTCATCTTTTTAAGTAGTTTAGTAGACAGAATTGTCTCACATATTTTCCTTCCTGGGCTGGCTTTAAGTTGCCACCCTAAGAGCTCAGCCTCTTGAGTAGCTAGGATTGCTGGTATGAGCCACTGGCATCCAGCTGCAAGGATGACTTTTCATATTCTCTTCTGTTCTAACAGCTGTCTACTTGCCCTAGACTAGATCTCTAACCTCCATGTCAGCTCCCACCAGCCCCTGATTATGTGGAGAATATAAACCTCAAACCTGTTCACATTTCTTTTTTCTCAGGGGAGGAGGTTATGTTTTGTCTGAAGCCTGAGGTAGGAGGGGTACCTGTAGATGGGTGCTCAGCTGGGAGAGAGGTAGTCTGTTTTAGCCAAGAAGGAAAATTTTGCCAGATGCTAATAGCTCATGCTCTCATATTCCTAGGTACTCAGGAGTCTGAGATCTGAGGATTGCCATTCAGAGGCAGCCCAGCTAGAAAAGTCTGTGAGACACTTTTCTGTAAATAACCACCTGAAGGCTGGAAGAGAAACTTTGGCTCAAGTGGAAGAGTGCTAGCCCTGAATGAAAAAAGGGAGGGAGAGAGCCCAGGCCCTGAGTTCAAGCCCTAGTACCAAGATGTATAGGAGAAGGTGCGCGCGCGCGCACACACACACACAACACACACACACACACACACACAGAGGAAGGTGGTAATGATGAGCTGAGCTAGAACAGGGGGCAGTCTTGAGTCATATTCATAGTAAACTCTGAAGCCAGATCAAGTGGTTTCTCCCTAAGTCCTTCTTGGGCTGTGGGGTTGGGCCATGGCAGTAAGTTCAATGGAACCTGCCCTTCCATTCATGCACAGGGCCACAGGACCAAGGGAAGGACACTAGGGATGCTCCTTAGTAGTCAGTCCACGATTGCCAACCTTCATTTGCCCCCTTCCACCTCCTTGCACTGGTGAGGAAAGCAGTGGTCTGAGCACTGGATCTCCTGAGATAGCGACTGCTACAAGCAGCAGTCAGCCAGCTGTGGGTTCTGGAGCCTACAAGCCTTTCATGAGCTCAACTCCACACCTGCCCAAGGTGTGCCTGACAAACTCACACTCTTGTGATGCCCTCATGAGCAGGCGTTACCTGGTGTGACATCTTGCAGCTCCTGCCCCTCCTGGCCTAGAACCATGGTCTGAGACATCGAATTACTGCTCAGATCAACATTGCACCCATGACAGATGCCTTTCTGATGAGCTCCATACCTCAAGGCTCCACCCTTCTCTGGTAGTGTGGCCGCTCTATAGGCAATGGCCTCCAAACAGGCTCCTCTCAAGATTTGTAGGAGATCTAGACATTGGGAGACCGACCCTCAGGGGCCCACTGGAAAATACTCTTTCTAGAGCCACAGAGTAATAGCAAGCAGGCTAGGTGTTGGTCATAGGGCTTGAACTCTGGGCCTGGGCACTCTGCCCCAGCTCATCACAGCTTACCACTTGAGCTGCAGAGCCACTTCTGGTTTTCTGGAGGTTCCTTGGAGATCAGAGTCTCTGGGACTTTCTTGCAGGGGCTGGCTTTGAACCACAATCCTCACATCTCAACCTTCTGAGGAGCTAGGAGTACAGATGTGAGCTACTGGGGCCAGGCTGATCTGGCCTTTCAACAAAGTGGAATAGAAGCTCTTGAAAGCTTTTCTTTATTTTTTAGGTGCCAGTACTGAGGATTGAACTCAGGGGTCTGGGCTCTGGTCTCTTAACTTTTTCCTTCAAGGTTAGCTCTCTACCAATTGAGCCACAACTCCATTCCTGGCTTTTGGTAGTTCATCGGCAAGAAGAGTCTCACTAATTTCCCCCCCTCCCCCTGAGCTGGCTTGACCCACGATCTCTATCTCAGTCTCCTGAGTAGCTAGGATTTACAGGGATTGAGCCACTGGTAGCATTGGGCTAGAAGCTTTTCTTAAGCAAGAGTTCTTCCACGCGTTTGCACTGACTCCTCCAGGCAAAGGAATTCTGAGGGTCAAGAGCTGTGAAAAATAGGATTCCAGCCACCAGAAATGGCAGGGGTCCATGGTGAAAAGCCATGAATGTCCTGCCAGACTCTTCTGAAGCCACAGAACCTTCATTCCACCCACACCACCTGCTCTACAGCACACCTCAAGACCTTTGCCTATGCTGTACCTTCTGCCTAAGGCTCTCTGTCCTGTATCCACATCTTAGAACACCTGTGGAATTTTGGCATTGGTTATATTACCTCCTGGAGCAAGTCTTATCTTACCTTATCCCTATTTTTTTAATATTGAGTTGCTAGAGATGGAACTTGTGCAAGGTGACTGGTAAATGCTCTACCTTGATGTGTGTGTGTGTGTGTGTGAGTGTGTGTGTTGTGTGTGTGTGCGTGTGTGCCAGTCCTGGGGTTTGAATTCACGGCCTGGATTCTATCCGATCCCTGAGCTTTTGTGCTCAAGGCTAGCACTGTACTACTTGAACCACAACTCTGCTTCTGGCTTTATGGGTGTTTAATTAGAGAAAAGTGTCTCATATAGACTTCCCTGCTTCCAATTGGGATCCTCAGATCTCAGCCTCCTGAGTTGCTTACAGAGGTGAGCCCCAGCAACTGCCCTCTACCCTACCTCTTACCTATAACCATGGCTCTCCTCTGAGTCCCACAAGAATATGTCATACCAAGCTCATTTTTTTTTTCTTTTTGCCAGTCTTGTGTCTTGAACTCAGGGTCTCGGTATGTTCCTGAGCTTCTTTTGCTCAAGTCTAGCACTCTATCACTTAAGCCACGGTGCAACTTTTGGCTTTTTCTGTTTCTTTGGTACTGAGGAATCGAACCCAGGACTTAGTGTGTGCTAGGTAAGCACTATACCACTAAGCCACATTCACAGCTCAAGGCTCACTTCTAATGGGCGTTATGAGGGTGGGATTTATTGGCATAACCCTTTGGGCATAGAAATTGCTGACTATTTATTATCTTTGCCAAGATTTGGGACCAGCCTGAGACTCGGCAATGAGGAATGATAAATGAGTGATAGCCACCAGGCCCCAGAGGTCTAGGCTCACATCCTACAGAGGTATAGAGACTATGGAGCCAGAAACTTCGACAACTCCTACAGTCTAGGAACTGTGGTCTTCCTTTAGGCAGTGGCTGGCTGCTAGGTTTCCTGTTTGGAGACTTCAGCCAGAACATAAGTCTTCAGTTATTAAATGGCAGAGAAGGATGCTTTGGTCAAGCTGCAGGCTCAGACTGAGTACTCTTCAGGGCTTGTCCCAGCTTGACCAGGTTGGGGGGCTGGACATGGGCAACCTGCTGAATGCCGATCATCCATACATCATACATCCATATACAGAGACATGGAGTTATTGCCTCGTTTTTTTTGGGGGGGGGCAGTTCCGGGTTTATACTATGAGCCTAGGCCCTGTCCCTGAGCTCCTTTTGTTCAAGGGTAGTGCTCTGCCCTTAAGCCACAGCTTTATTCATTTTTTTCTTGTGATATATTAGAAATAAGAGTCTCACAGACTTTCCTGCACCCGCTGAATTCAAATTGGCATTCTCTACATCTCAGCCTCCTGAAGAACTAGTATTACATGCCTCCTGGGTTACTTTGCTTCTTGTTATTTTATATAATTGTAACAATCTGAAATCTTCATGGTGTCATTCCAATGGTTTGCATTCAAAGTAAACTACCCAGGCCTAGAGTTCAATTGATAGGACTGCCACGCACGAATGGAAGGAGATCCTTCCTATTCATGGGAATGCTAATGGAATATTATCAAAGTAATAAACTTGCAGTTAATCCATGATTCTATTTTAGAATGCCACATAAAAATTATTGGATTTATATCTTCCATTCCAGCACGATGGTATAATTCCCCTAATAGAAGGCTATTGACTAATTTTTAATTAATGCTTTTATAAGTATTCAACTGTGACACTTCATTAAATGGAGGCACTATTTAGTAATGAATAATTGGTAACTATATATATATATATATATATACATATATAATTTAATATCCTCACATTCCATCTCTCTGTATGCATATATATATCTACATTATCTATCTATCTATCTATCTATCTATCTATCTATCTATCTATCTATCTATCTATCTATCTATCTATCTATCTATCTATCTATCTATCTATCTATGTATCAGGCACTCCTATGGCTTGATCACAGGTCCTCAGAACTCCTGGCAACTCAGTTTGCCGGAGGCTGGTGTGCTAAGACTGACCTCATTTATGGATTGGCCACTGAAGGCTGTGTGTTGAAATCCCAGCATGGCCAAAAATTTATTCGTGGATTAAGAAGCCAATTTTGACATATTTATTTCTTCCTTCTCTGAGAAAGTCCTGGGTCTCAGTATGATGCATAATCCATATGCGGATATGTCCTATGTGATATGATGTAATAAAAGAAATGTTTTATGTGTAATAATACTAAATAAATAAGGGTAATAAGCATCATACACAGTAAACCCATGTATGTAAATAGATCTCATATATTAATATTCCTTTTTCCAGTGCTGGGGCTTCAATTCAGGCCTTGAGAACTACTCTGAATTTCTTGTCTTCAAGCACGGTGAGCCTTTGCCCTTCAACCACCGTGCCACAAAGTTATCCATACCCTGAGTTCAAATACAAGGCCTGCTAGGAAAATGGTGCAAATTCCAAACCAGGGCTTTATTATTGTTATTATTAATATTATTATTATTAGCCAACCACAGGGCTTGCACTCAGGTCTTGGCATTTCTGTCACAGCTGACCCTTGTATCCGAGGACCCGAGTTCAAATCTTGGGGCTGGCAAAAAAAAAATAAAAAGGAGAAGCATAAAACTGAGAAGTTCAAGAATGTGGTTTTACTTTTTTTTTCCTTTGTATTGTGACCATCCTGGGTCTAAATGACAAGTCCCAGAAAATGTACATGACCTTGCATTGCTGATGTTTGGCAGGCTATTAAGGAAGCCATACCGAAACTGGCAACTTAGTTCTGGAGGTCGAATCCTGGGTTTGCCACTAATGAATGGCAGAGATTCTAAGAAACCCATTCCCATATATATCCATACAAATGGAATGTTACAAAAGTAACAAATTGGTAGTTAGTGTATGATTATATTGTAAAATTATATACAACAATTATACTACATTGACTAATTTTCAATTAATCCTCTATTATGTATTCAACCATGATAGTTAAAAAAGCAAGGAATAATTTAATTGCCAATAATTGGTAGTAATATTGTATATGCAATTTCATAGTATACAGACATCTATCTCTTGTTTGATGCATCTACCTCTATCTATCTATCGATCTATCTATCTATCTGTCTATCTATCTATCTATCTATCTATCTATCTATCTATCTATCTATCTATCTATCTATCTATCTATCTATCTGTCTGTCTGTCTGTCTGTCTGTCTGTCTGTCTGTCTGTCTGTCTGTCTGTCTGTCTGTCTGTCTATCTATCTATCTATCTATCTATCTATCTATCTATCTATCTATCTATCTATCTACCAATGTACACATATATCTGTATATGCACTTGTCACTACTGGGGCTCAGTGGTAGAGTGCTCGCCTAGTACATGCAAAGTCCTATGGTCGATTCCTCACTACTGTGTGCATAGATAAATCTGGAAGTCGTGCTGTTGCTCAAGCAGCTGAGCACTAGCTGAGCATAATAGCTTAGAGACTGTGTGTCAAGACTCTTACTCAAGACCCAGGAATGGCACCAAAATGATAGAATGTTCTGACTGCAATTATATAAGGATATCACTGAAAATACCTCATCACAGAGCAAGTCTGGAGTCTGGTGCAGACAGCTGCTGTCTCACCTGAATTAGCCAGAGGTAAACAATTGCAACCCAGCTGCACAGAACCAGATGCTGCTGGCTTGCTCATCCGTGTCATCCAAGATACTTGGGGGCTGAGATCTGACACTGGTGAGTTTAAAACCCAGTACTGGCAGGAAGTCTGCGAAACTCTGATCTGTGGTTCAAAGTGGTAGAGCCCTAGACTTGAGCAAAAGATCTTAGGACAGTAACCAGGCTTTCAATGTAATCCCCGTGGCTGACTCCACCTCCCCCCCCAAAAAAAAAACCCTCTAAATCATTAGATGTGAACTTTGTGTGGTTTGTGACATGTTTCTGAAAGCATGGTGATATTGATGAAAGCACCCTAATTCTAATGACAGTGTGTAGGATACAGCTATGTGATGAGTCCTTCATGAGGTTTTTCATCTGGTTCTTGTAAGAGCTCCACAAGTCAGATGATTGTGCTGTAGAGAAACTTGAGGCTCAGATATGTCCCCACGTCAGGGCCCAAATTATGTCTGTACCTAACTCTAGTGAGTTGTCTCTTGCAGACAATTGTTTGGGTTTATTTTTCTCGGTCATGAACCTTGAACTCAGGGCCTAGCCCCTGACCCTTCCCTGTTGGACTCATGGCTAGCCCCTTGCCATGTGAAGCCAAGGACCCCCTTGCAATGAAGTGTTAAAGTCTAGGTATCGGTAGCTGAGATCTGTCATCCTGCCTACTCAGGAAGCTGAGATATGATTATATCAGTTCCAAACTATCCCTGACACAAAAGGTCCCATGAGACTATTATCTTCTTTTCACCACTTAGAAACTTGAACTGAAAGCTTGGCGCCGATGACTCGCACCTGTCATCCTAGCTACTCAGGAGCCTGAGAGTTGAGGATCACAGTCTAAAGCCAGGCTGGGCAGGAAATTGCTTGAGAGGCTTCTTTCCAGTGAACTACCAAAAACCTCCTGAAGTGGAGTGCTGCGAATGTTTCTTAGGTGTAGAGTGCTTTGTCTGTATGAATCCCTGGGTTTGATTCCTTAGTATCACATACTAGGAAAAAGCCTGAAGTGGCTGTGTGTCTTAAGTGATAGAATGCTATCCTTGTACCGGAGAAACTCAGGTCCAGTGTTCAGGTCCTGAGTTCAAGATCCAAGACAAGTGTATGCACACACATACATTCACACGCAGACATACACACACACACACACACATACACACACACACACAAATAAAGATACCAGAAGTGAAGGTATGACACCAAATGGTAAAGCACTGAGCTTCTATTCTGAGCTCGTGGTCAGCACCCAGGCCCTCTGTTCAACCCCAAAACCTAGCCACCTGGGGCCCAACTAGGAGAAGTCAAAGGTTTCAAAACCTGATGAGCATCAGCAGCCCTAAATGACAGGGAGCATTGTGATATTACACATGCTTAGATTTAGCAAGCTTCCAGAAACCAAGGAAGCCACCGTTGCCAATAATGAATCATTTCATTAGGTTCCGCTCCCTTGTTTTCTGCCAAAAAGACCCTTGACATAATTGTAGTAGGTTATTTCAACACTGGAACATAGTCTAACAAAGACAGGATAAATGCAGGGAACTTGGCCTGCCACTGGAGGTGGCACAAATGAAGGCTTCCTGTCAAAACAGCACTGGGGAGAGAGATAGCTTGGGGTACAAAGCAGCCTTTTTCTCCTGGCCTTTAGAGCCTGCCCACACTCCTCCTCACTAATTTGCCTGGATGGAGTTTTTTGTTACACAGCTGTACTGGAGTGAGGCCTTTTGTCGGCTTGTTCCAACAATGAGGCAGACTTCCTCCAGTACCCTGGGGTGTGCAGAAAACCTCAGGCTACAGTGGGAACAGTGAGGTAAGCCCCAGAACATGCACTGTCTTGAAAGCATGGTCTGTGCTATGAAATCATTCTATTCAAAGCAAATTTTCTAGCTGGATGCCTTTCATCATAGGGACTCTTTACCGTTAGAAATGCATGCATACATGCATGGGGAAACATGGAGTTACTTGTTTTTTATTTTGCTTTTTTTTTTTTGGCAGGTCCAGGGGTTGTACTGTGAGCCTAGGCACTGTCCCTGAGCTCCTTTTGCTCAAGGGCAGTGCTCTTTCCTTGAGCCACAGCCCCACTCATGGCGAGTTTTTATTACTTTGATCCCTCAGAAATAAGAGTGTGTGGACTTTCCTGTCCTGGCTGAATTCAAACTGGCATTCTCTACCTCCCATACTCCTGATGAGCTAGGATTACAGGCAGGAACAAATGACACCTGGCTTTCTTTTCTTTTTGTTCTTTTTTTCATTGTGACAAACTGCAATCTTCACAATGTCATCCTAATGGTTTGCATTTTGCAGTAAACTACCCAGGCCTGGAGTTCCAATGGCAGGACTGCCACCTACAAATGGAGGGAGATTTTGAGACAGTCTTTCTTATTCATGTGAATGTTTAATGGAATATTATAAAAGTAACAATTGAATTTGCAGTTAGTTCAGGATTGTTTTATAGAAGGCCACACAAAAATATTGGATTATGTCTTCCATTCTAGCTGTTTTTTTATGATTCTCCCAATTAAAGACTACTGACTACTTTTACATTAATGCTTTAATAAGTATTCAACAACGAAACTTCATTAAATGGAGGCATAATTTAATAATAATTCATAATATGTATAATCTAATGTCATCACACTGTCTCTCTCTCATATATATTGCAAACTACATATCTATTAATCTATCTGTATCTATATCTATACCCATATCTATATCTAAACCTATATCTATATCTATCAGCCACTACTATGGCTTGTTGCCAGGTCATCAGAACCGGTTGGCAGCTTACTTTGCCAAAGGCTTTTGTACTACAACTGATCCTTTCTGATCCTTTCTTGAATTGGGCATTGTGGGCTGTGAGTGCAAATCCCAGCATGTCCAAAATTTTATATGTGGAGTCAGAAGCCAATTTTTACACATTGTTTTCCTTCTCTGTGAAAGTCCTGGGTCTCAGTATGATGTATAATCCATATGCAAATAAATCCATGAGATAAGATGTAATAAATGAAATAAATGTTATATATGTAATAATACTAAATAAAATAAAAATATGGGTAATAAATGTCATGTGGAGTAAACTCATGTATGTAAATAGATCTCATATATGAATATTATTTTTTTCAATGCTGGGGCTTGAATTCGGGCCCTGGAAACTGGGCTGAAATTCTTGTCTTCAATTATGGTGAGCTTCTTCTCCCCCACAGTGCCACAGAGTTACCCAGACCCTGAGTTGAAATCCCAGACCTGTCAGAAAAATGGTGCGAATTCCAAGCCAGGGCCTAAATTTAGTTTGGCCAGGCCGGGGGCTTGAACTCAGCTCTTGGTAACTCTTCCTCACCTTCTATCATCCTAGGCTGGGGTGTAGCCTCAGTACCCACAGCCCATCCTGAGATACTAGGACTCGAATTCAAATCTTGGGACTGGCAAAAAAGAAAAGGAGAAGTGCTGGGAAGGTAGCTCAGTAATAGAGTCCTTGCCTTGCATGCATAAGGCCATGGATTCAATTCTTCAGTACCACATAAGCAGAAACAAGCCAGAAATAGTGCTATGGCTCAAGTGGTAGAGCAATAGCCTTGAGCTGAAGAGTTGAAGGACAGCACCCAAACCCAGAGTTCTGGCCCCAAAACCAAAAACAAAAAAGAAAAAAAGAGAGGGGGAAAAAAGGAGAAGGTTAAAACTGTGAAGTATCAGAAGGCGGTTTTACATAGTTTTTTCCTTTGCATTGCAACCATCCTGGGTCTAAATGACAGGGCTCGGAGAGTGTACATGACCTTGCACTGCTGAAGTTTGGTGGGCTATCTGGGAAGCGATAGCCCAAACCAGCAACCTAGGCCTGGGGTGTGAATCCCAGAACTCCCACCTATGAATCATGGGATATCCTAAGAAACGCATTCTGATATACATCCTTATGAATGGAATGTCGTAAAGTAACAATTACGTTAGTGTTTGATTATATTATAAAATTATACACAATAATTATACTACATTGAATAATTTTCAATTAATAGTTTGTTATGTATTCAACCATAATACTTCAATACAGGAAGAAATAATTTATTGATAATTTGTAGTAATATAATATATATAATTAAATAATATACAGACATCTCTGTCTTGTTTTATACACACACAAACACACACACACACACACACACACACACACACACACACATATATATATATATATATATATATATACATACATATATATGTTACAATCTACATATCTATTTCTACTCTTGTCATTCCTGGAACTCAGTGGCATAATGCTCCCCTCGTATGTATGAAGACCTGGGTTCGATTCTACACTATTACATGCACAGAAAACCCAGAAGTAGTGCTGTTAAGCAGTTGAGCACTGGCTTTGAGCATGAAAGCTTAAGGACAGTGTCTAGGCCCTTACTCAAGCCCCAGGACTGGCACCAAAAACAAGTTAGAATGTTCTGACTGCAGTTATAGAATTTATATAGGATTTCAAATACCTCATCACAGAGCAAGCTGGGTGTCTGAAACTGACGGCTGTCATCTAACCTGATTTAGCCAGAGGTCAAGAGCTGCAGCCCAGCATCATGGAACCAGACACTGCTGGCTCACCCCTAGCTGTTCAGGGGGTAAGATCAGACACTGGGGATTGAAAACTCAGCCGTGGCAGGAAGTCTGCTAGACTCTGAGCTGTGCCTCAAAGTGGTAGAGATCTAGCCTTGAGGAAAAGATCTTAGGACAGTACCTCCAATCTATGAGTGAAATCCCTGAGGATGATGACTCTCCCCACACAAAACACCCCTCTAAACTGTTAGATATGAACTTGTGCGGTTTGTGACGTGTATCTGAAAGAATGGTGATACTGATGAAAGCACCCTAATTCTAATGACAGTTTGTGGGATATAGCTATGTGATGAGTCCTTCCTGGGGTGCAGGGTGTTGAGTGCTTCTGGGTTGTTCATGGGGTACTGAGTGCTGAGTCCTTCACAGGGTGATATGTGCTAAGTCCTTCACGAGTTGTATTATTTCATCTGGTCCTTATAAGAGCTACACAAGTAAGGTGATTGTGCAGATGAGAAAGTTGAGGCTCAGATATGTCCCCAAGGCATGGCCAAATTTATATATGTACTAAACTCGAGTGACTTGTCTCCTGCAGACAATTGTTTTGGTTTAGGTTTCTCCATCATGAACCTTGAACTCAGAGCCTAGATGCTGCTTTCTTATTGGGCTCATGGCTCATGTTCTACCATGCTGAGCCAAGGACCCACTTGCAGCAATGTGTCATGGCTTAGATGTCTTTAGCTGAGGTCTATCATTCTGCCTGCTCAGGAAGCTGAGGATCTCATTTAAAAACTATCCCAGATCATGGTCCAAAGTCAGCCTGAGCAGAAAATTCCTTGAGATGTTTATCTACAATAAACCACCAGAAAGCCTGAAGGGGCATTGTAGCTCAAGTGGTAGTGTGCTAGACTGAGATGAAGAGCTCAGAGACAGCACCCAGGCCCAGACTTCAACTCCTCCAACTTACAAGAAAAGAAAGAAAGAAACCTGAAGTGAAGTGCTGGGAATGTTTTTTAGGAGTAGACTGCTTTGTGTGTGTGAAACCCGGGGTTTGAATCCTCAGTACCACATCCCTAGAAAAAAAGCCTGAAGTGGCTGTGTGGCTCAAGTGGTAGAGTACCGTCTTATATAGGAGAAAATCAGGTACTGTGGTTAGTTCCATAGTTCAATCACCAGGACTGGTGTATGTGTGTGTGTGTGCGCGCACACACACACACACACACACACACACACACGGAGGCACTGTTGCCAATAATGAATCATTTTATTGTGTTCACCTCCCTAATTGTCTACCAGAAGGACTGTTGAATTAATGGTAGCAGTTTGTTTCGACACTGAAACATAGTCTTACAAAGACAGGATGAGTGTAGGGAACTTGATCTGTCATGGCAGGTGGCACAAATGAAGGCTTCCAGTCAAAACAGAGCACTGGGGAGAGAGATAGCTTGGGGTACAAAGAGGCTTTTTTTCTCCTAACCTTAACAGCCTGGGCACACTCATCCTCACTAATTGGCTTGGATGAATTGTTTGTTACCCAGATGCAAAGGATTGAAGCTTTTTGTCTGCCTGTTCCAACAATGAGGAAGATATCCTCCAGTAGCCTGGGGTATGGAGACCCCCTCAGGTTAACTGGGAATAGTGAGGGGAGCCCCGGAACATGCACTGTCTTGAATGCACACACTGTGCTAAGAAATCATTCTATTCAAAGCAAATTTCCTACCTAGGTGCCTTTCTTCATAGCAACTCTGGATCTTCACCAATTCAAATACATGCATACATACACAGACACATACACACACACAGTTACTGACTCTTTTTTGGTGGCAGGTCCTGAGGCTGGAACTGTGAGTCTAGACATTTTCCCTGATCTCCTTTTGCTCAAGGAAGCATTTTATTGTGTCTTAAACCATGATTAACCTAGGTTGGGACGCAGCTTTTACACCCACAGATGATCCAGGGATCCTAGGACCCGATTTCAATTCTCAGCACTGGCAAAAATACAGCAAACCAACAAAAATGGAGGAGGAAAAGGAAAAAAACCAGGTAATTTTACACAACAGGTTTTGTTTTGTTTCCTTAATACTGTGACCCTCCTGGGTCTCAATGATTTGGCTTGAAAATTGTATGTTACCTTGCATGGATGAAGGCTGGGGGGCTGTCAATGAAGCGTGAGTCCAACCCAGATACCTAGGCCCTGAGATCAATCCTAGGCCTGCCACCTACACATGGCTGAAGATCTTAGGAAACTTGTTCCTATCTATAAGAACACTAATAGAATGTTTGAAATGTACTAACTGAATTACTAATTAGATAGTCATTACAGTATAAGATTGCATGCAATAAATATAGTACATTGATTAATTCTTTGTTAAGTATTCTACTGTGATTAATTAATGGAGGCATAATTTTAGACCAAATAATTGGTAGTAATAGAATATGTAAAAATAAGATATAGACATCACTCTTTATATAGGGTTATACACTAGAATCTACATAAATGTCTTGTCTCTCTCTGTATACCTTTGTAGATGCATATATATATATATATATATATATGTTAATACACACACACATGCACACACACACATACACACACACACACACACACACACACAGCAATCTAAACATCTATCTGTTTATATATTGGCCATTCCTAGGCTTGATCTCAGGTACTCAAATTTGCCAACCAACTTCACTTGCATCAGACTGGTGTGCTAACATTTACCCTTTCATGAAGTGGACCTGTTAGACCCTGAGTTCAAGTCACAGAACTGGCAAAAACTTAATCCTGGTGGAAAAGCCAATTGTCCCATTTGTTTTCCTTATCGGTGAAAGTCCTGGGCCTCAGGATTGATGTAGAATACATAAGCAAATCTATGTCTTATGTAATAGGATGCAAAAAATGTTATATATTTAATCATACTCACTCAAATGCATAAGAAATAAATAAAACATAAAAAAATGAATACACTAACTGCAACATGCAGTAAACATGTGCATGTAAATATAAATCATGTATTTAAAATGCATAGGAATATTATTATTGAATTCAGGCCCTAAGAACAGGCCTTTCTTTCTTATCTTCCAGCACGGTGATCTTCCCATCCCCCACAGTGCTGCAGATTTCCCCAGACCCTGAGTTCAAATCCCAGGCCTGGCAGAAACAATGGCAAGAATTACAAGCCAAGGATCCTCATAATATTTTAAATATTTTTAATGTATGTATGTATGTTTTTTTTTTTTGTCAAGCACAGGGCTTGAACTCAGGTTGTGGCAATTCTACCTCAGCTTTGATCACTCTAGGTCTTGGTGCAGCCACTGGACCCACAGCTGCTGATGGGATCCTAGACACTCAGGCCTTTCAGGGAAAAGAATGAACCGAAAAAAATGTGGCCTCTTTACGTTTTCTCCCTTTGCAGAGTTACCGTCCTGGGTCTGAATGACACTGTTGCAAAGGGTACTTCACCTTGTATTGCTGAAGGTTGGCAGACTATTAGGGAAGCCATAGGCCCACGTGGCAACATGGGACCTGACCAACCAATGGCAGGAGATACTAAGAAACTGGTTCCCATCCATAGGAATAACAATGGAATCTTGTCAATTTCACAGTTGAATGAGTTGATCGTGAATGATGTTCCTATAAAATTAGACAGCATGATTTCACGAGTCTGATTTATTTTATTTAATATTTATGAAGCCTTAAAAGAATATTATTATTTACAGGAACACAATAATTTCAGGACACTGATTGATTTTATTAATAGTTTAATGATGAAAACAATAACATTAATTACATGGATGCATAATAAATACCCAAGAATTGGTAGGAACGTAGTATATAGATCTGAATAATGTATAGACATCTCTGGCACTCTATAAAGATATATATTTATTAGTGTACTGTCATCTGCATGTCAATCTGTTCATATTTTGTAAACTCCTGGGCTCAATCTCTGTTCCTGGGAACAGCCTGTCAGCTCAATTTGCCCCAGGAGGGCTTGTTCACACTCACCCATTCATGAATTTGGCCCTGTAGGCCATGAGGTCAGATACCAGCACTCCCAAACAATGAATCATTGAGTAAAAAGCTGATGGTGACACGTTTTCTTTTTCTGTGAATGTCCTAGGTGTCAGGTATGAAGTGGAATACATATGCAGGCCTATATCCTATGTAATCAATGTAACCAATGTTCTATGTGCCATAATAGTCAATAATAAATGGTCAATACATAAATAAAACAAAAATAAATAAAATAACTACACCAAATGCAATATGGAGTCAATGTATGTATATAAATATAAATATAAGTCATATATGTAAATTGTACATGAATAGGTGGTGATCGATTTCAGGCCTAAGGAACAGACTTGAATTTCTTGACTTCAAGGAGGCCAGCTTCCCCTTCCTACACAGTACAACAGTGTTACCCAGACCATGAGTTCAAATCCTAGTCCTGGCAGAAAAAGGGCACCTTTATAGTATGTGAGGTCCAATTCTTAGGTATTTCATTATTCCTCCGTTTTATGAATGTGATTGTTTAAATGCTTAATGAAGTATTAAATAAAATCGATTAGTGTCCTATAACATAATTGTGTATAATTTTATCCTAGAATCATTCAAGAAGTGCCCATTCAATCATGACATACATCACATTACATTGGTAACCATATGGATAGGACAAGTTTCTGAGGATCTCCTGCCATTTGCAGGTGGTAGGACCAGGATTTGAACTGTGGGCTCCAGCTCCCACCACTTAAACCAGAGGATAGGGAACTCACTGGTCTGTCCAAGAACATCAGCAAGACCAATGATTAGGCAGGCACCAGTGGCTCTCAGCAGTCCTCTTTGCTACTTACAAGGCCTTGATGGGAGGATTATGGTCAAAGTCACCCTCAGGAGGAAAATCCTTGAGATCCCTGTCCAACTTCCGTGCCATCGAAGCCAGAAGCCCTGTAGCTCCAGTGGTAGAGGGCCAGCCTTGAGCAAAAGCAGCTCAGAGACTGTGCCCAGAGCCAGAGTTCAAGGTTTGGGACTGGCAACAAACAGACATAAACAACAATCTGTGCAGCCATCCAGTTAAAGCAGGTCTCCCTTTTGTCCCCAACTGAATGGGACAGAATTCCCTGGGAAAAGGGCTGGGAGAGCCGCTGTCAACTTGACTCTGCCCATGCTGATTGCATCACAGGATTCTAGCCACACCTCCATTCTTTCATGTTTCTTTCTGACCAATGGGATACAAGAGTGGTGGCAATGCCCACATTCCAGGATTCCTGGTAGCACCAGGATTCCCTCTTTTAGTTTACACCACTACCAGCAGTTAAGGAAGGTATAGGTGGCTGAGTGGTGAGCAAGAGACTCAATGCAACTTTAGAGTATATTAGGAAATTGACATGCCCTAATCCCCTTCCCCCCTTCCTGTGGTGCTAGATTTCAAATTTCAGCCGGACTAAGGCCCTGACCTGGTGCCTGCCCCTGGTCCTCTGCTCTGGGCCCATATTCTGAAATGCCGCCGACATCCCTGCTCGAACTACCTGCATCAGCTGCCAACAGCTTCTCCCAGCAGCAAAGGTGAGTTGCCACCCCAACACCATTCCCAACCCGGGTGAGACACGCCTCTGGGAGCACCCTGACCCCCTGTTTGTTTCCTCTCCCTGGCTCTGAGGAGCCACTTTTCTGTCTTGTGCATTTCTGAGAAAGAAACAATATATGCTCAGGCTGGGCTGAGCTCAGGTGGATCTCCTATCTGTGACAGGTATGTTCCAACAGACCTGGTGCACTGTAGTTGGGATGGTAGACATGTAGAGCCATGCTCAGTCATCAGTTTAGATGGATTATCACAAACTCTTAGTCCATGACAGCTGATTCTTTTTTTTTTTTTTTAAATTTAACTTAATTTTATTTGTGAACATACTGTACAGAGGAGTTACAGTTACATGGGCAGGATAATGCGTACATTTCTTACCAAGCATTGCAGCCTCCTCCTTTGTTTACCCTTCACATCCCTTCCCAGCCTCCCCCCTCCCCCCCTAATCCCAATCCTTCTCCTTCCCCCCTTCCCGCCCCATCCCCCCCCCCCCCCCCCGCCCGGCACCAACGTTGTAAAGCTCCTTTTGGACATGACAACTTGTACTTCTTATTGTTGCAACAGGTCCACCTGTACGCTTAAACAACTGGTTTTTCCCCATCTCCTCCACAAGTTATACTGACATCAAATATAGTGAAAGCAGGGGTTATACTGTGGGGGAGGGACATACAAAGCAACAAAGAGATAATCTTATAAATGTGTTAGAAACACATGCATGAAAGAAAAAAAACATTAAAATACACATCTAAGGGTTCATTTTCCTGACATCACATTATCTGACCTTTTCCGCTTGACTCATACATATACTAGATATTACAAATAAGGGAAACCATGGGACCAACGTTTCTTTGGGCCTGGCTTACTTCACTTAATATAATTTTTTCCAAGTTTTTCCATTTCCTAACAAATGGGGCAATGTCATTCTTTCTGATGGAGGCATAGAATTCCATTGTGTATATACACCACATTTTCTGGATCCATTCATCTACTGAGGGGTATCTGGGTTGGTTCCATATATTAGCTATGGTAAATAATGCTGCAATAAACATAGTTGTGCTGGTAGCTTTAGTGTGGTCTTGTTTGTAAACATTAGGGTAAATGCCCAAAAGTGGGATTGCTGGGTCATAGGGGAGCTCTATGTGAAGTCTTTTGAGGAACCTCCATACTGCTTTCCAAAGTGGTTGAACAAGTTTACATTCCCACCAACAATGAAGTAAGGTTCCTTTCTGTCCACATCCCCTCCAGCATTTGTTGTTGTTAGAGTTCTTGATTTTTGCCGTTCTAACTGGAGTGAGGTGATATCTCAATGTTGTTTTGATTTGCATTTCTTTTATGGCTAGGGAGGTTGAACATTTCTTCATGTGTCTATTGGCCATCCTTCTTTCTTCTTTAGAGAAGTTTCTCTTTAAGTCTTTCGCCCACTTATTTATTGGGCAGTTGTTTCTTTGAGGATTTGTTGTTGGGGGGTTTAATTTTTTGAGTTCCAAGTATATTTTAGATATGAGACCCTTGTCCGTTGTATGGCTAGTAAAGATCTTCTCCCAATCCGTGGGCTTTCTATTGATCTTGCTAGCTATGTCATTTGCCCTGCAGAAGCTCTGCAAATTTATGCAATCGCATTTGTCCAACCTTTCTTTGATTTGTTGTGTTTCCGGGTCTCTATTCAGAAAATTTCGGCCTGAGCCAAGGAGACCTAGGGTTTCTCCTATTCCATCCTGTAATGTTTTCAGAGTGTCTGCTTTGAGTTCAAGGTCTTTGATCCATTTGGAGTTGATTCTGGTGCAGGGTGATATATAAGGATCTAGCTTAAGTTTTCTACATGTAGTTAACCAATTTTGCCAGCACCATTTACTGAAGAGGTTGTCTTTCTTCCATTCTATTGTTTTAGCTCCCTTATCGAAGATTAGATGGCTATAGGTTTGTAGGTTCATTTCTGGGTTTTCAATTCTATTCCATTGGTCCTGAGGTCTGTTCTTATGCCAATACCAAGCTGTTTTGATTACTATGGCTTTATAGTAGAGTTTGAAGTTTGGTATTGATATTCCTCCAGCAGTGTTCTTTCCATTCAGGAGCGTTTTTGCTATTCGGGGTCTTCTATTGTTCCATATGAATTTTTGGATTGCCTCTTCTATTTCCTTGAAGAATGGGGGTGGAATTTTGATAGGTATTGCGTTGAATTTGTAGATAGTCTTGGGAAGTATTGCCATTTTCACGATGTTAATCTTTCCAATCCAGGAGCATGGGAGGTTTTGCCATTTTTTAAGTTCTGTGTTGATTTCCTTTTTCAAGATTTTAAAGTTTTCATCATAGAGGTCCTTCACTTCTTTAGTTAAGTTAATTCCTAGGATTTTATTTTTTTGGGGCTATTACAAATGGAGTTGCTTTGCTAATTTCAGCCACACTTTTCTCATTGTTGGCATACAGAAAAGCCATTGATTTTGGGGGGTTAATTTTATACCCTGCTACTTTGCCAAAGTTTTGAATCAGCTTGAGTAATTTGGGAGTAGAGTCTATGGGATTCTTTAAATACAAGATCATGTCATCTGCAAAGAGGGAGAGTTTTATTTCTTCTTTCCCTATTTGGATCCCCTTCATGTCTGCATGTTGTCTTATTGCTGTAGGTAGGCATTCTAATACTAGATTGAAGAGAAGTGGAGAGAGTGGGCATCCTTGTCTTGTTCCTGAGTTAAGAAGAAATGGCTTTAGTTTTTCACCATTGAGTATAATGCTGGCTGTAGGTTTGTCATATACAGCCTTTATTGTATTGAGGAATGTTCCATGGATTCCTAATTTTTCCAAAACCTTCATCATAAAGGGGTGTTGGATCTTGTCGAATGCTTTTTCTGCGTCTATTGAGATAACCATGTGGTTCTTATTCTTGCTCCTTTTGATGTGATGAATAATATTAATTGATTTCCGTATATTGAACCAGCTTTGCATTCCTGAAATTAATCCTGTTTGATCGTGGTGTATGATTTTTTGGATGAATTGTTGAAGTCGATTGGCCAAAATTTTGTTGAGAAGTTTTGCATCAATGTTCATCAAAGAAATGGGTCTATAGTTCTCTTTCTTTGATGAGTCCCTGCCTGGTTTTGGGGTGCGGGTTATGATGGCTTCATAGAATGTGTTCGGTAGTGAGCTTTCTCTTTCAATTTCATTGAAGAGTTGGAGGAGTATTGGTGTGAGCTCTGCTTTGAAGGCCTTGTAAAATTCCACTGTAAAACCATCTGGTCCTGGACTTTTCTTAGCTGGGAGGTCTCTTATTGCTGTTTCTATTTCAATGCTTGATATGGGCCTGTTAAGCTGGTTTAACTCATCTTGGTTTAGTTTTGGCATGTCAATATTTGCTAGGAAAAGGTCCATTTCTGTCAAGTTCTCAAACTTATTAGCATAAAGTTTTGAGAAGTATTCCCTTATAATGTTCTGAATCTTGGTTGTTTCCGTGGTGATGTTTCCATTCTCATCTCTGAGTTTATTAATTTGGGTGTGTTCTCTTCTTTTTCTGATAAGATTTGCTAAGGGTCTGTCAATTGTGTTAAGTTTTTCGAAGAACCAACTCTTTGTTTTGTTGATTCTTTCTATAGTTTTTTTGGATTCTAATTCATTTAATTCTGATTTAATTTTGATTATTTCTTTCCATCTACTGGATTGGGGTTTATCTTGCTGCTCTTTTTCAAGGAGGTTTAAATGTGTCATTAAATTGCTAGTTTCAGATCTCTCCAATTTGT
The DNA here is from genome assembly GCF_019054845.1 of Dipodomys spectabilis. Classification (NCBI taxonomy): domain Eukaryota; kingdom Metazoa; phylum Chordata; class Mammalia; order Rodentia; family Heteromyidae; genus Dipodomys; species Dipodomys spectabilis. Next base: position 319,303 of record NW_024871337.1, read on the forward strand.
TGATGTAGGAGCTCAGAGCTATAAACTTGCCTCTGAGTACTGCCTTTGCTGTGTCCCAGAGGAGCTGGTAATTTGTGTGTTCATTTTTGTTGAATAGCATGAACATTTGAATTTCCTTTCTAATCTCTTCCATGACCCACTCTTGATTCAGCAGTGTGTTGTTCAGCCTCCATGTGATACCGGACTTTCGTTGACAGCTGATTCTTGACCACAGATAAAGCTCTGGGTAGGGCCGCAACCATCGGAACTCAGTCTCCTCACAGGACAGTTGTGAGGAAACAAGGGATTTATACAGAGGGATCTCTGGAACATGGCTAGGCACAGAGGGAGTGGCTTTCAGTTAAGGTTCTCGACAATTCTGTGAGCATATGACAGGAAGAAAAGGCTCAGGTGACTCCTGTTGTTAATGGGACAACATGTGTGGGATTATGAAACAAAACATGGCTTTCTTTCATCATTACTCTATCCCCATGAGGAAGGGTACCCTTCACTGTGTTGAGTTTTGCAACTGGGGAAAACAAGGCATGGAGAAGTTGGGTGACCTATTTATGACCTCAAGTTCACAGGAAGGTCGCCCTGACTTTTCTACCATGCTCCCTAGGAAAATGGGTGCTATTCAGTCCACTTCTTGTAGTGGGAAGTCCATTTCTTGTCAATCATGGGGCTTGAACTCTAGGTCTGGGCGCTGTTCACGAGCTCCTCAGCTCAAGGCTACTGCTCTACCACTTGAGCCCACAGCGCCACTTCCAGTTTTCTGGTGGATCTTTGGAGATAAGAGTCTCACAGACTTTCCTTCCAGGGCTGGCTACGAACCATGATCCTTATATCTCAGACTCCTGTGTAGTTGGGATTAGAGTTCTGAGCCACTGGCAGAGGGCTTAAGTGTATTTCTTACTTTCTTTCCCCTCTCTCTCACATGAACTGGTTGAATGTGTGCTGGAGGAGGTGGCCCATTGTCCCCATGTGGCTAGAACCCATGGTGGCCCTCTCATTCTGGAGGTAGGCTGTGGGTCAAGAGCTGTCTCGCTCAGCCTGTTGAAACAGCTCCATGACGTAAGCCCCTCTTACTCTGGCTAGACCATGACTGTTATTCATTTTATATCCAGCCTTACTGCACTTCTTGTATTGTATTGTTTTCTACATCATTTTCTAGCACCTGGCCAAAATTCTGATACATAGTTACAGAATCAAAGGTAATGAAATCTTAAGAAATTCATTTAGGGGTTCTGGGAATGTGGCTTCATGGAATGGTGATTGCCTAGCATGCAGGAAACCCTGGGTTCAATTCTCCAGTACCACATAAACAGAAAAACACTGTAAGTGGTGCTGTGCCTCAAGTGGTAGAGTGCTAGCCTTGAGGGAAAAAAAAAGCTGAGGAATAATTCCCTAGTCCTGAGTTTAAGCCCCTGGACTGGCAATATAAAAAAATTATTCAAATATTTTTTCATTCATGTGAGTGTTTCTAATATATTTATAAGATGATTTCTTTGTTGCTTTGTATGTCCCCCCACCATGATATAACCCCTGCTTTCATTGTATTTAATGTTGGTATAATTTGTGGAGGGGAATGGAAAAAACAAATCGTTTAAATAGGGATACAGGTGGACCCATTGCAATAACGAGAAGTACAAGTCATTATGTTGAAAAACATACTTTACAATTTTGGCGGGGGGGGTGTAAAAGATGGGGGGTTGGTGAGGGATAAGAAGGGGAAACAAAGGAGGAGATAACAATGCTTGATAAGAAATGTACTCATTATCTTGCCCATGTAATAGTAACTCCTCTGTACAGTATTCTCACAATAAAAAAAACCATTTAGTTAGTAAATGCAAAATAAAAAAACCATACTTTGAATATGTAATTGCTCCTTCCATACTGACACCTGACAATAGTCCCTTATTCATGTACTTTACTTATATTAGCATATTTTGTTGAAAAAAAAGTTTTGGTCATTAGGTCAAAGCAACTAATGCCAGGAATGTGCTTAGATGTCAGGTGAAGAATAATTCTGGAAATTCAAAGATTCCAGGATTTTGTGTGGTCATTGCTAATCACATAAAGAAGGATAGTCTAAGTGACATTTGGAAATCTTTTTGGTCAATCATGGTACCAAAAACACAGAGGCTAATTAACAGTTGTGACAGAAGAGAAGGAATAACTCAATGGAAAGAATAAATGATAGTAATTAAGGTGTACCAGAAACTGTTCTAGAGAACCATTTTTGGTTACTGAAGAACTAGTTATCAACTGAGCTTATTCCTCATTGCCTTTAGAATTCTAAATTTCTTAGGCTAGTTCTTAATCTCTGTGTGACAAATGTATCTCCTTCTATGCTGTTCTTTCCTACTCAATCTCTCTTGCTTTCTAAAAATCTCAGTCTTTCTATATTTCTCTATGAACATTTCCTGATACTAAATACACCTATACAGATGGCAGAGGATGTTAATGTAAGGGTCCTATAAGTCATTAATGTAAAAACATGGAAAAGGAGGACATATTTATTGCTACCTCAATTTTTCTGAAAAGCTGCAATGTCATCATTTGGTTCAAATTTCCATGCTTTGTCTACATAGTGTCATTCAGTGCACATAAATGCAAATATGAGCCAAGTGCTGATGGTTCACGCTTGTAAGCCTAGCTACTCAGGAGGTTGAGACTAGAGGATTGTGGTTCAAAACCAGTCTGGTCAGGAAAGTCCATGAGACCCTTTTCTTCAATTAACCACCAGAATCCCAGAAGTGGTGCTGGAGCTAAAGTGGTAGAGTGCTCAACTTGAGTTGAAGAGCTGAGGAACAGTGCCCAGGATCAGAGTTCAATCTCCACGACCAACAAAAAGTAAAATGTGACTTTAAGTTTCCACAAAAGGAACGACAAGTTCAATAATCTTTCCAAGCTGAAAAAATAATTCCAAAATGATTCATTTTACCTACTTTTGCTGAGTTATTTAAGTTATGGCTTTTTTGCTGGACATATTCTCTTAAAAATTGTCAAATATTAGCTTTACAATAAACTTTATCTAATATTTCTTATTTCAAAAGAGAAGTCTATACAGTTGATATCACATAGCTTTCTTACTATCTTAGTTCAAAGACAACCCAGGCAGGAGAGTCTGTCAAACTCTTATCACTAATTAAACACCCAAAATCCAGAAGTGGAGTTTTGGCTCAAGCAGTAGAATACTGGTTTTGGGGGCAGGTGGGCAGGAAAGGCAACTGTTCAGTGACAGGGTCCAGCCTCTGGGTTCAAGCCCCACAACCAGCACAAACTAAACAAAAAAGCAAACAAAAGCAACACAGATATGTCTTTGGGACCCTCCTTAAAAGAGTACTCCTTTAAGAGAAGAGGCTCCTTTTGCTGACCATACTTACTGGATCCTGCTTTTTGGAATCCTTATTGCTATGGAGACCTCAGGACCAGACTAAGGAATTGATAACTGACTCCTGCAACAAGAGGATCATCTCAGGAGTGAAATATCCACGCATAAGGCACTTTAAAACTTCCATGTCTTTGTTTCTTTGCAGTAGAACACTTTTAAAGCAACGTTATTTCTTTTTGTTCTATGCTGGCCTTCAACTAGCACATTATTTCTTTTTGTAATACTCAAATAAAGTTTACAGAAAAGTTTTATATGAGTAAAGAGCACACTCGAAAAAGTCAGGGACAGAGTTACCTTCACTCCTTGGGATTATTTTCTTGTACAGTAAAAAGGAAAGCACATATTAACTTGAAATTTGTCATTCCTCTATGTTTCGTTCCTCTCCTGGGATCAGTTTGCACATCTAGTAACCGTTACTTCCAGTAACAACCAATGGTGCTGCTTGAGGTATAATGAACAGGATTCATCATAGGATACAATTGGATTCAAGAACTTGTCAATAAACGTAACACACCATCAGCAGAAGCAGGGACAAGAATCACATCATCATTTATATGGATTTGGAAATAGCTTTTAATAAGCTCCAATACCCCTTTATGATTAAAAGGTCTGAGAAGCTAGGAATGCATGCAACTTTCCTCAATATAATACAAAGTATGCGTATGACAAAGCAGGTACCTAACAGTGGACACATGAAGACATTAAAATCTGGAATGAAGTCTAGACTAAAACTCTTCTACACAGCTCTTTAAAAACCACTTGACCCACACCTGTTTTTCTAATAAAACAATTGCTAATACCAGAAAAGTCTTATTTATTTTGCCTGCATCTGTTGCTTAAGTTTTGTGACAAGCTGGGCTTCTCAATGAACTCTAAAGCAGAAATGTTTGTCTTGGAGTCTGTGGATGCTTCAAACCTGTGTTTTAATTCACAATGTTACATTAAATGATTTAAGTGTTTTGTATCATTTCTAACGTCTGTGGTGTAATGAATGATCTTTGTTAAACATGTATTCTGTAAAATACCATAGTCTTTTTATGTGTAGTGTAAATATATATATATATAAATATATTTGTATATATATTATATAAAATACTTACACAGATTTGTGTGAAAGATGTGCAATAACAAAGGTATATGTATGGGTTTTTTTTGGAAACTGGACAGGAGTCGAAATGGGGTGTTTCTGTTTTCGCAGAGGAGAATTACACATTTTTGCCCGCATGGCCTCATCATTAGCATAAAACAATTTTAATGCTACACAAATCTTATGTGAAGAAATGACTGGTATGAACTCATTTTCTCTTGGGTCTAAAATAAAATAATACCTCTATGTGAATGAAGCCAGACCCAGTTAATGCTAGTCTTTCATGTGAAATATGAAGCTCCCGTGTTGCCTTTTTCTGTTGGTGTGATAACTAGTAATTGGTACATTCTCACTAAGGAGCTATTTCTTAACATAGACCATGTTAATGCTACACTACTGTTTAAAGGGCTAATCTCACACCTTCTTAGCCATGAGTCTGGCTTAGAATGGACTTCTCTTTGCAATAACTTTTGGTCACTGGAAATCCGTGGCCTCCAGTTGTGTTTGGGTACCAATGACTCCATTGGCCCCAAGAGTTGAAGGGATGACTGGAATTTCATCTGAGACTGTGGTGAAAATCCTCCCAAGGCTAAGGGGGTCAAGAGGTGCTTTGGAGAAACTTGGCACCATTTGAAATTGAGTAGCCACTTGAGCCAAATATAAAATTGTATTTACAGCTGACAGACTCAATTTGAGCCTTCAAATTTGTGGTTATTCTATTGTAAAGTAATATGTTGCTTATCTAGCATTTATTAGATTTTTATGCATATGTATTTTCACAATGTGCTCCTCAGTTTGAATTAAACCAGATTTTGCAAACTCAAAAAATAATAAAATAAAATCTGGAGTGAAACAAGGATGTCCACTCTCTCTACTACTCTTCCATATAATAGTGGACATTCTCGCAAGAGCAATAGGCAAGAGAAAAACATAATGGGGATCCAAATAAGGTAGAAGTAAAATGATCCCTTTGTACAGATGAAATGATCCTGTAATTAGGGACCCTATACCTACCTTCCTCAAGTTAGTAAAGGTGTTGCTAACCTTTAGCAATGTAGCAAGGGTATAAAACCCACAAGAATCAGTAGTCTTTCTTTGTTACCAACAACGGGAACATCCAGGTTGAAATCCAAAAAACAACCTCATATGTATTAGCCTCAAAATCAACTCAAATATAAACAAAACAACAACAACAACAACAAAACTGGGAACTAATTTTACCAAAAATGTGAAGGACCTCTACTGTGAAAATTTAAAAATATAAAAAGGGAAATTGAAGGAGATTCAAGGAAATGCAAAATCTTTCAATGCTTTCACAAATAACATTGTGAAAACTTCACTTCTGCCCCCAAACAATTGACAATGCACTACCCATCAAAATCCCAACAATATTCTTCAATGCAGTAGAGAATGCAATCCAAATTTAATATGAAATTAGAGAATTACAGATGAAAAAGTAGGTTTAGAAATGAACTCATGGGCTATAGTCATCTTACACACACACACACACACACACACACACACACAAACACACAATGGAATTCTATTCACCCATTAGAAAGGATGACTTTTCACCAGTCTTAAGGAAAATGAAAGGCTTGGGAAAATTATGCTAAGAGAAAGAAATGCTGACGCAGAAAAATACAGGTTTCATGGATTCATTCATTTATGGTAGCTAGAAGGTGCCTACAAATCTACAAGTAAACAAGACAGATTCTGCCCCTTCCCAGTTATTAGTTTACATCTAGGATAATCTCATGTATTTAAATTTGACATTTTGTTCTATGTTGAGCATACAACGTTATTGCTACCTTGTTTGTTATTTCTGCAAACAGGCAGGTATATTTAAAGAATTACGTTCATGTCATCCATTACTGAAGGAAGAATATCTAAAAGAGCAGCCCTTACAAGGAAGAACAACTCTTACTCATTTAGCTTCATTCCTATCTTAGGCCAGTGTTGTCCTCTGTACATTCATGTTGTACATTAAAATTGTATACTTGGTCATCCTGTATATTTACTATCTTCTACATTGTGACATAAATGCCCCAGCAATTCCAGTTTGCTTTACTTTAAAAAAAAATTCTCTCATAATGATTGAGGTTGGTGTGTGTGTGTGTGTGTGTGTGTGTGTGTGTGTGTGTGTGTGTAGTTTTACAAATATCAGAAGACAACATTTTTCTTCATTTAGAATACATCTCTCAGGTCATTGTAAGTTATGCCTAACTGGAGAAATCTCTTGCTATTTAAAAGATGAAACAGAAAAATATATTTGTGCATGCACACAGTTGCTTTATTAGTCTGTCGTTGAACACTTAACTTCTATTTATATCTGGGCGGCTGTTGTGAACAATGTGAATAACAAACAACTACAGATATATTTACGAGTTACCCAGAGAGAAATAATCAAATGATTGATGTGTCAGATGATATTTCAACTTTGCATTTCTTTAGAAAACTGCAAAGTACTTTCTACAATGAGAATACTAACCTGTATTTTGACCAAGAGTGTAGAAAATTTCCTTTTCTCACACTCTGACCAACATTATTACATTTTGAGTTTTTTAAGGGCAGGTTTTAACTATGTGCAGAAGAACCCCAGACTGGCCTTCGACTCAAATCCTCTTACTCCAAACTGCTAAATGCTTGGAATTATAAGCCTTTTCCACCACACCTGGTTCCTTAGATTTTTTTTTTGATAAGATTTATAATAGTTATGAAGTAGTATCATAGTAATTTTCAATTGCATTTCTCTAATGACTTCTGTTCACAAAGCATTAACCCAGCATAGAAGTGGTATTAAAAACTACTTTGTAAACACACTAGCACTTTTCAGGGCTTTTTGGAAAACATGTCTATTCAGAATTTTTGTCCATTTTTAATCGTTTCTTGTTAATCTCATCTTTAATCTCTCTATATAAAATCAATACTTAATTCAATATAGTAGAAAGGAAAAAATTAAGCAACTCCTAACATTTTTCAATTTTCAATAATATATTGTTTAAATCATTTTCTGTTTACACTTAAGACTATATAAATAAATTTAGTTAGACCTTTTACAAGGCTATATGTATTTTATTTGTGTTTCATTCATGACTTTTTCCAAAGCTTGTGTGTCTAATTTTTCTAGGTTTCTTTCAGTCTCATGTAGTTCAGATTTCAAACTGAAGTATAAATTGAAAAACGCAAAAAAAAAAAAAAATAAAAACAATAGAGTTCCTCTCATCTGATGATGTCTCTACAAGTATGAGGAAAAAGTTCAATCTTCTATGGACCTTTGTTTGGCTATCAAAAAGAGAATTAATTCTTCTAGGTCTTCACTATTTTTTCAATTTAACTTAAATGATGTAAAACACAATATACTACTCAGAGACTTTTACCTTTTCATCAGTTTTGCACATTTTCATATTGACTTCACCTCAGTCTACAACATTCCTTCATTATTCTGTCCCTGATGTTTTTATACTGCCAAGACATAATAAAACCAGTTTGATTTACAGCATGAGAAGGTATCCACCTGGCTGATTTTGAAGCAGAGCATGGTCAATAGAGAACAGCCCTTTTGTTTTTGTCATTACATGTAATGGCTTCTGTAATACTTATTGCATTCTATTTACTATTTAAAAAAAACTGCTGTCTAGTTTGTGATCATTTGGTTAAATACCCCAAAGTGGTATTGCTGGATCATAGAGGAGCTCTACGTGGAGTCTTTGGAGGAACCTCAATACTACTTTCCAAAGCTGTTGAACAATAGTACAATTGAACAATAGTAATGCATTAAGGTTCCCTTCTGTCCACATCCCTTCCAGCATCTGCTGTTATTAGAGTTCTTGGTCATAGCCATTCTAACTGGGGTAATATGGTATCTCAATGTTGTTTTGATTTGCATTTCTTTTATGGCTAGAGAAGTTGAGCATTTCTTCATGTGTCTATTGGCCATCCTCCTTTCCTCTTCAGAGAAGTTTCTCTTTAAGTCTTTAGCTCACTTATTTATTGAGCAGTTGTTTCTTTGAGGATTTGTCGTTGGGGGATTTAATTTTTTTGAGTTCCAGGTATATTTTAGATATGAGACCCTTGTCCGTTTCCAACACAACTATGTTTATTGCAGCATTATTTACCATGGCTAAGATATGGAACAAACCCAGATGAAAGGATGAAGAAAATGTGATATATATACACAATGGAATTCTATGCCACCATGAGAAAGAATGACATTGCCCCATTTGTTAGGAAGTGGAAAGACATGGAAAAATTATATTAAGTGAATTAAGCCAGGCCCCAAAAAACCTAGGTCCCATGGTTTACCTTATTTGCAATAACTAGTATATATCTGAGACAAGCAGAAAAGGTCAAATAAGTTGATGTTAGGTGAAATGAACCCCAAGATAAGGATTCATTTTTTTTTTCTTTATTGCAATTGTTTCGAACATTTATAAGATAATTTTTTGGTGATTTGTATGTCCATCCCCCATGGTATAACCCATGCTTTCACTGGATTTGATGTTTGTATAATTTGTGGAGGGGAAGGGAAAAAACAAATCGTTTAAATAGGGATGCAGGTGGACTCATTGCAATAATGAGATGTACAAGTCCTTATGTCGAAAAACAAACTTTACATCTTTGGCGGGGGGGGGGGTTGGTGGGATGAGGGGTTTGGGGGAGATGGGAAGGGATGGGAACAGGAAACAAAGAGGAGGCAACAATGCTTGATAAAAAATATACTCATTATCTTGCCCATGTAATTGTAAGCTCATTCCTAGAAGTTTACGTTAAGTTTTTCACATTTTATTTCTCTTAATTCTTAAGAAAACATTTGCTATAATTCTAATATTATTACCATTTTAGTGTTAGGAAATATTGCAATTAAAGGCACTAAATGCATGGCCCAAAGACACACAGTGGGGAAGGAAATGAGCCAAAATTTCCAAAAGTCAGCAATAAAAACAGTAGGTAAAATCCTCTCCATTCCCTTACACTCTTAATTCAATATTCATGTTGTCCAAGAAATAATAGCATAGCAATTATTGCCAACAGTAATCGTTTTCTGTCACATTTTTCTTCAACACAGACTGTGTTGGTGACATTGGGTTATCATGCTCAGACCTCAAATTGAGGTCTAAAGAGAGACAAATTTCCTCTGTTCCACAGTTCCAGTATACGTTTTAAAAAGTACTAAAATTATCCGGTAGCTGGTGGCTCACGCTTATAATCCTGGCTACAGAGGAAGCTGAGATCCGAGGATTGCACTTCAAAGCCAGCCCAGGCTGGAAAGTCTATGAGACTCTTATCTCCAATAAACCACTAGGAAAGCCAAAATGGCACTGTCGCTCAAGGGGTAGAGCACTCGCCTTCAGCTGAAAGGCACAGGGACAGCGCCCAAGCCCAGAGTTCAAGCCACATGACCAATAAAAAAAAAAAAGGATTAAACTTTTAAATACCATCACTTACTGTCTTTTAAGAATCCAAAAATGAAATAAATTCACATATAATCACTCCAAAATGCTGTAAAAGCTGGAGATGATAAACAAGCCTCTATGAAGTAAATTTTCTTCTACTTTTTAAAGTATTCTGAAAGCCTTGTGCTGGTTGGTCATACCTGTAATCCTGTCTACACGGGTATCTGCTCAGGAACCGGAGATCTGTGGATAACCGTTGGAAGCCAATCAGGACAAAAATATTCATGAGATTTTTTTTTAATTAATGAACTAGCAAAGAGCCAAGAATGGAGATGTAGCTTATATAATAGCTCATCAACCTAGAGAGGAATAGCCTAGCGAGACCTTGATGCACTGAATTCAAACTCTGAGAATGAAAATGCGCAGGCACGCACATACACACACACACACACACACACACACACACTCACACACACGCACACACACACATTTATTCAAAATATATTCATATCAGTGTTTTGCATTAATTTCTTTGTTAACGATATTATATGGGTAAAATAGGGGTAATATTCTCTTCCATCCCAGAACATTCTTATGTTTTTTATTGTAAAAGTACTGTACAGAGTGGTTACAGTTACATGAAAAAGGTAATGAATGCATTTCCTATCAAGCATTGTTACCTTCTCCTTTGTTTTCCCCCACCATCCCTTCCTTCCCACCTCCACAAGTACACTGCCCTGCCCCCACCCCGCCTAAATTGTAAAGTTCGTTTTTCAACGTACTGTCTTGTGCATCACATTGGTGCAATGGGTCATACTGTATCCTTATTTAAGCATTTTGGTTTTTTCCTTTTCCATACCCAAATTAGAGAAGTGTATATACAAGATGGAGGTACACCAACATCAGATACAGTGAAAACAGGGGTTTAACTGTGGGGGATGCACATATAAAAAAATCACATCGTACATTATAAATACATTAGAAACAACAGAAACAAATAAAAAACCACTTGTGTCCCTATCTTGGGGTTCATTTACCTTAACATCATCTTATCTAGTCATATGCGCATGCTTTTGACCTTTTCTCTTTTTTTAATTGTGAAAATATCATACAGAGGAGTTACAATTACCTGGAAAAGGTAATGAGTACATTTCTTATCAAGTATTGTTGCCTCCTCCTTTTTTTCGCCTTACCATACCTTCTTTGTTTATCCCAGACATACATTAGTTATTGCAAATAAGGGATACCATAGGACCTATGCTTCTTTTTTTTATTGTGAAAATAGCATACAGAGGGGTTACAATTACATGGGCAAGATAAAGAGTACATTTCTTATCAAGCATTGTTGGCTCCTCTTTGCTTCCCCTTCCCATCCTTTCCCATACTCCCACACTTCCCCCACCCGGTCCTCCTCCCCCCAAAGTTGTAAAGTTCATTTTTTTACATAATGACTTGTACATCTAATTGTTGCAATGGGTCCACCTGCATCCCTAGTTAAACGAATTGTTTTTTTTCCCTTCCCCTCCGCAAATTATACCAACATCAAATGCAGTGAAACATGGGTTATACCTTGGGGGAGGGGCATACAAAGCAACATAGAAATCTTCTTATAAATATGTTAGAAAAAATGCATGAAAGAAAAAAAACAAAAAACAAAAAAAACATTTGAATACTTATCTTGGGGTTCATTCCCCTAACATCAACTTATCTGAACTTTTCTGCTTGTATCAGACACATACTAGTTATTGCAAATAAGGAAAGCATGGGATCTATGTTTCCTTGGGCCTGGCTTACTTCACTTCTTTGGGCCTGGCTTAATTTACTTAATATAATTTTTTCCAAGTCTTTCCATTTCCTAACAAACTGGGTGATGCCATTCTTTCTGATAGAGGCATAGAAATCCAGTATACACACACACACACACACACACACACACACACACACACACACACACACACACACACACATTTTCTTGATCCATTCGTTTAGTGTGGGGCATCGGGTTTGGTTATGTAGCTTAGCTATGGTAAATAATGCTGCAATGAACATAGTTTTGCTAGTAGATTTAGTATGGTCTTGTTTGAGATCATTTGGGTGAATGCCCAAAATGAGATTGCTGGGTCTTAGGGGTGCTCTGTGTAGTCTTTTGAGGAACCTCCATACTACTTTCCAAAGCCTTTGAACAAGTTTAAACTCCCAACAACAATGCATTAAGGTTCCTTACTGTCCACATCCCCTCCAGCATCTGTTCTTTTAAAAATCTGGAATGCTTCACGAACTTGCGTGTCATCCTCAGTCAGGGGCTATTCTTCTTTTTATTGTTCCAATGTTAGTGTATGTGCTACCGAATTGAGCACAGAACATTTTTTATATATAAAGTGTAATTGATTTTCTTAAACTAGACAATTCCACAAAAATTAAATTCAAAAGAATTGTCGTGAAATTTTAGAACAATGTATTTCTTACATAAGAACACTTTTAAGAATAAAGTCAAGATTGACATGTCAAAAACAAAATAATTCCAGTTATTTATTGTTCAACGGATGTGTAGGGGGAGGAATTCAATTATTCTGTACAAGGAACCTGTCATAATGAACACTATAGATAGTGTTAAGATTTGTTAAAAGTTTTAATGTTTTCAAAATGTTTAATTGTGGGAATTTGCTCATATATGCCAAAATTAAGACTATTTAGCAGATTGTAAAACATTTCCATAAAGCATTTAAGATTCATGGTAGCAGTCATATACTACTAAGTATGTACATTTCAGAGTTTATAGAAACTTTACTAATGAGAAGTTGCAAAGTGTTTGTGTAAAGAAGCAGAGTGAAGATTTAAGATATTAACTTCACAGTTTCTGTCAAAATTTAAGGGCTTCCTTACTTTATATGTTAGTGAGGAACAAATGATGGTAGAAGCCATATACAAATGATGAGATGAACCATAAATAATAATCTTATTGGATAACTTTAAACGCTACTCATAGCCTATAAAATTCTTGTTGAACATCATAGACTTAGAGAGTTTTAAATGTATAGCAATATAAGAAAATAATAAATCGAATATGTAGTACATTTCAAATACTGGAAACAGTGGTAAATGTTTTGTTTTTTATTTTATTAATCATTAATATTTATGTATTGGTTTTCCTTATTTGTAGCATTGTTTTCCTTGTTGTAATATAATACAACTTTTTGTAAGCCATCATTAAGAAGTGCTTTGAGAATGTTATTGAGATGGCCACATCTTTTTTTATAGGTATATGTGAATTTACAATGAGCAAAATTAGTAAGAAAAAAATATTGATTAAAATTTTATCAATTAGAATCTGAATCAGGAGTGTTGATAAATGTCCACACCTAAAAGCATAGCCCTAGACTGAAGCACTAGTGTTACAATCTTGAGCACACAAAAGTGAGACTGTGTTTTGTTTTGTTTTTCTTTTGTTTTGTTGGTTGTGGGGCTTGAACTCTGGGTCCTGGTTGCTGTCTCTCAGCTCTTCAGCTCAAGGCTAGTGCTACTACTTGAGTCACAGCACCTCTTCCATCTTTTCTGCTTATGTAGTGCTGAGGAATCAAACAAAGGACCTCATGCATGCAAGGCAACACTCTACACTGAACCACCTTCCCAGCACCTGAGAGACTGTTATAAAAAAATCATCTAAATAACATTTACTTTCTGCTTTGGGTTATATAATGAAATAAAGAATATCTTTTTATGTTTTCTGAATGGTCATACTTCCAAATTTATATTAAATTCAGCCACTTTTTCCTTTTCTTTTTTCTTTCTTTTTTCAATTTTTAAATTTTTTATTGTGAAAATACTGTACAGAGGGGTTACAATTACATGGGCAAGATAATGAGTACATTTCTTATCAAGCATTGCAGCCTCCTCCTTTTTTTCCCATTCCTATCCCTTCCACTTTATCCTTCTCAAAGTCATGTAATATCTCTGAGAGTTTGCTTCTGTAAATATTGTTTTTGCATTGATAATTAATTCTGAGTCATTTTTATTTTTTTTATCAAAATCACTTTATATTTTATGGTTTTTATTGTTTTTTTAAGTGTGAAAATACCAGACAGAGGGGTTACAATTACATGGGCAAGGTAATGAGTACATTTCTTATCAAGCATTGTTGCCTACTCCTTTGTTTCTCCTTACTATCCCTTCCCATCTCAGCCCCTTTACAACCCATTCCCCCTCCCCTTTCCCCAACCCGAAGTTGTAAAATTCGTTTTTCGACATAATGTCTTGTATATCTCATTGGTGCAATGGGTCCACCTGTATCCATATTTAAAAAAAAAAATTCCCTTCCCCTCCACAAATTATACCAACCTCAAATACAGTGAAAACAGGGGTTATACCATCCGGGAGGGACATACAAAGTAACAAAGAAATCATCTTATGAATATGTTAGAAATAATTGCAGGAAAGAAGAAAATTTTGAATTCTTATCTTGGGGTTCATTTCACCTAACATAAACTTATGTAACAATTTCTGCGTGTCTCAGACATACACTAGATATTGCAAATAAGGGAAACCATGTTTCTTTGGGACTAGCTTACTTCACTTAATATGATTTTTTCCAAGGTTTCCATTTCCTAACAAATGGGGCAATATCATTCTTTCAGATACAGACATAGAATTCCATTGTGTATATATACATTTTCTTGATCCATTCATGTACTGAAGGGCATCTGGGTTGGTTCCATATCTTAGCTATGGTAATGCTGCAATAAATATATTTGTGCTGGTAGCTTTAGTATGGTCTTGTTTGTGATCATTTGGGTAAATGCCCAAAAGTGGGATTGCTGGATCATAGGGAAGCTCTATGTGGAGTCTTTGTAGGAACATCCACACTACTTTCCAAAGTGGTTGAACAAGTTTACACTCCCACTAACCATGCATTAAGGTTCCTTTTTGTCCACATGCCCTCCAGCATCTGTTGTTATTAGAGTTCTTGATTATAGCCATTCTAACTTGGGTGAGGTGATATCTCAATGTTGATTGATTTGCATTTCTTTTATGGCTAGGGAGGTTGAGCATTTCTGCATGTGTTTTTGTTGACCCTCTTCTTCCTCTTCAGAGAAGTTTCTCTTTATGTCTTAAGCCCACTTATTTATTGGGCAGTATTTTCTTTGAGTATTTGTGTTGGGGGATTTTGATTTCCAGGTCTCTTTTAGATATGAAACCTTTGTAGGTTGTATGGCTAGTGAAGATCTTCTCGGATTCCCTGGGCTTTCTATTGATCCTGCTAGCTATGTCCTTTGCCATGCAGAAGCTCTGCAATTGCATGCAATCCCATTTGTCCAACCTTTCTTTCATTTGTTGTGTTTCTGGGTCTCTATTAAGAAAATTTCAGCCTGTGCCAAGGAGACCTATGGTTTCTCCTATTCCATCCTGTAACGTTTTCAGAATATCTGTTTTGACTCCGAGGTCTTTGATCCATTTGGAGTTGATCCTGGTACAGGGTGATATATAAGGATCTAGCCTTAATTTTCTACAAGTGATTAACCAATTTTGCCAGTGCCATTTACTGAACAGCCTGTCTTCCTTCGATTTTATATTTTTAGATCCTTTATCAAATATTAGATGATTATGGGTCTGTAGGTTCATTTCTGAGTTTTCAATTCTATTCCATTGTTCCTGAGTTCTTTTCTTGTGCCAGTACTAAACTGTTTTAATTACTATGGCTTTGTAGTAGAGTTTGAAATCTGATATTGATATTCCTCCAACAATATTCTTTCTGTTAAGGATGACTTTTTGCAAATGGGGGTCTTTTGTTGTTCCATATGAATTTTTGGATTGCCTCTTCTATTTCCTTGAAGAATGCGGTTGCAATATTGATAGGTATGGCATTGAACTTGTAGATAGCCTTGGGAAATATTGCCATTTTCACAATGTTCATCCTTCCTATTGAGGAGCATGGGAGGTTTTGATTTCCTTTTTCAGATTTTTAAAGTTTTCATCAGAGAAGTCCTTCACTTCTTTGGTTAAGTTAATTCCTAGGTATTTTATTTTTGTGGGGCTATTACAAATGGAAAAGCTTTCTTGATTTGAGCCATGCTTTTCTCATTGTTGGCATACAGAAAAGCCATTAATTTTTGAGGGTTAATTTTATACCCAGCTATTTTGCCAAAGTTTTGAATCAGCTTGAGTAATTTGGGAGTGGAATCTGTGGGATTCTTTAAGGACAAGATCATGTCATCTGCAAAGAGGGAGAATTGTACTTCTTCTTTCCCTATTTGCATCCCTTTTATTTTGGAATATTGTGTTATTTCTGTAGCTAGGCATTCTAATATTAAATTGAAGAGAAGTGGAGAGAGTGGGCATCCTTGTCTTGTTCCTGAGTTAAGAGGAAATGGCTTTAGTTTTTCACCATTAATTATAATGCTGGCTGTAGGTTTTCCATATACAGCTTTTATTGTATTGGGGAATATTCCATGGATTCCTAATTTTTCCAGAACCTTCATCATAAAGGGGTGTTGGATCTGGTCCAATGCTTTTTCTGCATCTGTTGAGATAACCATGTGGTTTTAATTCTTGCTCTTGTTGATGTGATAAATTATATTAATTGATTTGTGTATATTGAACCAGGTTTGCATCCCTGAAATGAATCCTGTATGATAGTGGTGTATGATTTTTTGGATGAATAGTTGAAGTCGATTGGCCAAAATTTTGTTGAAAAGCTTTGTATCAATGTTCATCAATGAAATGGGTCTATAGTTCTCTTTCTTTGATGATTCCCTGCCTGGTTTGGGCATGAAGGTTATGATGGCTTCATTGAATGAGGTCGGTAGTGAACTTTCTCTTTCAATTTCATTGAAGAGTTGGAGGAGTACTGGGTGTGAGCTCTGTTTTGAAGCTCTTGTACAATTCCGCTGCAAATCCATCTGGTCCTGGGATTTTCTTAGATGGGAGGTCTTTTATTGCTGTGTCTTGATATTGGCCCCTTAAGATGTTTTAACTCATCTTGGTTTAGTATTTGCATGTTGATAATTGCTAACAAAAGGTCCATTTCTGCCAAGTTTTCAAACTTATTAGCATAAAGGTTTGAAAATATTCCTTTATAATGTTCAGAATCTTGGTTGTTTCTGTTTCGATGTTTCCATTCTCACATCTGAGTTTATTTACTTGGGTGTGTTTCTTCTTTTTCTGATAAGATTTGCTAATTGTCTGTCAATTTTGTTAATTTTTGCAAAGAACCAAATCTTTGTTTTGTTGATTCATTCTGTTTTTTCGTTTATTCTAATTTGTTTAATTCTGATTTAATGTTAATTATTTCTTTACATCTATTGAATTGGGGTTTATCTTACTGCTTTTTGTCTAGGTGGTTCAGATGTCTCATTAAATTTTTGGTTTCAGATCTCTCTATTTTGTTGGTGTAGGAACTCAGAGCTATAAATTTGCCTCTGAGTACTGCCTTTGCAGTGTCCCAGAGGAGCTGGTAATTTGTGTGTTCATTTTTGTTGAATATCATGGACATTTGAATTTCCTTTCTAATCTCTTCCCTGAACCCCTGTTTATTTAACAGTGTGTTGTTCAGCCCCCATGTGATACAAGACTTTTTTTTGGTGGCTTTTGGTGTTGAGTTTTAATTTTATTCCCTTGTGGTCTGAGAGAATGCAAGGTGTAACTTGGGCAAGTTTGCTTTGTGACCTAAAATGTGATCTCTTTTGGAAAATGTTCCATGTGCTGGAGAGTAAAACATGTATTCTGATGCTACTGGGTGAAATATTCATTCAATAGATGTCTGTTAAATCTATTTGCTCTATGCAGTTGTTTAGATCTGTGGTTTCTCTGTTAATTTTTTGCCGATTTGATCTATATAGTGGGCATAGTGTTGTGTTAAAATCCTCAACACTTAATATCTTTGGATCTATGTGAGATCTGAGGGAAAATAGTGTCTCTTGGATAAATTTGGGCACTCCATTGTTTGGCGATTCCATATTTAGAATTGTAATATCCTTCTGAAGTAGAGAACCCAGAAGTCATATGTAGCGACCTTCTTTATCTCTTTACACTAATTTTAATTTGAAGCATATTTTATCTGAAATTATTATTGCAACTCCTTCCTGTTTATGGCAGCTGTTTGCTTGGTAGATTTTATTCCAGCCTTTCATTATCAAAATGTGTTTGTTTTTATGGGCAGGGTGTGACTCCCGAAAGCAGGAGATAGAGTTATCCTGCTTTTTAATTCAACTAGACAGACTATTTCGCTAAATTGGAGCTTTAAGTCCGTTAATGTTGAGAGGTAGGACTGAGAGGTGTTTGGTAGCTCTTGCCATGCTATCCATCTCCTTGGGGGTTGTGGAAACTTGGTTCTTCCTATGGTTCTTGGATTCTCAGTTTGGGTGGTTTCTTAGCCATTATTGTGGTCTTGTTGGTTTTCTGTTTGTAGGTCATCTTTAAGTAGTTTTTATAGGGCTGGTTTGGTGGAGATATATTTTTCAGTTTTTCTTTGCAATGGAAGGTTTTTATTTGACCTTCGGTTATGAAGGATAGTTTAGCTGGGTACAGTATTCTTGGTTGAAACTTGTTTGTCTTTAAGGCATGGCATACAGCCTTCCAGGCTCTTCTTGCTTTAATTATCTCTGCTGAAAAATATAAGGTGATTCTAATTGGTTTTCCTTTATAGGTGATTGATCTTTTCTCCTTGACATCTTTTGGAAATTATTGTTGGTCTGAATTGATCCTGTGTGGATTAGAATGTGACAATGAGAAGTGCTGTTCTGGTCTGGTCTATTTGGGGTTCTACAAGCATCTTGTATCTGAATAAGCCTAGCTTTTTGTATGTTTGGGAAGTTCTCTGCTAGGATTCTATTAAACAAATTTCCTAGACAGTTAACTTCTATGTCTAGGTTTTCCTCTACACCAATTGTCCTCAGAATAGGCCTTCTGATTGTGTTTTCCAAATGTTGAATAGATCTATCATGTTTCTTGGATTTGTCTTGGAGAGTTGTATGTTCTTTCTCTATAATACCTAGGCTGTCTTCAATCCCTGAGATTCGATCTTCTGCATGGTCTAACCTACTGTTAAGTCCTTCTACTTGGTTTTTTATTTCTTTTCCTTCTAATTGGTCGGCTTTGATGGCTTCAAATGCTTTGTTGGAGCTTTGTTTTAGATCTTGTATGTACTTCTTTACTTCTTTAATTTGGTGTTCTCAAATCACTTAGTTGATTGGTTATGGTTTACTTGGACTTCCTTTCCTCCTGTCGTGCTCCATTCAGCATTCCCTTTGTGGTCTTTCTGAATTCTTTCAGCTGTTTATAGATTCCATGAATGCCTCTATTGATCTTTGTTTATTCTCATACCACTTTCACAATTCCTGTGTTACTCTTTGATTAGCTTCCTGTAGTTCTCTTTGACTTTTCTTAGCCTGCTCACACAATTCCTGTCTCTCTTTGTCTGTTCTCTGCCTGCTCACGCAATTCCTTTCTTTCTCTTTGACTCTTCTCAGCCTGTTCACGCAATTCCTTTATTTCTCTTTGTTCTCAACCTGTTCACGCAATTACTGTATCAATCTTTGAGTAGTTTCCTCACAGCCACGAGATTCCTATATTAATGTTTGGTTTGCCTCCTCTCTCTCTCCCTATCACGTTCAAACTGAGTCCTTTTCTAGCTTTCATTCTTTTCATTCATCAGGTTTACCAGTAATGTTTGTAGTGCTTTGTGGGAACTCTCCTCTGGATTATTCATTAACTGTTTTGTCACTGGATTATCATAAATGAGAGTTGAGATAACCACACTTGCCATTTTTCTCGTGTTTTCCGGCTTGTTCTGCACACTTGATATGAAAGTGAGACCAATTTTTTGCTAAAACATTATTTTAAGGCAAGAATCATCCAAAGTCCTGTAGTTGCACAGTCAAAATGGCTGCAGATACAACCTAGTTCAACAGATACCATCTATTCAACATCAAACAACTATGCATTATTGGGCTAAGAACACAAAGACGAATTTTTCAAATCAGAAATTATTATGTTTAGGGAGAAATGTGGGGAAAAATAGGATTAGAAGTATGTGGAGAGGTTAAAGTAAATTTAACCAAGTCCTAATCTCAGAGAGGGAAAGGGATTGGACAGAATGATAGGAGAAAAATTAAAAAGAAGAAAATCAAAAATGTAAAAATAAAAATTTAAATTTAAAAAGTGAAACACTTAAAAATTATGTAACTTTAAAGAAATGATATTGAGAGAAGAAAAGGATAGGATGACAGGAGGGGGATGATAGAAAGGAGACATGAAAAACTAAAAAATAAAAATTCTTAAAGTTATTTACTTGAAAATTATGTGGTACAAAGATATAATACTTCTATTAAAAAGTTAAGCCTGGGGCCAGGGATTTAGACCAGTGGAAGGGCGCCGGCCCGAGGCACGCAAGGCCCTGGGTTCAGTCCTCAGCCCTGGGAAAATAAAAGACAAAAAAAGTTAAGCCTAAAAGTTTGTAAATTAAGTAATACATTTCTAGATTAATTATGTACACAATGGGGGATAAGTTCTAACAATCGTTGATGGGTATTTATCTGGGGATGAGGCAAAACAGCAATTAAGTCATGCAAAAAAAAAAGAAAAACAAAAAAATGAAAAGAATGAAAAAATTAAAAAAATTTTAAAAGGACCAAAAAGTCAATAGTGATTTTTTTTAAATAAGCAAACACACACACACACACACACACACACACACACACACACACACACACACACACACACCTAAAATAAAAATTAGGAGAAGAAAAAAAAAGATTAACAAAAAATTTTTTTAAAAATGGTACCAAAAAGAGTTCTTTAATTTTTTTTTGGTGAGGAGGGTGAGGAATGGGAAGATCCTGTATCTCCTCTCTGTCTGTAACCAGTCTCTTTGTGGAGTCAGTGGTCTGCTTGTGGTGTTTGGTTTTCCTGTGGGTTGATTGATTTCTTACATCAGTTTGTTTGAGCAGTCAATAAAATGCTCTGCTTTATCTAGGATTTTTTGATCCTCCTTCAGGCAGTTCAGTGGGAGGGAGATCTGCTTTGAGTATCACGAAAGAGAAAGATGACTGTTTCCTCTAGCTTGGAGTTGTTGTGATGAGGCTAAGTTCTGGGTAGGGTTGAGGCGTTTCAGCAAACAGTAGCTTTTCCCTGAGGGGCTAGCTCCTGAGACACTCCCAGACCCCAGCCTAGAGCCATTCACAAGGTTTATTTACTGAATTTCAATTGATTGCCTAGGCTGCTGTAGGTAGGAGCAGCCTCTGGTTCTGTTAACCCAGTGAAGATAGTCACTCCTCTGGGGGGCAGAACTCTCTCTGCTTGGCCTAGGTGACTTTCTCCTGGGTGGATCTGAGCCTGGAAGCTCAAGTCAGATTCCTATGACCTGCTAAATGACTCTTTTGTTTTCTTCCAAGACCCTGAGTTGGAGCTAGTTGCTCAGCCTGGCCTTTCTCAGTATCAAAGATGATGTCTGGTGGAGGGGAGGGGCAGCCTTCCCTCCTCTGCTCCATGAGAAGGAGTGAGGATGTCAGGATTCTACTCAGACAGGAGTCTTTGTTCCTGGGTATCTCTGGTCTGTGATCTGCAGGATAAATTTATCTGCTCCTTGTCAGTTCTTGTTGGTGTTGAGTAGAATCCGCTCACCCACTGCATATGACGCCTTTGTCCTGGACTCTCTGTTTTAGATATGGTGGTTATGGGTGCCGCAGCCGCTGCCCCAACCGTGGCTACTGGCAAGTGCTCAGATCTGTCTTCTTGCCTGGATCTTCCCTCTCTAGCCAAACTCTGTGTACAGTGATGGCACACTTGGTGTGATTATCTAGGCTAGTACTGTTCACTGGAACACTAAAACTGCTTTGTATGTATGAGAGCTTGTTTAGCCTCCAGGTTCTCCTCTACCATTTCCTCCGACCTCCATGAAACTCTATATTTTATTGGTTATTATACAACAAATACCTTCAAATGTACATGTAGTATCTAAAGATAGCCATGTGAATATTCTCATACAGCTCTTATTTATCTGTTATGCACTTTCAGTATTATTATATTTCTCTCTCTCTTATGCTCTCTCTCATTCCCTCACTTTCTCTTTCATGCTTCATGTCTGCTACTTAGAATTTCTGGTGGTCTACTATTATCCTTCAGGATCCACTGGTTTGTGGGAACATGGTAATACAATCAGTTACCCTTGCCTTATTTAAGAGTTACAACAGTGATGTGTTATTATTATTTGCCATTCTAAATAGTAAAACAACAGATCTAGGAATTCCTTTTCACTTTTATTACTATTATAAATTTTATCTCCCTAGGAATAATTGGGATGGATAAGATACTTTTAAGCTGTGACCTAAAAGTACTTTTTCTTTTACAAACAACCTTTTACTTTGAGTATCAGTGAGTAACTACATGTAATGAAACAAAGCTATCCTATGGAAAGTAGACTGAAGTTGTTCACAGGGATGAAAAACAAGATAATGGGGAAGTGAGTACATCATAGAGCACAGATCATCAGAGCAGTTTATCATGTATGCTTGTGAGAATGACAATATGTTAGGAACTATAGATTAAATCACTGAACACTTGATATATATATGCAAATATATTTATATATTTCTATTTGTTTATATATGCATATATGTATGTGCCCTTATATATGTACACATGTATGTTACTATCCTCACAAATACACACATACATATACTCAGGTATACATGTAAACATGGAGAAAGACACATAGTTACAGTCAACACAAATTTCACTAGTTGTTGAATATGACTTAGACGGAATGCTTGGAACCAAATATGTTGAAGATGCATTTGTCTCTAAGAGTTCTTTTACCATTCCTCTTACCTCTTAAAACTGGTACATTTTAACACATGAGATTCGACTTGCAAAATGCAGTACAAGTGATAGCAAGTCATTCGGAAATCTCAGTAACTAAAGGTCATATGGTGTCTCCCTGCTCCCTATGGAATGCTCGCTCTTGTAGACACTCTCAACAACCAAAGTAGCAGAAGAATATCCTATCAGAGTATATACTATCAGTGGGGGGTTGGAGGGAGGATTTGGGTGATGTGAAAGGAAGGGATGCTAGGGGAAAAACAAAGGATTGGGTAACAGTGCTCAATAAGAAATGTACACATTACCTTCCCTATGTAACTGTAACCCCTGTGTACAGTGTCTTTACAATAAAAATATATATTAAAAAAGATACAAGGAAAACTTCTGTACTTATGTGAAGTTGTATTTATCACTCAATATCAGTAAGGTATTGGTTTTAGGACCACAGGCGTATTAAAATTTTGGATCTGCAAACATTTTACTTGAACACAGTATATTATTTATATTAGAATGTGTCCACAACCTAGTTCAGTGTAATTGCTATGAAACGTTTTACTACATTTTATGTTTGAAGTGGAAAATAAAAGTATATGCACTATCAACAGAAACAATTTTTTTCAATTTGTTTTGTCTTTTTGCCTGCATTTTGTGGATGGAATTGGGAGAAAAATTTTGAAAAGCTCAAATTTCATCACCAGGAGCTGTCTGCAAAATATAAAAGGATCTAATACAGCATATTGAATAATATGGAACTCTAAGGAGAAGTACTTGAATTGAGACATTATCAGAAAATCTAACCACGCAAGGACTTTTAGAAGTGCTGCTGCTAGATTTCTAATGGAGAGCTTTCATAACCCTTTGTGAAAAACAAGTCAGAATCTCATTGAATTGTAGATGGTTTTCCCTCACCTTTCTCTCAAGCTCAGTCATTATCAATCAACATATAGCTAATCTTGAATAATCCTCTAATAACAAAATGTTAATGGAATGTTCATATGCAGAAAACCTGGGAAGGCAAACTTTTTCCAGTTAAGACAATCTGTATTCTATGCTCCAGAAGAGAGAAAACTAGGTAAGCATCCATTTACAACCTTCTGAATAGTTCTGATTCTGCCCTCATCAGTTATTTATCCATACCTGTGATGGAGTGAGATTATTTTAAAGAATTTCGTGATCTAAAATTTAAATTTAAATGTGGAATGAAATTAGTTCCAATACATTACATTAAGATATTTAGAAACAAGTGAAAACCCTAAAGGTCTATAAGTTTTTATTGGAAGTATAAGGATATTGGAATTTGGTTCTCCATATTTTAAGCAATTTGCAAGAAGAATTGGCAAAATACAATTTACATTTGGAGTAGACTTGTCATACTTATTTTTGTATATTGAAAGGCGCACAAGCCTCAACAATATGTAAATGCTATCCTCTTATTTATCTCTAAAGCTTTATGCACTTGATCCATTAACATTAAAATTTCAAAAAAATAATTTTTAGCTAGTTGTCCAAAGGGGTTTTGCTTCATCATGTCAGTGTTGAATAGAGTATATGTGCATTTCAATGTACAATGCATCTGGGTCATTGTCAAACTTTCCATTTGTCTTTCTTTCTTTCTTTACCCCAAACCAACATATCCCTTCAAGTTTCCTAATTATATTCTCACTTATGTATATTGAGTTATATGACTGTATTAGTCCACCATTTCACTCTCCATTCTTCTGCCCTACTCCCTATATGCTCAGCTCTCCCTTTTAAGACTTATTTCAACTTCATGGGATTTTGTTAAATATCTCTGACCTTGGTATGTGGCTTTGGGTTTGCCATATGCTCTCTTCCACGTTTGACCTACATAAATGAGGATGTTTCTCCATTTTTCTAACCTCTGAATGCCTGAAATAGGTCATTAATCAGGGTATCTATTTCATTTTTTAAATTTCAAATATAATATAAACTTTGTTTGGACTAGTCATTTTCTAAAAATGAGTGATATTCATGAATATTAATATTTTGGTACCTTTAAGTAAATTGAGACTGTAGTAACCTTGATGATAATAGTAACCAATCTATTTTAAGTAGATTGAGATGTAACTAAAGTATTTTCATTATATTTATTTCTTAGTGATCATTCCTGTAATGATTAAATGAGACTTTTCCATCCAGTTTAGGTTAAGAGCGTTAAGTAATGGACTAGATCGCAAGTAAATCCGAAACTGTTTTAGGCTACAAGGGTTCAGGAAAAGGTAGGATCAACGCATACTACAGTATTTTTCCTGATAAGAGAATTTGAGGACAAGTTATTTTATAATGGTTCATGTTATGGAACCAATAACTTCAGAGGAAGAGTCAGAAAATTTGTGGGAATCAGGGCAATCTGAAACTCATTTCCAGAGTGCAAACTGATTAAACTAGAGCATTTTTCTTAAACATTAGAATTGGTCTATCATTAGGGTGAAAGTTAGGTTTCAGTTGCAGCTGTGGTTAGTGTTAGCATTAGGGCAATGGAAAGTTTAGGGTCAAACTGAAACTATCTTCGAATAACAAGTCATGTTAGAATTAGGATGAATGTGAAATAGGAAACTTCTAATTATATTAAGATTAGGATATGGTTAGTGTGAGTGTTAGCCTCAATATTCCAGTTTAGGTTAGAGTTACAAAAATGGCAAGATAATGAGTAAAACTACAAACTATTTTTAGAGAGATAAGTTGAATAAAGGTAGAATGAATAAATGTAAAGTATTTGTATGGCTTTTAGAATCCAAAGGCTATTAGTTCTATGGTTAGGGGTACTGTTCTAGTTCAGGTTAGACTTAGGCTTAGGGAAGGGTAAGCTTTAAGGTAAAACTGAGTTTTCTGCTAACATTTTCAAGTAAAATAAGTGTGAAATTTACCAAAAACTACAGAGTTTTCCTAATATTCCTATTCAAGGTTCAATAAGGTTAAATTTAGAGTTAGGTTGCTAGTAAGGTTTAGATTTATAGTTAGAGTTAGGAACTAGAGTATAATTTAAGTAAACCTGCAACTTATTTTTGGAGATAGAGGAGTTCAGTAAAAGTTAAGATTAGTGGAAACTATGATAGTTTTCATGATATGAACATTTGTGGTTAATATTCATAATAGGGAACGATTTCAGAGTCCAAGTCAGGGAATCTGTAGGATTTGGAACAAAGTGTAAATAAATCATTTCAAAGACAATGAGTACCTGTTAGTATATATTTTCCATTAATTTTAGGATTGGGTTAATATTATCATCAAGGTTACTCTTAGGGTTCTGACCAGGATTAGAGTGAGGATTATGGAAATGGAAGGTTGAGAACTTGTGTGATTTACTTCCTTCGTGTATGTATATGTCCTATTCTAAGGCTTGAACTCAGCGCTTGGATTCTATCCCTGAATATTTTGCTGTAGGCTAGCATTCTACCACGTGAGCCATGATTCCACTTCCAGTGTTCTTTGGCAGTGAATTGGAGGTGAGAGTCAGTCTCACAGATTTTCCTATCCAAGCTGACATTGAATTGAGATCCTAAGATCTCTGCCTCCTGATTAATGGTAAGATTAAACTCACTTCTCTTCAATCTAGTATTAGCAAGCCTAGCTACAGCAATAAGGCAAGATGCAAACATAAAGGGGATCAAGATGAGGAAAGAAGAAATAAAACAATCCCTCTTTGCAGATGACATGATCTTATATTTAACGAATCCCATAGACTCCACTGCCAAATTATTCTAGCTGATTCAAAACTTTGGCAAAGTAGCAGAGTATAAAATTAAGACCCAAAAATCAATGGCTTTTCTGTATGCCAACAATGAGAAAAGTGTGGCTAAAAGTAGGAAAGCAACTCCATTTGTAATAGCCCCACAAAAAATAAAATACCTAGGAATTAACTTAACCAAAGAAGTGAAGGACCTCTATGATGAAAACTTTAAAAACTTGAAAAAGGAAATCAAAACAGAACTTAGAAAATGGCAAAACCTCCCATGCTCCTGGATTGGAAACATTAACATCGTGAAAATGGCAATATTTCCCAAAGCTATCTACAAATTCACTGCAATACCTATCAAAATTCCAACCTCATTCTTCAAGGAAATAGAAGAGGCAATCCAAAAATTCATATGGAACAATAAAAACCCTGAATAGCACAAACGCTCCTCAACAGAAAGAAAACTGCTGGAGGAATATCACTACCAAATTTCAAACTCTACTATAAAGCCATAGTAGTCAAAACACCTTGGTAGTGGCATAAGAAGAGATGTCAGGACCAATGTAATAGAATTGAAATCTCAGAAATGAACCTACAGACCTATAGCCATCTAAACTTCAATAAGGGCGCTAAAAAAATAGAATGGAAGAAAGACAGCCTAATCAGTAAATGGTGCTGGCAAAATTGGTTAACTACATGTAGAAAACTAAAGCTAGATCCTCATATATCACCCTGCACCAGAATCAACTCCAAATGGATCAAAGACCTTGGAGTCAAAGCAGACACTCTGAAAACATCACAGGATAGAATAGGAGAAACCCTAGGTCTCCTTGGCGCAGGCCGAAATTTTCTTAATAGAGACTCGGAAACACAACAAATCAAAGAAAGTTTGGACAAATGGGATTGCATGAAGTTGCAGAGCTTCTGCATGGCAAAGGACATAGCTAGCAAGATCAATAGAAAGCCCACTTATTGGGAGAAGATCTTCACTAGCCATACAACAGACAAGGGTCTCATAGCTAAAATATGCTAGGAACTCAAAAAAATTAAACCCCCCAACAACAAATCCTCAAAGCAACAACTGCCCAATAAATAAGTGGGCGAAAGACTTAAAGAGAAACTTCTCTGAAGAAGAAAGAAGGATGGCCAATAAACACATAAAGAAATGCTCAACCTCCCTAGCCATAAAAAAAAATGCAAATCCAAACAACATTGCAATACCACCTCACCCCAGTTAGAATGGCAAAAATCAAGCACTCTAATAACAACTGATGCTGGAGGGGATGTGGACAGAAGGGAATCTTACTTCGTTGTTGGTGGGAGTTTAAACTTGTTCAACCACTTTGGAAATCTGTATGGAGGTTCCTCAAAAGACTTCACATAGAGTTCCACTAGACCCAGCAATTCCACTTTTGGGCATTTACCCAGATGTTTACAAACAAGACCACACTATAGCTACCAGCACAACTATGTTTATTGCAGCATTATTTACCATAGATAAGATATGGATCCAACCCAGATTTCCCTCAGTAGATGAATTGATCAAGAAAATGTGGTATAGGAGGTCTGGGAAATGGTGTAGGAGAAGCTGGAGTCTAAGTAAGCTCTCGCACAGAAAGCCGTTTTAGAGTTCCAGTGAACAGTCCTAAGCCAGAGAATTAACCAAGTGTGCCATGACAGGACAGAGATTTAGGGCAGAGAAGGAAACCTAGGCAAGGAGACACTTCTGAGCTTTTGCCAGCATCTGCCGCAGCGGCGGCTGCTGTGGCCACGGTGGGCGAGCACAGGAGCCATACCTGAGCAACAGAGAGTCCGGAACGAAGGAGCCAGATGCAGCAGGTGAGCGGATTCTACTCAACACCAGCAAGAACCGACAATGAGCAGACATCTTCATCCTGCAGTTTGTAGACCACAGACCACCCAGGAACTAAGACTCGGCGTGAGTAGAAGGCTGACGTCCTCACTCCTTCTCAGGGAGCAGAGGAGGGAAGGTCACCCCTCCCCCCGCAGCACCAGTTATCTCCATCTTGGATACCGACAAAGCTCGGAGGAGCTGCTAGCTCCAACTCAGGCCTTGGAATAAAACAAGTCATTTAGCATGTCACAAGACCTTAACGGCGGCGTGACCTGCCAGACTCAGCTCCACCCAGGGAAAATCACACAGCTCGGGCACCAGCCCTAGGAGTGGGTTTCTTCACTGGGTAATCAGAGCCAGAGGCTGCCCCTCCCTCTAGCAGCCTGGACAATCAATTGAAATCAGTAAACAGAAACCCTGAGAATGCCCCCAGGCTGGGCTCTGTGAGGTTTTCACAAACTAGCCCTGGAAAAGCTACTGTCTGTTGAAAGGCCTCAACTCTACCCAGAACCTAGTCTCATCACTGCATCCCCCTCTTTTGTGATACTCAAAGCAGATCTGCCTCCCAATGAACTAGCATGGGAGGAGGATCGCCAAATCCTGGGTAAAGCAGAGCATTTTTCTGCCTGTTCGAACAAACTGACTTAAGAAACCAACCAAGCCACAGGACCACAAGCAGACCAGAGACTACAAGAGGCTGGTTAGGGACACAAGGGAGATACAGGATTTTTCCCACTCCTCCCAAAAAAAAATCAAAGTTTTTTTTTTTTATTCTCTTCTTCTTCCTCGTCTTCTTTTTTTTAATTTTTATTTTTGGTACCATATATAAATTTTTTTTTCTTTTCTAAAACTTTTTTTAATCTTTAATCTTTGCCTTTTTTGAAAAAAAAATTGTTTTCAAGAAACTTTTTTTTTCCTCTTATAATTTTTATTTTAGAGATACGTGAGTGTGCGTTTTTCTTTCTTTTTTGGTCTTCTTTCACTTTTTTTTCTTTTTTAAATTATCTTTTTGTTTTTTGTTTAGCTCTACTGAACTTCTCATCTTTCTCTTCTTCCTTTCTTATCCTTTTCAACTTCTCCTCTCTTTCGTTCTTCTTTATGTGACTTGATTCTTGTCCTGCACATCCTCAGATAAACCCGTAGTTGAATATTAGACCCTATCCCCCATTGTGTACACATTTAACCCACAAATTTATTACTCAAGTCAAAACCTCTAAGACTTAAATCCCTTAATAGCAGTACTACCTCTTTATACCTATATAATATTTTGACAATTTTTATTTTAAAGTTTTTTCACATCTCCTATATATCCCTCTCCTTCTCTCAATAAATTCACCATCTTATCTAAATAGATTGTTATCAATCTACATAATTTTATTAACTTTTACCTTTCTATTTTTTCTGGTCTCTTTTCTTTTCCCATTCCCTTTCTTCTTTTTTTCTCTCTCTCTACTTTCATCCTATCCAACCTATTTCCTGCTTTGAAATTAGGACTAAGTTAACTCTCCCTGAGCCTCCCCACATCACTCTATTCCTATTTTTTTTTTACCAACATCTCTCCCTAACCCTAATAATTTCTGGTCTTCCAAATTCTTCTTTCTGGTTCGTAGCCCATTAACGTATAGTTGTTTGATGTTGAATAGATGTATCTGTTGAACTAGATTGTATCTGTAGACTATTGACTGTGCAAATTCAGACTTCGGTTGATGCTTGCCTTAAGATAGTGGTCTAGCACAAAACCGATGCTATTTTCATCTCAAATGGGCAGAGTAAGCTGGAAAAACAAAAAGAAAAATGGCAAATCCGAGTATCTCAATTCCCAATCTTGATATTCAGTGGACAGAACAGATAGTGAATAATCCAGAGGAGAATTCCCAAATAGCTCTAAAAACACTGCTGGCAAACATGATAAATCGAAGATTGAAAACATACAAAGGACTCTGTACGAGCATGATAGAGAGAGAGAGGAGACAATCCAAAAGTTTATACAAGAATATCATAAGCGTGAGGAACCTACTCAAAAACTGATACAGGATTTGCATGAGCAGCTTGAGAATACTCAAAGAGAAAGGCAGGAATGGCGTGAACAGGCTGAGAACACTCAAAGAGAACTACAGAAATCCTATGAATGGGAGGAAGCTAATCAAAGAGTAATACAGGAATTGAGAGAGCAGGAAGAGAATACACAAAGATCACTAAAGGCATTCATGAGATCCATTAACAAAGAGCAGAAGGAAGTCAGGGAGACCACAAAGGGAATGCTTAATAGAACCCAAGAGAAGGAAGGGGAGTCCAAGGAAACCATAACCAATCAAATAAGTGATCTGAGAATAAACACTGAACCTCAAATTAAGGAAGTAAAGAAGTTCATACAAGATCGAAAACAAAGCTTCCACAAAGAATTTGAAGCCATCAAAGCTGAACAATTGGAAGGAAAAGAGATAAAAAACAAAGTAGAAAGTCTTGAATGCAGGTTAGACCATGCAGAAGATCGAATCGCAGGGATTGAAGACAGCCTAGATGTTATAGAGAAAGAACATACAACCATCCAAGACAAGTCCAAGAAATATGATAGATCTATCCAACACTTGGAAGACACTATCAGAAGGCCTAATCTAAGGATAATTGGTGTAGAGGAGCACCTAGAAACAGAAGTTAATGCCCTAGGAAAATTGGTTAACAGGATCCTAGCAGAGAACTTCCCAAACATGCAAAAAGATAGGCCTATTCAGACACAAGAAGCTTTTAGAACTCCAAACAGACCAGACCAGAATAGGACATCCCACTGTCACATTATAATCCACACAGGATCAACTCAAACCAAGGAAAAGATCCTTAAAGCTGTCAAGGAGAAAAGATTAATCACCTATAAAGGGAAACCAATTAGAATCACCTCAGATTTCTCTGCAGAGACAATCAACGCAAGAAGAACCTGGAATGATGTATGCCATGCCCTAAAAACAAACAACTATCAACCAAGAATACTGTACCCAGCTAAACTCTCCTTCATAACTGAAGGCCAAATAAAAACCTTCCATAGCAAAGAAAAATTAAAACAGTACATCTCCACCAAACCAGCCCTACAAAAGATTCTTAAAGATGTCCTACACGTAGAAAACCAACAAGACCACAATAAAGGCCAAGAAACTGCACCCAAACTGAGAATCCAAGAACCATAGGAAGAACCCAGTTTTCGCAGCCCCCAAGAAGGTGGATAACATGGCAGGAACTCCAAAATACCTCTCAGTCCTTTCTCTTAACGTTAACGGACTTAACTCTCCAATTAAGCGAAATACACTGTCTAGT
The DNA here is from genome assembly GCF_019054845.1 of Dipodomys spectabilis. Classification (NCBI taxonomy): domain Eukaryota; kingdom Metazoa; phylum Chordata; class Mammalia; order Rodentia; family Heteromyidae; genus Dipodomys; species Dipodomys spectabilis. The sequence goes on from NW_024871337.1 coordinate 350,830, forward strand.
TGGATTAAAAAACAACACCCCTCTATCTGCGGCCTTCAGGAGTCACATCTTGCCCGTAAAACCAAAAACATTTTCAATGTTAAATGCTGGAACAAAATCTACCAAGCAAACGGTCCCCATAAACAGGCGGGAGTTGCAATTCTAATATCAGATAAAATAAACTTCAAATTAAAATTCGTGAGAAGAGATAAAGAAGGCTGCTACATACTAATTAAGGGATCTCTCTTTCAGGAGGATATTACAAATCTAAATATCTACTCACCAAACAATAGAGCACCCAAATTTATCCAAGAAACACTACTTTCCCTCAAATCCCATATAAATCCAAAGACAGTGATTGATGGGGATTTTAACACACCACTCTCCCCACTAGATAGATCAACTCGGCAAAAACTCAACAGAGATACTCCAGATCTAAACAGCTGCATAGATCAACTCGATTTAACAGATATCTACCGAATATATCACCCAGCAGCATCAGCATACACGTTTTTCTCAGCAGCACATGGAACATTTTCTAAAATAGACCACATTTTAGGCCACAAAGCAAACTAAATTCAGAAACATTGAAGTTTTACCTTGCATTCTCTCTGACCACAAGGGAATAAAAGTAGAATTCAACAACAAAAGCCACCAATGAAAGTCTGGTATCACATGGAGGCTGAACAACACACTGCTGAATCACAAGTAGGTCATGGAAGAGATTAGAAAGGAAATTCAAATGTTCATGCTATTCAACAAAAATGAACACACAAATTACCAGCTCTTTAGGGACACAGCAAAAGCAGTATTCAGAGGCAAGTTTATAGCTCTGATCTCCTACATCAACAAATTGGAGAGATCTGAACCCAACAATTTAATGACACATCTAAACCTCCTTGAAAAAGAGCAGCAACATAAACCCCAATCCAGTAGATGGAAAGAAATAATTAAAATTTAATCAGAATTAAATGAATCAGAATCCAAAAAAACTATAGAAAGAATCAACAAAACAAAGAGTTGGTTCTTCGAAAAACTTAACAAAATTGACAGACCCTTAGCAAATCTTATCAGAAAAAGAAAAGAAAACACCCAAATAAATAAACACAGAGATGAGAATGGAAACATCACCACGGAAACAACCAAGATTCAAAACATTATAAAGGAATACTTCACAAAACTTTATGCTAATAAGTTTGAGAACTTGACAGAAATGGACCTTTTCCTAGCAAATATTGACATGCCAAAACTAAACCAAGATTAGTTAAACCAGCTTAACAGGCCCATATCAAGCATTGAAATAGAAACAGCAATAAGAGACCTTCAGGCTAAGAAAAGTCCAGGACCAAATGGTTTTACAGCAGAATTCTACAAGGCCTTCAAAGCAGAGCTCACACCAATACTCCTCCAACTCTTCAATGAAATTGAAAGAGAAAGTTCACTACCGAACACATTCTATGAAGCCATCATAACCCTCATCCCAAAACCAGGCAGGGATTCATCAAAGAAAGAGAACTATAGACCATTTCTTTGCTGAACATTGATGCAAAACTTCTCAACAAAATTTTGGCCAACCCACTTCAACAATTCATCTAAAAAATCATAAACCATGATCAAACAGGATACATTTCAGGGATGCAAAGTGGGTTATATATACGCAAATCAATTATTATTATTCATCATATCAACAGGAGCAAGAATAAGAATCACATGGTTATCTCAATAGATGCAGAAAAAGCATTCGACAAGATCCAACACCCCTTTATGATGAAGGTTTTGGAAAAATTAGGAATCCATGGAACATTCCTCAATACAATAAAGGCTGTATATGACAAACGTACAGTCAGCATTATACTTAATGTTGAAAAACTAAAGGCATTTCCTCTTAACTCTGGAACAAGACAAGGATGTCCACTCTCTCCGCTTATCTTCAATGTAGTATTACAATGACTAGTTACAGCAAGAAGACAAGATGCAGACATAAAGTGGATCCAAATAGGGAAAAAAGAAATAAAACTCTCACTCTTTGCAGACGACATGATCTTGTATTTAAAGAATCCCATAGACTCCACTCTCAAATTACTCAAGCTGATTCAAAACTTTGGCAAAGTAGCAGGGTATAAAATTAACCACCCCAAATCAATGGCTTTTCTGTATGCCAACAATGAGAAAAGTGTGGCTAAAAGTAGGAAAGCAACTCCATTTGTAATAACCCCACAAAAATTAAAATACCTAGGAATTAACTTAACCAAAGAAGTGAAGGAAATCTATGATGAAAACTTTAAAATCTTGAAAAAGGAAATCAACACAGAACTTAAAAAATGGCAAAACATCCCATGCTCCTGGATTGGAAAGATTAACATTGTGAAAATGGCAATACTTCCCAAGGCTATCTACAAATTCAACGCAATAACTACCAAAATTCCAACCTCATTCTTCAAGCAAATAGAAGAGGCAATCCAAAAATTCATATGGAACAATAAAAGACCCCGAACAGCAAAAACGCTCCTCAACTGAAAGAAAACTGCTGGAAGAATATCAATACCAAATTTCAAACTCTACTATAGTAATCAAAACAGCTTGGTGTTGCATAAGAACAGACCTCAGGACCAAAGAAATAGAATTGAAAACCCAGAAATGAACCTACAGACCTATAGCCATCTAATCTTCGATAAGGGAGCTAAATCAATATAATGGAAGAAAGACAGCCTCTTCAGTAAATGGTGCTGGCAAAATTGGTTAACTTCTTGTAGAAAACTAAAGCTAGATCCTTATATATCATCCTGCACCAGAATCAACTCCAAATGGATCAAAGACCTCGAAGTCAAAGCAGAAACTCTGAAAACATTACAGGATGGAATAGGAGAAACCCTTGGTCTCCTTGGCTCAGGCCGAAATTTTCTTAATAGAGACTCGGAAACACAACAAAGCAAAGAAAGGTTGGACAAATGGGGTTGCATAAAGTTCCAGAGCTTCTGCACGGCAAAGGACATAGCTAGCAAGATCAATAGAAAGCACACGGATTGGGAGAAGATCTTTACTAGCCATTCAACGGACAAGGGTCTCATATCTAAAATATACTTGGAACTCAAAAAATTAAATCCCCCAACAACAAATCCTCAAAGAAACAACTGCCCAATAAATAAGTGGGCGAAAGACTTAAAGAGAAACTTCTCTGAAGAAGAAAGAAGGATGGCCAATAGACACATGAAGAAATGCTCATCATCCCTAGCCATAAAAGAAATGCAAATCAAAACAACATTGAGATACCACCTCACTCCAGTTACAATGGCAAAAATCAAGAACTCTAACAACAGATGCTGGAGGAGATGTGGACAGAAGGGAACCTTACTTCATTGTTGGTGGGAATTTAAACTTGTTCAACCACTCTGGAAAGCAGTATGGAGGTTCCTCAAAAGTCTTCACATAGAGCTCCCCTATGACCCAGCAAAACCACTTTTAGGCATTTACCCAAATGTTTACAAACATGTCCACACTAAAGCTACCATCACAACTATGTTTATTGCAGCATTATTTACCATAGCCAATATATGGAACCAACCCAGATTCCCCTCAGTAGATGAATGGATCAAGAAAATATGGTATATATACAGAATGGAATTCTATGCCTCCATCAGAAAGAATTCCATTGCCCCATTTGTTAGGAAATGGAAAAACTTGGAAAAAATTATATTAAGTGAAGTAAGCCAGGCCCAAAGAAACATAGGTCCCATGGTTTCCCTTATTTGCAATATCTAGTATATGTATGAGTCAAGCGGAAAAGGTCAGATAATGTGATGTTAGGAAAATGAATCCTTAGATATGTATTTTAATGTTTTTTTTCTTTCATGCATGTGTTTCTAACGCATTTATAAGATTATTTCTTTGTTGCTTTGTATGTACCTCCTCCACAGTATAACCCCTACTTTCCCTATATTTGATGTCAATATAATTTGTGGAGGAGATGGGGAAAAACAAGTCGTTTTTAGGATACAGGTGGACCTGTTGCAACAATGAGAAGTACAAGTTGTCATGTCCAAAACGAGCTTTATAACGTTGGTGCGGCGGGGGGGGGGGGGCAGGAGGGGGGGAGGAGAAGTTTTGCGATTGGGGGGAGGGGGGAGGCTGGGAAGGGATGAAAATGGTAAACAAAGGAGGAGGCTGCAAAGCTTGGTAAGAAATGTACGCATTATCTTGCCCAGGTAATTTTAACCCCTATGTACAGTATGTTCACAAATAAAATTAAATTAAATTAAAAAAAAGAAAATGTGGTATATATACACAGTGGAATTCTATGTCTCCACCCTAAAGAATGACATTGCACGATTTGTTAGGAAATGGAAAGGCTTGGAAAAAATTATATTAAGTGAAGTAAGCCAAGCCCAAATAAACATAGGTCCCATGGTTTACCTTATTTGCCATATCTAATATATGTATTAGTCAAACAGAAAAGGTCAGATAATGTGATATTAGGAAAATGAACCCTTAGATATGTATTTTAATATTTTTTGTTACGTGCATTTGTTTCTAATACAGTTATAAGATTATTTCTTTGTTGCTTTGTATGTCCCTCCCCCACAGTATAACCCCTGCTTTCATTATATTTGATGTCGGTATAATTTGTGGAGGAGATGGGGAAAAACAAGTCGTTTAAGTATACAGGTGGACCTGTTGCAACAATGAAAAGTACAAGTTGTCATGTCGAAAACAATCTTTACAACTTTGGTGCCGGGGGGGAGGGTGTGTGGGAAGGGGAGAATTGGGTGGAGGGGTGGGGGGGGGAGGCTGGGAAGGGATCTGAAGGAGGAGGCTGCAATGTTTGATAAGAAATGTACTCATTATCTTGCCCATGTAATTGTAACCCCTCTGTACAGTATGTTCACAAAAAAATAAAATTAAAATTAAAAAAAATAAAAATGGTTATGCTTGCGAAAAAAAAATAAACTCATGAGCCACCAGTGCCATGGAAAGTGCCTGACTTTTATTGATTGTTTTTACTTTTGTTCAAGATCAACATTGAATTCAATATCTAGCATTGCTCACTAGGTAACAAGCTGCCACTTGAGCCACATCTCCAAAAATGATTATCTTAAATAGCTGGAAATCATTAACTTTTCTTCAGATGGTATGTATCATTAGTGTTGTTCTAAAACTTATCTTAAACAAAACAGATTTATAGACCCTAGAGGTTATCTGAGCAGATTGTCATGGTTGGCTTCTAATTGCATACTATTTTAGCGATATGATTTTTTAATTATTTATTTAAGTAGCAAAGGAGTTATTAAACAAAGCAGTTTCTGCGTACAGTATACCTTGATCAATGCCATCCCTTTCAACACTCACATCCTTCTTCTATGTACCTCTTCCTTCACTCTTCTTAATTTTGTAGGATATTTACTGGATTACACTCTGCACTTCCCCCCTTTTCTCCTGGTCATTCTTGTACTTTTCCCCCTTCACCCCTGTTTTGACTAGCCACTTACATATGATGCAGCAACTCTACTCCTAGGCATTTACCTGAAAGATTACAAACCAGGATATAGTAAATATTTCAGCACAATCATGTTTACTGAATCAGCCCAGATACCCCTCAAGAGAGAAATGATTCAAGAAAATGTAATACACACACACACACACACACATACACACACACACACACACACACACACACACACACACACACACACACACAGAGGAATTCCTACTTACCCATCAGAAAGAGTATCATTTGTATCTCTCACTTCTCATTTCTTCTGCCTGGTATCCCATTGTTGTCCTACTGTCCCTGTACTGCAGTAAGTGACACATGCAAACTGATGTAAAAGATTTTCAGGGTTATCAGTTAGCCATAGATTCCTAAATATGAGTTATATGCTCATTCTCTTTGTTTATTCATGCCTTTGAGTAGTGATTGCACAGTTTCATTTGTACCATCTGCTACACAGAAAAGAGATGAACCACTTGTATGTATATATACATATATGCACATACATGTATATAAATACATACATGGATATATGCACACATATGGGTATATATTAAATACTTGAATACATTTTATGTTTTTGAGAATTATGGAGCTAACAAAAATCACATGCATTTTACTTCCTAATCAAATGTCTCCTTTGATTACATACTCTAATATTTCAGTGGCCTTGAAATTAGATGGTCAAATGGGAAACAGTTATTTAGGCTTTTTGGTGGAAGAGAGGATTTTTACTAGGTTCTATTCAGGTGTTCTCTGCTTGCTAGATAGGACTTTAGTTGTATAGCAACAAGTAGCTCAATTGCTTTTGCCATACTTCTAGTCCATTTTATTTACTTGAGGTCTTGAACTTTTTGCCCGGGTCTGATCTTAGATTGACTGAATGAACTTACATTGCTTCTTATGTCTCCCACACAATTAGCTAGGATTACAGATGTGAACCACTATGGCCAGCTCATTTGTTGAGATGGATGTCTTGGCAGTTTTTTCTCTGGTCTGGCCTCAGACCATGATCCTAGCCATTTCTGCTTCCCAATCAGCTGGGTTTACAGATGTAGACTACTATACTAGGTGTACATGACACCTTTTTTTTTTTAAAAGAGGTTTTTATTGAAAAATACACTATAGAGGGATTATAGTTACATGAGCAAGGTAATGAGTACATTTTCTATTAAGCCTTGTTACCTCCTCCTTTGTTTTCCCCTACCCTTCCTTCCTTCCCACCTGCAAAATTACTCCTCCACTCCCCCCTTCCCCGCTTCCCCGCCTAAATTGTAAAGTTCCTTTTTCAACATAGTGTATTGTGTATCTCATTGCTACAATGGGTCATCTTGTATCCCTATTTAAACAATTTGTTTTTTTCCCTTCCCTTTCCAAAGATACAGAAATGTGTATACAAGATACAGGGCACTGACACCAAATACAGAGAAAACAGGGGTTATACCATGGGGGAGGAACATACAAAGAAACAAAAAAATCACATGTTATATTATAAATCCCTGTCTTGTAGTTCAATTTGCTTAACAATATCTTATCTGGTCATATGTACATACCTTTTGAACTTTTATTCTTGTCCCAGATATATACTACTTATTGCAAATAAGGGAAACTATAGGACCTATGACTTTTTTGAGTCTGACTTATTTCAGTTAATATAATTTTTTCCAAGACTCCACTTAGAGCTCACCCAGCAATCCCACTTTTGGGCATTTAACAAATGATCAAAAACAAGAACATACTAAGCTCCCAGCACAACTATGTATATTGCAGCATTATTTACAATAGCTAAGATATCAAACCGACCCAGATGCACCTCAGTAGATGAGTGGATATATACTTACATACATATGTATGGAATATACACATATATATCTATGTGTATATATATATACATATATATGTGGCACATTTTCTTGTATATATATGCATATATATATATACGTACATATATATGTATGTATATATGTGCATATATGTATATGTATATATGTATGTATATACATGAATATGTACATTTATGTACATATACATACATGTATATATACACATATATATACAAATCTGTATGTATATACATACATATATGCATACACATATATGTATGTATGTATATATATATATATATATATTAATTCTATTCCTCCATCAGAAAGAATGACATTGTCCCATTTGTTAGGAAATGGAAAGATGTGAAAAAAATAGTAAGTGAAATAAGCCAGGCCCAAATAACCCTAGGTCCCATGGTTTCCCTTACTTGAAGTAATTAATACATGTTACCATAGGATCATATAAGATACTGTTAAGTGAAATGAACTGCAAGATAGGGACACAAATGATTTTTATTCGACAAGATTCTTATCTCTGTATAATCCCCCAAATAAATTTGGAAGGGAGTTGTGGTTCAAGCATAGAGCACCACCCGTGAGGGAATAAACTTAAGTGAGAAGGTAAGGTTTACCACAATATCAGAGTTTAAACCACAATATCAGCACTCAAATAAGTTTATTTCTTTCTTTGAGGTTTTTATTAAATTGCTCAGAAAATAGCAACATTATATTTATGTTTAACATTACTATTAAAATCATGTTATATTTATTGATGTAGTTCTTTATTTTCCTAAATTTTACATACTCATTAATACTATCCAGTAATGAAAAGAGATGATTACTATTTCTCAAGTTTTTATGACAGTTGAATATATGAATGAAAGATGCATACAAGGAGTTTGTACTGAAAATAGATATTTGCAAGCTCTTCACATAAATAAATGATAGTTGAAGAAGCTGTGGGCATGTATGAAATAAACTAAAGATACCGCAAGGAAAGATAAGGTATGATTTTGGAAATCACACAATTTTGGAAGAAAAAAATGGAAAATATGGAGTTCTGGTAAGAACTCTGTAACCCACCTACACATTTGATTCCTTATTTCAAGTGGAAGGCATTTCAGTTAACTTTATTTTACAACGTTAAACATGATTGACATTTAATATTAACTGGCCTCTGTCTCAGGTAAGCAATTATTCTAACCAGGTGCCAGGAACATATGCCTATAAACCTAGTTACTCAGAGGGCTGAGATTTCTAGATCCTAGTTCAAAGCCATGTTGGAGAGGAAAGCTGGTGAGTCGTTTCTGTTCAATTAACCATGAGAAAACTGGAAGTGGCACTGTGGCTCAAATTGGCAGCACTAGCCTTGAGTAATAAACCTCAGAGACAGAACCCAGGCCCTGAGTTCAAGCTCTCTGAAATTATTCTTAAAATACTTATCAAGATTTCTTTAACTTGTCTAGAAGAATGTTTTAAACTTAGGGATTTTTTATTTCATGTTGTCAGCATTGATTTTTAAGATCTGCAGAGAAAAGTTATTTTAGTCAGAAATGGTTTGTATTGCTTTGTATTCCACATTGCCTCTACACCCAGAAATCAGCTGGGAAGTATATGGCCAAATTCTGACTGTGGGTAATGAAGATGGATATGTGTTTCTTTTAGCAAAGAAAAAACTTATGAATTGATAGCCCTTATATAAAAACACCTTAATAGTAATTATATAATGACTATTATTACTATTATCATTTTTTGTCAGTTGAGGGGCTTGAACTCTAGGGCTGGGCATTGTCCTTCAGTTCTTCAGCTCAAGACTAGCAAAAGTGACACTTCACATTTTCTGAAACTTAAGTTGGAGATAAGGGTCTCACAGTCTTTCCTACCAGTGCTGGCTTTGAACAGAGACCTTCAATCTCAGCCTCCTTAGTAGCTAGGACTACAGGTGTGAACCACTGGCGCCTGGCAGTACAATTATTTTGAGAAAAAAATCCCACGATTGTATTCTTAAAAAAATCACAATATGGCAAGTGTATCTGTAACGTAAGTTGTATCAAGGAACCTTTGGCAGCAATCATTTTTAGATCTCACTATGTCCTGTCCAATGCCAGATAATATTTCATTAATTTGTTTTACTTTTTCCTGACAAAGTTTATTATGAATGCACAACAGCACAATTTTCTAGTGAGTATAAAGAATTCTTCAGCTCTGAGGGCTTCAAATCAGGGCCTGGGCACTCACGCTGAGCGTCTTTTCCTCGAGGCTAGCACATTACCAATTGAGCCATAGCACCACTTCCAGTTTTTCTGCTTATGTCATACTGAGGAATCAAATCAAGTGCTTTCTGCATGCTACCCTAGCACTCTACTACATCTCCAGTCATTGAGTCTTTTGTTGTTGTTGTTTTAAGATAGTATTTTACTATGTGTCCTTCTGTTGGCCTAAAATTTAGACTGGTCCCAAGCCTACTTCTAAATTAGTCTCCCAAGTTCAGAGATTACATACCTTGACCATCATATTCAGCCCAGGATTCTTTGTGATACTCTTTTCAGATATAGAAAGAGTTATTCTGTCTTCCTTGGATTGGATAGTTTTGGCATTCCTCACTATTAATCACATTTCTTGTCCTGGTATGTTGCTTCTTCTAGATCAATAGAAATATTTCAGATTCTGACCTTGAATCTGATCCTTGCCATCCAACAATATCACATTTTTGTGAAAAGCACTAGCTGGCCTAATGAGCACAGCAGCCAGCTGGAGCTCAGCTATCTGATGGACTTAGGGTCCAACAATGCAATCATTACTGTGCACTGACTGAAAACTGTCACAGGTAATTTTGATTTATTCCATCCAATTCTCAAATACTTGCCATTCTCAGCTTTGTATGCTTTAAATTCTGTTAAACATTAATTACTATTTCGTCATTCTCACAAGTAACATATATGTCTTACTTTAAAATTCATTCAATCATGCAAAATATTATTGTAGTTGCTGTCCATCAGTGACTCATGTTTTAAAACCTAGCTACTTTAGAGGTCAAAAACTGAGGATCCTGGTTTAAAACAGGCCATGCAGAAAATTGTGAGATATTTCTCCCATTAGGAAACCAAAATCCAGAAGTGGAGAGGTGGCTCAAGTGATAGAGTCTCAGTTTTGAGCAAAAAGACTAAGCAAGAATGATAAGTCTACATCTGACTATATTATTTACTTATGGAACACACACACACACACACACACACGCACACACACACACACACACAAACACACAATATACATTCTTCTAGATTCTCCTTCTTGACCAGTACTCAATGCCTTTAACTTAATTCATGTTTTATCCAAATTATTATGGTAGGTATTAAACTACATTTGTATTATGATACTGCACTTTTTGTACTCTTTGTTTTACAACTTTTTGGTACTTATGTAAGAAAACAGTGTTTTGTGAAGACTAACCAGAAATACATGTGTTGGTAAATAGGTAGGTGGCAGGTAGACTGAAACTTGCAGATAATACCACTTGAAATTTATTTCTCCAAGTTTAAATATATATACATATATATGTGTTTAAAACTTCTGCCAAAATTTTATTTCCATTAACAATGATCTATTTGTTCCATTATATAAATTTAATGTATTGTATGTTTCATAGCAGATTAATATTTATAGAATTTCTTTTCTTTGGAGTCAAGATTCTGCAGTTTAGACCAGGCTTTCTTCAACTCCTAATTCTCCTGTTTCAGGTTCCTGAGTATTGGCTGTAACATTACTTGTGAGGGAATCTACAGTCAAACTGTTAGACCTGGAAATGACAGATTGGGAAGCCATCTCAAAATCAATAAAAAAGCTGAGAGCTGTGCTCTGGGAAGGTCAAACAGTCAAGGGAAGACAGGGGATGAGATATTACCTCAAGAGTATTTAAGTTAGAGCTGTTGGACACTAAAGGATTTAGACTTTGGAGACAAGATGGATGTCTGTGCTATGGTTGTAATGACTTGCTCCCTTCAGCTCTCTAACAAAAAGGGATTTAATTATCATTATGTATACAAACAATATCTCATATTAATAGTTGTAACCACAAGTTAGATTGATGCCTTAGTTTGTGGACATACCTCTAGGCACTGACCACCTCCCACCCCTGTAGTAGAATGAATATAAAGCATGTTAAGCAGGATTTTGGGATGCAGAAGCTGGCAATGAGGCTGTGGGTCCTCTGGTGTCTTCTTTCCTATCACTTCCTGTGATTTCTCAGATTTTTGGCCAGGTATCCCATCATCTTTGCTGTTCCATGGTTATTGTTAGTTACAGTATTGATATTCTGAACACCTCAAAACAAACTATGGAAAAACACTTCCTTGAACAAGATTCAGAAGTATATAGGAGCACCTGGAAATATACCAAACATTAGCAATCATCCTGTGATTTTCTAGCAACAAAGTACAATTCAGAAGTATCCTTATTTTTGATAATATAAAGAGATAATTGTCCTTTGTGTACATTTTGTACTCGGTATTGCATAAATTTTCAGAAAATATATACACATTGTGAAATAATGTTATTTTTTTCACAGGTCACAAAACCACGTAACTGGAGTAATGACCCTAATGTCTTATCTCAATTGACTGAATCAGATTTAGATGAGTGTGAATTGCCTAATTATGAACATTTCTCCATGAAACTCAACAACATAGAACGAAGTGTGAGGGTCAGGCCATTCCATACCTCTCAGGATTTTACATTTGTTAGAGTAATATACACCCACACTTCTCAGAACTAATGGCACATTGTTGTGTTATAATTGTCTTCAGATCAGAAATTCGCTAGAGCTTAAAGTAGAATGATGGGCTGTACATTTTCAAAGCAAGAGTGATGATCACCCCCTGCAATTATTCTCAGTGGAGAATCCTTCCCATACATTTTACTGACTTAGCTTCTACTCTATGCTTTACCATTATCAGGAAGGGTCACACTGTATCGAGCTACAATATTGCGGCAACCTTAGCTGCCTTTGAATTTTACCTCCAATCTTGATCCTAAGGTCAACTCTGCAACTCGAATAACATAGTTAGTGGTCACCGAACTTTTCAAGTCTGGTTAAAAATTCAGCTATCATTGCTCATTGCCAGTGTTAAAGATCTCACTCCTTTAGATTTGTTGTTTATCTTCTTGTATTTCCAATATTGCATTTGATGTTGGTTTTTGAAGTAGAGCTTTTAGTTTGCATTTGATTTATGGAGGAGTTAGTGATGCCAGTTGAACTGCATATATTATAATGTAAGTAATTTGATGTTTTGATATATGAATTTAATTTTGGCAGCTGAGGAAGTGAATACACATAACCCACAAAAGTTGCTTTATGTGTATTGGTATTGTTTTATTGTGAGCTTCTTAAAAGCCAGTCATGGGAGAACATGTCCTTAATCACATCACTTCTGTCACTGAGACAAGGCCTGAAATGTCCAGACCACTTGACACTTCATAGTGAGAACCTTTCTACAAAGACGGGGAGAGAATAGCTAAAAGAGAAAATGAAACTTCCAACAGTTTTGTTATATGAGTTTTACACTTAGCCATTAAGACCACCATAATAGTATTTTTTTTTATTTAATTTTATTTTATTTGAGAACATACTGTACAGAGGGGTTACAATTACATGGGCAAGATAATGCATAATTTCTTACCAAGCATTGCAGCCTCCTCTTTTGTTGACCCTTCACATCCCTTCTCAGCCTCCCCCCTCCCCCCCACCCAATACTTCCCCCCCTCCTCCCCCCACCGACATTGTAAAGCTCGTTTTTGACATGAGATTTTGTACTTCTCATTGTTGCAACAGGTCCACCTGAATCCTTAAACGACTTGTTTTTCCCCATCTCCTCCACAAGTTATACTGACATCAAATATAGTGAAATCGGGGGTTACACTGTGGGGGAGGGACATACAAAGCAACAAAGAATCTTATAAATGCGTTAGAAACACATGCATGAACGAAAGAAAACATTAAAATACATATTTAAGGGTTCATTTTCCTAACATCACATTATCTGACCATTTCTGCTTGACTCATACATATACTAGATATTGCAAATAAGGGAAACCATGGGACCTATGTTTCTTTGGGCCTGGCTTACTTCACTTAATATAATTTTTTCCAAGCCTTTCCATTTCCTAACAAATGGGGAAATGTCATTCTTTCTGATGGAGGCATAGAATTCCATTGTGTATATATACCACATTTTCTTGATCCATTCATATTTTTTATGACTTCTTACCTACTCTTTTCCTGTTCTGAGCTGTTTTATGTATGGATCTCTAAGAAATCATGTAAGAATCATATAAGAAATCTATATAAATCATATAAGAAATCATAAGAAATAGATTGTTAGGTATATATAATCCAAAAGGAATAATTTCAGGAAACTATTAAGAACATAAAATATAATGCACACCTAAAATTTTCTTTGTTGAAAACATCAGCAGTTTTCGTTTATTTATTCTGAAAACAAAGATTATAAACTAAGTTAAAATAATATTCCAAATGGCACACAGAATTAGAAATATGAAGGGTAGCATTAAAGAATGCTACTGCTACCACTAATAGAGTAAGAATGAAATTTAGGTAAAACTACTTCAGAGTAAAAGCCACAGGACAGACCCAACATTACTTTCATTGTTTCATATGAAGAAAAGATTTTTTTTAGCAAAGACAAATTTTCACAGATATTAATATCAATTGGGTATATATTTCTTAAGGGCTTCAGGAAGGATGCTGTGACCATGTTGATGGAAGTTGACTTCTCTGGGACCTAGTACAAAATGTTCAGACACCATTCCAAGCACTGCACCTGCATTAGGGTAATTTTAGTGCTCATGACAGTTCTTCAAGTTAGTAAATTATTTTTTATTGTTTATTATTATTATCTGTTAGTCATCGTGGGACCTAAACTCTGGGTGCTCTCCCTCAGCTCTTCAGCTCAATGCTAGCACTCTACCACTTGAACCACAGCACCACTTCTGGCTTTTTCTGTTTATGTGGTGCTGAGGAATCGGAACCCATAGCCTCATGCATACAAGGCTATCACACTACCACTGAGCCACCTTCCCAGCCCTAAGTATTTTCTTAAAAGCAGAAGTAGACAACAAGGCCAAGTACCTAAGACTGACCAGTTGTAGACCCATAATTCAAATCCAGGTTTTCACCAGGCATATCTGAGAATATTCTGAACTTTCAAGAGCTATTGAATAGATGATCTCACATTTTCTTCCTAATTATGGTTATAATGGCAATAAAATTGCTACAGAATATAAGTATTTTAAATGAAAAGGGTGTGGGTAATGACATTGTAAGTGATTTTTATTCCAAATGAAATAACTGAATGAACGTCATTCAGTTTCCACTGTTTATTATTCCAGGAGTAATTGCTTAAGGAGAACAAATCCATGTTAAAGACTCCTGTGCTGATGAACACAGGCTTTTATCATTAAGTACCTTGAATACACAGGGAATAGTTTGTTATGGATATATAATACAAAATGAATAATTTTTGTAACTAGTTTCTTCCTTGTTGTACCAAAGAAAATGTATTCCCTATTCTAAAACATATATCAATTTAATGGATATTAGCGTTATCAGTATAAAATAGGTGTGCATAATATATGTAATATATTACATAACATAAAAATGATATATATAATATATGTATAATTACTGATATTTTATAACTACTATAAATAATACATGTATAAACTGGTTTTAGTATTATACTCTGAAGGATACAAGGAATGACATCTTTATTTAAATACATATATTTGTATGTTTTATTCACATAATTTATTTTTGTGCCAGTACTGAGGCTTGAACTATGGTCTGGATGTTGTCCCTGAGCCATTTCACTCAGAGTGGCTTCATCTATCTATCCTCAGATCTTGGCCCATAAGTAGCTGGGATTACAGACATGAGTCATGTTATATTTTTCTAATTCCATCCTTGGCATGTTCTTACATAATTATTTTTGAATGTTCAATTATATTACAATATTCCATTTCTAAACCAATTCAGGACAAATAACTACTTATTGGGTAAAACTATATGTTACAAAAAATTGTAAGGACCATACTTTGCTATCAATTTTCAAAGATATTTGTAGTTTAATTCTTGGACAGACAAGTAGAAAAATTAAAGTATGTATGCATAATATATGTATTGTTATATTACATAACATATAAAGGATATATTTGTAATATTTACATAATTAGTGATATTCTATATTACTATAAATAATATTTGTATAAAACTGGTTTTAATATAATACTGTGAAAGATACAAGGAATGTCAAAATCCCTATCTTGCCTCTTTTTCAACAGTATACAAATTATGCTACAAACATATATCTTCAACAAAGCTCACCTTTGCAATCACATATTCACCTTCAAATATTCTCCTCATTGCTATAAACACCCTCGAAGATTGGCTACACTTATCCACTTGAGTCAGCCTACCACAGCAAACACTGTTATACTTTCTGGATAAAGTTACTCCTCCTCATCTTCGTCAACTTCCAGTAACTTCAGTGAAGAGCATTTTCTCCTGCTTTGCCTTAGATGATATCATCGTTTGTTATTTCCCAGCAAAAAAATTGTGGCTCTCAGGCTTGAGCATTGGTACATTCAGAGCTTCTTTGGTTGTGAATTTTTCTTTTCCTTTCTTGGTAAGAGAGCTGGATTAACAAAAAGCATTTAAGGCACTGTGTTTTAGTGTAAATGAAAACATACTGATTTGAAAATACCAGAAATATTCATTCTTTAAATTTATTTTTCATTCAAATATAATAGGGGTGGTTTTAGTGGTGCATGCCTTTAAATCTAGCTATTTAGAAGGCTGAAAACAGAGGATCATAGTTTCAAGCTAGACTAGTTAAATGGACCACGACACACTTCTCTTCAACTAAGAACCAAAATGGTAAAAGTTGAGCTGTGGTTCAAATGGAAGACTGCCAGCCTGAGCAAAAAAGAAAAGTAAAAGAACCTAGGCTCTGAATTTAACTCATAGTACTAGCACACATATTTTATGTATGTATGGTTCCTAAATATTCTGTGAGTTAATTTGTGGAAACCTGGTCATAGATTAAACATGAGGTGTGAAAAGTATGTAAGTCTGAAATGACTGCCAGGCATTTTAACAAGACTACTAGAAGTGTTATCACTTAATTAAATAGTAATGCGGAATAGATATGTATATAAAGATCAAAGTTCACTTTGGGATCTTTTTAGTTTGTTAAAATCAGTAGCTAGTTGTCAGTAGACAGGATGCTATTAAGGACTTGAATTAAAGAGAAAAACAGCTGGAGAGAAAAAAATAGTAATAATTACATATACTCAGTGATAACAACCATGAGAATGAACATTACAGAACTAAGCCCTGGGATACATAAATATGTAAAACATGACAAATGAAGAAAAACAGTAATAAGTATGTAATGCAGACTTATATGGATAGGTATTTTTAATGTTTAAGGGCTACGAAGTACGTGATGACCTAAAATTTAAGAAATTGGTAAGGTCAATTATCACTTTGGGTCAAACATAGCTAATAGTTTAAGTAAAACAGGGCCACAATATTGTGTCTTGATTTCCCAAAGTAAAAACAGGTCAATATTTGGAAAGTCATTTTTTGGACATGTGGTTGGAGTGACAATTACTGTCATTTGTTCAAGTGTAAGTAGAAGGGTACAGTTTTAGCACAAGGATAGAAATCTTTCAGGGATCTGGTAGATTTTTCCCTCTGTCTTCAATTTCCTTTTTTTTCTGAGAACTAAAATATCATTACTGGAAGCCAGTCCCAAATTGTGCCTTTTCCAATTTATCAGATATTCAGTCTATCACATGCCCAAATAATAGAGAATGGGAATAGGTCTACATTGAGCACTTACAGTAGACAGGTCTCTGGACTTTCTCAGGAAGAGCTTTCCATTGTGGGATGGATAGGGCTGGATAATATACAAAACAGACAACATGGATTGAAAGTATTGTGCTAAGTTGACACCTGAGATATTGGATGTTTTAACTGCATACTATTGATTTTCATGAATCAGTTAATCAGATTCTTTACACCATATGATGTTACTAGACTGTGGATTGCATGTTTATTGCATTTACTTTGTATAACATATTTTGAAATTTGGTATAAATCGTTCACTTTTTTTTTTGATATGGATTACTCCTAGTTGTCGAGTGAGGAAATGCCCTTGCCATGTGTCATATCTTATTTTTCCTTTTACAGAGTTGGTAAAAAATTATATGTAATTTATTTTTTATTTTTATTTATTATTTATTACAGAATTTGAACTCGGAGCCTGGGCACTGCTCCTGAGATTTTTTGCTCAAGGTTAACTCTCTACAACTTCAAGCCACAGTATCAATTTTAGTTTTCAGTGATTAATTGGTGATAAGTGTCCCACGGGAACTTTTCTCAACCTGGCTTTGAACTGTGATCCTCATATACCAGCCTCCAGATTAGCCAATATTACAGGCATGAGCTACCTCCACCAGGTTATACGTAATTTAAACTGTAGTTTTCTGAAGTGTTTCATCCTACACTGAATATTTTTTCTTACGAGCTTTCTAATAAATATGTAATCTATTCAATTTTGAAAAGTACTGTGTACCTCCCACTTACTTGTTGCATTTCTGAAATCCAAGTTTCTCTGTGTGTCAGGGTGGATACTTTTGCCTGTAACAAGTATTATTGTTGAACACATATCTGGCTACTTACAGAACAAAGGATGTGAAGCTAGAGTAGCCAGATAAAGAACTTCCAGGACAATTCAATGGCAACTCATGTACTCTCTCTGTAGGTGAATAGGCAGCATAGAAAAGAAATTCTTATATTTGAAAGTGATTGAGTGTGTGTGCACATAGGTGTTCACTTATTTATCTGTTATATATATTTATCTGTTATATATCTGTTATATATTCACTATTATAAAACAATATTTCATAAATATATATATACATATATATATATATGTATATATATATATATATATATATATATATATATATGCAATAATAGTTTCCAAAATCCAGGGAGCCACCTCCATGGGCATCACTTTCCTATGTTGCTCTTTGGGTAATAAGAATGAAACTTGGAATTGTCCTGTTGTAGAGAAATTACTCAGAGATTCAAGCATTTTTCTTTTAATATGTTGCTGGTTCCTAACTCTAAAATTAGGAAGACTGTTAATATATATGTTATATTATTATATATTTAATATATATTAGATAATGTATACTATATTGTTTATTATAAAATATATTTTATATAATACCTGAGAATATTATACATTTATAAGGAAAAATACAACAAACGTATCAGCCAATACTTTCCTAGCCATGATTAGCTTCAGTACAGTTAGGCACATTACATCTCAACAGGAAAATTCTACTGAAGTTCTGATCACCTTGAGCTAGATAAGGAGAGTTCCTGTAAAAGAAGCCTCTCCTCAATTATGAGAAAAGATATGTTTGGAAGTTTAGTTTGGTTTAGTTTAGTTTAGTTTTTTTTATTTTTTGGCCAGTCATGGTGCGTGAACTCTGAGCCTGGGCATCCCTCACCTCTTCAGCTCAAGGTTAGTGCTCTACCACTCGAGCCATAGCTCCACTTCTGGCTTTTTCAGCTTATGTGGTGCTGAGAAATCGAACCAAAGGCATCATGCATGCCCGGAAAGCATTCTACCACTGAGCCACCATCCCAGCCCAAGTTTGCAAGTTTTTGAGAAGGGGAATTTGGCATTTTGTTTGCATCCTTGATTAGTCATGAATAGATATTATTTGGCTCCATTTTTTTTCTCCTTGTAGGTTCCGTAAACAGTTACACATCAGCCTCATTCCATCACATATCTTTAAGTCCTTCTTTTATTTCTTTTTATCGTTATTGTTCTGTTGTTGTTGTATTGCTGATCCTGAAGCTTGAACTCATGGCCTAGGCAGTGTCCCTGTGCTCAATGCTAGTGCTCTAACACTTGAGCCATGCACCACTTCTGGCTTTTTCTGTCTGGACATGCTTTGAATCATAATATTCAGATCTCAGCCTCCAGGGTAGCTAGGATTACAGGTGTGAGGAACCAGTGCCAAGCAAGTCCCTCTCTTTTAGATATTATTATAAAAGCCTCCTATCCAAGGTCACTCCTAAGATAGTAAGTGGAACTATGCCAATAGTTCCTTCAAATGTTCTGGCTATGGTGTTTCTTTTGCAAATTATATTGAAACTACTTCACTGTTCTCTTCCTAATCCATGATTCTAGATGTGTTAATAATAATTTCTTACATTTAGCGGCTATAAACCCTAAATCTCTCAATTATTAATTTCATTTAATTCTTTCAATATGATTATTTTTCAATACAAATATGAGCTTATACTCACCTTCTTGAACCTACCCCTTGGAATGAGCTGTGCCTGGCCCTATTCTACCTCAAATGCAAGAGGTTGGCAAAAGAATAGCCTACAGTATTCCTACCTGAGTCAGGACAAGTAGTTGAGTGCCTAAAAGAAGCAATGCATTCCTAGCATGGGAAGGGGTTGGAGAGGCAACAGCCTAGAGAGCAAACTGGCAGTCACAACATTTAACAACTTCTCCTTTGGGGAAACTGATCTCCTGCAAAGTTGCAGTGAGATAACTCATCTAGTGAATTTTCATATATGAAGGAAGTTGTCATGTCTCACTACACAACTCACTTGTAGTCAAAGAGAGGGTCATCCTTAGGCCCAGTCTCATTTTATCTTCATCTTAGACTTTGCTCCGACTCTATTCCTACCAGAAGGTCCCTGATGGGGAGGAATGTGTGATATCTTGGCTTTTGATTAGCCCTATGGGAACTGAGGCCACTTTTAATTTTGATCCTGTTCATTCTGACAAGGCTGTGGTGGGTGGTGGGAAAGCTCATTCTCTGAATTGTTCCCTATTACCAAATCTCTTCAGAGAAACTCAAGGAATGACAGATTCTGCCTGAGGGAGTGAGAGTTTCTTCATTTCCAAAGAGGTCAATTAATACCTGATTATGAGGCCCACGTGGTGGTTGTTCCCTAGATCCTCCAAACAGCAGTAGGTCCTCCAAACAGCAGTAGGTTGTTACCTCAGACACCAGGCCATCCTCATATTTCTTCAGCTCTTTCTCCTGAAACTAAAGGTCACAGGAGTTGAGTTGAGAAACAAGGAGAAATAAGTGTAGCAGAAGAATCATTGGCATGGGGAGGAATTAGAAACTCTGTTTGAAAAAAGGGCTCAGAAAATCTAGGATTACTCACATCATTTGGGAATCACATGACAAGATTAGGGAATAAAAGTAATAAATTACTACCTAAATTAGTAACTCCACTGCTCTGACTACATTACAAGTGTTCTCTCAAAAGATAGCTGTCCTATTTTGATGAGGAAAAAGGAGCACATTCTTTCCTCACAAAGTTCTACTAAGTATCTTCTTCCATAACCCAGGTTGTTCTTACCCTGTAACTTGTCGGTTACTTTCCTTTGCTGGATTCAATCAATGACACTTGAAAGTGTTATCATCTTCAGACATGTAATTACATTTTGTTTTAATCCATTTGTTATAAAAATAAAACAAATTTGGGGGAAAATATGTCTATGCTATATTTTCTTCCATGCCATTGTTATTTGATGTTATTAAGTATTATTTTAATAGTTTCATTTTTAAAACTTGCGGAAAATGTTTTGTTACTGTTAGCACTAATTAGTTGCACCATTTTTTGTATTTTTCCATATCTGTATATTTGTTATTAAGCTTCTAACATTGTCTTTTCCCCTACTGTTGCCTTCTTAAAATTGCTTCAAATTATAAACTCTATATTATGACCTGTATGTGTTCATTGATATATTTAAATTTTTATCTAATATGTACATTTTATATGATATTTTCATCCTATTGTAACTGCTCTGAAATCAATATGGAAGTCATTCATTAAAGAAAAACACAATGCCACAAAACCCAGTGAAATTAGGATTAGGTATCTATACAAAAATATTTAACAATTATATAGTAGAAACATCCACTTCTCTTATGTACCAAAACATGTTTATAGCTATGAAAGGTGCATTTTCTTTATTCCCTCTTTATGGAACATCCAGGTTGATTACACAGCTTGGTTGCTATGAATATTGCTGCCATGAACATATATGTTCATATTGATTTATATTCTTTCAGTATGTATCCAAGTTGCAATAATGGTCTTCAAGATATGTGTCTTTTTTGTATCGTGTAAACTTCCATTATTATCTCCCTATGGGTTGCGCTAGTTTACAATGCCACACCAACAAACACAGTTCCTGCTTTATTTCAAACTCTCCAGCAGTTTGTTTATTTGCGTGGTGATAGCTATTCTGGTGTGTAAGATGGGATCTCAGTGACTTTCCTATTTATTTTCCTATGTATTTCCTATGTGGATAAGAATCTCAAACATTTCATTTATTTACTAAACACATTGGTATTTCATTCTTGATCAGTGTCTTTTTTTTCTTTTGTTATTTGATCAATTTTTAAGTTTTATAATATTTGATTTTTCCCATTCCAAATACTCACTTTATTAAAAAGATTTTTTTCATTACAGTAGTGTATTGCTTGGATATTTTGATTTTGGGAAGGCTAAGAGAATTTGATATTGTTCTCTTAGTCAAATTATAAGCATGTAAAAATGAAGTGAACCTGATTAAATGAAGTTCTTCTGCCCATTTTCTCCGGTACAGATTTCTCTAATTTAAGAAATGTATATTTTATATCATGCTGGATGCCTAACCAAGTCTGTGTGTGTGGATGATTCAGTAAGAATTGTAGAATTCGCCACATACATTTTGGAGAAAAAGGCTTACAGCTGGTAACTGGGCAATGATTCAGAAGACAGCTGAGGCTGAAGCTATGATCCCTTCTACCTGTATTCAGCTCCCAATCTCTTGTAATACACCCCTCACTTCCCATGCAGTAGTTTCTTTTTCTATCCAAAAGGTTTCTGGAGCTTCATGTTATTCTGGCCTCCTAGTATGCCAACATGAGAGGAGTGAAAGCAAGCAAGGCAGATGTGACAGACGAATTTATTTTTTTTAATTGTGTAAATACCACACAGGGGGGTTACAATTACATGGGCAATGTAATGAGTACATATCTTATCAAGCATTGTGGCCTCCTCCTTTAATTCTGCTTCCCACCCCTTCCCAACCCCCCGCCCCCACCCCACGGTCCCTCCTCAGGCCCCTCTCCCGCCAAAATTGTAAAGTTCATTTTTCAACATAACGTCTTGCACATCTCATTGTTGCAATGGATCCACCTGTATCCCGATTTAAATAATTTGTTTTTTTCACTTCCCCTCCACAAAGTATGCCAACATCAAGTGCAGTGAACACAGGGGGCATACCATGGTGGAGGGACATGCAAAGCAACAAAGAAATCATCTTATAAATATGATAGAAACAATCACAAGAAAGAAAAAAATTGAATTCTTATGTTGGGGTTCATTTATCCTAACATCTACTTATTGGACAGTTTCTGCTTGTCTCAGACATGTACTAGTTATTAAAAATAAGAGAAACCATGAGACTTATGCTTCTTTGGGCCTGGCTTACTTCATGTAAAAAAAATTTTTTGGTTAGTTTTGGGGCTTGAACTCTGGGCCTGGGCACTGTTCCTCAACTCTTCAGCTCAAGGTTAGCACTCTCCCATTTGAGCCACAGTGTTACTTCCAGCTTTTACTGCTTATGTGGGGCTGAGGAATTGATCCTAGGGTCTCATGCATGCAAAGCAAGCACTCTACCACTCTGCCACCTTCCCAGCCCTGGCAGAGGGTTTTTATCTGAAGATCCATCACACTTGGGACCTTCTGGTTGAAAACTCCAGAAAGACAAAAGTCGAGAAACACTTAAGAGAAAATGTAAAACAGAAAGCCACAATGTTTAACCCTTAAACAAATTTCTAGCATAAGGAGACTCACGAATTGGTGTCACCTGAGGAGAAAGAGGAAATATTCAGGAAGAATGAGAAGGAAGTGGGAGGGAATAGAGAGAAAGAGACCTAGACTACCTAGAGCTGGGACCTCAATGTGAGCTTAATTTTACTGTGGGAAACCAACCCCTAGGACGCAATACCTTTCAATTTTGATTACTATCTCTCATGCTGCAAAGCCTATTCCAGATCCACTTCCACTCAGCATGTTGTTCATTCTGGGATCCAGACTGACTACTGGAGGTTCCCAGGGGATGCAAAGAGTGAAAACCACAGGGCTAAAGCTCAGAAAAGACACATGCCATCACTTCTCACATGTCATTTGTCAAAGTAAGTTCTACAAACAAGCTTGGTAGCAATGGGGATGGGAATACATATTGAGAGCATTATAATAATATCTACTATTATTATCATTTAATAATCTAACATCTATTGTTTCATCAAAGGGAGAGAGATAGCATTTCTCCCTTTTTAGATGTATGGGACAGGGCATTCTATAGAATGTTCTTCAATTGGGGGCTCTCTGAATCTTTTCTCCAAGATTGTGGCTATGAGGTTTCGGGGAGGAGAATTACAATGGAAAAGTGAGATCTCTAGCTGGGTACTGATGGCTGACATCTATATCCCGAGCCTGAGATCTGAGGATTATGATTTGAAGTCAGTCTTGGCAGGAAAATCCATGAGACTCATCTCCAATTAAACAAAAAGAGCCAGAATTGGATCTGTGGCTCAAATGTTAGAGTATTAGCTATGAGTGGGACGGGGGGACAGAATCTTGGCCCTGAATTGAAACCCAAGATTGGGGGATGGGAAGAAATGTGTTCTCAGTGCATGAAATCAAGGGTGTATGGTCAGCATCACTATTGATGTTAACTTTGGGGTAGAGTTGATCAGCTTTATTCTGGAGATGATTTGTTCCACTCTTCTCGGTCCTGTATTCTTTAAAAGAAACAGCTTTGTGCAATCTATACCTAAGATGTGTGGATTGCACTGAAGCACTGGTTTCATTTTTTTTCTACTTACAAAATGATACATAAGTAGTGTACAAAGGAGTTTTAATTTAATATGTCGGTTTGTGAGTACATCTTGATCGATGTCGTCAATTTGATCATTCTTCTCTATCTCACCCCCTCCATTTACGTGGTCACATTTTCACACATGTACATTGAATATTATGACTGGATTCTCCCACTGCACCAGTTTGGCAAAGAAATTTCTTCATTGTACAGAAAAGGAAGATGAAGCTGAGGACTACAAGCCCAAGACAACATAGCTATTACTTTGGATCAAGATTATTTGACTTACAAAATCTTCACCAAAAGAAGCATTATAAAAAAACATGGCCAGGAACTAGAAGCATCTATATTTATGTGTGTGCTGGTTCTAAGACCTGAGTGCTGTCCCTGAGCTGCTTTGCTAAATGTTAGCACTCTACCACTTGAGCCACAGTACCACTTCCAGCTTTATGTTAGTTAATTGGAGGTAAGAATCTCATGGACTTTTAATCCTGGGCTCATTTTAAACCAAAGTTTTCAGACCTCAGTCTCCTGAGTAGCTAGGATTGCTGGTGTGAACCACTGGCAGCTAGCAAAACATCTATTAGTTGTCCCATTTAAACAAGCGGAGCAGTAGGTCGATTAATACTGGTGACACTCAGATAATGATTCCTCTACTTGTTCCTTTCTGGTGTTATGACTAGTGTGATAATGCTTGCTCAGGTTTATATCACTGTGCAATCATTGCTCCATTTTGTTCAGTGAACAGCTTTTCAGGACAGGAGAACTGTGAGAGGAGAACATGGGATGAAAATTTTATCTGTACTTCTTGTGGCCTGGCAATAGCTTTTCAGAATGTTTGCAAGCGGAAATAAGACTCCACTTTGGCCGAATAAAATGAAAGACACACACCTGACACAGAAGCAGTGCCACAGAAGGACAAATGGGAAAACTCATCCAGGCTCAAAGCAAAAGTTACATTCTAATCCCTAGTACCTGTGGCTGTTGATGGTAAAGAAAGACAGAGAAGGATCTTGAGACTGGATAATTCAAATAGCTCTGTCAGGGATATAATCGGGACTGTCCTTAAACTAACCACAGAGAAATATAGTTTCATTATTTCCTTCATTTTTTGTAACTACAATGTGCCTATAACTTTCTGGAAGGTAAGCAGTGTGTGAGAAAGGGGTTGCAAATGAATTAGTTGACGTGTAATAGACTTTATGATTGAGAGCACAAATAGAATAATTCTTTTTAAAAAACTTTGTAAAGATTTTTAAAAACTCAAAGTCCAACCAAATAAATACCAGGAAATGGGTTCTTGTAAGAGGGGCGATTGGAGCCAAGTGGAGGGGTAGAAGAATGAAGAGGCAAGGGGTAGAATAGAGGCAAGTATTAATTGTATATACCACAGAATTGAGAACTCTAAGGGAAGGAGTGGGTAAAAGGTGTTGATGATGTTGAAGTGATGACACCGATTAAGATGCATTGTACAAATAAATTGCTGTGCTAAATGACAAACAATTTCATAAATAACCTAAAATTAAGATAAATGAGGGAATGGGTGTGTTGTGAGGGATAAGATATTATCTTGAAGTATTTTTACAAAAGAGTTTTCATTCACCAAAGCAGAGGTAGATTTCATTTGAGAGGGGGTGATGTAATGAAAGCAGGTGATGTGATGAAAGCAGAGTTAGGGTGATATGCTTTGGTGATGGAAGAAGATATCACAGAGAAAACAATACGCTAATAGTCACTAGAAGCTGGAAAATAAATAATCTAACAATTTTCATTCAGCCTCCATACAGAATCTATTTCAAGTTTTCTAGTTATTTTGGCGATGGAATCTCATAGATGATTCTGCTCAAACTGGCTTCAAACTCTAAATCCTGCATAGGTAGGATTACAGATATGTGCTACTGACACATCGTTTACCAGTGTTTTTGTTTTGTTTTGTTTTGTTTTCACATCAACTTGCTACCTGGCCTTTTATTTAGGGACTCCTTCACCTTTGATCATTTTCCATCATTTTTGTTTTATGTCACTGGTACAAGACCATATGTCTCAATTTTAGAGCTCATCAAGTAAAAGTTACTACTTTTCTAAGAAATTCCATAAGCTTTATTATACTGCTTTCTGTTGAAGGGCTTTATATAATCCTTGCCCAATACTATTTTTGATATCCATGTAATAGCTTATTAAAGGCAAAAGAAAAATCCTGGACAGTACTCAAAAAAACAGGGCATTTTACTTTGAAATAAATTATCTATTATTTGGTCTCAGGGTATATTGCATGGGCTATAAGAAATCTCTAGGTAGGAAGTTAAAAAGAGAACTTAAGAGTGTTTTTGAGCAGCAATATTGTTTTGTTTACTTATTCTTTCAGTATGGTCAGTTTCCTACTCTACAGCTTACCTAAGTATTGTCAATTTCTAGTGTCCATTTTTTACTATTCTGTAGTTTCCCAAGTTCCCCAGTAATTGACTATATTGGCTATTTCATTTTAGCACTCTTAAATTCAGTTTATTTCTTTATTTTGGGATTTGGCTTTTAGACTTTGCATTATATTCACAAACTGCATTGTTGAAAGGGCAATTCCTTTGTACAACTAAAAGATTAAAATAAAATTTAAAATAAAATCACAAAGTTCTGTGAGTTTCTAAGTTGTTGAACACTTGATTGGCAGAAAAGTGAGTTATGTCTTTTATAATCCTTAATGTAGGAGTAAACTTTTTCTGAGGATTGTGAACCATTCTAGCAAATGATCTAACAAAGAAGGGATAATGATTGACATCTGACGGGGGGGGGGCAATCTTGTAAGGTTCTGCCCTTAAGTGGATGAACCTGATGATTTACCAATGCGTACCTGAGAACTGAATTATCTATTTTTGAGAAAAATTCCCATAGATGTCCAAAAGAGTTAAGTTTGAGAATAAAGTTTATTTTCCCCTGTAGTTGGGCACAAAAATGTAATGGGGAACAGTATTTAAGAAGTTTAGGAAGGGGCTGGGAAGGTGGCTCAGTGGTAGAGCGTTTGCCGTGCATGCATGAGGCCCTGGGTTTGATTCCTCAGCACCACATAAGCAAAAAGAAAAAAGCCGGAAGTGGCCCTGTGGCTCAAGTGGTAGAGCACTAGCCTTGAGCTGAAGAGCTGAGGGAAAAAAGAACCTGAGGAGGTACAAATGTGAAGCACAATGACCAGTAAATAGTTAACTCCAAACTGAACTTTAGTGTTGATTCCTAACAAAATTCACTTTCTTTTTAGTTGGCTTTTTTTTTTCTAAAATTTAGTAGCAGTTTCTGTATATAGTGAAGTTTGTTGACCATATATAAGGTAAAATTCCCCATGTTCCTTCTCTTCTTCAAGGACCTGACCTGGAAACTGTCAAGAAGAGGAGACCATCTGTCCCAACTTAAGGGCTCCTCTTCCATGGAAGTTTCCCCAAATCTGTACACTGTTATTTGATTGGGGATAGGGTAATAACGTTACTCTTTGGAGGCCATGTGAATCATGATATCTCCCATCCAGGTTTTTCAGCTAAATTTATTTTTGCAGCAAGAAATTAGCTTGACAAATGCTTGATTATTAAGGGTGACATTGTTTCTCAGATCCAAGTTGGAGAGTGGATATCATTGTTAAAGACATAGACAATCTGATTCTCAGTATAGCCCTTTAGGGGATCTCTTGAAGTTTGGTTCACCATTCTTTTTGATGACATCTGAAAACAGCTACCAAATTTGATGACAGGTCAGATTTACAGCTGATAACACTGAACATTTTGCAACTCCACAAGTTACAAGTGACAATTTCTGAAAGGGTATTTATGGTCTGGGTGGCACGGATTATGATGACGAGTCACTCTATTATGTCAAAATTATCATGGATGACAACTAAGAAGTGTAAGTATTTGTTGAGGCTAGAGTCATTTGTTGTTGACATTGTTGAAGTTATAATTCTCAGGGATCACATTCATGACAAACATTGAAATATCAGAAAAAGGACACAAATGATGATCTTTTTTACTTCCTTCTTTAAGCCCAGCCTCCTCCTAGTGAAGACATCAGAGAACTCCACAAATAATTCCAAGCTCACCCCTTTGATGTTGGTGGAAGATGAGGAGGGGTTTTACATTGATGACAAGCTTCTCTGTGTCAGATATGATTGTGCCACTCATGGGCTCACAGTGGAACATATACACTATTCAGTTGTTCAAAAAGATCACATTAATGACTATGGTACACACTTTGTCAGAGCTAAGGTATCTCTGTTTACCAGGTACCCAATAATAGCCATATACATTTGCTTTGACATTTACTGTTATGTCTTGAAGACTTAATGGAAATTTATGCAGAGGAGTAGAGAACCTACCAATTCTGTAATTCCATTAGGAATTAATTTCTTTGCACAAAATGGGTCCTTTTTTCTACAGAAATCCTGTTAGCCTGTATCTTTTCATTTGATGAAATAAATCAAATGTCATCACTCTCCAGAATTGTGACACTGAGGAAATGACTAAATCTCCCTTATTTCTAAAGTGACTCAGATCTGTTCCAAGTTCATATAAATTTCTTCTTACCAACAACTTTTTGAATACGATACTTCTGCTTTGTTGACCAAGTTAAGCACCTTTGGATACAAAGAACTTAATGGAGAGTACATACAAGGGTCAGCACCACTCTTGAGAGGACAAAGGAATCTGGCAATGAAGGAGCAAGCATCACAGCTCAACATTGAAGGAATCATTTCCCCATAAATTTCTTTTGGTACATCATACAACATGAGGGAGGGAATTGTAGTTTTAGACTACTTTATCATAAAAATGATAATCTCCCCTTTATTAAAGGAAGGGAAGAATCAGGCTTGAATTTTTACTGGGAAAACTCATTTAGCTAGTTATATATTTTAAAAGATGCTCTGTTTTGTATATGAAATTTTAACTTATTCGAATCCCCTGAATTACAAATAAGTGTTCAAAGTAAAGACCTAGTCATGCAGTCTCCTCTACGAACCTCTCTAAAATCACAGGATCTTACTTTTTTTATATCTCTAAAAATTTCTTTGGTGTTAATAAGCTGTTCTGCTGAAATTCAGGTGACACCTGTTTTTACTGAATTCAGGCCACTGTTTCTGCAGATGTCTTCATTGGGTTGTCAACATGCATTTCAACCATCCAACCTGTGTAAAATAAACTCAACTGAAATTTTCATGTTAATAATTGAGACAAGTTTATTAATGAAAAACATAAGTTTAAATGATTTTGTAGTAAGAAGTTCTGCTCATCCCGTCTTAACTTTAACCTAGTTAAATTCAGATGATTTATTATCTAATATCTGTAGGGGCAATGGCTAGAGTTAAATGAAAATATAGTCAGTTGATTGAATTAAGGTTGATTAAATGCCAATTATTTACCAGTCACTGTATTTAACATTGAAAATGTAAGGTAAATTAAATATATTAATAGCTTTAATTTATGTTAGCTTTTAATTCATGACATTAGTTTTACAATATACCTCTAAATTTTATAAATCAAGTAAGGTTTCGAGAGTTAGGTAATATATCCAATGGCATAAAATAGTCAGGCCTTGAGTTTAAATATGCCGAAGATTAATCTTTATGTTCTTCATGCTACCTAATTTTACCCCTCAGAATCTCGAAATCTAAACCCTTACAACTTCAGCAAATATATTCACTTATTATTTGCAGTATTCTAAGTTGGTATTTTTTTATAATATAGCCATGTCTCAAAACTGAATGAAAGGTAAATAGTTTGGAGTATTCACACTTCTTTTAATCCTAGATATTAAAAATTGCAAAAGAAGTTGGTTTTAAAGAATTTTAGATGGTTTGGAAGGTTCTCAAGGCAAGTAAATGGAGATACACAAAAAAAAGATGAGAAGAGAAAAATTAAGAAATGATAGACTCTTGATTAGAGGAGGGTATATATGGCTAGCAGCGGGAGAAGAAAAGAAAGGTTGACTAGACCTTTAAATGAAGTTGACTCACAAGAGATCTTAAATAGGAGGACTATGTGAAGAACTGTGCTTTAAGATCCACCTGAAAATAATTTACAGGTTGAATCAAGAGGTAGAGGAATAGAAGAGTGAGGAAACTATGTCTGAGGACATGTAAATAACTTCATGGTGGTGAAGGCATGGACTGAGTGGCAGTTATGGAGCCAAAAACACTTCCAACTACTCACTAACTGTCCTGAGATTATAGATCTGCAGAGCTGCCAGGCACTGGCCTACACTCTAGAAAAAAGATGACAACACAGAGTTGGGGAGATGAGCATAAGACATGCCCCAATGTAGGAACACCAAAGGAAATAATCTAATGCATTAGGGCAAGTGAGATACCAATAGTAGTACCTCAAGGAACTACCAGGAAGGACAGAGGAAAACCATCAGAATCAGATAAGACCCTATAAGCTAATATAGGTATACTTCAGGAAAAACAGGGATTATTCTGTTTTTCTGAAGATCTTGATGAAATTGAGACTATAGAAAAAATATTTCACACCTTTGAAATACTACTTCTACAAGATGAGGTGAGGTAGATCAGGGAAAGTGAAGCATGGGAAACAGCAACATGGAATTGAGAGACACTGTATTAGTAATTCTATTAAAAGCACAGAAGCATTATCTTTAAGGTCTATATTCCATCAAAAGCTTCATTATTAGTTAAAAGAAAAAGAATAAAGTAAAAGAATAGATCTCTTCCTCTGACTTAGCCTGCTTGTCTAAAATAAAGTGTGATCTGAAAACTGAACACGATATCTTAAAGAGACTCATCCTGGAAAAACAAACAGTTGGGAAAAATAACTTTTCTCGATAAAATGTGTTTAAAATCTTTGTTTATCTCACGAATGGACAACTGTCTTGAGTATGTTGCAAAATCCATCCTTTCTTTTAAGGACTTACCAAACATCAATGACCAAAATTTAACAAATAGGTCAGTCTAGAATTCTCTGAGCCTAATTGATGAAAGTGTACCTGATGTGTTTATCTTTGTTCTCACACTTTGTACATTTAATCACTCTTAATAAATATGAGTTAATCCCTCAACCTCCCTTTGACCACAGGTATATTGAATGCTTTAACAACATGAGGAATTTATGGTTAGATATGCCCATACCCATTTCTGGGTTGTGCACTATCTTTTTGTCTTTCCTTCACTCTGCTTTACTAATAAACTTTCTTGACCTTTACTTTGTATCCTCAAATTCTTTTCTGAGTCAACTTCAGGAACTCAGTATGCAAGGGCCAGGCAGATGACTTCTCCCTTTTGGAGACCTCCTCGCTGGGGCATCAGCGATCAGCAATCCTGTACCAGTGGTATTATCTTCAGTGTGGTCTTGCTGTCGGTTGCCTGCTGGAACATTACTGTGTAAGTTGAAAATGGCTGTCTAAGCAGGTTTTGGTGGCTCAGATTTGTATTCCCAGCTACTCAGGAGGCTGAGATCTAAGGATTGCAGTTTGTAACCAGCCTGAAGAAGCAAACTCTGTGAGATTCTTATCTCCAATTAACCACCAAAACCCCCAGAATCCCCAGTGCTCAAGTGTTAGAATGCTAACCTTGAGTAAATAAATTCAGGGACAGAGTCCAAGCCCTGAGATCAAGCCCTAGAACAGGCACAGAAAAGGCTTCTTGTTTTGACATGTAATTTCTAAATTCTAATTTACAGTCCTGTATATTTTCTATTTTCCCAATTTGACTGTGCGTTTATGAAACATAGCTATACATGTGGTAGATTCCTTCATGTGACTGATTACCCTTGGTACAAACTGTACAGTTGCATGAGCTTCTTAAATAAAAATAGAATAATGATCTTTCCATCTGGCAAAGTCGCATAATTAAAGTCATCAGCAGTGCATAGAATTAGCACTTCATGTTTTTTTTCACAGGTTTGGACAGCATGCATCATCTGGGTTCAAGCCCCAGAACCAGCACAAACTAAACAAACAAGCAAACAAAAAAATCCAGGTATTTATTTGGGACCCTCCTTAAAGGAGTACTGGTCTGAGAAGAGGCTGTTTTTGCTGATCATATTCACTGGATCCTGCTTTTGTGGAATCCTTATTGCTATGGAAAACTCAGGACTAAATTACAGGAATTGATAACTGACTCCTGCAACAACAGAATCATCTCAGTAGTGAAATATCCATCCATAAGACACTTTAAAACATCCATATCTTTGTTTCTATGCAGTAGAACACTTTTAAAACAAAGTTATTTCCTTTTGTTCTATGCTGGCCTTCAAATGGCACATAGTTTCCTCTTGTAATACTTTCAACTAGAAGATTAGAGACAAGTTTCATATGAGTAAAGAACACACTCGCAAAAGTAAGGGACAGAGTTTCCTTCAAGCTTCAGATTTTTTCTTGTACAGTAAAAAGGAAAGCATAAGTTAATTTGAACTTTGTCATTCCTCTATGTTCAATTCCTCCCCGAGGATCAGTTTCCACATACAGTAACAGTTACCTCCAATAACAATCTATGGTGCTGCTTGAGGTATAGTGAATGTTTTCTTTCTTCATTGAAATAGCACAAGAACACCTTTGGACATGAGGTAACACGTGTTTCAGAGACAACTTAGTTAAGAGAAAATATGAAATTTAAATTGCTTATAAATACATTATCCATGAGTACATTGAGTTTAAACTACATAAGTTCTCTGTAAATCAAGGTAAATTTTAATGGGAAGAAGGTTCTCAGATCATTTTTTGGGTATATGTGCTGTGCATTATTTCCCAAGTGTACATGAGTTAACAGTAAGAGAAACAATAGCAATAATTGGAGAAACAGAAGTTCTGTCTTTAAATATAAGACAATATAGAAGACTATACAAATAAGACAACATTGAAACAATGAAGCCAAGTCCAGTATGTAGATTTATGGGAGTAATATAGGGATAGCATTACTCTTAAGTGGAACATGAAGTATGAGGCCAGTCCCTTTCTAAATCACCCTTGCTAATCATGCAAATTTGTGAAAAGTACAAAGGAGGAATAAATAATTCTGGTTCCAATGCAAGTCAGATATAAGAGCATGAACTTAACTGGAAAAAAGTCTATCTTGAGAGAGCAGGGATTATACTAGCAATGAACTGGTGGCTAAGATCACATTTCTTTTTCTTTTCTTTACATATCTATCTGTCTATCTATCTATCTATCAAGTTGTTGGGGGTGGTCTTGGCACTTGAACTCTGGGCCTGAGCGCTGTACCTCTGCTACTCAGCTCAAGGCTAGCTAGTGCTGTACCACTTGAACCATAGGGGCACTTCAGTTTTCTGGTAGTTAATTGGAGAAAAGAATCTCCGGGACCTTCCTAGCTGGGCTGGCTTTGAACCCCAATCCTCAGAACTCACTGTCACCCATGCTTAAGATCACATTTCTAACAGTACACACTCAGGATATGTAATGTCTATGTTCATCTATCTTTATATGAATTCTTGAGTTAAAAATCTGGGCTAAAGCTTAGACTTTATACTCACAAAAATGTTTGTAGTTTAAAAATTGATAGTACTGGAAAAATAAAACCTAAGAATATAAAGGAGTCTGGGAAGTTCAGTTTGCATCCAGCCTGGGCAGAACAGTCTTTGAGACACTACCTATAATTCATCAGACAATAGCTGAATTGGATGAATGGCTCAAGTAATGGAATACAAGTCATGAGCAAGATTGCTGAATAAGAGCTTGAGACTTTTGCATATATACATACAAACATACACATACACACAGAGACACTTATATGTGCACACACAAACACACAAATGAAACAACTCTCATAATATGTAGAAAAGTTAGTAAACAATAGAAAATATGTTCTGAGAAAGACTAGAATCAAGTGATAATTTTTAATATTAGAAAATATTCAAGTGAACTTTCTTCAAAAAAGTTTGAGACTATTACATAGGTAGGGACTAGAGATATTAAGAGAGTCAAGTAATCATTATTAAAGGGATAAGATCCATGGAGGAATGAATCAGAGACCTCTGCAGGTGCATCTGAAAATGTTCATATCCTGTCAAATGTTATAACATCTTTGAAAATTGTACATAAACAGTGTGAGCAGTCAG
Organism: Dipodomys spectabilis; assembly: GCF_019054845.1. Lineage (NCBI taxonomy): Eukaryota > Metazoa > Chordata > Mammalia > Rodentia > Heteromyidae > Dipodomys > Dipodomys spectabilis. The sequence goes on from NW_024871337.1 coordinate 385,187, forward strand.
TCTAGTGGATAAGAAAATAGGATAAGTTCAGAATTGCTAGTCTCTATCTAGATTAAATAAACCAAGAAACTATCGCAGGGTAATTTGATACAAGCCTGGAATTCTAGCACTCAGACTAAGACATAAGATTAGAGATTGGAATTACATAGTGATACCTTCCCTGGACCAGGTAGTATAATTTTGTCTCAATAAAACAAACCAAACTATAAGAAAGGAATTCACAGTTGGAAGGTTGGGCTAATTTTGTCATTATGTTTTGAGAAGTCAATTTTCCTATTGAAATGCAACGCATATTTAAATCTCAGTTGTGTTTAAATGCTCTCTTCAATACAAAACATTCCTAGATGCAAAATGGCTCAAGATTCCCATTCAAAAATTTGAAAAAAGTAAGTAAGCATCATTCTGTTGGACTCCAAAGAACTGATGAAGGATTACAAAAGCTTAAGCCTGGAGAAATATCAAAGTTCGTCTAATGTAGGACTTTGTAGACCTTGCTAAATTAGTATTTAGATATGAAATAAATATTTTGGTTTTGTTTGTAATTTCATATTCTATAGGATAAAACAAAATTATTTTTAAGTAGAAGGTTTAATTGACAAATTCATAAATAATTCTGTCATTCTATTTTCCTAGAATACTATTTCAAGAGAGATATTATTAGAATTTAGTTAATAGATAACTCCTACAGTTCATGTATAGCATGATAATGTGAATAATCTAGAGAGAGTTGCCAACAAATGGATGATATTAATTTATAAATTTAGAAAAAGAGCAATTTTTAAGAGTTTTGTATTAGATGCTATGAAGAGAATAATTGTATGACATCTTTCTTCTACCTCTGTGTAACACAGGAAGAAATTTCCTTAACTATTTGCCTCTTTATGCAAGAAGAAAAATGCTAGGTTTAGGGTTTGTTTTTATTTTATTGGTTTGACCTAGGGCTTGAACTCTGGGCCTAGACACTGTCTCTGAGCCTGTTTATGCTCAAGGCACATGCCCCATCACTTCAACCTCAGTGCCACTTGTGACTGCCTTTTCCTAAGAAGTTTATTAACGATAAGAATCTAAGTTTCCCTCCTGCCTGCATGGGCTTTGAACCCTAATCTTCTGATCTTAGCATCCTGAACATCTATAATAGTTAAAAAAGTATTGTTTACTCTTGAAGAATTAGTTATTTCAGATGCTTCATAGTTTTATCCTCTACCCGAATGTTGCTATTTTTCTGTTGATTTCTCAATCTGTAATACCCCATTGGGAACTTTATCTATTGCAGAATTTCATAACATGCAAGTAGGTACTGTTTTGAATCTCTCAGGTATGAAATGTTCAGAATTTGAAAATGAGTAGTTATTAGTCATAGGACTTTTAAAGAACACATATATTCTGTCCTCCTTACAACTTACTTACTTTGAAAAGTTATGCGTTTCCATAAAATTAAACTGTTTTTTGTTTTAGTATGAGAAAGTACCAAATTTATTTTTTTGGAAAATATTGGCAGGTATATTGTGAAAATATTGTCTAGTTGGATGATATTCAAGTTGATGACCCTCTGATAAAGAAGGGGTAATTAAATCACATTAGATGCCAAATAGTATTAATTTTAAAACAGTTTCTACCTAAAGAATAATATTTACCTTACCATTATAGTAAAATTATATTTTATGTAGCTTACTTTTTAAATTTTATTAACAAATTGATGTACAGTGGGGTTACGGTAATTGTAAGGTAGTGTATACATAATTTTTCAAACTTGTTACCCCCTTCCTCATTTTTCTCACAGTTTTCCTTCATGCTAATACCTCACAAGCTGTAATGTCTATTTCCAACATATTGTCTTGTGAGTATTGCTATTGCATTGGTTTGCCCTTTGTCCTTTGTCTCACCATTTTGTCGTTCCTCTTCTCTTGCCAAATTAAGATGAATGCATATACAATACACAGGGTAACAAAATCAAATACAGCAGGGGTAAACCATAGGGAAAAACCCAAAAGAAAATAGAAATCACAAAGTACATTAAAAACAAAAACCACAAATAAAAATCTCTTTTTCCATATCTTGGAGCTCAATCTGCTCAACATCAGCTTATATGGTCATATATACACATAAAAAGCCACTGGAAAATAAGAGTTGCATGGAAAGTATTTCAAGAAAACAACCTGTTAACTGTTTTTGATGGTAAAGGTGGAATTAGGATTGGTGAATTCACAGTTCTGATAAAGGCATTTCAAAAGAGTTTTAAAATTATGACAGGTAAAGTTGAATTGTTCAAACTTTTTAATAACTTATCCCATGAAGACAATTTTAAATTGCCTGGGAAAATAGGCTTTTATGCACAGAAATCCATGGAGACTTAGTGGAGAGGGAGCAATGTGGGTGAAGATGGCTCTTTTTCACACTAAACAAACAAATCTCAGAAGCCTTGCTGTAAATCTTGTAGGTTCCTTTGAGAATTGTCCTTACCCAGGAAATGTACTCTCATTGTGTGAAACAAGGTTGTAGTGGAATTTAAATTCAAAGTTCTTTAAAAAATAAGACATCAAATTTTGTGAATTGACCTTTAATTACCAAACAGTAATTTCCTGAAAAAGATAATTTGGGTCAAAATATTTAGGAAGAAAGTGCCCTTCACAATGAATGAAGGTATTGGGATTACACTTATGTTTGTAATACTTTCCACAATGTCTTTGCACATGAAGCATTGAAATACAGAAAAAAAAACAAACATCTGATTGGAAACTTCATACCAATGATTTCACATTTCTAAGTGGCTCACAGAATATAAGATCCTTATTAACATGAAATAGTGAAGATTTCTCTAATGGGCTGAGGGTCTGAAGATTGTGATTCAAAGCCAGCTGGAACGGGAATGTCTATGAGACTCTTATCTCCAATTAACCACCAGAAAACCAGAAGTGACACAGTTGCTCAATGGGTAGAAGACTCACTTTGAGCTGAAGAGCTGAGGGACAGTGCCCAGGCCACATTTCAAGCTTCATGAATGACCAAAAAAAACGGTGTGGGGGACAATTATTGTATTTGCTCAATTATATCCTCCAATCCACAAAAATTATATGTCTCCATTTATTTAGATGTTTGCTTTTTATTCAGCATTGTATAATTGTCAGTGATAGTGGGTGAACAACACTGAAATACATTTTGACAATGTGTGAAGATAGCACAAAGAAATTCACAGAAAACAGTTGAAAACTAAGGGGCAATGGGAATGGAGAAAGACAGAAACAGGTTAATCAGGCCCTTGATCAATATGTGAGTGTGTTAAGTATTTCAGTAAGATATCTTCTTACAAATAATACACACCAACTAATAAATATCTTCCAAAGGCATTGGTATTCATGTATGACAGAAAGGATAAATACAAATTCTGTGATGAAATGAAAGAAAGATAGATGAGAAAACATACTTATAGTAATTGTGTAAATAAGAAATTTGGTCAACATTCTGAGGGCTCATGGTTCATTGGACTAAAAGGCTGTTGGTATCTAAGATAATACTAGAATATTAGACATGAGCCTATCTTTAAGACTATTTAAAGCTATTGCTTTTCGAGTCAGTATTCTTTTTGTTGTTGTTAGTGGTGGTGGTGGTCGTCGTGGGCCTTGATCTCTGGGTCTGGGCGCTGTCCATTAGTTCTGCAGCTCAAGGCTAGACCTCTACCATTTGAGCCATAGAGTCACTTCCATTTTCTGGTGGTTTATTGGAGGTAAGAGTCTCATGGACTTTTTCTGCCCAGGCTTGCTTTGAACAGCGATCCTCAGATCTCAGCTTCCTGAGTAACTAGGATTATAGGTGTAAGACAACAGCACCGGGCTTAGATCAGTATTCTTATTTCAAGGAAAAAATACAAGTGTTTGGAACCAAGCTGTAGAAGACTGCTTTTTGGCTTTAGAAGAGAGATGGCAGGTATCTTAGGAGTAGATAGATTTAGAAAAAATGAACATATTAGTGCATATGGAAAGCTATAAAACATTTTAGCAAAGTTCCAAAAATGGTAAGGACATGAACTGAAATAACTACCTTGACAATAAAGGACATGTTTGGGAGTTCTGTCTCTATTGTTACTGTTGTAAATGTGCAATGCAATTTTATTCATTTTTTGTTGTTGTTGTTTCCTTTGTATCTTTCTCCTATGGCATATCCCTTCTTATCACTACTCAGTTTTGATACCCTGCATCTTGTAATTACATGTCTAATCTAGGGAGGGGAACGGGAATTACAAAACGCTGAAACATGGACACAAGATAACCCATTGCACTAAAGGTACCCACAAGACAGTATAATGCAAAGGAACTTTACCACTTCATGCTGCAAAGGGTGGGTAAATAAGAATGTGGGATCTGGGGGAGGGAAGCGATAGTGGGACAACAACAAGGAAGGGAAAGGGTAACAATGATCAACAAGTAATGTACTCATTGCCTTACTCATGTAACTGTAACCCCTCTGTACAACATCTTAACCATAAAATTAAATAAAGTAAAATCAATAAAGGACATGTTTGGCAAATAAAATAAAATGAAAACTTACTGACAAATGAAAGTAATAATATACATGATGTGTCTATATACATGTATATACACATCTGTATATTCATATATATACAGGTATTTGTATATATTTACATATAAATATGAATATATGCATATGTACACAGTGTGTATACATATACATTTATTTAAAGAGACAAATAAGTAATATATTAAGAGCATATTAATGACAATGAAAAACTTTAACCATCCTGTATAAGTTATCAAAAAATCAAAATACATATCTCTATAATAATATACCAACAACCAAAGAACATATGGAAAATTCATAAGAAAAGTTAATACATAGACATTGCATACATATAAAGGTTAGTAGAAATAGAAACAACAATAAGATAGCACTGCACAACCACTATGTAGAAATTGGAAACATGGAAAGTTCATAAGAAAAGTTCAGTCCTAGACATTGCATACATATAAAGGTTAGTAGAAATAGAAACAACAATAAGATAGCACTGCACAACCACTATGTAGAAATTGGAATCCTTATACATTGGTGCTTGGCACCAATATAAACTTTTCTTAGCTGGGAGGTCTTTTATTGCTGTTTCTATTTCAACGCTTGATATGGGCCTGTTAAGATAGTTTAACTCATCTTGGTTTAGTTTTGGCATGTCAATATTTGCTAGGAAGAGGTCCATTTCTGTCAAGTTCTCAAACTTATTAGCATAAAGTTTTGAGAAGTATTCCCTTATAATGTTCTGAATCTTGCTTGTTTCCGTGGTGATGTTTCCATTCTCATCTCTGAGTTTATTAATTTGGGTGTGTTCTCTTTTTCTGATAAGATTTGCTAAGGGTCTGTCAATTTTGTTAAGTTTTTCGAAGAACCAACTCTTTGTTTTGTTGATTGTTTCTATAATTTTTTTGGATTCTAATTCATTTAATTCTGATTTAATTTTGATTATTTCTTTCCATCTAATAGATTGGGGTTTATCTTGCTGCTCATTTTCAAGGAGGTTTAGATGTGTGATTAAATTGTTAGTTTCAGATCTCTCCAATTTGTGGATGTAGGAGCTCAGAGCTATAAACTTGCCTCTGAGTACTGCCTTTGCTGTGTCCCAGAGGAGCTGGTAATTTCTGTGTTCATTTTTGTTGAATAGCATGAACATTTGAATTTCCTTTCTAATCTCTTCCATGACCCACTCTTGATTCAGCAGTGTGTTGTTCAGCCTCCATGTGATACCGGACTTTCTTTGGTGGCTTTTGGTGTTGAGTTCTAATTTTATTCTCTTGTGGTCAGAGACAATGCAAGGTATAACTTCAATGTTTCTGAATTTAGACAAGTTTGCTTTGTGGCCTAAAATGTGGTCTATTTTAGAAAACGTTCCATGTGCTGCTGAGAAAAACGTGTATTCTGATGCTGCTGGGTGAAATGCTCAGAAGATGTCTGTTAAGTCTAGTTGATCTATGCAGCTGTTTAGATCTGCAGATTCTCTGTTGAGTTTTTGCCGAGTAGATCTATCTAGTGGGGAGAGTGGTGTGTTAAAATCCAAAACAATTAATGTCTTTGGATTTATATGGGATTTGAGAGAAAGTAGTGTTTCTTTGATAAATTTGGGTGCTCCATTTTTTGACAAATAGATATTTAGAATTGTAATATCCTCCTGAAGGAGAGATCCTTTAATTCATATGTAGCGACCTTCTTTATCTCTTCTCACGAATTTTAATTTGAAGTCTATTTTATCTGATATTAGGATTGCAACTCCCGCCTGTTTATGGGGTCCGTTTGCTTGGTAGATTTTGTTACAGCCTTTAACATTGAAAATGTGTTTGTTTTTACGGGCAAGATGTGACTCCTGCAGGCAGCAGATAGAAGGGTCTTTTTTTTTAATCCAATTAGACAATCTATGTCCCTGAATTGGAGAGTTCAGTCCGTTAACATTAAGAGATAGGACTGAGAGGCATTTGGGAGTTCCTGCCATGTTATCTACCTTCTTGGGGGCTGTGAAAACTGGGTTCTTCTTATGGTTCTTGGATTCTCAGTTTGGGTGAAGTTTCTTGGCCTTTATTGCAGTCTTGTTGGTTTTCTATGTGTAGTACATCCTTAAGAATCTTTTGTAGGGCTGGTTTGGTGGAGATGTATTGTTTCAATTTTTCTTTGCTATGGAAGGTTTTTATTTGGCCTTCAGTTATGAAGGAGAGTTTAGCTGGGTACAGTATTCTTGGTTGATAGTTGTTTGTTTTTAGGGCATGGCATACATCATTCCAGGCTCTTCTTGTTTGATTGTCTCTGCTGAGAAATCTGAGGTGATTCTAATTGGTTTCCCTTTATAGGTGATTACCCTTTTCTCTCTGACAGCTTTAAGGATCTTTTCCTTGTTCTGAGTTGATTCTGTGTGGATTATAATTGACGGTGGGATGTCCTATTCTGGTCTGGTCTATTTGGGGTTCTAAAGGCTTCTTGTATCTGAATAGGCCTATCTTTTTGCATGTTTGGGAAGTTCTCTGCTAGGATCCTGTTAAACAAATTTCCTAGACCATTAACTTCTGTTTCTAGGTGCTCCTCTACACCCATTATCCTTACATTAGGCCTTCTGATGGTGTCTTCCAGGTGTTGGATAGATCTATCATATTTCTTGGACTTGTCTTGGATGGTTGTATGTTCTTTCTCTATAATATCTAGGCTGTCTTCAATCCCTGAGATTCGATCTTCTGCATGGTCTAACCTGCTGTCAAGACTCTCTACTTTGTTTTTTATCTCTTTTCCTTCTAGTTGGTCATCTTTGATGGCTTCAAGTTCTTTGTTGAAGCTCTGTTTTAGGTCTTGTATGAATTTCTTTACTTCCTTAATTTGGTGTTCAGTATTTGTCCTCAAATCACTTAGTTGATTGCTTATGGTTTCTTTGGACTCCCATTCCTTCTGTTGGGTTCCATTCAGCATTCCATTTGTGGTCTCCCTGACTTTCTTCAGCTCTTTGCTAATGGATTCCATGAATGCCTTTAGTGATCTTTGTGTGTTCTCTACCTGGTCTCTCAATTCCTGTATTACTCTTTGATTAGCTTCCTCCCATTCGTGGGATTCCTGCAGTTCTCTTTGAGTGTTCTCAGCCTGCTCACGCCATTCCTCCCTTTCTCTTTGAGTATTCTCAAGTTGTTCACGCAAATCCTGTATCAGTTTTTGAGTAGCTTCCTCACGCTTATGATATTCCTGTATAAACTTCTGGGATGCCTCCTCTCTCTCCCTATCACGCTCATACGGAGTCCTTTGTACATTGTCAAACTTCTCATTTATCACGTTTGCCAGTAGTGTTTGTAGAGCTATTTGGGAACACTCCTCTGGATTATTCATTATCTGTTCTATCCCCTGATTATCAAGATTGGGAGTTGAGATACCCGAATTTGCCATTTTTCTTGTGTTTTTCCGGCTTACTCTGCCCATTTGAGATGAAGATAGCACCAGTTTTGTGCTAGAACACTATCTTAAGGCAACCATCAACCAAAGTTTGCATTTGTACAGTCAATAGTCTACAGATACAATCTAGTTCAACAGATACATCTATTCAACATCAAACTACTATATGTTAAAGGACTTCAAACCGCAGAGAAGAATTTGTAAAACCAGAAATTATTAGGGTTATGGAGAGATGTGGCTAAAAAATAGGAATAGATTGGTGTGGGGAGGCACAGGGAGAGTTAACTATGTCCTAATCACAATGCAGGAAATACTTTGGGTAGGATGCAAGTAGAGAGAGAGAGAAAAAGAAGAAAGGGAAAGGGGAATGAAAAGAGACCAGAAAAAAAAATAGAAACATAAAAATTAATGTTATTATAGAGATTTAAAGACCATCTATTTAGAGAGGAATGTGAATATGTTGAGAGAAAGGAAGGGAAATAGAGGAGATGTGATAAACTTTAAAAAAATGCTTAAAATATTATATAGGTATAAAGAGGTAGTACTGCTATTAATGAATTTAAGTCTCAAAGGTTTTGAATTGAGTAATAAATTTGTGGATTAAGTGTGTACACAATGGGGGATAGGGTCCACTAGTTAATTATGGGTTTATCTGAGGATGTGCAGGACAAGAGGTAAGTCACATAAAGAAGAACAAAAGAGAGGAAAAGGTGGAAAGGATAGGAAAGGGAGAAGAAAAGATCAGAAATTCAGTAGAGCTAGACAAAAAACAAAAATATAATTAAGAAAGAAAGAAAAAGAGAAAGAAGACAAGAAAAGAAAGGAAAACGCACATTCACGTATGCCTAAAGTAAAAATTATAAGAGGAGAAAAAAAAAGTTACTGGAAAACAATTATTTTTTCAGAAGAGGCAAAAATTAAAGATTAATAAAAGTTTTAGAAAAGGAAAAATTTTTTATATATATATATAAGGTAACAAAAAACAAAAAAAAGAAAAGAAGAAGAAGAAAAAAAAAAGTTCTTTGATTTTTTTTGGGGGGGAGGGGTGGGAAGAATCCTGTATCTCCCTTTTGTCTGTAACTAGCCTCTTGTTGGAGTCTCTGGTCAGCTTGAGGTCCTGTGACTTGATTGGTTTCTTAAGTCAGTTTGTTGGAAGAGGCAGAAAAATGCTCTGCTTTACCCAAGATTTTGAGATCCCCCTCCCAGGTTAGTTTACTGGGAGGGTGATCTGCTTTGAGAATCACAAAAGAGGGGGATGCAGTGATGAGGCTAGGTTCTGGGTAGAGTTGAGGCCTTTCAACAAACAGTAGCTTTTCCCTGGGGCTATTTTGTGAAAAAACTCACAGTGCCCAGCCTGGAGCCATTCTCAGTGTTTCTGTTTTTCAATTGATTGTGGGGCTGCTAGAGGGTGGGGCAGCCTCTGGCTCTGGTTACCCAGTGAGGAGAGCCACTCCAATGGCTGGCGCCTGAGCTGGGTGACTTTTCGCTGGATGGAGCTGAGTCTGGCAGGTCACTTCGCCGTTAAGTTCTTGTGACCTGCTAAATGACTCGTTTTATTCCAAGGCCTGAGCTGGAGCTAGCAGCTCCTCCGAGCTTTGTCGGTATCCAAGATGGAGATCACCGGTGCTGGGGGAGGAGGGGTGGCCTTCCCTCCTCTGCTCCCTGAGAAGGAGTGAGGACGTCGGGCTTCTACTCATGTCGAGTCTTGGATCCTGGGTCATCTCCGGTCTGCAAACTGCAGGATGAAGATGTCTGCTCCTTGTCGATTCTTGCTGGTGTTGAGTAGAATCCGCTCGTCCACTGCGTCTGGCTCCTTTGTCCCGGACTCTCTGTGTCTCAGGTATGACCCCGCAGCGGTGGTCGCAGCTGCGACCCTGCCGCCGCAGCGGTACCTGCTGGCAAGTGCTCAGATGTGTCTCCTTGGCTTCCCCTCTCTTGACTAACTCTCTGTCCTGTGATGGCACACTTAGTGTGCTTCTCTGTCTTAGGACTGTTCACTGGAACTCTAAAACTGCTTTCTATCCAAGAGCTTGTTCAGATTCCAGCTTCTCCTCCGCCATCTTCCCAGAACTCCAAAAGATTCTTGAAGATGTTCTACACATAGAAAACCAACAAGACCACAATAAAGGCCAAGAAACTGCACCCAAACTGAGTATCCAAGAACCACATGAAGAACCCAGTTGCGGCAGCCCCCAAGAAGGTGGACAAAATCTCAGGATAACGCTCTCAGTCCTATCTCTCATCATTAACAGACTTATCTCTCCAATTAAGTGACATTGACTGTCTAGTTGGATTAAAAAGCAAGATTCTTCTATCTGCTGACTTCAGGAGTCACATCTTGCCCATAAAAAGAAATACATTTTCAGTGTGAAAGGCTGGAACAAAATCTAACAGGCAAACGGCCCCCATAAACAGGCAGGAGTTGCAATCCTAAAATCAGATAAAATAGACTTCAAACTAAAATTAGTGAGAAAAAACAAAGAAGGTCGCTACAGGCTAATTACGGGATCTCTCCTTCAGGAGGATTTTACAATTCTAAATATGTATTCACCAAACAATGAAGCACCCAAATTTAACCAAGAAACACTACTTTCCCTCAAATCCCACATAGATCTAAAGACATTAATTGTTGGGGACTTTAACATTCCACTCTCGCCACTAGATAGATAAACTCTAAAAAAACTCAACAGGGAAACCACAGACCTAAACAACTGCATAGATCAACTAGATTTAACAGACATCTACCGAATATTTCACCCAGCAGCATCAGAGTACACGTTAATTTCAGCAGCACATGGAACATTTTCCAAAATAGATCACATTTTTAGGCTACAAAGCAAACGTGTCCAAATTCAGATACATTGAAGTATAACTTGCATTTTCTCAGACAACAAGGGAATAAAATTAAAAATCAACACCAAAAGCCACCATAGAAAGTCCTGTAACACATGGAGGCTGAACAACACACTGCTGAATCACGAGTGGGTCATGGAAGAGATTAGAAAGGAAATTCAAGTGTTCATGATATTCAACAAAAATGCGCACACAAATTACCAGCTCCTCTGTAACACAGTAAAGGCAGTGCTCAGAGGAAAATTTATATCTCTGAGTACCTACATTAACAAATTGGAGAGATCTGAAACAAACAACTTAATGAGACATCTGAACCTCCTTACAAAAGAACAAGAAGATAAACCCCAGTCCAGTAGATGGAAAGAAATAATTAAAATTAAATCAGAATTAAATGAATTAGAATCCAAAAAAAACATAGAAAGAATCAACAAAACAAAGAGTTCGTTCTTCGAAAAAAATCAACAAAGTTGATAGACCCTTACCAAATCTTATCAGAAAAAGATGAGAACACACCCAAATAAATAAATGGAAATATCACCACAGAAACAAAAAGATTCAGAACATTGTAAGCGAATACTTCTCAAAAATTTATGCTAATAAGTTTGAGAACTTGAAAGAAATGGACCTTTTCCTAGCAAATATTGACATGCTGAAAATAAACCAAGATGAGTTAAACCATTTTAACAGGCCCATAAGGAACATTGAAATAGAAACAGCAATAAGAGTCCTTCCATCCAAGAAAAGGCCAGGACCAGGTGGCTTTATAGCGGAATTCTACAAGGCTTTCAAAGCAGAGCTCACATCAGGACTCTTGCAACTCTTCAATGAAATTGAAAGAGGACGTTCACTATGGACCTCATTTTATGAAGCCATCATAACCTTAATCCGCACACCAGGGAGGGACTCATCAAAGAAAGACAAGTATAGATCCATTTATTTGATGACCTTTGATGCAAAACTTCTCAACATAATTTTGGCCAATCGACTTCAACAATTCATCCAAATAATCATACACCACAATCAAATAGGACTCATTTCATGGATGCAAAGTTGTTTGAATATTCACAAATCAATTAATATAATTCATCACATCAACAAGAGCAAGGATAAGAACCACATGGTTATCTCAATAGATGCAGAAAAATCATTTGACAAGATCCAACACCCCTTTATGATGAAGGTTTTGGAAAAATTAGGAATCCATGGAACATTCCCAAATATAGTAAAGGCTGTATATGACAAAGCTACAGCCAGCATTATACTTAATGGTGAAAAACTAAAGCCATTCCCTCTTAACTCAGGAATGAGACAAGGAATGAGACACTCTTCACTTATCTTCAATCCAGTATTAGAATGCCTAGCTACAGCAATAAGACAAGATACAATAAAGAGGATCCAAATAGGAAAAGAAGAAGTAAAACTCTCCCTCTTTGCAGATGACATGATCTTGTATTTAAAGATCCCACGTACTCCACTCCCAAATTATTCAAACCGATTCAAAATTTTAGCAAATTAGCAGGGTATATAACCCTCAAAAATCAATGGCTTTTCTGTATGCCAACAATGAGAAAAGTGTGGATAAAATTAGGAAAACAAATCCATTCGTAATAGGCCCACAAAAAATAAAATACCTAGGAAATAGCTTAACCAAAGAAGTGAAGGACATCTATGATGAAAACTTTAAAAACTTGAGAAAGGAAATCAAAACAGAACTTAGAAAGTGGCAAAAACCCCCATGCTCCTGAATTGGAAAGATCAACATCAATAAAATTACAATACTTCCAAAGGTTATTTACAAATTCAATGTGATACTTATCAATATCCCAACCTCAATCTTCAAGGAAATAGAAGAGGCAATCCAAAATTCATATGGAACAATAAAAGACCCCGAATAGCTAATACGATCCTCATCAGAAAGAACAGTGTTTGAGGAATATCAATACCTAATTTCAAACTCTACTACAAAGCCATATTAATTAAAACAGCTTGGTACTGGAACAAGAACAGACTTCAAGACCAATGGAATAGAATTGAAAACCCAGAAGTGAACCTACATAGACCTATAGCCATCTAATTTTCAATAAGGGAGCTAAAAAAATAGAATGGAAAAAAGACAGCCTCTTCAGTAAATGGTGATGGCAAGTTTGTTTAACTACTTTTAGAAAATTAAGCTAGATTCTTATATATCATTCTGCACCAGAATCAACTCCAAATGGATCAAGACCTCAGAGTCAAAGCACACACTCTGAAAACATTACATGATGGAATTGGAAAAACTCTAGGTCTCCTTGGCATAGGCTGAAATTTTCTTGATAGAGGCCCAGAAATACAACAAATCAAAAAAGGTTGGACAAATGGGATGGCATGAAATTGCAGAGTTTCTGCATGGCAAAGGACATAGCTTGCAAGATCAATAGAAAGCCCACGGATTGGGAGAAGTTCTTCACTAGCCATACAATGGACAAGGATCTCACATCTAAATTATACATGCAACTCAAAAAATTAAATCCCCCAACAACACATCTTCAAAGAAACAACTGCCCAATAAATAAGTGGGCTAAAGACTTAAAGAGAAACTTCTCTGAAGAGGAAAGAAGGATGGCCAATAGACACATGAAGAAATGTTCAACCTCCCTATCCATAAAAGAAATGCAAGTCAAAAGAATATTGAGACAGGGGTTATACTCTGGGGGAGGGACATACAAAGCAATAAAGAAATAATCTTATAAATGCGTTAGAAACAAATGCATGAAAGAAAAAATAAACATTTGAATACATATCTTTGGGTTCATTTCCCTAACATCACCTTATCTGACCTTTTCTGCTTGACTCAGACATATACTATATATTGCATATAAGGGAAACCATGGGACCTATGTTTCTTTGGGCTTGGCTTACTTCACTTAATATAATTTTTTTCCAAGTCTTTCCATTTCCTAACAAATGGGGCAATGGCATTCTTTCTGATGGAGGCATAGAATTCCATTGTGTATATATACTACATTTTCTTGATCCATTCATCTACTGAGGGGCATCTGGGTTGGTTCCATATCTTTGCTATAGTAAATAATGCTGCAATAATCATAGTTGTGCTGGTAGCTTTATTGTGGTCTTGTATGTGAACATTTGGGTAAATGCCCAAAAGTGTGATTCCTGCTTTCAATGCAATTGATGTCGGTATAATTTGTGGAGGGGAAGGGGAAAAACAAGTCGTTTAAATAAGGATACAGGTGGACTAGTTTCAACAATGAGTAGTACAAGTTGTTCTGTCGAAAATGAACTTTACAACTTTGGTGGGGGGGCGGGGGAAGGATGGGTAGGGATTGGAAGGGGAAACAAAGAGGAGGCTACAATGCTTGATAAGAAATATACTCATTATCTTGCCCATGTAATTGTAACCACTCTGTACAGTATTTTCACAATAAAAAATAAATAAAATTAAAAAAAATCAACATTGAGATACCACCTCACCCCAGTTAGAATGGCTAAAATCAAGAACTCTAATAACAGCAGATGCTGGAGAGGATGTGAACAGAAGGGAACCTTAATGCATTGTTGTTGGGAGTGTAAACTTGTTCAACCACTTTGGAAAGCAATATGGAGGTTCCTCAAGAGACTCCACATAGACATCCCCTATGACCCAGCAATCCCACTTTCAGGCATTTACCCAAATGTTTACAAACAAGACCACACTAAAGCTACCAGCACGACTATGTTTATTGCAGCATTATTTATCATAGCTAAGATATGGAACCAACCCAGATACCCCTCAGTTGAGTTGATGAATGGATCAAGAAAATGCAGTATATATACACAATGGAATTCTATGCCTCCATCAGAATGATTGATATTGCCCCATTTGTTAGGAAATGGAAAAATTTGGAAAAAAATATATTAAGTGAAGTAAGCCAGGCCCAAAGAATCTTAGGTCCCATGATTTCCCTTATTTGCAAGAACTATATTATGTCTGAGTCAAGCAGAAAAGATCAGATAAGTTGATGATAGGGAAATGAACCCTAACGTATATATTCAAATGTTTTTTTCTTTCATGTGATTGTTTCTAACATATTTATAAGATAATTTCTTTGTTGCTTTAATGTCCCACCCCATGGTATAACCCCTGTTTTCACTGTATTTGATGTCGGTATAATTTGTGGAGGGGAAGGGAAAAAACAATTCGTTTAAATAGGGATACAGGTGGATCCATTGCAACGATGAGATATACATGTCATTATGTCGAAAAAGAACTTTACAACTTTGGTGCGGGGGAGGAGAATTGAGTGGAGAGGTGGGGGTAGTATGGAAAAGATGGGAAGGGAAAACAAAGTAGGAGGCTACAATGCTTGATAAGAACTGTATTCATTATCTTGCCCATGAAATAGTAACCCGTCTGTACTATATTTTCACACACAAAAAAAATTATGTACGACCCCACCAGGATGAGTTCCCAAAATGGCATTGGCTGCACTGGTTGACACCAAGCTGCTAAGGTAGGAAAGATGGCTTTTGAACTCCAAGTGTCAGCAGATAAGTTGTGGGCTACTCTGCTGCACTCTCTGAAGAAGAGCTTCTGCTGGTTTTGGGTCCTCCCCATCACTGCATGGGTCTCCTTTACAGCACACAACAGATTTGAAGCGTTTACCAGAAAGGCGGTGTTCCTGAGTGGAAAAAACTAGCTTCTGAGGAAAGTTATTTGTGAAAGCCAGCATGACCACAGAAGGAAGTCCTTTTGAAGAAAGTATGAACAATCAGAATTTACCCAACTGGAGCCGTGAGTGTGTTGACGATCAACTTAACAACATGGATTGAGGTGGTCAAAAGAAGAAAGCAAATAGTTTATCAGAAAAGAGTAAGAAAAGTTTGCTTTAGGCTTGTTCAAATTCCTGACTATATTACCAAATCCAAGACCTTGTTGGAAAAAAAGAAAGATCTGAGAAAGCTGAGCATCTTACTTAACATCCAATAGTTCACCTTAAAGAACAAGAAAAATCAAACATGAAATATCTCCAAAAAATCCTTGCTTGAGAAAATGAGGAAGAGGATGTTCAGACTATGGATTCAGCTGTGGGATCTGGTTCTGTTGCTGGGAGCATGTCTCTAAACATAGATGTGCACTCTGAAACTTGAGATACCATGGAAGTAATCTGGGGTATGACATATCATATGTAGCTCACCTCTAGAAAGTGCTGGGTCAAATTTGAAGAAAGAATATTTTAGAGTGCCATTAAGTTTCATGATTGCAAATTGGTTACCACAAAGATAACAATAGTTAGTAGCACTGAAATTTGTTACTACATTCTGGTCATGGCACCAGTTTTATCTCTCCATCACCAACTTATGCCACACCAATGTCAGACCATTTATTGGCATGATTAAATGTCTCAGAAATATCCTGCCCAAAGGTGAAACCAGCTCCTCAGGGAAATATACCCCAACCACTACCATCATCTGGATCTGACCACAGCAAGTCACAGACCCTGAAGGGGAACTTCCTGGAGATCAAGTGCTCTGATGTGATCCAGTGTTTCTATCAATGGTGAGAGAACACCATGTAGACATATGGAATGCCCATCCACCAAGGCAGTAAGATGAAGAGCCAAAAAGATCTGTAAAGTATTTCCAAACATTTGCATTTCCATATTTCCCTAAACACTCATCATAGAAATCATACATTTGTGTGCTCTTATGATTTCCTCAAAGAATGGTGAACCATTCATGGTAATGTACCTTCAGAACTACAAGCAGTGTGACTGTTTCAAGTAAATAATACCCTTTGTCAACATAAACAAGTAATTTGTATCTGGTGATTTTTCCACCAACTCTAAACAGTTCCATGAGACTGAAATTGCTCATGCACATCTCCACAGAAATGACTGTACATGGAACCTCTTATAAATGGGATTCTTTTGTAAGGATTTCTTTAGTCTTCTCACAGGGACTCTTGACCTGGGACTCGGTTAGCTGCTTGCACTCATTCAGCTGTTCAATCCCCTGGTCCAGGTTCTTGGTGAACACATTCATGTCCATGATGCCACATGCCCAAATGGGCTACTGCTCCATGCTACTCCTGCACCACATCTGCCCACAGGCCACATGCACACACTGCCATCGGTTCCCCTGGTACTTCTAGGGGCCCTGGTGGGCTGGGCACTGCCCCTAATTCTGCCCCCTCACCCTGGCTCTCTGCAATGCTCCACTGCCTGCTCCTGTGTCTCCTCCATTCGCCCAAGCTCCAGAGCTCTGCTATCTGTAATGGCAAGATATGCTACAATATTTAACAAAGGAAGCATCTTTTAGTCTGAGAATTTGGCCAGGCATTGAGGACAGGGGTCTATTTTGGTCATGTCAATGGAGCTCTTTATGAACTCCTATGCAGATGCCTGTTCTGAACCATTTTCAAACCTGTTGTGACTTTATGTGAATGACTAAGTATCATCGGTTGTGGGGGCACTGAAAATAGCAACCTCCAAAGTTCAGAATCTGTACCCAGGAGATTCTCAGTTCTTGGCCCACGCTCCTTCTTCCATTGCTTTCCAATATCCCTTTCTGAAATATAAGCACTGACAAAATGCTGACAAGTCAACATAGCTGGTGATGCAGAAACACTGAATTGGGCACTGTGGAAAATGATCTGACATCTTTAGCTTTTGGACATGTGGATATATATTCCTATATTTTGACAATCGGATATTTTTAAGTTACATTTTCTGTGGATCCTTAGAAATTCCCAGTAGAACCAGTTCCCATGTGTTCCCAGTGATGATCATTTTGGAAATGTACTCTTGTGTAGGCTTTCCACTTTTCTTGTTTCATTTCTTCCTACTTGCTCACTCATGGTTTCTGGGATCCCTTCTTAAAATACAGGAATTTTTGTCATAGCTCTGAATTTATTGAAAGGCACTGAATTTAGTGAAATTCAGAGGAAGGACGACAAAGTGTTACTTTACCCCTATTCTGTATCAACTGGGTCTTATCCTTCTCCAAATTATTTGCACGTATGTATATAGGTTGGGTAACATAATGAAATTAATGTTGCTCAGGCATTTTTTATATTTTTATTGTTAAAAATAGTATACAGAGGGGTTACAGTTACAAGAGTAAGGTAATGTGTACATTTCCTATAGAGCATTGTTACCTCTGCCTTTGTTTTGCTCATACCATCCCTTCACTCCCCACCTCCCCAAATCCCCCATCACCCCCCAAATTGTAAAGTTCATTTTCAACATAGTGTCTTGTACATATTATTGTTAAAATAGGTCAATCTGTATCCTTGTTTCAGCATTTTGTTATTTCCCTTCCATTCCCCAAATTAGAAAAATGTATACACAAGATTCAGGCACCCATGTCAAATACAGTGAAAGCACGGATTATACCATGGAGGAAAGACACAGTAGAGAAACAATAAAAATCACATAGTACATTTTAGATATATTAAAAACAATAGCAAGAAAGGAAAAACAAGTTGTGTCACTATCTCGGGGTTCATTTCACTAAACATCATCTTATATGATCATATATACATAGCTTTTGATTTTTTCTGCTTGTCCAAAACTTATACTAGTTATGGCAAATAAGGGAAACAATGGGACATGTTTCTTTGGGCCTGGCTTAATTCACTTAATTTTTTTTCCAAGTCTTACCATTTCACAACAAATAGGCCTATGTCATTCTTTCTGATGGAGGCATAGAATTCCATTGTAGGCATAGATAGATAGATAGATAGATAGATAGATAGATAGATAGATAGATAGATAGATAGATAGATAGATAGATAGATATAGATATAGATAATATTTTCTTTATCCATTCATCTACTTAGGAGCATCTGGTTCTTTACCTTAGCTATGGTAAATAATGCTTCGATAAACATAGTTGTGCTGGTAGCATTAGTATGGTCTTGTTTGTGATCATTTGGGTAGATGCCCAAAAGTAGGATTGCTGGGTTATCGGAGAGTTCTATGTGGAGTCTTTTGTTTCAAAAGTGGTTGAACAAGTTTACATTCCTACCAACAATGTAGTAAGGTTCCATTTGGGCCACATCCCCTTCAGCATCTGTTGTTATTAGTTTTCTTGATTATAGCCATTCTAACTGGGGTGAGGTGCAATCTCAATGTTGTATTGATTTGCATTTCTTTTAGGGCTAGAGAAATTGAGCATTTCTTCAAGTGTCTTTTGGCCATTCGTATTTTTTGTTCAGAGAAGTCTCTCTTTAATTCTTTAGCCTTCTTGATAACCAGGAGGTTGTTTCTTTGAGGATTTATTGTTGGACGATTCAATTTTTTTATTAATAACTTTTGTATCATGAAAATATCATACAGACGGGTTACAATTACATGAGCAATGTAATGAGTACATTTCTTATCAAGCATTGTTGCCTCCTCCTTTGTTTCCCTTTACCATCCCAAACCACAATACCTCCTCCCCCCAGCCCCGCCAACCCCAACACCAATCCTCACCAATTTTGTAAAGTGTGTTTGTCACTGTAGCATCTTGTACATTTTCATTGTTGCAATGGGTCCTCCTGTATCCCCATTTAAACAATTTTTTCCCTTCCCCTCCCCAAATTATACCAACATCAAATACAGTGAAAACAGGGGTTATACCATGGGGGAGGGACATAGAAAGAAACAAAAAAATCCTCTTATAAATATGTTAGAAACATAGCAAGAAAGATAAACCATTTGAGTCCTTATCTTGGGGCTCATTTCACTTAAAATCAACTTATCTGACAGTTTCTGCTTTTCTCACAGTAAAAACCTGGAAAAGGAAATCAAAAGAGAACTTTCAAAGTGGAAAAACCTCCCATGCTCCTGGACTAGGAGGATCAACATCGTGAAAATGGCAATACTTCCCAAGGCTATCTACAAATTCAATAAGACATCTGTCAATATTCCAACCTCATTCTTCAAGGAAATAGAAGAGGCAATCCAAAAATTCATATGGAGCAATAAAAGACCCCGAATAGCAAAAACGATCCTTAATAGAAAAGCGCTGGAGGAATATCAATACCAAATTTCAAACTCTACTACAAAGCCATAGTAATCAAATCATCTTGGTACTGGCACAAGTACAGACCTCAGGACCAATGGAATAGAATTGAAAACCCAGAAATGAACCTATGGCCATCTAAACTTTGATAAGGGAGCTAAAAATTAGAATGGAAGAAAGACAGCCTCTTCAGTAAATGGTGATGGAAAAATTGGTTAATCACTTGTACAAAACTAAAGGATTTAATTTTTTGAGTTCTAAGTTTATTTTAGATATGAAGCCCTTGTCTATTATATGGCTAGTGAAGATTTTCTCCCAATTCATGCGTTTTCTATTGATATTGCTTGCTATGTCCTTTGCAATGCAGAAGCTCTGAATTTTCATTGAATCCCGTTTGTCCAAGCTTTCTTTGATTTATTGTGTTTCTGGATCCTTATTAAGAAAATTTCAGCCTGTGGAGTATAGAGTTTCTCCTATTTTTTCCTGTAATATCTTTAAAGTCTTTGATCCATTTGGAGTTGATTCTGTGCAGTATGATATATAAGGATCTAGCATTAGTTTTATACAGGTGTTTAACCAGTTTTGCTAGTACTATTTACTGAAGAGGTTGTCTTTCTTCCATTCTATTTTTTTAGCTCCCTTATCAAAGATGAAGTGACTGTAGGTGTGGGGACTCATTTCTAGGTTTTCACTTCTATTCCATTTTTCCTCGGGTCAGTTTTTTTGCCAGTCCCCAGCTGTTTCGATTACTATAGATTTGTAGTAGAGTTTGAAATTTGGTATTAATATTCCTCCTTACTTTCTACTAAGGATTATTTTTGCTATAAGGGTCTTTTATTGTTCCATATGAATTCTTGGATTTCTTCTTCTATTTCATTAAAAAATGAAGTTTGCGTATTGGTAGGTATCACATTGAATTTGTAGGTAGCAATAGTCCCAAAGGCTATCTACAAAGATTTCTTATCTTTGTCTTACCTACTCAGTCTGAGATTTCATTTCCTAATAAGCTCAATTCTGATATGTGGCCTGTCTTAGAAGAAGAGATGGTCCATCTGTGTGTTCAAATCACAGTTGCTTTAGGATGTTGAGATTTGGACCTAGTTTTAAGAAATAAAACTGTAGGGTTGGAAGGTGGCTCAGTAGTAGAGTGCTTGCCTCAAATTCATGAGGCTCTAGGTTTGATTCCTCAGCACCCACATAAGCAGAAAAGGCTGGAACTGGGGCTGTTGCTCCAGTGGTAGAGCTCTCGCTTCGAGCTGAAGTGCTGATGGCCAGTGCCCAGGCCCAGAGTTGAGGCCTCATGATCAACAAAGAAGAAGGAGAAGAAGAAGGAGGAGGAGAAGGAGGAGGAGGAGGAGGAGGAGGAGGAGGAGGAGGAGGAGGAGGAGGAGGAGGAGGAGGAAGAGAAGAAGAAGAAGAAAAGAAATAAAATGTGAAGATAGTTTGTACGTATGGTTACCAAGTTTCCATCAAATTAAGGAAATGCCAAAGGAGATAAAGCACAAGAACTAAAGAAACTATGATCATTCAGAACTTGTACTTTACGGAAAAAAATATGTAAACCAAGAATTGAACCAACAGTTGATTTTAGAAAAGGAAATCTGCGTTTTGTTTTGTTTCATTTTTCAGTCATGGGGCCTGAACTCTGGACCTGGGTGCTGTCCCTCAGCTCTTCAGCTCAAGGCTAGTAGTGCTCTACCACTTGAGCCACAGTGCCACACTCAGCTTTGTCTGCTTATGTGGTGCTGAGGAATTGAATGCATACAAGGCGAGCACTCTACCACTCCCAGCCTCAAAATCTGCATTGTTGTTAAAAACTTGTCTTTCTAAACTGAAATTACATCTTTGTATGCAGCCCTGAAAGCAGAATCAATTCCAAATGGATCAAAGCCTCAAGGTAAAAGCAGATACCCAGAAAATATTACAGGGAAGAACACGACAAACACAAGGGTTCCTTGCCACAGGTTTAAACTTCCTTAATACCGTTCCAGAATCACAACGAATCAAAGATTGGATAAATTAGACTCTATTAAACTGTAGAGCTTCTGCACGGGAAAGGACATACCTAGCAAGATGAATAGAAAGCCTACAGACTGGAAGATCTTCATTAGCCATATTGTATGGTGAGTCACTCTATAACCCACATTTAGGTATGGAACAATGGAGTCTTTATTACACAGTTAGCAGGCTGCAGGCCACCCATTGTTACAAAAGGCTTTCGCCCCCAAATACACAAAACACAGTTAGGAAACAGGTCAGAGAGGAAACAAAGAACAAAATGGTGGGGGGGTGAGGAGGACTGGGTAGGGGGCAAGGGGAAGATGGGAAGGGGAAACAAAGAAGGAGGTAAAATGCTTGATAAGAAATGTACTCATTATCTTGCCCATGTAATTGTAACCCTTCTGTACAATATTTTCACAATAGAAAAAAAAACAAAAAAAAATACCAACCAACAAGCCAATTCAGCTCCACTGGAAAGATGAATTGGGAAGCCATGATGACTGGAGAGGAGTCAGGAGAAATTACCAGTCCCAGGCACTGGACTGACAGATTCAGTAACTTGTGGAACTGTCCCCTGCTTAGACACTATTTAGGGCCGGGCCAGACCACACCAGCTGCCATTACACCATGCCACATGTGTCTCTGTGAACATGTCTGTCTGTGAACATTTCAGCCAAGTGCCCGTCTCTGCCTCCAGGGCATACCCACTACCTTGGAAGCAGATGAAGGGTAGAGGCCTTTCCTTCCCCCATGATTAAGACAAGATGCCAGTCCATGTGGCCAATATGGCTCCTGCCAGACTTGCCCCTTTACTTCATTCATTCCCTTTTTATTCTTGTATACATGAAACCAAATCAGTGATTTTTCTGTAAGAGATCCAAACTTTTGCCTGGCCTGTTTCCTTTGTAATTTAAGGACTGTCCAACAGTTAAAGTTGGCTCCATATGGATGGCATCCATATAGACAGGGGGCTTGAACTTAGTAAACCTTACCCTGCCTAACCTGGGAAAGAAGGTTCAAATTCATTTCCCGCAGAAAGAATGTCCCACAACCAAAGTCTTACTTTTGGCAGATCCAAAGCAGTTTTTTACTGGAAAGCAGTTATGGTAATGGAGTCAGGCAAGAGTCCAGTCCACTTTCCCCCTAACTAAGGTGGTCAGGATGATGTAGTCTCCTCTAGGTGATGTAATGCTGTCTTTGAACTTTATCTAAACAGGAATCTCTAGATTAGAAGAGATGGGCTGCGAAAAAATTAGAATGGAAGAAAGACAGCCTCCAGTAAATGGTGCTGGCAAAATTGGTTAATCACCTTTAGAAAACTAAAGCTAGATCCTTATATATCATCCTGCACCACAATTAACTTCAAATGGAAAAAATACCACAGAGTCAAAACAGACACCCTGAAAACATTACAGGAATAGGAGAAGCCCTAGGTCCTGAATACTGTTCCTCAGCTCTGCAGCTCAAGGCTAGCACTCTACCCCTTTGAACCCCAAAGCAACTCTGCTTGCTTTTCCAGAACTCTGCAGTCTGATTAGAGGTGACAGTCTCACCAGGACCTTTCTCTACCCTGGCTGGATTTAGACTACAGCTTGTAGATCAATGAGTCTTACAAAAGGCCACTTCACTCCAATTAAAAGCAATAAAGGTGCTCGTTAGAAATAGTTTTCTAAAACATGGTCTTACCTGGATCTTATTATGGGCCAAAAGTTATATCTGACCAACTTTTAAAAATCCTCACTCCTTGTTGTGGGTCTGCTGGGAACTGTTACAAAAAACCTATAAGAGCAAACTGAAATTGCAATTAAGCAATTATTTTAGTAATCCTAATTTTCCCTTTATGCACTTAGAGGCAAATGTTAAGAACAATTTTACTTTCAAATTTATGTCCAGGAACACATTTCTATTTTTATTTTTGTTTTTCGCTAGTCCTGGTCCTTGAGCTTCTTTCGGTCTAGGCTAGTACTCTACTACTTGAGCCCCATCATTGCTTCTGGCTTTTTCTGTATATGTGGTATGGAGAAATTAAACTCAGGGTTTCATGCATGCTAGGCAAGCACTCTACCACTAAGCCACCTTTCCAGCCAATCCATTCCTAGTTTTTTAAGCCATTTATTCATCTATGCTTTAACATTTTATACATTAGTTTTATTGCATTTTGAAAAAATCCCTTGAAATCTTGAGGCTAGGTACCACTGATTGCCTCTTGGCTGCTTGTTTTATATCCAATTGCAGAATATCACTGAAAGCAAATCACTTTATTCAGATAAACTTTTAACCCTCTTTGTAAGCATTTTCCAATTATAATACATCCTAGGGGCAGTTTTAGCAATACCAATCACATAATCACATCATTCATTTTACCATCATGTTTCCATTGTCTATCTGCAAGGAAAAGGGACATGACAAAGATAGGCCACTCAGACCCTCCTAAGGAATGGTCATGCACCCAATCCAAGTCTCTAGGGTTAGATGAACTGCCTTTCTGCCAGCTTTACCTCTTCCACCATATGTGGAATCCCTCCAGGGTCTGTCCCACCATGCATGACCAGATGAGCTGCACTTCTGCTTGTTCACCCCTCACTTCTAAAGATAGGGAAAAACTTAGATCGCAACAGAGACCTTTTCATTTCTCTTGGTTCTTGAATGAAATACAGTTTTAGACAGAACAGGTAAAGTCTTTGACAGTGTTAAACCTTTATATTTAAATTTCTAATATTTATTCCCAAATTTTAGCAGAGGGGACTAAATCCCAAGTAGTCAATGCCTTTTTGTTATGCCAGATAATTTGATTACAGTGTAAACAGCCTTTGCATTATAAAAATACCAAATTTAAAAATAGAGATTTTTTGATTTTCAAATTTAAGAATTCATAGAAAGTCTTTTAACTAAAGTTCCTCTTTAAAACAATACAATAACCATTTAAGACATTTGGCATCCAAATCTGATGACCTTCCTTAGAGTTTAACCTCATCCAAAAAATTTTTTACAGCATGTGGACGATTTGCATCTTGAACACGTTCACATACTCACACACACCATAAAGCACACAAAAATGAAAATCAGTCTTACAGTTTCCAGAATTTTTAGATAAAAATATCTTAACTTAAATCTTAGTTAACAAAGTACCATTGCTGAACTTCATTTTCTCAGGGGTTGGGTGTTGAGCAAGGCATTTTACCAATTGGCCTTGTGAATAACTTCAGTTGGTGGAAGGCTGGGTGATGGTCAACTGAAACTGGTCTGACTCTGTCTTTTCTCTGATTTTTTTAGACAAGAGCACGTTACAATCTTATTTTTACTGTTAAGACCAGCCAAATGTCCAAATGAGGCTCACAGCTGTCTATGCCCTCATCTTCTCTGCAGGGCGATGCAGTCTAAAACTTGTAGGGGACCACACAAGTGCTGCAAACTTGCATGTCCCAACTCTTGACTGTTCCAACAGAGAGACAAAATGTAGCACGTCTGTGACCAGACCCCAGGCAAAGCTGGAACTTTTATTTCCCGAGAGATGTCCAAATGGACAACAAAAAACCCCCACAGAATATGGACTATGTTTTTTTCAGAGAATTGTGAGTTTGGGTGTTAAGGGGAGCTGATTTTGGTGACCGGGAGTCCCAAAATTACTCTCTGAACCTAGAAGAGAAGGGTTAACTTAAAGTATCTCTCCTGCAGTCAGTTCCCTTAAGGGATGGCCAATCTACTTAGGAGAGAGTGCAGAAGTGATCTTGGGAAACAGTAATGCCCTGGCTTTTCCCTGAAAATAAGAAAAGTGATCTAAAAGCATTTCCAAAATGTATGGAAACAGAAGTTTGATGAATTTCTGTAAAAAGAAAACAATCAGGTGATTTCAGAATAAACTTAAACAGAAGTTGTTTCCTACTTTTCCTGCTTGAGCCAAATAAGCCTTCCCCTTGGAATTTTGTCAGCACTAAGTTTGAGAGGAGATCTTCCACCTCATCACGAGATTTCTCCAACATCTGGGACTGGAGTTGGAGACATAGGTTTGACAGGAAATTTTCCACCTCATCCTGACATTTCTCCCATGCTTGTGGTTCTCAGACATTTAGACAGAAATGACAAGCAAAACAGACACAGACAGTTGACCAAACAAACAAACCAAATGGTCAGACAGATATAAGCAAACAGCACCAGAAGGCACCTCCAACAGTCAGACAATTAAGACAACTCAACTGAGATTAAGAACCAGAATCTGCCTCCATAGGAGGTGAAAGGAGTCCTAATCTCCTCCAGGACTGGGAGATCTGCCGTGTGCTGCCTCCCTTTTGCCTCTTCCACTACAACTGGCCAGGCTTTTCAACTTGCTGCTAGAGGTTTTTGAGGCCTAAGTTCCTGCTAGGAACTTCTCTCTATGGCCATCCCCTAGGGAAGGGCCCTTCTGGATGCCAATCCAAATTCCCTGAGCTCAAGGCCTGGGATCCTGGATCTCCATCTATTATATCTCAGATCCAAAAAAGACTCCACACACCCAGATAAAGGAGCTAAGAACTTTATTACTACCACATAGGACCACTTCCAACAACCAGAAAAGTAGGAGAACAACCTTGAGATAAGGGTAGGGTGCCTTTTTATAGGGGTAGGTTACATAAAGTTACATAGACGAAACATGCAAGGCAGGTTTGGCATATTTTTCTTTGCTTACAGTTATATGACCTTTGAATTAATTTGTTCATTATGGTAAATATCATATGTAATAATTTGCAATAGGCCACTAGTAGTGGGAACACTAGGCGGTGGTCTTCAATTCGTGGGCTTAAGGCACTGTTACTGAGGCAAGCAAGCAAGTTTACAGAAGCAAAACATAGCAAAAACATAGCCTTGACTCACAGGAGCATAGGCAAAACATTATCTTGACTTGGTCAACATGATCAATACTATCAAAGCTATTGACACTATTACAGAAATTATTTTTATTATAAACTCCTGACTAACACAGCAACTTAGTGCAGCTGATGAGAAGCCTCAAAGCTGTCAGTAGCCTTCTGCAAAGCTGCCGGCTTGGTAAACTTGAGTGAGGGAGCGATGTTCTTTTGCTTTTTAGCAAGAATGGGTAAGAGACAAAAGCTGAATACTGGTCAGCCTTTGTCTGTGGTATTTCTTTACCAAGAGGTTTTTTTTCCTTTTATCAATAATTTTGTTTTGTTTTCTGATTTCACATTTTTGTACCTATGGCTACTCTTTTCCCAGTTAAAAGGGGAGTCAGAGGAAGGACTGAGGCCAGACAATAGGAAGAAATTTTTGCCAGTGAATAGTAACTCAGATATTACAGAAAACCAAAGATCTGGTGTTTTAATGCATTATGCTGTTAACATTGTAATCAAGTTATCTGACTTATTACAAGTGTAAAGGATTATTGCATTATTTTAAAGAGGAATGTTAGTTAAATTTCAAGTTTTACTAACACCAAAACTTGCTGACTTTTCTTGGGGAGTTTAAAACTTAACTCATTCTTCTTTTTACACCATGATGACAGGCAGTAACGTATCTGTAGAACAAACTCGAGTCTATTTCAGGGGCTCCACAGAGCAAGGGCACCTGGGTCTGAGGAACGTCTCTCAGAGGTCTTTCCCTGGTTGCATCGATGTGGACTATCCCCTGACACAGGAGTCAGGTCATGACAGGGGTCCTCCTGTCTGAGCGAGAATAGGATTTTTCTGGGACCTCCTGATGAACTGGACTGACCCCCTGGACAAATCACAGATGCTAACCAGTATCTAAACAGGTGTAGTTTATTCAATTGACCCACTGACCAGGGCTAACTCATCTCTGGAATGAGCAGCCTCGAACTGAATTAGTTCAGTGTTTATAAAGGCAAAAAATGCATTCTTTTAGAGCAGATACAAGCAAGCTGGGGTACAGAAGCAGAACTTAGCAGTTATTTTGCAAGCACATAAATCACAAACATTCCTGAAACAATTATAACCATAAATACCCCGCTAGCAATTTTTTGAACTAAAGCAATGGACAGTTCCTGGTTTCAGGGCCAGGTGTTTACAGTAGAAGGGGCAGCCAGGGGCAAACAGGCCAGTTATACTACAAGGGGCAGAAGGAGTAAAAAGCCCTTGTCTTTTCCTCAGAGCTACTTGTTCCCATTCAAACCTGCCTTGCAAAGTTTGGCCCTAATTCTTAAAAATCAATAATTTAGTTCCGTTGATAATTTCATATTTTACATTCCTTTTGAAGGGGAGGGTCATCACAGTGCATTGATTAACCCCCTAAATGGCTTGAATCACCAGCCTCTGAGTAGCCTCTAAGCATACTATATATGGAAGGTTAAGGCCTATCTTCCCTAGATGGAAAAGTTCTGCTGTCCATTTAAGGTTTGGCATATTCATGGTGGGAGAGAGTGATGCCTCCTCCCCCTCAGGTGATAGGCATACCTGGATCCTTAGAGACAGGGGTGGGCCCTTGGCTGATAGGTTATTGAACCCTTCAGTTCAGTGTCTGGAACTGGGGTGTGCTGTGACCCATCTCCCTGGTGGGGGACCCCATGCCATGTGTATCTCCATGTTTCTGTCTTGTCTCTGGTCTCTTGGTTTGTCTCTAGTCATCATGGTATCCCAATTCAGCTCTCCATCAGAGAGCTGATTTGTTTTTGTTCTTTACTCTCTATCCTGTTTCCCAGCCATGTTAAGTGTATTTGTGGATTGAAGGCCTTCATTATACAGTTAGCAGTCTGTAGACAGTGCATTGTAACAAAAACTCCAAGATTCTACCTCTCAAAAGTAGTTTCTCTGAATTTTCTGATAATTTTCTTTACAACATCTAAGATCCTTCCTGTAGACTTTTCTTCCAAATAAACCTGTGCTAGTGTTTAATTTATCTCTTTGCCTATTTTCTGTGGCTTTTAGGGGCCTAGTAGCTATATATATAGATATATTCTTTTGCTTGTTCTCATTACTCCAGTGTTGATACTAGCTGAAAACTTGCAGCTTGTGGAATTATATGTGCTACAAAGAGCAGTCTTACTCAAAAATGATCCCCAAATTTAAGCATGTGTTAACATAGGACCTATTAGAAGTTCAAAAATTCTCATAAGCCCCAGACCCATTGAACCTGAAGCTACATTTAACAAAATTCCCAAATAATTTATATGCACATTATTGTTCATGAAGTAATGCTAGTACTACTTACTGAAAAGGCTGTCTTTCTTCCATTCTATTTTTTTTAGCTCCCTTATCCAAGATTAGATGGCTATAGACTGTAGGTTCATTTCTGGGATTTCAATTCTATTTCATTGGTCCTGAGGTTTGTTCTTGTGCCAGTAACAAACTGTTTTGATTATTATTGCTTTGTAGTCGAGTTTGAATTTGGTACTGATATGCCTCTAGCACTGTTTATTCTGTTAAGGATGATTTTTGCTATTTTTGTTCTTTTATTGTTCCATATAAATTTTTTTGATTGCCTCTTCTATTTCCTTGAAGAACCAGGTTGGAATATTGATAGGTATTGCACTGAACTTGTAGATAGCCTTGAGAAGTATTGCCATTTTCACGATGTTGATCCTTCTAATCCAGGAATATGGGAGGTTTTGTCACTTTATTTAAGATATGGAAACAACGCAGATGCCCCTCAGTAGATGAATGGATCAAGAAAATGTGGTATATATACACAATGAAATTTTATGCCTCCATCAGAAAGAATGACATTGTCCCATTTCTTAGAAAATGGAAAGACTTGGAAAAACTATATTAAGTATAGTAAGCCAGGCCCAAAGAAACTTAGGTCTCATGGTTTCCCTTATTTGCAATAACTAATATACGTATGAGACAAGCAATAACGGTCAGATAAGTTGATGTTAGGTGAAATTAACCCCAAGATAAGTATTCAAATGCTTTTTTCTTTAATGCTATTGTTTCTAACATATTTATAAGATGATTTCTTTGTTGTTTTGTATGTCCCTCCCCCACGGTATAACCCCTTATTTCACTATATTGGATGTCGGTATAATTTGTGGAGGGGAAAGGGAAAAACAAATTGTTTAAATAGGGATACAGATGGGCCCATTGCAACAGTGAGATGTACAAGTCATTATGGCGAAATACAAACTTTACAACTTTTGCAGGAGTGGTGGTGGTGAGGAGGGAAGTGAAGGGAAGGGGAAACAAAGGAAGAGGCAACAATCCTTGATAAGGAATGTACTCATTATCTTGCCCATTTAATTGTAACTCCTTTATATGGCTTTTTCACAATATAAATAAATAAATAAAGCAATGCTATAGTCTATATCTTAAGTGTCCACCTAACACCTATGTTTGAAAGATTCAGCCCTTAGCTTCTCAGAGATGGTGCAAATGAGAATATAAGGACTAGTGGGAGGTCTTCTGGTTATTTAGGGTGTGTCCTAGGAGGTCTTCTGGTTATCTAGGTGGTATCCTTGAAGTGAGAAATAGGACCCCAGGATTTTCTTGACCATGAATGTGTGTGTGTGTGTGTGCATGTGCGCTTACGCATCTTGGAACTAGGACTTGATCTCAGGGCCTGGTCTCTGTCCATCACTTTTTCAATTCAGTCTAGTACTCTACCACTTGAGCCACAGTTTTTCTTCCAGCCTTTTTGTGGTTATTTGCAGAAGAGAGTCTCACAGACTTTTCTAGCTGGGCTGCCTCTGAGTGGCAATCCTCAGATCTCAGCTTCCTGAGGAGCTACGAATATGAGAGCACGAACTATTAGCATCTGGTCACACTTTCCTTCTTGGCTAACAAAGACTACCTCTCTCCCAGCCGAGCACCCATCTATAGCTACCCCTCCAACCCAAGGCTTCAGAAGAAATATAACCTCCTTCCCTGAGAATAAAGAAATGGGATCAGGTTTGAGCTTTATGTTCTCCACAAAATCAGGGCCTGGTGGGAGCTTATGTGGAGGTCACAGATACTTGCCAGGGCAAGTAGACAGCTGTTAGAACAGAAGAGAGTATGAAAAGACATCCTTGCAGCTGGATGCCAGTAGCTCATGCCTATAATCCTAGCTACTCAAAGTTGAGACCTGAGGATCAATCAAGATTCAAAGCTAGCTTGGGCAGACTCTTATCTTCAATGAATCACCAAAAAGATGGGAAGCAGAGCTACTGCATTTCAAGTGGTACAGCACCAACCATGTGCAAACAAGCTAAAGGTTACCACCTAGTTTCTGAGTTCAAGCCCCGGTACACACACACACACACACACACACACACACACACACACACACACACACACACACACATCTTTAGCAGATGCCAGTGGCTCATACCAGCAATCCTAGCTACTCAATAGGCTGAGATCTTAGGATGGCAACTTAAAGCCAGCCCAGGCAGGAAAGTATGTGAGACACTTCTGTCTACTAAACTACTAAAAAAGATGAAAAATGAGCTATGGTTCAGTGTTAAAGTGTTAGATTTGAGCAAAGGAATCTCAGGGACAGTGCCAAGCTCTGAGTTCCAGCTCTAAGATTTTTTTTAAAGACAACCCCACCGCAATCAGGCCATAGATACAGATTTTGGTCATCCTAGATCTCACTTCTGCTCCAGCCACTTTCACAGCACAAGTGGCTGGTGTGTGGCCAGTACTGGGCAAAGAAGAAAATTACACAAGGGGGACATAGCCAGGTCAAGGCTAATGCCCCAGAACATTGAGGTACTGGCCATACCAGTCTCTCATCCCCCAGTTCCCTGACACTGGAATCTAAAGTGTGTACCTTTGTATTGTGGGCATCTGTAATTGTCTAAAAGGACCCAGGGACCGGTGCTATATCACACTCCATGAAAGTGCACACGAGGCCCAGGCAATCTGGAGAAAACAAATTGGACCATTTCTTTGTGTGGGCTTGAACTGAGGATCTGGGAGCTGTCTCACTGGGTTTTCATGCTCAAGGCTGGTGTCTTACCACTTGAGCCACAGCTCAACCTCTAATGTTTTGATGGTTCTATGGAGAATAAAGTCTCACTGAATTTCCAGCTTATTGATGGCTTCAATCTATCTTTGATCCTTAGAACTTTGCCTCCCGATTAGCCAGAATGTCATGAGTGAGACTGAACCAGAAGTGACAGGCATCAGAACCTTTCCTTTGAGGTTCTGTTTATCTCGTGTCAACTAACAAACCCTAGCTAAAATAGTCATTTACAGGGGATAAAGTTCCTCTCCTAGGTCAGTTAATCCAAGGAGATAAAATGTCTTTGGAAAAGGCTATTCTGAGTTGGCTTACGGGAGTATGTGTGTGCGAGAGTATGTGTTTCAGGGATACCTACCCCCATCTCTCCAGTGCTTCATTCTCCAAGTGGTGAGTACATCCAGGATCACCACCCCAAAGAAGGCAGGTAGAGGAGGGTACATAAGGTCACATAAAGTGGAATGATCTGAATTCTATCCTGCAACTGAAGCCAAGAGAGATAATAGAGAGAAGGAGAAGTTTAGAGAAACATCAAGGGAAGCCCCTTACCTTTGGCTACAAGTACCAGAGAGAAGAATGAATCCATCCTTTTTGGTAGTAAGATAACAGGTGCCCACTATTTATTTATTTTACTTTTGTAAGTCCCAGGGCTTGGATTCAGGGCATCGGTGTCATCCCTGACCTTGTTTTCCTCAAGGTTGAGGTTCTACTACTTTAGCCACAGAACACATCTGGCACTTTTTGTGGTGGGGGGAGTGGTTTATGGGAGATAAGAATCTCACAGACTCTCCTGCCTGGGCTGGCTCTGAGTCACAACCATGCGACCTCAACCTCCCCAATAGCCAGGATGATGGGCTAGAGCTACTGGCACCTGACTGCCACCATCCATTTACAATCCCCTAGAACCGGGCCACCCACACTGCACCCCCCTTGCTGTGAGTGGGAAGCAAACATGGGTGGTTTTGATACTTCAACAGCCTCCCTACCTTGAACATTGTTCTGGGTCAGTCTAATGGCAGCTTCCACCTTGTCCACAGCAATAACTTGGCTCTGTCACAAGAACAAATGCCCCCAGGAGGTGTTAGGTCTGGGGTCTTTCCTCTGCACACCACCTACCCTCCCCGAAATGACACACCCCAAAAAAGCAAAGTAGAAAGAGCGAATTCATTTTCTTATAATCAGGGTCTGGTCAGATAGGTGGGGGTGAGGATCACAGGCTGTGTGGTTGGACAATGCAACACCTCCTCATTCACGTTCTTTTGTTAGCAGAGGGTAGTGAGAAAGGACTCACCAGATGGACTGACAATGAATAACCATCATGGTCTAGCCTGGGCACAGAGGGGCTTACCTCAGGGAGCAAGTTCAACAGGCTGAGCAAGAAAGCTCCAGACTCACAGCTTACCTCCAGAATGAGAGGGCCACCTTGGGTCCCAGCCACATGGGGATACTGGGCCACCTCCTCCAGCACACATTCAACAAGTTCCTGAGAGAGAGAGAGAGAAAGAGAGAGAGAGAGAGAGAGAGAGAGAGAGAGAGAGAGAGAGAGAGAGAGAGAGAGAGAATTACACTTAAGCCGGGGTGCCAGTGGCACAGGCCTATAAGGGTAACTACACAGGAGGCTGAGTTATGAGGATCATGGTTCATAGCCAGCCAAGGCAGGAATGTCTATGAGACTCTTATCTCCAAAGAACCACCAGAAAACCGGAAGTGGTGCTGTGGCTCAAGTGGTAGAGTGCTAGCCTTGATCTGAGGAGCTCGGGGACAGAGCTAAGGTCCAGATTTCAAGCCCCACGACTGACAATATGTTGATTTCCCACCACAAGATAGTGGACTGAAGAACACCCATTGTCCTAGGGAGCATGGCTGAGAACACAGGCTGAGTTTCCTGTCAGCTGGGGGTCATGAGTAGTTCACCCACCTTCTCCATGCCTCATTTTCCCCAGCTGCAAACTGAACAGTGAAGGATCCCTTCCCCATGGGGATAGGGTAAGGATGAAAGAGAGCCATGTTTTGTTTCATAATCCCATGCCTGTGGCACGATAAATAACCGGCCCCATCTGAATCCTTTCCAGGTATCTTCCTGTCATATGCTCACAGAATTGCCAAGAACTTTATCTGACGACCACTCCCTCTATGCCTGGTCCTGGCCCAGAAATCCCCCTGCATTGATCCCTTGTTTCCTCACAACTGTCCTGTGAGGAGGCTCAGGTCCGATGGTTCCAGGCCCAACCTAGAGCTTTAATTGTGGTCAAGAATCGGCTGCCTTGGACTAAAAGTTTGGGAAATCCATATAAACTGATGACTGAGCATGGTGCTACATGTCTAGGATCCCAGCTACAGAGGACCAGGTGGTGGTGCACGCCTGTCACAGGAGGACCGTGATCCAGCCTCACCTGATCTTATATTGAGTCTCTCTCTTGGAAATGCCCACGAGAGAAAGGCTTGGCTCCGATGGTAGAAGACCTGATTGACAAGCCTAAGGTTTTGAGTTCAAACCCTAATATACCAAAAAGAATCAGAGGCTCAGTGCCAGAGGCTCATGCCTATAATCCAATCTACTCAGGAGGCTGAGATCTGAAGATCAGAGGGCAAGATTTAAAATAGGGTTGGCCTTGCCCATCAGACATCATGATGAGAAGACCCAGAGTCTGACCCATACCAATATGCTCCATACTAACAGGGCTTGTACCCTTACTAAGTGCTGGCCATGCTCTCTGTCCCCTTGGGGAGCCACCCCCTGCGACCCCATCCCCAGGTCCTCCCAAGCTCTCTATGCCACCAACCAGGCCCGAGGGAGTAGACAGTTCCAGGGCACAAAGATCCCTTGGTCTTATAATTTAATGGTGCTGAGTCCCCTGGTGTGGCCACACTGGATTTGGATGTGACCTCAGGGTCCGTGGCCCTTCTAAGGTCAGATAGGAGGCATGTGACCAGAGGTGGCTCAGCATGTTACCTAGCAGGAAGGGAAGGTGATGGCTTCCAGGTCTGACAGTTACTGGGCGGAAAGTTAGCCAAGAGGGAGGGAGGTGCCCCTGTTGAGACTTTACATTTCAGCCTTTCAATAATTCAGAAAAAGGGTGAAGATTCTCTCTGGCAACTTCCTGTTTGCAAGGGCCATTGACAGTAGGGGTAAAAGGCTGAGATGTGGTCCCCTCTGGGAGAAGGCAGCAGGCAACAGCTCTCACTTGGGCATTGAGTCCTTAGATGCAATCTGGAGGAGGCAAGTCTCTTGGATGAAGTCTGGAGAAGTCTCATGAGGCATTCAGAGACTGAAAAAATACTGGAGAGCAAATAAATGGCAAGAGGAAGGACTTGAGGCTGAAAATGTTGGTAGAAATATCCCTAGTCAAGTGACAAAGGCAAGAATATAGATTCCTGTCCAGTTGAAAGGTAGACAGGTATGGATATTAGATGGGCAGTCTTCTTACTTCTATTGACCTTCTGGCTCTGGTTAATTTTGAAAGGACAGGCACAAAGTGGATAATGTGATAGCATCTCCTTACTCCTCCCCATGTTCCCTTGCTCCCCAGACTGGCTGAGTCTACGTGCTCATTGCTGAGATGGTTTGTCCCAGTTGGTATTCAAGGAGGTTTGAACAAAAGGCCTGGCCACTGTCCCTGAGCACTTCTGCTCAAGGCTAGCACTCTACCACTTTGAGTTATAGTACCACTTGCAGTGTTTGCTGGTTAGAGATAAGAGGCTCAAGCCATGCTTCCAGCCTGGCTCTTTGCAGGTTAGTTGGGAGATGGAGTCTCAGGGATTTTTCAGCTCGGGCTGGTTTGAACTGCAATCTTTGCCACAAAAGCCCTTTGTTATTTCCAATTAAAGCAACAAGGAGATCAAATAGAATAAGTAGAGCTTACCTGGTCCTTATCAAGAATTGATCAAATATTCTGCAATGACAAAACTCATTAAATGTGAGAATCTTAGCACAGATATACCGAATATTTTAGAATCGCGTACTTAGTACTAAACTACACAACACAAAACAAAATAGGCAAAACTCAAAACCTAAAATATTTGACAACAATGTATAAACATCTTTGCTAACAAAGCACATCACATGGTTGGGCCTTAGTTAACAGGGTCTGTGAAAAGAGCAACTTGTTAGCAAGGCACATTAGAATAGATGGATGGATAAGTAGTAAGCTTGGTGGAAGGGTAAGGGTTGGATGGGGCCAAACCCTTAACATCATGTTGCCAAGATGGTGAACTCAAGACGGCAAATTTCTGAAAAAATGCAAAGAAAGGCTGAAGAAAAATCAAGCCTAGTTTGGCTAGCCTTTGAGAGGGAAGTTAGAGGGGCTCCCTGGGACCCAGGCCATGTCACATTCTTCAGGACACAATCCAAATAAATTTAGAAAAGAAAGGGAGAGATATAGAAAGTTGAACATGAATAGCAGAGAGCAGAGAGAGCCTGAAAGTAAACAGAATTCTGAACATGTACCAAAATTGCAGAGGCAAAAATTATCTAAATCTGAGAACAGCATAAAAATATTATGTGCTCTGTCTATCCAGGGAGTGCAGGAGGCATTTCAGAGGGGTTTCACAGCTGGAGAATGACTCGCAGCACCCCATTGAATGTGTAGGAGAGTCAGTCTGGAGAGTGATGGAAAGCTGACCAGGGAGAAGCAGCATTCCGACTTCCCCCAGAGCCCTAAAGAGAGAAATGGCCAAGCACCCAACCAAGAATCCTCAGCATCGGAGGTTACCAGCCGTTTGGCTAAAGACCATAGGAGCTCTCTGGCATGACACCACATCTGAACAGAGATTGAGCAACAGAGAGCCATAGAGAGTAGTTGCACTCACCAGAGTAGAGAAGTGGTGTGGACGTGGATATGAAGGCCAGCAATGGTATTGGTGAAAAGTCTCACGTGATGTCCCAGGCAGTTTGGTTCGCAGAAGAAGGGTGGTTGGGAAATTCTAACATTTCCAACTCAAAAACCCCATCTGAGTCACGGCATCATATGTAAGGTATATTAAATAGGTAGATTTCATTTGGTAGTGGATGAAGAGAACACCACAAGCTATTCAGGTAGGAAAAGAAGTTTATTTACCGGACTGCTGCCCCCACCATACATGGTGGAGAAGCCTGTCTGAAATGGAAAGGGAGGAGATAGCAATTTGTATTTCGATAGAAATTCATCCATCTCTGCTAGGTTTTCCTTCCTTTGTGAGTAGAGTCTGGAATTATTTCTTTATGATTGGATGTCTTGGATGTTTGTTGTAATTTTTCCTGTGGTATTTCTGATATTAATTTGGGTCTCCTCTCTTTTGTTCATTACTCTTGCCAGTGGTCTGTCAGCTTTATTGAGATATTTTTTTAAACAGTTTTTTGTTTTATTAATTATATTTTTAATTTTCTTTGTATCTCATTAATTTCAGCTCTTATTTCACTTATCTTTTTCTGTCTAGCAAATTTAGTTCAATTTTTTCTTGTTTCTCTAGCAGTTTTAGTTGCATCATAACATTGCTTACTTGGTCTATGTTTTCTTTTTTTAATTTTTTAATTTATTTTTTATTGTGAAAATACTGTACAGAGGGGTTACAATTACATGGGCAAGATGATGAGTACATTTCTTATCAAGCATTGTAGCCTCCTCTTTGTTTCCCCTTCCCATCCCTCCCCATCCTCTCCCTGCTCTCCCACCCAATCCTCCCCTCCCCCTCCCCCCCACCAAAGTTGTAAAGTTAGTTTTCGACATAACGACTTGTACATCTCATTGTTGCAATAGGTCCACCTGTATCCCTATTTAAATTATTTGTTTTTCCCCTTCCCCTCCACAAATTATACCGACATCAAATACAGTGAAAGCAGGGATTATACTGTGGGGGAGGGACATACAAAGCAACAAAGAAATAATCATATAAATTTGTTAGAAACAATCACATGAAAGAAAAAAAACATTTGAATATATATCTTAGGGTTCATTTCCCTAACATCACCATATCTGACCTTTTCTGCTTGACTCAGACATATACTAGATATTGCAAAAAAGGGAAACCATGGACTTATGTTTCTTTGGGCCTGGCTTACTTCACTTAATATAATTTTTTCCAAGTCTTTCCATTTCCTAACAAATGGAGCAATGTCATTCTTTCTGATGGAGGCATAGAATTCCATTGTGTATATATACCACATTTTCTTGATCCATTCATCTACTGAGGGGCATCTGGGTTGGTTCCATATCTTAGTTATGGTAAATAATGCTGCAATAAACATAGTCGTGCTGGTACGTTTAGTGTGGTCTTGTTTGTGATCATTTGGGTAAACACCCAAAAGTGGATTGCTGGGTCATAGGGGAGCTCTATGTGGAGTCTTTTGAGGAATCTCCATACTACTTTCCAAACTGGTTGAACAAGTTTACACTCCCACCAACAATTAGTAAGGTTCCCTTCTGTCCACATCCCCTCCAGCATCTGTTGTTATTAGAGGTCTTGATTTTAGCCATTATAACTGGGGTGAGGTGGTATCTTAATGTTGTTTTGATTTGCATTTCTTTTATGGCTAGGGAGGTTGAGCATTTCTTCATGTGTCTATTGGCAATCCTTCTTTCTTCTTCAGAGAAGTTTCTGTTTAAGTCTTTAGCCCACTTATTTATTGGGCAGTTGTTTCTTTGAGGATTTGTTATTGGGGGATTTAATTTTTTGAGTTTCAAGTATATTTTAGATATGAGACCCTTGTCCATTGTATGGCTAGTGAAGATCTCCCAATCCGTAGGCTTTCTATTGGTCTTGATATGCGTGCTGAGTGCAATAAATTTGCCCCTCAGGACTCCTTTCGCTGGGTACCATAGGTTTCTTCGTAATGTATTTTCATTTTCATTGAATTGTAGGAACTTTTTACTTTTTTCTTTAATTTCTTCTGTAACCTATGTATTGTTCAACAGATTGTTGTTTAATTTCCATATATTTAAGTTTTTTCTACTTTATGCCTTGTTATTGAGAGAACTAGTTTGATTCCAGTATGGTCAGATAGAATACAGAGTATTATGTCGATCCTCTTGCTTTCTTTTTTTAATTTTTTAATTTTTCAATTTTTTAATTTATTTTTTTATTGTGAAAATACTGTACAGAGGGGTTACAATTACATGGGCAAGATGATGAGTACATTCCTTATCAAGCATTTGCTTAAATTCCTTGTATGAACTAACAAATGATCTATTTGAGAAAAAGTAAGGGAGTTTGCAAGAATAAGACCCTGCTGGTGAGAATCCCTGTAATTCTAGCTACTTAGGAGGCTCACATCTGTGTATTCAGTTTTAAAGCCATCCCAGGCAGGAATGTTCATGAGGATTTTCTGGGGTAATTCAGCACCACACCCTGCCTCAAGTCTGGGACTGTTCACCACCTTCTGCTTATGCAAGCCAGTATGGAGAGACGTCACACCCCACTACACGTCTGTAGTTGTTTACTGCCGCTGTCGATGCCGCTGCTGCCGCCACAGCTGATGCCACTGCTTGAGCTGCTGCCACTGCCCAGGATCAGCTGGGCCACATATGCAAGCCAGGCACTCCACTACGCGTCAGGTGTTAGACACTGCTGCTGCCTCTGGCTTGGCTGGGACGCTTATGCGGACCAGTATGGAGAGGCACAAACCACCACGGGTCTGGAGTTGTTCACTGCAGCTGTCCCCGCCCCAGCTACCGCTGTCGCCCTGGGCTGGTCTGGGCTGTTCCTGTGGGCTAGTGCCAAGAGGCATTGTACCCGGAGTCTTGGTGGTTTGCCGCCACTGCCAGCTGCTGCTGCTGCTCCAGGTTAGGCTAGGCTGTTTACACCAGCAGGACAGAGGTAACACAGTGTGAGTCTAGGTCATTCACCACTGCTGACAGCTGCTGCTGTTCCTGACTGGATTGGGCTGCTTGCACCAACCAGGCAGAGGCGCTCTGCCAGGGCCAGTGAGGGAAGTCTTCATGCCGGCTATGCATTTGAGATTTCTGTTTGTATTCTCTGGGTTGGCACCATACCTTGGGAGTCTTCTGGGAGCCTTGGGATGCTTGCCAGTGTGTGGTCTTCAGAGGGTCCATAGCCGGGATATTTAAGCAACCTGGCAAGAATCCCCACAACTTACTCTGCTCAGCACAGAGCCCCATCACCAACAAGGCCTGGGGGAAGGATCTTCCCACTTTACTGTCTGTGTAGGTTTTTCCTTTTTCTTTTTTCACTTCCTATATTTCTCTGAGCAATTGCTTTTTTGGGTGGGGGTGTCACTTGGTGAAACAGAGCATTGAAAGCCAAACACACTATTTGGTTGGAGAGAGCTGTGGTGTTTCCCTGCTGTTCCATTGCCAACTTGGCCCCTTCTTTTCAGGTGAAATTTTTCTTAGGAGGCAAGTGGGCCTTGGTTACCAAATGATAGGTACATAAAAGAATATGTTGTAAAGCCAGCAGTTTGTAGTTAGACATTTCTGTTAATATAGCCTTCACAAGATTAGGGAACAAAGGGGGTGGTCTACCCTAAGGTATTTCAAAGGGATTAAATTCTTTAACATAAGGGCTACATCTTGCTCGAAGAAGAACAAAGTGAAGGAGACTTACGTAGCCATAGCCAGTCTCTGTATTTAATTTAGGTAAAGTTTCCTTTAAGGTCATATTCATTCTTTCTAGTGCCTTGAACTCTGAGGTCTATATATGGATTGTAACATCCAATTTATTCCTAGAGCATTAGTTAATAATTGAGAACTTGGGCCATGAATGCAGGGCCAACTTTGGACCCCACAGCTAAGGGTAAGTCAAATCAAGGAATTATTACATGCCTCAGCTCAGCCTGAAAAAGTGTCCACTATTATAATAGATACCAATACCCATACTTGCCAGGCTTTACCTCTGTGAAGTCCATTTGCCCAAATTCACCATCTGATGTTCCTTACATATGAATTCTTTCCATATGTTCCAGCTTTTCAGCTTTTACCTGTTGGAAATTACCTACACACATTACAAAGGATTATCAGGCTGAGGCCCCACTGGTTTTCAGAACTGTCTTAGGCAGTGGCCTCGGGCAATTTACCTTGGTGCAAATATCTACATGTAAACTGACAGAAAGCCTGTATGCATTTTTCCCAAGTTTAGTTTCAAAATTTGCACACTTATTACCACTGTTTTTGCTTCTTCCTTTAATCTTAACAACTAGTAGCTCTAGAGACCTCGCTGGTTTTAGAGTGGTCTCCCAAGCTACCTAATCAGCTCAGATGTTTCTCTGTATCTTAGGGTCTCTAGTTTCTTTAATTCCTGTAGAGTACTCTGAACCTGGGAGGCTTCTTCCATTTTATTCTGCTCCTTTTCTCTCAAACTTCCTTTGATGATCCCACTCTCCTTCTCAATGTGCTCCTTAACCTGCAAGTTTTTGGCAGGGTCACATGAGAGTTCCTTTGACTGGCCAACTGCTGTTCCTCCTCACAACCCCTTTGCTTGCTCTTCAGCTCCTCCCTTAAGTTCACAAAGGTGTTATTGAGAGGTAATTTTTCCCACCTCCACCTGTTCCATTGGGACATGATGTTTCTGCATTACATTTATGGTGAAGATCTCAGCAGTCTTTTTGGCCTTTTATTCTAGTAGTTTCTCTTTCTAGTTTTCCACGTCAGTGTATTTTTGTGACAGATCTTTCAACTGTTTGTTTAGCTCTTCTGTTTTTCTTCCTAATGCTCTTTTCCTTTCCCCGGCATTCTTTATCAGACCATGTGGTCCTTTAACTCTTACTGAAGAGTAACAATCTCTTTCTTGAGCCTGATATTTCCTGTTCACTTTTCTTGGCCTCATCTTCTATGACATTGCACTTCCTCGTTTTTCTCTATAACTACTCTTATCTTCTTTCTCTGTTGTTTTAATATCTGGTGACACTCTTCAAAGCTTATAATCAACATGTACTTCAACCTAATACATTCTTATATCAGGTCCAGCTCTTTTATTATGTCCACTATTTCTTTTTTTTTATTTTATTTTATTTTATTTTATTTGAGAACATACTGTACAGAGGGGTTACAATTACATGGGCAGGATAATGCATACATTTCTTACCAAGGATTGCAGCCTCCTCCTTTGTTTACCCTTCACCTCCCTTCCCAGCCTCCCCCCTCCCCCCCACCTAATCATACCCCCCTCCCCCCCCCCACACACCGACATTGTAAAGCTTCTTTTGACATGACATTTTGTACTTCTCATTGTTGCAACAGGTCCACCTGAATCCTTAAACGACTTGTTTGTCCCCGTCTCCTCCACATGTTATACTGACATCAAATATAGTGAAAGCGGGGGTTACACTGTGGGGGAGGGACATACAAAGCAACAAAGAAATAATCTTATAAATGCGTTAGAAACACATGCATGAAAGAAACAAAAACATTAAAATACATATTTGAGGGTTCGTTTTCCTAACATCACATTATCTGACTTTTTCCGCTTGACTCATACCTATACTAGATATTGCAAATAAGGGAAACCATGGGACCTATGTTTCTTTGGGCCTGGCTTACTTCACTTAATATAATTTTTTCCAAGCCTTTCCATTTCCTAACAAATGGGGCAATGTCATTCTTTCTGATGGAGGCATAGAATTCCATTGTGTATATATACCACATCTTCTTGATCCATTCATCTACTGAGGGGCATCTGGGTTGGTTCCATATCTTAGCTATGGTAAATAATGGTGCAATAAACATAGTTGTGCTGGTAGCTTTAGTGTGGCCTTGTTTGTGATCATTTGGGTAAATGCCCAAAAGTGGGATTGCTGGGTCATTGGGGAGCTCTATGTGGAGTCTTTTGAGGAACCTCCATACTGCTTTCCAAAGTGGTTGAACAAGTTTACATTCCCACCAACAATGAAGTAAGGTTCCTTTCTGTCCACATCCCCTCCAGCATCTGTTGTTGTTAGAGTTCTTGATTTTTGCTGTTCTAACTGGAGTGAGGTGATAACTCAATGTTGTTTTGATTTGCATTTCTTTTATGGCTAGGGATGTTGAACATTTCTTCATGTGTCTATTGGCCATCCTTCTTTCTTCTTCAGAGAAGCTTCTCTTTAAGTCTTTCGCCCACTTACTTATTGGGCAGTTATTTCTTTGAGGATTTGTTGTTGGGTGGTTTAATTTTTTGAGTTCCAAGTATATTTTAGATATGAGACCCTTGTCCGTTGTATGGCTAGG
Organism: Dipodomys spectabilis; assembly: GCF_019054845.1. Classification (NCBI taxonomy): domain Eukaryota; kingdom Metazoa; phylum Chordata; class Mammalia; order Rodentia; family Heteromyidae; genus Dipodomys; species Dipodomys spectabilis. The sequence goes on from NW_024871337.1 coordinate 427,966, forward strand.
AAAGATCTTCTCCCAGTCCGTGGGCTTTCTATTGATCTTGCTAGCTATGTCATTTGCCCTGCAGAAGCTCTGCAACCTTATACAATCCCACATGTCCAACCTTTCTTTGATTTGTTTTGTTTCCGGGTCTCTATTCAGAAAATTTCGGCCTGAGCCAAGGAGACCCAGGGTTTCTCCTATTCCATCCTGTAATGTTTTCAGAGTGTCTGCTTTGAGTTCAAGGTCTATGATCCATTTGGAGTTGATTCTGGTGCAGGGTGATATATAAGGATCTAGCTTTAGTTTTCTACATGTAGTTAACCAGTTTTGCCAGCACCATTTACTGAAGAGGCTGTCTGTCTTCCATTCTATTGTTTTAGCTCCCTTATCGAAGATTAGATGGCTATAGGTCTGTGGGTTCATTTCTGGGTTTTCAATTCTATTCCATTGGTCCTGAGGTCTGTTCTTATGCCAATACCAAGCTGTTTTGATTACTATGGCTTTATAGTAGAGTTCGAAATTTGGTATTGATATACCTCCAGCAGTGTTCTTTCTGTTGAGGAGCGTTTTTGCTATTCGGCGTCTTTTATTGTTCCATATGAATTTTTGGATTGCCTCTTCTATTTCCTTGAAGAATGAGGGTGGAATTTTGATAAGTATTGCGTTGAATATGTAGATAGCTTTGGGAAGTATTGCCATTTTCACAATGTTAATCTTTCCAATCCAGGAGCATGGGAGGTTTTGCCATTTTTTAAGTTCTGTGTTGATTTCCTTTTTCAAGATTTTAAAGTTTTCATCATAGAGGTCCTTCACTTCTTTAGTTAAGTTAATTCCTAGGTATTTTATTTTTTGTGGGGCTATTACAAATGGAGTTGCTTTCCTACTTTCAGCCACACTTTTCTCATTGTTGGCATACAGAAAAGCCGTTGATTTTTGGGGGTTAATTTTATAACCTGCTACTTTGCCAAAGTTTTGAATCAGCTTGAGTAATTTGGGAGTGGAGTCTATGGGATTCTTTAAATACAAGATCATGTCATCTGCAAAGAGGGAGAGTTTTATTTCTTCTTTCCTTATTTGGATCCTCTTTATGTCTGCATCTTGTCTTATTGCTGTAGCTAGGCATTCTAATACTAGATTGAAGAGAAGTGGAGAGAGTGGGCATCCTTGTCTTGTTCCTGAGTTAAGAGGAAATGGCTTTAGTTTTTCACCATTGAGTATAATGCTGGCTGTAGGTTTGTCATATACAGCCTTTATTGTATTGAGGAATGTTCCATGGATTCCTAATTTTTCCAAAACCTTCATCAGGAAGGGGTGTTGGATCTTCTCGAATGCTTTTGCTGCTTCTATTGAGATAACCATGTGGTTCTTATTCTTGCTCCTGTTGATGTGATGAATAATATTAATTGATTTGCGTATATTGAACCAGCTTTGCATCCTTGAAATGAATCCTGTTTGATTGTGGTGTATGATTTTTTGGATGAATTGTTGAAGTCGGTTGACCAAAATTTGTTGAGAAGTTTTGCATCAATGTTCATCAAAGAAATGGGTCTATAGTTCTCTTTCTTTGATGAGTTCCTGCCTGGTTTTGGGATGAGGGTTATGATGGCTTCATAGAATGTGTTCGGTAGTGAGCTTTCTCTTTCAATTTCATTGAAGAGTTGGAGGAGAATTGGTGTGAGCTCTGTTTTGAAGGCCCTGTAAAATTCCGCTGTAAAACCATCTGGTCCTGGACTTTTCTTAGCTGGGATTTTTTCTATAGATTTCTTGGATTCTAATTCATTTAATTCTGATTTAATTTTGATTATTTCTTTCCATCTACTGGATTGGGGTTTATCTTGCTGCTCTTTTTCAAGGAGGTTTAGATGTGTCATTAAATTGTTAGTTTCAGATCTCTCCAATTTGTTGATGTAGGAGTTCAGAGCTATAAACTTGCCTCTGAGTACTGCCTTTGCTGTGTCCCAGAGGAGCTGGTATTCTGTGTGTTCATTTTTGTTGAATAGCATGAACATTTGAATTTCCTTTCTAATCTCTTCCATGACCGACTCATGATTCAGCAGTGTGTTGTTCAGCCTCCATGTGATACCGGACTTTCTTTGGTGGCTTTTGGTGTTGAGTCCTAATTTTATTCCCTTGTGGTCAGAGAGAATGCAAGGTATATCTTCAATGTTTCTGAATTTAGACAAGTTTGCTTTGTGGCCTAAAATGTGGTCTATTTTAGAAAACGTTCCATGTGCTGCTGAGAAAAACGTGTATTCTGATGCTGCTGGGTGAAATGTTCGGTAAATGTCTGTTAAGTCTAGTTGATCTATGCAGCTGTTTAGATCTGCAGTTTCTCTGATGAGTTTTTGCCGAGTTGATCTATCTAGTGGGGAGAGTGGTGTGATAAAATCCCCAACAATTAATGTCTTTGGATCTATATGGGATTTGAGGGAAAGTAGTGTTTCTTTGATAAATTTGGGTGCTCCATTGTTTGGCGAATAGCTATTTAGAATTGTTATATCCTCCTGAAGGAGAGATCCTTTAATTAGTATGTAGCGACCTTCTTTATCTCTTTTCACGAATTTTAATTTGAAGTCTATTTTATCTGATATTAGGATTGCAACCCCCGCCTGTTTATGGGGTCCGTTTGCTTGGTAGATTTTGTTCCAGCCTTTAACATTGAAAATGTGTTTGTTTTTACGGGCAAGATGTGACTCCTGCAGGCAGCAGATAGAAGGGTCTTGTTTTTTAATCCAACTAGACAGTCTATGTCGCTTAATTGGAGAGTTCAGTCCGTTAACATTAAGAGATAGGACTGAGAGGTATTTGAGAGTTCCTGCCATGTTATCCACCTTCTTGGGGGCTGCGAAAACTGGGTCCTTCCTATGGTTCTTGGATTCTCAGTTTGGGTGCAGTTTCTTGGCCTTTATTGCGGTCTTGTTGGTTTTCTATGTGTAGGACATCTTTAAGAATCTTTTGTAGGGCTGGTTTGGTGGAGATGTATTGTTTCAATTTTTCTTTGCTATGGAAGGTTTTTATTTGGCCTTCAGTTATGAAGGAGAGTTTAGCTGGGTACAGTATTCTTGGTTGATAGTTGTTTATTTTTAGGGCATGGCATACATCATTCCAGGATCTTCTTGCTTTGATTGTCTCTGCTGAGAAATCTGAGGTGATTCTAATTGGTTTCCCTTTATAAGTGATTACCCTTTTCTCTCTGACAGCTTTAAGGATCTTTTCCTTGTTCTGAGTTGATCCTGTGTGGATTATAATGTGGCGGTGGGATGTCCTATTCTGGTCTGGTCTATTTGGGGTTCTAAAGGCTTCTTGTATCTGGACAGGCCTATCTTTTTGCATGTTTGGGAAGTTCTCTGCTAGGATCCTGTTAAACAAATTTCCTAGACCATTAACTTCTGTTTCCAGGTGCTCCTCTACACCCATTATCCTTACATTAGGCCTTCTGATGGTGTCTTCCAGGTGTTGGATAGATCTATCATATTTCTTGGACTTGTCTTGGATGGTTGTATGTTCTTTCTCTATAATATCTAGGCTGTCTTCAATCCCTGAGATTCGATCTTCTGCATGGTCTAACCTGCTGTCAAGACTCTCTACTTTGTTTTTTATCTCTTTTCCTTCTACTTGGTCATCTTTGATGGCTTCAAGTTCTTTGTTGAAGCTCTGTTTTAGGTCTTGTATGAATTTCTTTACTTCCTTAATTTGGTGTTCAGTGTTTGTCCTCAAATCACTTAGTTGATTGGTTATGGTTTCTTTGGGCTCCCATTCCTTCTGTTGGGTTCCATTCAGCATTCCCTTTGTGGTCTCCCTGACTTCCTTCAGCTCTTTGTTAATGGATTCCATGAATGCCTTTAGTGATCTTTGTGTGTTCTCTACCTGGTCTCTCAATTCCTGTATTACTCTTTGATTAGCTTCCTCCCGTTCGTGGGATTCCTGCAGATCTCTTTGAGTGTTCTCAGCCTTCTCACGCCATTCCTCCCTTTCTCTTTGAGTATTCTCAAGTTATTCACGCAAATCCTATATCAGTTTTTGAGTAGCTTCCTCACGCTTATGATATTCCTGTATAAACTTCTGGGATGCCTCCTCTCTCTCCCTATCACGCTCATACAGAGTCCTTTGTACGTTGTCAAACTTTTCATTTATCATGTTTGCCAGCAGTGTTTGTAGAGCTGTTTGGGAACTCTCCTCTGGATTATTCATTATCTGTTCTATCCCCTGATTATCAAGATTGGGAATTGAGATACCCGAATTTGCCATTTTTCTTGTGTTTTTCCGGCTTACTCTGCCCATTTGAGATGAAGATAGCACCAGTTTTGTGCTAGAACACTATCTTAAGGCAACCATCAACCAAAGTTTGCATTTGTACAGTCAATAGTCTACAGATACAATCTAGTTCAACAGATACATCGATTCGACATCAAACAACTATATGTTAAAGGGCTTCGAACCGCAGAGAAGAATTTGGAAAACCAGAAATTATTAGGGTTATGGAGAGATGTGGGTAAAAAATAGGAATAGATTGGTGTGCGGAGGCACAGGGAGAGTTAACTATATCCTAATCACAATGCAGGAAATAGGTTGGGTAGGATGTAAGTAGAGAGAGGGAGAAAAAGAAGAAAGTGAAAGGGGAATGAAAAGAGACCAGAAAAATAAATAGAAACGTAAAAATTAATGTTATTTTAGAGATTAAAAGACCATCTATTTATAGAGGAATATGAATATGTTGGGAGAAAGGGAGGGACATAGAGGAGATGTGAAAAACTTTAAAAAAAATGCTTAAAATATTATATAGGTATAAAGAGGTAGTACTGCTATTAATGAATTTAAGTCTCAGAGGTTTTGAATTGAGTAATAAGTTTGTGGATTAAGTGTGTACACAATGGGGGATAGGGTCTACTGGTTAACTACGGGTTTATCTGAGGATGTGCAGGACAAGAGTTAAGTCACATAAAGAAGAACAAAGAGAAAAGATGGAAAGGATAGGAAAGTGAGAAGAAAAGATCAGAAGTTCAGTAGAGCTAGACAAAAAACAAAAAAATAATTAAGAATGAAAGAAAAAGAGAAAGAAGACAAGAAAAGAAAGGAAAACACACATTCACGTATTCCTAAAATAGAAATTATAAGAGGAGAAAAAAAAAGTTAATGGAAAACAATTATTTTTTCAGAAGAGGCAAAAATTAAAGATTAATAAACGTTTTAGAAAAGCTAAAATTTTTTTTATATATATAAGGTAACAAAAAATGAAAAAAAAAAAAAACAAAACAAAAAAAAGAAAAAAAGAAAAGAAGAAGAAGAAAAAAAAAAGTTCTTTGATTTTTTTGGGGGGGGGGAGGGGTGGGAAGAGTCCTGTATCTCCCTTTTGTCTTTAACCAGAGTCTGGTTGGAGTCTCTGGTCAGCTTGAGGTCCTGTGGCTTGATTGGTTTCTTAAGTCAGTTTGTTGGAACAGGCAGAAAAATGCTCTGCTTTACCCAAGATTTTGAGATCCCCCTCCCAGGTTAGTTTACTGGGAGGGTGATCTGCTTTGAGAATCACAAAAGAGGGGGATGCAGTGATGAGGCTAGGTTCTGGGTAGAGTTGAGGCCTTTCAACAAACAGTAGCTTTTCCCTGGGGCTATTTTGTGAAAAAAACTCACAGCACCCAGCCTGGAGCCATTCTCAGGGTTTCTGTTTTTCAATTGATTGTGGTGGCTGCTAGAGGGAGGGGCAGCCTCTGGCTCTGGTTACCCGGTGACCAGAGCCACTCCAATGGCTGGCGCCTGAGCTGGGTGACTTTTCGCTCCATGGAACTGAGTCTGTGAGGTCACTTCGCCGTTAAGTTCTTGTGACCTGCTAACTGACTAGTTTTATTCTAAGGCCTTAGCTGGAGCTAGCCGCTCCTCCGAGCTTTGTCGGTATCCAAGATGGAGATCACCGGTGCTGGGCGGGGTAGGGGTGGCCTTCCCTCCTCTGCTCCCTGAGAAGGAGTGAGGAAGTCGGGCTTCTACTCACGCCGAGTCTTGGATCCCGGGTCGTCTCTGGTCTGCAAAGTGCAGGATGAAGTTGTCCGCTCCTTGTCGGTTCTTGCTGGTGTTGAGTAGAATCCGCTCGTCTGCTGCATCTGGCTCCTTCGTCCCGGACTGTGTCTCAGGTGTGCCCCCGCGGCGGTGGTCGCTGCTGCGACCCTGCCGCCGCAGCAGCAGCTGCTGGCAGGCGCTCAGATGTGTCTGCTTGGCTTCCCCTCTCTTGACTAACTCTCTGTCCTGTGATGGCACACTTGGTGTGATTCTCTGGCTTGGGACTGTTCACTGGAACTCTGAAACTGTTTTCTATGCAAGAGCTTGTTCAGATTCCAGCTTCTCCTCCGCCATCTTCCCGCAACTCCTATGTCTACTATTTCTTAATGAAGCATCAGGATCTCTTCTTGGCCTCAGTTGTGGTTAGCAAGGATGGTAGCATTGCTGTCTTGTGCTTCTGTTGGCCTCTGACCTGTGGTCCCCTAACTTGCCTCATGCTCACTCAGGCTAATGTATTTGAATTTCATTTGATTCTGACTATTTTCTAGGTTCCTTTTGAGGATTTTCTTCTCATTTTTTACTCTCACAAGTTCGTAATTTATATCTTCAAAACTTTTCTTCATGTCAATAATTCTCTGGTTTCTCCAGTGTGCTCTTCTATTTGCTTTTAACCTCTTAGTGGGTTTTGTTTGGCACATATTGGAGATTCAGTATTTTATAACCTGTGTTTTGAGATAGAAGTGTGTAAATTTTTTGTTTGCCACATTTCTTCTTAAGTTTATAGGGCTGTTTTTAAATTGAACACAGTTGGAATTCAGAGCCACAAGCTCCTTTGCATGTTTCTCCAGAGATACGAACACATTTTCCAGGTGTTAATGGGATTACATAACCTGTCCTTTTGAATCTTTCTCCCCCTTGGACATTCCTTTTTCCAATGTCCATTTTGCTTGCCATAAGCACACTGATCTAGTCCTAGAGGTTCCCTACTGGTATTTGCAAATGAATTGTACTGTCTTTGCCAAGGTTTCTTGATCCCTATTCTGGTGCTCCTAACAAAACTCAAACCCCCTTCTTACTGTTTTTTTTTCCAGGGTACCTCTGTTATCAAACACCCACTGGGCAACCACTTTCAACTCAAAATACACTTTTCCCTCAAAACCTTATAACTTTTGAAGCTTTCTTCTAAGATATGGGGCTGACTAACAAAGGCCATATTTAGGGCTCTTTGATTCTCCAGGGCTTCAAGATCTATAGGCCTATAGGTCCTATAGGCTTCTGGGAGAAGTTTCAGAAAAGCATTAGGGTACTCACTGGGGAACTCTCCCATCTCACTCACCTTTCTGGCTTTCTAGCCTCTGCGGTATCCCTGCTAACCAAACCTGGCAATAATTGATAAGCACCTCCATACCTCAATTGCTGTTAATCTCAGCTTGGATAAGTCTGGGGAAAGACTTGATCCAAATGGTCTGGTTCAATAGTGGAGCTACTGTCCGGTCCAGGGACCACATTCAATTTACCGAGCAGAGTTCACTCCCTTTTCTACCAGGTGAAAAGCATCTGTAAAGTTTGCTGACACTCATCGCAGTTGTGCTTGTGTGTGAAAATTACTGTCTGTAATGAGGTAATGAGCCCTGGTTATTTTTTTTCTGAAAAGGATGGATTTTGCTTTTTCCAGTAATACAGGTCACTAGTTGTAAAGAGACCATATATTAAAAGGGGGGCCTGCCCACCATCTCCTCCCTGTTCCTGTCTCAAGGGTAATAAGGGTAACATACCACACTGTACCACCTCAGGATGGTACAAGTAACCAATTTTGGCATGGGAGGACGTAACATTAGAGGTGCTTATGGCAAAGAATAGGAGAAAGAGTACATCAGTGCATCTTCCTCTGAGGGATTCTGTAACTCTGGGGGAGAATATTTTTTGGATATGACAAATTTAGGCCTTGTTCTCCCATCCTGATAAAAGGAGTAAACAGAAGTGCATACAGGACACAGATAGAACTATCAGCATGCACACACAGAACAATAGCCACAGACACTTAATCTACATGCCCCAAACCTCTCAATGTTGACCTCTATAGTAGGTCCCAGATGACAGAGAGGACATTCCAAATTGCCTCTTGAGGAGGTCGCAGATGACCTCTGGAGGATGTCATATATGTCCTCCCTAGGAAGCCCTAGATGACCACTCATGGATGTTCCAAATGGCTTCCCAAGGAAGTGTCAGATGACCTCCAAAGGAGGTTCCAGATGTCCTCTCAATAAGGTTGACATTACCTCATGAGTAGCTCCCAGATGGCCACTCAAGGAGGCCACATATGAACTCCAGAGGAGGTTCCAGATAACCCGCTTGAGAAAGCCACAGATGACCTCCAGAGAAGGTCCTATAGGTCTTCTCAAGGTAGTCCCAGATGATGTCCAAAGACAGTCATAGATTTCTTATCAAGGTAAACTGAAATGACCTTCAAAAGAAGCTCCAGATGACCTCAGGTGGTGGTCCTAGATTGCCTCTTAAGGAAGCCCCAACACAGATGCCCCTCAGTAGATGAATGGATCAAGAAAATGTGGTTTATATACACAATGGAATTCTATGCCTCCATCAAAAAGAATGACTTTGCCCCATTTGTTAGGAAATGCAAAGACTTGGAAAAAATTATATTAAGTGAAGTAAGCCAGGCCCAAAGAAACTTATGTCCGTGGTTTCCCTTATTTCCCAATCACTACTTTTACAGGGGTCTCAGATGACCTCTTGAGGAAGCCCCAAATGACCTCTGGAGAAAGTCCAAGATGGCCCCGGGAAAAGGCTCCAGATGACCTCCAGGGTAGGTCTCAGATGGCTTCTCAATGAAGTTGCAGATGTATTCTTGATGAGGTTCCAGATGGCTTCCCAAGGACGGCCTACATGACCTCTCAAGGAGGTTCCAGATGGTTCCCCAAAGAAGCTCTGCATGACCTCTCAAGGAGTTCCCAGATGGCTTCCCAAGGAAGCAGCAGATGACCTCCAGAGGGGATCCCCAAAACAGGCTGGCAAGCTTGCTCAGACACACCCCTAGAGGCCCCTAAATGACTTTTGTCCATGATTCTCCTCCAGAGACAAACACTCGAGGTAGACTCTCAACCCTGAGGGCTGACACTCTCACCTATGGGGATTTTTCCCTGAGGCCAAGGCCTGATGCCATCCAAATGGATTATCTCGATGGGGGTCTCCAAAAATTAAGACCTCTATAGTTCAAGAGAATCCATAGAGACACATTTAATATAATAAATGTTCTCCAAACTACCAACCCCCAAAATTATGATATCCAAAACTCCAAATATCAAAGGGCAAGCTTTTTTTTACCCTTCCTTTTGTCTCTCCACTACAGAACTATACTTCCTTCGAGGTCTTTCCCTTTTTCCCTTCTACCGGTTCCTTTTTCTCTTCAGGCCTCTTCACTCTCCAGAGGCCTGAACTGCTTTGACTGGGTCGTCAGTTGCCATCCTTTACCTCCTGACCTCCCTCAACTTCCTCTCCTCCCAGGACTTTCTCCTTCTGCTATCACACCACTTCCTTCCTTACAGGACTTTCCCCTTTTTCTCTCTCCTTTTATTGCTCTGAACCAGCAGCCTATATAAAGTCTGTACCCCTTCTCTACTCCAACTGCCTAACAGTTTTCAACTGTCAAATCCCAAACTGCCCACAGCCAAAACACTTCTTCACAGCTCAGCACGTGATGATTAATGCCCCAGCCCCTCCCACAGAATGCCTCACCATCTGGCCAGGAGATGGGGCCACACTGATTATCCAAGCCTGTAGATTATCAGGGCCCTGCTGATTATTACAGTATCCTCCTTGTGAACTAGTAGCAATTGAAATTGGAAATTTGATTGTGATATTACAAACTCGTTGTGACATCACAAACACATTTTGACATCATCACCACCACGACATCACAAACCCATGGTGACAACATTGTCATTGTGACATCATGATTCCATTGTGACATCTCAAATCTATTATGACCTATTAGTTCCTTTGAAAAATCACATGCCCTTTTCAACATCAGTCCCTTTGTGTACCCATATCCTTGTTGTTAACTAATGACAATTGAAAGCAGACATGCCATTATAACATCAAAAAGTGTTTGTGACATCCTCAACAGTGTGACATCACATTTTCATTATAAGCGCATCATCTCATTGTGACAAAACCAAACTCAATGACATAATCGTATTATGACAATTCTCATTTTGACATCATAGACACATTGTGAATGCCTATTCTGTGATTTCATTGTATTTCATATGTGGCATGAGAGTTGCTATCAGAAACACATTTTTGTGCCTAAATAACCATTTTGACATCATAATCACTTTGTGCCATCACAGTGCCATTGTGATATCACTAGCACAATGTGACATCACAAACATCTCCTCTCCTCATAACATTTGTGACATGCTGACATTGTGATATCAGACCTTTTTGCCCTCATAATTTGTTTTCAACCTCATATTTCATGTATGACATTAGATACTAGAAATCCACTGTGACATCATGACCATTGTGACGTCACACTGACAGATATAATGAACATCGTGTCACATTGTGGCATCACAAAAGGTTTTGATGTCACAATTAATTGATGATGACCTACAGGTAAGGGGTCACAGTAGGTCTACGATGTCACAGTTGGTTGGTGATATCCAAATGGCATAAAGGATCTCATTTATCATGAAATCACAGAGAATATGAGTTCCAAAACGGACTGTGCTATCTCCAAAGGCATGTGTTGTCACAAATGTGAAGAAGTCCTAAGAAGATTGTAATGTCACAATGTGACACAATATTTATGATGTCTGTCAGTATGATGTCACAATGATCATGATGTCACAGTGGATTTCTAATATCACATATCATAACTGAAATATTATAAGGTAGAAAATAGATTACGAACTCATAAAGGGCCTAAGACATCACAATTGCAGCACATCACAAGACATGAGGACAGGACAAGTTTGTGATGTCAGTGTGTTAGTGATACCACCATGGAACTGTGATATAACAAAGTGATTATGATGCCACATATTTATGAGATCACAATGGTTTTCTGATATCAACCCACAGGCCACATCATTTGAAATAGAATGAAATAGAATAGACATTTACAATGTATCAATGACATCACAATGACAATATAATGTCATAATGCTATGAGGTCATTTTAAATTGGTGATGTTGCAAGGAGATAATGGTGTCATAATGTATATATCTTCTCACTCTGATGATGGGGTAACAAAGGTTTGTGATGTTACAATGGCATATATGAATACAATTGTCATGTGTTCACAATGAGGATATGGGTACACAAAGGGACTGTAATGTCACAAATGTCATGTGTGTTTTCAAAGCTACTTAGGGGCCATGATAGCTTCATGATACACAGTTGTGATGAGTTCACAATAGGTTTTTGATGTCATGATGATTTGTAATTCTAAAACTCATGTCCAATTTCAATTGCTATTTCACAATGTGCATACAAGTTCACAGAAGGAGCTTGAAGTCCTAATGAAATACAATGAAATCACAGGAAAGGCATTCATAATGTGTCTATGATGTCACATGACAATGTGAAGTTATAATTCTATCATATTATTTTAGTTTTGTGATTTCAGAATGAGCAGATGGTGTCAAAACTACAATGTGATGTCACAATTGTGATGATCTCACAAACTTTTTGATGTTAAAATGTCATGTCTGATTCTCAATTGTCAGTATTTCATGGTGGGGATTCAGGTACAAAAAGGGACTATGATGTCACAAACCTACGTATTTTTTTCAAAGGTTATAAGAAGTCATAATAGTTTTGGGATGTCACAATGTGATCCTGGTGTCAAAAACAGCAATGTGATGTCACAATGGGTTTGTGATGTCACAGTATTGGTGAGGTCACAATGGGTTAGTTATATCATGAGTTTGTAATATCACAAATTTGTCCAATTTCAGTTTCTCTTAGTTCACCATGATACACTTAATAACCAGCAGTGCCCCTATCATCCATGGGAACAGATAGTCATCAAGGCCTCCTGGTCTGGACCACCGGAGAGGGGGGTGCATGCAGCTAAAGGGGCAGCACATGCTGCTGAAGGAGATAGGTTGTCAAGCCCCACATGGTGAGATGCCATGAAGTGATTGGGCACGGACATTTGGGAAGTGATGATTGAAAACTGTTATGCAGGAAACATACTGCAGTGGGGGAAGGTACAGCCTATACATGGGTGGCATGTTCAGAGCAACAGAAGGGGAGAGAAAAGGCCTGGAAGGAAAGAAGTGAAGAGACTGCAGGAGGATAAAAACCTGGGAGGAGAGGAAATTGAGGGAGACCAAGAGGTGAAGAACGGCAACTGGCCACCTGGACAAGGCAGGGCAGGCCTGTCAAAAGTAGAACAGCCTGAAGAAAAGAAGGGAATGGTGGAAGGAAAAAAAATGAAAAGACCTGAAAGGTAGGAAAGGTCTGTAGAGAAGGAGGATGAAGAGAAAGAAAAAAACCTTGTCCTTTGAAGTGTGGAGCTTTGGAAATCATTATTTTTGGGGTTGCTTGTTTGCAGACCAGATTACAAATGGTTGGGCTGCTCTCTGGAGGTCTGAGGGTTCATGGTTGAAGCTGTATTTAGCTGTGGGCATCCAGCCCAGGTCAAGGTAGACACTTGTTACAAAATTTATGAGGACAAGAGAGGTTTGTGATATTACATTGCATTAATAATATCACAATGTCAATATGAGGTCACAAAGGGATTGTAATGTCACAATGGTGATGTGGTCACAATGGGTTTCTGAGATCAACCTATATGCCACATTAGAGATATAATGAAATCACAGAATAGGCAATCACATTGTCTCTATGACCTAACAATGAAAATGTGATGTCATAATGCTATGACGTCATTGTCATTTTGAGATGTCACAATGATTTGATGGTATCCTAACAACAATTTGATCTCACTATGGAGATGATGTGACAAAGTGTTTTTAATGTTACAATGGCATGTCTGATGTCAGTTGTCCTTCGTTCACAATGAGGATATGGTTACCCAAAGGGACTGTGATGTCACAAGTACCATGTGCTTTTTCAAAAGTGCTAAGAGGTCACAACAGGTTTGGGATGTCACAAGGTGACCGAGATATCACTGTGACAATGTGATGTCACAGTGGTGACACCATTGGATAATGGTGTCACAATGAATTTGTAATATCACCATTACATGTCCAATTTCATTCTACTAGATCACAATGAAGATACTAGTTCACATAAGGAGCTAGAAGTCAGAAAGGCCATGAATTTTGTAAAATATTATGAGGAAATAATTGGTTGGTGAAAATGTAATGGTGAAAATCCCATTGGTAATGTGATGTTACCATTACATGAGATAGTATTTTTTTGAAGTCACAAATAGTTTTTGATGCCATACAGGTGATGAGGTCACATAGGTTTGTGATTTCCCAATGAGATGGTGATGTCAAAATCTCATGCCAGATCTCTAATTGACAATGAATATATAAGTTCAGAAGAGTTAATGATGTATCCAAAGGCATATGTTGGCACAAGTGTCATGAGTCGTAACAGGTTTGTGATGTCACAATGTGACTCAGTGGTCATGATATCTGGCAGTGTGATGTCACAGTGGTCATGATGTCACAGTGGATTTCTGATATCACATGCTATACCTGAAGTATTATGAGTTGAACAATTTATGAACTCAGAGAGGCCGAAGAGATCACACTGGAAGCATGTCAAAAATTTATGAGAATAGGACAGTTTGTGATGTCACAGTGGGTTAGTGATATCATAATTGCAATACGGTGTCATCAAGGTATTGTGATATCATAGTGGTTATGTGGTCACAATGTATTTCTGATATCAACCCACCTGCCACATTTGAAATAGAATGAAATCAAAGACATCACAATGACCATGTGATTTCATAATGCTATAATGTCATTGTTTTATGATGTCATGATGGGCTGATGTTGTCATAATGACAATGTGATATTACACCGGTGATGATGTCACAAAGGTATTGTGATGTTAAAATGGCATGTCTCATCTCAATTGTCATTAGCTCAAAATAAGCGTATGGATACCAAAAGGCCTGTGATTTCGCAAAGGCCATGCTTTCTTTCAAAGCTTCTGAGGTCATAATAGGTTTAGGATGTCACAATGTGATCATAGAGGTACAGTGCCAATGTGATATCCCAATGAGTTTGTGATGTCACCATGGTGCTTAGGTCACAATGGGTTAGTGATGTCTCATCAAGTTCGTAATATAACAATGACATATACAATTTCAATTTCTTCTAATTCACTATGAGGATACTGTAATAACCAGTGGGGCCAGAATTATCTGTGGGAGCTGATAATCATTGTAAATTCTTGGCCTGGCCCACCAGAGAGTGTGGGGAATGCCGCCAAAGTGTCAAGCCTCACATGGTGAGGTGTCATGAAGTGATTGAGCATTGGGCAGTTTGGGAAGTGATGGTTGAAAACTGTTAGGCAGAAGACCCGTTGGAATGAAGAGGGGGTAAACCTATATATAGGTTGCATTTTCAGAGCATTGGAAGGGGAAATAAAAATGGGTGCTACCTGGATGGAATAAAGGGAAAAACCTGAGAAGAGAGGAAGTTGATGGAGAGCAGAAGGTTGGCAAGTGGTCACTGGGGCAGAGTAGGGCAGGCCTGTGGAGAGTGGAAAGGCCTGAAGAAAAGAAGCAAGTGATGGAAGGGATAAAGGGAAAGACCAGGATGGAAGGACAGCTCTGTAGTGAAGGAGGGAGGAATAGAAAAGTAAAAAGCCTTGCCCATTGAGGTTTGGAGCTTTGGAGATCATAATTTTTTGGTTGATGGTTTGCAGACCAATTAAAAAGGGTGGGGTTGCCCATTGAAGTTCTGAGGTTGGTCAAGGATGCTCTTGTACCTGAGTATCCAGTCCAGGATAAGGTAATCACAGTTCCCTTTCTATTGTAAATTGGTTTATTATATTAATTGTGACTCGATGGCTTGTCTTCTTGCCTTAGGGGTCATAAGTACATGAGTTCACAGAAAAACCTTGAAATCTCAAAGGCCATGAATTTTCTAAGATGTGATGTCGCCATAATAGGTTTGTAAAAACACAATGGAACAATGATGTCACAACGGCAATACTACAATATAATGTCAAAATAATGATTTGATATCACAATTAGTTGTTGATGCCATTCTCATGATGTGCACAATAAATTTGTGATGTCACAATGGGTTCATGATGTCAGAGTGGCATGGCAGATCTCAATTGTCATTAATTGGCAATGAATATATGAGTTCAAAAAGGGACTGTAATGTCTCCAAAAGCATGCGTTGTCACAAATGTGATGCTGTTCTAACAATTTTGTGATGCCACAATGTGACACAATATTCATGAAATCTGGCAATATGATGTCACAGGGGATTTCTGATATCACATGTCATACCAGAAATTTGAGATTGCAAACAGACTATGAGCTCATAAAGGGCCTAATATATAATGAGGGCAGCATGGCACAAAACTTATAAGGACAGGACTGGTTTGTGATGGCACAGCAGGTTAATGATATCACAATGGCAATGTTATGTCACAATGTATTGTGATATCACAATGGTTATATTGTCAAAATGGGTTTCTGAAATAGAATGAATTCATACAATAGGCCTTTACACTGTTACGTCTTTGATGTAACAATGTCACTGTGATTTATACTGCTATGATGCCATTGTCGTTTGGTGATGTCACAATGAGCTGATGGTGTCATAATGACAATTTGATGTCACTGCTGATTTATGATGTTACAATGGTTATGAGTTCACATTATATTTCTGATATCAACACACATGTCAAATTTGAAATAGAATGAAATAGCCTTGAACTGGTGGCTCACACCTGTAATACTAGCTACGCAGGAGGTTGAGATTGGAGGATCGCAGTTCAAAGCCAGCTCAGGCAGGAAAGTTCATGAGACTTATCTCCAATAAAAACGACTAGAAAACCAGAAGTGGTGCTGTGGCTCAAGCGAGAGAGTGCTCACCTAGAGCAGAAGAGCAGGGACAAAAACCAAGCCCAGAGTTCAAGCCTCACAACCAGAAAAAAAAAACAATTAAAAATAGGCATTCACAATCTATCTGTAACATCACAATGACAATGTGATCTCATAATGCTATCTTGTCATTGTACTTTTGTGATGTCAAAAGTAGTTGACGCTGTCATAATTAAAATGTTATGCAACACTGGTGTTGCCACAAAGGGTTCATGATATTACAATGGCATGTCTGATACCAATTGGAAGTTCATAATGAGGGTATAGTTACACAAAGGGACTGTGATGCCACAAAGGCCATATGTTTTTTTTCAAAGGGCTAAGAGGTCCTAATAAGTTTGGGATGTCAGAATGTGATAGTGATGTCA
Organism: Dipodomys spectabilis; assembly: GCF_019054845.1. Classification (NCBI taxonomy): domain Eukaryota; kingdom Metazoa; phylum Chordata; class Mammalia; order Rodentia; family Heteromyidae; genus Dipodomys; species Dipodomys spectabilis. The sequence goes on from NW_024871337.1 coordinate 444,380, forward strand.
AATGGCAATGAAAGTTCTCAATGGGTTTGGATGTCAAATTGGTAATGAAATCAAGTAGTTTTGTGAAGTCACATCTCATAATCACATGTCCAATTTCAGTTGCTACTATTTCACAATGAGGATATGAGTTCACAGAAGACAAGTATAAAAGGCCATGAATTTTCTAAAATGATATGAAGACATACTAGGTCTTAGAAAACACAATGGAACAGTGATATAATAATGGCAATGTGATGTTGCAATATGATATCTTAATAAGGTTTTGATATCACAATTGGTGATGCCACACTAGTGATGTTTACAAGAGGTGTGTGATGTCAAAATGGGTTGGTGATATCAAAATTACACATGTGATCTCAATTGTCATTAACTCACAATGAGTATATGAGCTCATAAAGGGACTGTGGTATCTCCAAAGGCATGCGTTGTCACAAAAGTGATGAAGTCCTAACAGGTGTGTGTTGTCAGAATGTGACAAAATGCTCTTAACATCTATCAGTGTGATGTCACTATGATCTAAATGTCACACTGGATTCGGGTATATACTTGGATTGGGTATGAGAGGATTGGAATTTCACAGTGGGTTAGTGATATCACTTTGGAAATGTGGAGTCACAAAGGGATTGTGCTACTACAACGGCTATTAGATCACAATGTGTTTCTACTATAATAGGTTTGTGCTGTCACAATTTTTTTGGGAGGGGGTTTGTAATGTCTTGTGTTGTTTTTTTTTTTAATTGTGAGAATACCGTACAGAGAAGTTACAATTACATGGGCAAGATAATGAGTAAATTTCTTATCAAGCATTATTGCCTCCTCGTTGTTTCTCCTTCCCAACTCTTCCCATACTCCTCCCCTATCCCCACCCAATCCTCCTCACACCCCCCCACCAAAGTTTTTAAGTTTGTTTTTCGACAAAACGACTTGTACATCTCATTGTTGCAATGGGTCCTCCTGTATCCCTAGTTAAAAGATTTGTTATTTTTTCCCCTCCCCTCCACAAACTCTACCAACATCAAATACAGTGAAAGTATGGGTTACACTGTGGGGGAGGGACATACAAAGCAACATAGAAATCATCTTGTAAATATGATAGAAAAAATTGCATGAAAGGAAAAAAAACCAAAAAAATTGAATATTTATCTTAGGGTTCATTCCAGTAACATCAACTTATCTGACCTTTTCTGCTTGACTCAGACATATACTAGTTATTGCAAATAAGGGAAACCATGGGACCTATGTTTCTTTGGGCCTGGCTTACTTCACTTAATATAATTTTTTCCAAGTCTTTCTATGTCCTAACAAATGGGGCAATGACAATGTCATTCTTTCTGATGGAGGCAAAGAATTCCATTGTGTATACATAACACATTTTCCTGATCCATTCATCTACTGAGGGGCATCTGGGTTGGTTCCATATCTTAGATATGGTAAATAATGCTGCAATAATCATAGTCGTGCTGGTAGCTTTAGTGTGGTCTTGTTTGTGTCACAACTGGCTGGAAATGTCACAATGGCATGCTGGATCTCAAATGTCATTAATTCACAATGAAGATACGAGTTCACAAAGGGACTGTGTTTGCTCCAATGTCACGTTTTGGCACAAATGTGATGAAGTCCTAACAGATTTGTGAGTTCACAATGTGACACCATGGTCTTGATGTCTATCAATATGATATCACAATGGTCATGATGTCAGTCAATTTCTGATAGATATCATATGTCATACCTGAATTATTATGAGATTGAAAACAGATTCTAAGCATACTGAAGGACTAAAATATCCTAATGGCTGCATATCACACAAGTTATGACTAAAAACTCATGGTCTTTGGAGCTTAAGATTCTTTCTTTGAAATTGTATCCTCATTGTGAACTAGTAGAAATTAAAATTGGACATGTCATGGTGATATTACAAACTCATGTTGACAACACAAACTCATTGTGACCTCATCACTACTGTAACATCACAACCCCATTGTGACATCACATTGCTGTTGTGCCTTCACAATCACATTGTGACATCACAAATCTATTGTGAGCTCTAAGCACCTTTAAAGAAACACATAACCTCTGTGGCATCACAGACCTTTGTGTAGCCATATCCTCATAGTGAACTAATGAAAATTGTGATCACACATAGTATTGTATCATCACAAATACTTTCTGCAATAATTATGACTGTGAAATCACATTATCATCATAACACCATCATCTCATTGTGACATCACCAAACCCCAATGACACCATACCATTTTTCTCTTTTTTTCTTCTGTGTCTTTTTTATTATAAGTATAGTATACAGAGGGATTACAGTAACATGAGCAAGGTAATGAGTTCATATACCATCAAACATTGCTCTATTGACATCACTTTGTCATTTTGATGTCATAGACCCATTGTGAATGCCTATTCTTTGATTTCATTCTATTTCAAATGTGCCATGTGGGTTTATATCAGGAAACCACTGTGAACACATAACCTTTGTGACATCAAAATCTCTTTGTCCCAGCACATTGCCTTTGTTATATCACTAACACTGTGACATCAAATACCTCTCCTCTCCTCATAACTTTTGTGACATGCTATTGTGATATCTTATGCCCTTGTGAGTTGAAAATCTGTGTTTGACCTCATATTTCAGATATGACATGAGATATCTAAAATGCAGTGTAACATATTGATATCACACTGCTGGACATCATAACCATTGTGTCATTTTGTGACATCTCAGACCTTTCAGTTCTTCACCTTTTTGACTACATATATATTAGTGACATCAGAATCCCTTCCCAAACTCATATACTCATGGTGAGTTAATGACAATTGAGATCCCATATGCCATTGTGACATCACGAACTCCTTGGGACATCTCCAATCTATTACGACCTCCTCATCAGTATGGCGTCACCAATTGTGACATCAAAACATTATTATAAAAAGATGTTGAGTCATCACATTGTGTTTGTGAAATCACTGTCCCATTGGGTTTTCTCATAATATGACCCCATACTATGAAGCTTCTTCTATCTCCTGGTATCCTCAGATTGAATTCTAAGTAATTGAAATTAGATATATCATTCTGATATTACAAACAAACTGTGACATCACAAAATCGTTGTGATCTCATCACCACCACGGTGACATCAAAAAACACAATGGAACATCTCATTTCCATTGTGACATTATGAATCACATTGTGCCATTCCACTGAGGACCTCTTACCACCTTTGAAAACACACATGGCCTCTGTGACATCACAGAAACATTTTTGTATCCATATCCTTATGGGGAACTAATGACAACTGACAGACATACCATTGAAACATAACAAATTCTTTCTGACTTCATCATAATTGTGACATCATGTTGCCATTATGACACCATCAGCTCATTTTGACGTGGAAAACTACAATGACATCACAGCATTGTAACATCACATTGTCATTCTGATGTCATACACACATTGTGCTTGCCTATTATGTTTTTCATTCTATTTTTAATGTGGCATGTCGGTTGATATCAGAAACCCATTGTGAGTTCATGACCATTGTGATATCATGATGCCTTAGTAGCATTACATTGCCATTGTGATGTCACATTGCCAAATTGATGTCACAAAGGGATTTTGATGTGACAATGGTTATGACATCCCAATGAGTTTCTGATATCAACCCACATGCCACATTTCAAATACAATGATTAGGCATTCATAATGTGACTATGATTTCACAATGACATAATGGCAGATGCTATAATGTCATAAGCTAAAGATGTTATAACAACATTGTGATGTCACACTGGTTATGACATCATACAGAGTTTGTAATGTTACAATGGTTATGAGGTCACAATGTGTCTATGACAGCAAAATGGCAATGTGATGTCATAATGCTATGATGTCACTGTAGCTTGGTAATGTCACAATGAGCTGATGATGTCATAACAACAGTCAGATTTCACACTCATAATGATGTCACAAAGGGCTTGTGATGTCACAATGGCATGTCAGATCTTAATTGCCATTAATTTATGTAATGTTTGTGAAAGTATGTAATATCACAATTGCAATATGATGTCAAATTATAATGTCATAATAGTGTTGTTATATCACAATTAGTTGGTGATGCCATAATAGAGATGAGTTCAAAATAGTTTTGTGATGTTGCAGTAGAATGGTGATGTGACAATGGCATTCCAGACCTCAATTGTCATTAACTCACAATGAGTATATAAATTTAGAACGGGCTTGTGACGATTCCAAAGCATTTGTTGGCACAAATGTGATGAAGTCAGAACAGATTTGTGATATGACAATGTGACACAATGGTCATTAAATCTAGTAGTGTGATGTCACAATGTTCATGATGTCACAGTATATTGCTAATATTTTATGTCAAAACCTGAAATAATATGTCAAAAATAGATTGAGCTCTCAATGGGTCTGGATAAATCTGCAGCACTGTGGGGGAAGGGAAAGCTCACAGTTCTGGAAAACAAAAAAGACAGGCCAGTTCCCAGGAGCTGAATTCAAGCCCTAGCACTCGACAAAATAACATTCGAATACATTTTAAATACATGATGTCTATTTATATGCACATGTTTACTGCATTCATTTTATTTTGTGTTTTATTTAATTATTATATATTTTAGATAGTATAATTACATGTATATATTTTTATATCCTATTACATAGGACATAGATTTGCCTATGTATTATACATCATTCCTGAAACCCAGGAATTTCACTTACAAGGAAAACAAGCGGGACAATTGGCTTCTTCCACCAGGATTACGTTTTTGGCAGTTCTGTGATTTGAGCTCCGGGCCTAGAAGGCCCAATTCATGAATGGGTTAATGTTAGTACACCATTCTGATGCCAGTGGAGTTGTCGGGAAAATTTGAGGACCTGAGATCAAGCCCTAGGAGTGGCCAATATGTAAATAGATAGATGTGTAGATTGCAGTGTGTGTGCATGTGTATTTACATATGTATATGCATCCATAAATAAATTTATAGATTGTTCCTATAGATAGGAATGAGTAGGTGGCAGTCCCAGGATCGAACTCAGGACTTAGGTTTCTGGGTTGGGCTCAGGCTTCACTGACAGCCCACCATCCTTCTGCTCTGCAACGTCACATACAATTTTCAAGCCGAGTCATTGAGGCCTAGGATGGTCACAGTACAAAGGAATCAAAGGTAAAACTGTTGTGTAAAACTTCCTGGTTTAGTTTTTCCTCCTCCATCTTGGGTGGTTTGTTTTTTTTGCCAGAGCTGGGAGTTGAACTCAGGTCTTAGGATCCCCGGATCATCTGTGGGTGTAAAAGCTGCACCCCAGCCTAGGGTAATCAAGGCTGAGGCAGAGTTGTGACGACCTGAGTTCAAGCTCTGTGCCTGCCCCCACAAAATGTTAAAGTCCTGGCTAAGAATTTGGGCCATTTTATCAGCCATACCTGGCATTTGAACTCAGGGACTGGATAACTCTATTGTGCTCTGGGTGAAGTGGAAGCTAACCTCCTGGAAGAAAAAAAAATTCAGGATCAATTCCCAGGGCGTGAATTCCAGCCCCAGAACTGGCAAAAATGATATTCATATACATGTATAATATATATCATATATATGTATTTGTATAGATATTACACATTTTACCTAGGACACACATTTTACCTAGGACACAATATTACCACAGAAAGGAAAACAGGTCTACATTGGCTTCTTACTCTACCTATTGCCTTCGGCATTGCTGAGATTTGAATTCTGGGCCTGGAATGCCCAATTCATCAAGGGGTCTGTGTAAGCACAGCAGCCTCAAACAAATTCACTGCCAGGCAGTTCCCAGGACCTTAATTCTAGACCCAGGAGTGGCCAATATATAAATAGGTAGGTGTGTATATTGCTACGAATACATATACATCTCTCTATATATGTATATTCCACTGTATATATAAATATTTACTTGCACTCTAAATGTTCTTAGAGCTCCTGAGCTATAGAAGAAGGAAAGAAACATCATTGACCCATCCTGGGTTCAAGTGAAGTTCTCAGAATCCATGCCCTCGCCCTGTTAGCAGGATGAACTCCAGTGTAACACTGTATTTGAAGGACAGAAAACAGTTTCAAAAGCCAGGCAAGGTAAGGAGACCAAGGCCTGCAGGATTAGGAGGAAGAATGTATACACTCAACAGGGAAGTGAGTTGCAAAACCACTTTATTCATTCCAGGCACAGCCACCAATGAAGGGAAACCTGAAATATTTGTTAGAGTTACACCAGGGTCATGCTTTTCTCAGCCTCTTCAAACAATGACTAATTCACCTTTGTTCCTCAGGTGAAGGGAGCCTCACGTAATCTTTAGATTACCAATCGAGAGCCAGTTTAGTGGGGGAGAGGGGAGGAACAGAGTAGAAAATCCCTGATCTCTGGTCTAAGGGACTACTTTTTGACTCTCCATCTGTCAGATATGAAGGCCCTTCTTCTAACTTTGCCAGTCCATTCTCCTTCCTTCATTCTCCACATCATTAATGCAAATCCCCAGTTCAAGGAGAGGCAAGGTTATTTCTCTTCTGTCTCCAAGCAGCTGAATTAGAGCCTGGCTCTGCCCTCTTGTCTCTGGGGCCTTTGGCTACCTGAAAAGTGGGAAAAAGACAGGTTTCCTCCTCTGGTGGTCTGGCACATTGCAGAAGGCCTCATTACTAGGAATTGTTCCCTTCTTTCCTGCTGATGTCCAAGACCAGATACATATACCATTTTTCTATCTATGTATCTATGTATCTATGTATCTATCTATGTATCTATCTATGTATCTATGTATCTATGTATCAATGTATCTATGTATACCTATCTATCTATCTATCTATTTATCTAACTATCCATCTTTCTATCTACCTACCTACCTACCTACCTACTTACCTACCTACCTATCTATCTATCTATCTATCTATCTATCTATCTATCTATCTATCTATCTATCTATCTATCTATCTATCTATCTATCTATCTATCTATCTATCTATCTATCTATCTATCTATCTATCTATCTATCTATCTATCTATCTATCTATCTATCTATCTATGTATCTATGTATCTATCTATCTACCTACCTACCTACCTACCTACCTATCTATCTATCTATCTATCTATCTATCTATCTATCTATCTATCTATCTATCTATCTATCTATCTATCTATCTATCTATCTATCTATCTATCTATCTATCTATCTATCTATCTATCTATCTATCTAATCTACGTATCTATGTATCTATCTATGTATCTATGTATCTAGTATATATGTATCTATGTATCTAGTATATATGTATCTATGTATGTATGTATGTATCTATCTATCTATGTATCTATGTAAGTATGTATCTCTCTCTCTCTCTATCTAATCTATGTATCTATGTATCTATCTCTGTATCTATGTACCTATCTATCTATGTATCTATGTATGTATCTCTCTCTCTCTCTCTCTCTATCTATCTATCTGCCTATCTACCTACCTACCTGCCTACCTACCTACCTACCTACCTACCTACCTACCAACCTACCTACCAACCTACTTACCTACCATCTTAGCTGTCACTTTGACAATTCTTGGGCAGAACTCAAGATCTGAGCACTGTCTCTAACACTCTACTACTTGAGCCACAGGACCAATTCTGGCTTCTATCTGTGTATGTGCTACTGAGGAATTGAACCCAGGGCTTCTTGCATGCTAGGCAAACACTCTCTCACTAATCCACAATCCCTGCCCCCTCATCTTTTTTCTTAAAGGTAGTTTTACATAAGTATGCTAGCATTTTACGTCCCCAACTGTATTTTTTGAACACAGGTTATTCCTATAAACCCTGATCTCTTCCCCTGCCTGATTTGTGATGGTTCCTGCATTGGCCTCATAATAAAATGTAAATAAAGGCTGCTGAGAGCTTTAGTGTGCATCATATAAGGACACAGGCCTGGAATCTGGGAAGAGAAAAAGATGGGGCTGAAATGAACAGAATGATGCAGTATGCGCAATGAGCATATCTGAAAAATAAATCAGTAAATATAATCAGAAGCATTGCATACAGCCTGTTTGCAATCAGGGAGGTAATATACACCTGTAAGTAGGGCATTAATACATAAACTTGGTCTTTGCTTTTTGAAATTTTTTTGGTGGCCATCCCATGGCTTAAACTCAGGGTGTGATACCTTCCTCAGCTGTTTTGCTCAAGGCTGAGGCTCTACAACTGCCACAGCTCCACTGCCAGCCATCAGGTCGTTAACTGAACATAAGCGCCTCCCAGGCTTTCCTGCCTGGTCTGGCCTGTGTCTCTTATTTGGCCTTCTCTTGCAAAGCTGGAGCTCAACCCTCTAGGCCACTGCTCCACTTCTAGTTTTCTGGTGGTTTATTGGAGACAAGAGTCTCACAGACTTTCCTGCTAGGGCTGGCTGTCAATCATGATCTCCTGCGGAGACTTCAAGTGGTTTTCCTCAGGGATTCACCTAGGAGCCATTCCACACAAATCTTTCGTCTAAATCTTGAGAGGTACTAGAGAAAAACAGAAACAGGAAGATGCTTCTAGTGTGTTCTAGATACTCAAGGTTGGAGACACAAAACACTCATAATTATTAGACCATTTTCTAGGCAAAAGGAGCAATGCAGACAGTATGAGGATCGTTCTAGCTTTCGGTCCTCATACCCTGAGACACTAAAATAACTGCATCTCAATGCTAAGTGACAGAACTGGCATGTCTTGTGGACATTTGCTCATAAATCTGTGACACTCAATTCTCACTTTTGGTTTCAAACCTGTGACCAGAGGGGATGATGAGTAGAGAAAATCCTTCTCAGAGAACGTAGCTATAAAGAAAATTGGGTAGTTGACTTATAAGTCCAAACCATTGGAATAACCCTATTAAGAAGTCAGATTGTCCAGATTATAAAATGAAGAAGAAAAGAAAGAAGGTGCCTATGTCTGCTGACTCTAATCCATGCTCCTCAGGAGGCTAAGATGTAGAGAATCTGAGTTCGAATCCAGCCAGCATAAGAAAGTCCATGGCACTGTAATTTCAAAGAGATCACAGAAAAACCCAGAAGTGGGGTGTGACTCCACCTTAATGCACTATCCTTGAGCAAAAGGAGCTCAGAGACAAGGCCTAGGCTCATAGTTCAACCCTTGGACCTGCCCCCTCAAAAAGAACCTGCACCTCCATGTCTTTGTGTATGTATAGATATCTTCCTATAAGTAAAGCTCCCGAGTAGCTATGATACATGGCACCAAGGTAGGAAATTTGTATTCAATACAATGAGTTCATAACACAGAGACTGCTTTTATGACATTACATGTTCTAGAGCTCCCTTCACTGCTCCCAGTGTAGCCTGAGGGTTTCTCTGCATCCCAGGCCAGCTGGAAATATTCTCTTTCATTGTCTGGACAGGCACACAAAAGGCCTCACTCATGTAGAGCTGTGTATCAAACAACTCCATCTGGGCCAATTAGTGAGGAGGAGTGTGGGCGGGCTCTGAAGGTCAGGAGAAAAATTCCTCTTTGTACAACAAGCTATCTCTCTTCCTAGTGCTGTTTTTTGACAGGAAGCCTTCATTTGTGCCAACTCCCATGGCAGGCCAAGTTCTGTGCACTCATCTTGCCTTTGTGAGACTATATTTCAAAGCTCAGATACAGTGCTCAATATAATTCAGGAGTCCTTCTGGCAGACAACTAGGGCACTGAACTTAATAAAATGTTCCATTGAGGGCAATGATGGGCCTATGATGCCTTTTCTAATTTTCTGGAAGCTTTGAAATCCAAGCATATGTTGGATATCACAAAGTTTCCAGTCATCTAGAGGTGGTGAAGCTCATCCGATTTTGAAACATTTGACCTCTCTTAGTTGGGCCCTGGGTGACTAGGTTTTGGGGTTGAACACAGGGCCTAGGTGCTAGCAATGAGCTCAGAACAGAAGTCTAGTGCTTTACCATTTTGTGTCACAGCTTCACTTCTGCTTTGTGTGTGTGTGTGTGTGTGTGTGTGTGTGTGTGTGTGTGTGTATGCATATTCTAGTCCTGGAGCTTGAACACAGAACATGAGCACTGTACCTAGTTTCTCTTCTACAAGGATTGCCCTCTCGTACTTGAACCACAGAGGCACTTCAGGCTTTTTCCTAGTGATGTGGTCCTGAGAAATCAAGGACAGGGTTTCATATATGCAAAGCACTCTACCCCTAAGGCACATTCCCAGCCTTCTACTTCAGTTTGTTAGTGTGTATCTATCTTTTTTTATTATTGTCAGTTGTAGGAGTGGAAAGCTGGGCCTGGGGACTATCTCTGAGCTCTTCAGCTCAAATCTTGTTGCTCTACCACTTGAGCCACAGAGCCACTTCTGGTATTCTTGTGGTTCATTGGATCTAAGTGTCTCAAGGACTTTCCTGTTGGGAGCTGACAGTAAAGCTCCAAGGTCATCTTGACTCTTGTACTCACTTAAAGGCATGTACAAGGAACTGGCTTTCATGAATAACACCAGGTATCCGGGTTTGCCTTGCTACGTCTGTAAAATTTGTGTTACTTTCTATCAGTTGACCTTGTCTTGTTTCTTTCTACACCCTTGTTTTTATTAAAGACTTTTCTTGCTTTTCTACACTATGGTGACCTTAGGTTACCTCTTGACTTCTAATAGTATAAATAAGGAGAGTTAAAAATAAACGGGGCTGCAGTCTTGAGCTGCAGACCCCCCGACCCCATCCCTTGTCTTATGTCTTTATTTTTCCGTCCTTGCCCCCTAAATCAGGAGTCCCTTTCGTTGCCCGCTGGTTCTGGCAAGTGGCGCCTGAACAGGGACCCTAAAAACCTGGGATCAAGGCAGAGGACCCCGCTAAGGTAAGAGGACGCGTCCAGAAAAAGAGCGGGTGTAGCCGGGCGCTGGTGGCTCACACCTGTAATCCTAGCTACTCAGGAGGCTGAGATCTGAGGATCGCGGTTCAAAGCCAACCCGGGCAGGAGAGACTGTGAGACTCCTATCTCCAATAAACCACCAGATAACCGGAAGTGGCGCTGTAGCTCACGTGGTAGAGTGCTCGCCTTGAGCTGAAGAGCTGAGGGACAGCGCCCAAGCCCAGATTTCAAGTCCCACAACCGACAAAAAAAAAAAAAGAAAATGAGCGGGTGATAGTATAGTCGGGAGTAAGAAATTATGGGGCAAGCAAACAGCCACACGTTATACGTGCAGGCTTTCAAGGGTATGCTTCACGCTCAAGGAGTAAAAGTTAGACAGAGTCAGTTAGAATGTTTCTTTCACTTTGTTGAGAAAGTATACCCCTGGTTCCCGGAGGAAGGAACCATTAGTTTTAAAACTTAACAATAAATAATCTTTTTTTTTTTTTGGAAAAAAGGATTCAGGGACACCATGATACAAATGGCCTGTAAGTTAAAACATTGCTGCTTTGTAATTGTCTGGTATCTGTGTAGCCTACAGGTTCTGTATTGGGGTTGACAAGAGTCTTGGCAGATGTGCTATAAGACAGCCAACGGGGCCGGTGGGAGACGTCCCCCAAATCCCCATCAGGGTAAACTATCCACTAGTGCAGACATTTGGGCCAGTCTGTAGTCTGGCACCTTCTGTCTGACAGCCTACAACGCACATGCTGTAAATATGTTTTTTCTCAATGTTTGTGTATGTATTTTAAAATTGTTAAAATGTTTCTTTTCTCAGATTCATCCTGATGCGAGAGCCCGAAAAAAACTGGCTAACACCCCCTCAATATCTGTTTCCCTCTAGCTCCTTCTTTTTTACTTACACTTTAAACTGACCCCCTTTCTCCCATTCACTGCCACCTCTTCCGCCCTCTCTGGATCCAGAAGTAGGGGAGTGATGGGTTGCAAAAAACCTGGAGGATCTAACAATAACTTAAAAGGGCTGCCAGGGAAAGCTCGCAGACAGATAAAACTGCCACTGACCACCTACAAGTGACACCAGCAAGATCTTAGCCTCAGGCCTTGGCCCAGGGGGTCTGAGTATGGGGGAGAACCTGTCAGTCTGAGGGGATGGCCGCTAGGGACTTCTTTCCCTTGCCCCAAGATGACTGAAAATTCTCCTCCACCTTGAAAGGCCCCTGGGTCAACGTTTGCAGAAATCTAAAAAAAAAATCCTCGGGAGGTGAGTAGAGGGGGTCTGAGTCCCCTGGTAAGTGGGTTTGAGTCCCACTTGTAAATGGTGGTGAGATGTTGCCCCATTCACTGAGACCTGATTTTGTCTTTGTGGCCACTTGTTTGTCTTGTTTACTTTAGTGTGTTTGTTTGCTTTATGTTTTCTAAGGTAAAAAAGTTCTGGGTGAGTGTGACAGGCTCACTCAACAGACTTTGGATTCAGCTTGCTGAGTAAAAACAGCACAAAGTTCTGGTAGAGATAAAGATAAACTGGGGCCCATTTTATTAGTCCCAATTCAGCCTTTGGTTGTTGTCTTGTCTAGTTCTGTTTTAAAATTGGTACCAGTTTTAAATGTACGTACAACTGATTTTGATTTTTGCGTGCTTTAAGATCTGTGTGTGTTTTGTGTTTGTGAACATGTTCAAGATAAAAATTATCAACATACTGTAACAATTGGGTGAGTTTAAGTATAAAATTCAAAAGGTTATGAGGTTTAAACTTTACCAAAAATTTTCAAAAATTTTCACATTGTTTTAAATGACTTTTTAAAGATTCTTTAACTTAAAAAAAAATCTGGTATTTTAAAATACATAAGGCTGTTTTCACTGTAATCACGTTATCTGGCTTAACAAAACTGCATTGGCTGTTTAAAATTTAGTTCTCTTGGCTAAAATTTGGGGATAAATATTAAAAGTTTAAATATAAAAGTTTGTTTAACACTGTAAAAGACATTACCTGTTCTGTCTGTCTAAAACTGTGTATTTTCATTTAAAAACCAAGAGATTAAAAAAAAAAACTTTAAAGCCAACAAAAGACCTATCTTTAGGGGTAAGGGGTAAACAGGTAAAAGTACAGTTCAGCTGGTCATACATGGTGGGACAGGCCATGGGAGGAGTCCACACATGGTAAAAGAGGACAAGCTGACACAAACACAGTTCATCTTACCCTAAAGAGAGAGATTAGGTGGGTGCCCATTTCCACAGGAGGGGCCAAGTGGCCCAAATTTGTTCTGTCCTTTTTCTCTACAGATAAATACTAAAAACATGATGATAAAAATTAGTGATGTGATAATCTGATTAGTATTGCTAAAACTGCCCCTTGGACTTAAAAAGAGGGTTAAAAAATGTTTTTGTGTAATGTGACTTGCTTTCTATAATGTTTTATAATTGGGATATGTTTTTATTTTTTTATTTTTATTTTTTTAAATTTGTTTTTGTTTTTGTTTTTGTTTTTTTTTTTTTTGGGTCTGGTCGTGGGGCCTGAGTGCTGTCCCTCAGCTCTTCAGCCTAAGGCTAGCGCTCTAGCTCTACCACTTGAGCCACAGTGCCACTTCTGGCTTTTTTATTTTCTGCTTATGTGGTGCTGAGGAATTGAACCCAGGACCTCATGCATGCAAGGCAAGCGCTCTACCACTGAGCCACCTTCCCAGCCCTGGGATATGTTTTTAAAAGTCATAAATGTGTTAAGTTTAACTTCTTGGTAGAGAGATGGTGATTGTAATTCTTACATTAAAAAAAAATTTGAGTTTAAAAGTTTTAATGTGTATCTGTTTTAAAACAAACAGCCAAGAGACATGAGTGACACTTGGCCTCAAGATTTTAAGGGATTTTTTTTAATGTAACTAAAAACTAAAATATAAAATAATAAAAGAGATTAATAGGAGGCTTAAAAAATAGGAATGGATTTTTGGATATAAAGTTTAAAAGTAAAATTGTTCTTAACATTTGCCTCAAAGTAAAAAAATTAGGATTACCAAAATAATTGCTTAATTGCTATTCCAGTTTGCTCTTATAGGTTTTTTAAGTTTCCAGCAAGCCAAGAACAAAGCACAGAGGATTCTTATAAGTTTGTCGGATGTAACTTTGGCTCTTAACAAGTTTCAGGTAAGAGCATGCTTAATAGCTACTTCTATGTTGACCACCTTGTTGCTTTTAATTGGAGTAAAGTGGCCTTTTATAAGAGTCATTGATTTACAAACTGGTTCAAAGCCAGCCCGGGCACAAAAAGGTCCCTGTGAGACTGTCACCTCTACTCAGCCAGCAGTGCTAAAAAAAAAAACAAGCAGAGTTGCTTTGGGACTCATAGTGACAGAGTGCTAGCCTTGAGTTGTAGAGCTGAGGGACAGCACTCAGGCCCCGAGTTCAAGTCCAGTGACCAGCTAAGAAAAATACAAATGAGGCATTTATCTCAGTGTAAAAAAAACACTCCTGGGACAAGAGCACTGGAGGAGCATCCAGAGGCAGTAAGCCACTGCTTGGATAACAAAAATGTCAGATCCTAGAGTCATTTGTGTGTGGCCTTTCAAGAATTGGTCAGAGCCAGGAGGTCATGGGAAGATAGTTTGTAAGCATGCCTTATGTCCATGACTATCTACCTTGTAGGGACAGGAACTTGTCAGTAATCTGTGATAGTACTAAAAAAGCTAAAGTTATAAAATGTGCGGGATGGTTTAAATCCCAACCCCTGTATGTGCCAAAATCCCTAATTGACAGTAACTTTTGAGCTAATACCAGCTACATAAAATTTATCTGCTCAAGAATAAAGTTTGTAAACCTGAGAGTGTGTTTCTATTAACATCTGTCTAAAGGCCTGCACAGGTGACTTAGACATTGTTAGAGTCACTAGAGGTCATATTCCTAAAGATGCTTTTACAAACCAGAGTGTAAAACAAGCTACACTGCTGTAGCCAGAGAAAAAGTCTATGCATTTGTCAAAAGTTAAAATATTGTTCTTAATGACATCTAACCCTGGTAACCTCTTTGTAAAATAGACTAAGGTTATAGGTTCCTGGCTAGGTAGGACAACACCCCTGAGTCCCTGAGTCAGCTTGAAGAAGTTACAGAAGATGAATCTTCGCCCATCATCCCCTTTTTAAAACAAGGGACCAGAGTCATAAAAAAAAAGGATGACAAAATACACACACACACACACACACACACACACACACACACACACAAAAGACATGGAAAATAGTAGTACAGGCCTAAACACTCTATATCTGCCTAAAAAATCAGCCTTATTAAAAGAACTATCTAGTTTAAAAAGTCATCTTGGTAAATTGTCCTGGGCTATTGTCTATATAGTCTTAAAAACTAGTGGGCCCACAACCTGCCAAGCCTATATATTACTTGTATCCTTAACCAAAAATTTACAGCCCAGCACAAGGTGTAACACAGTCCCTTGGAGCCACTGAGAGACCCTGCTGCTGCTGCTGCTACAGCCTGACAGTCACCTGGAAAAAACTTACATCGTTATCCTGACCACCTCCACCGTAAAAAAAGTAGACTAAACTCCTGCCTGATTCCATCTTTTGGATGGCTTTGCTTTGTCCATGTTACCATATGCCTACTCTAATTTTATTATGGCTACTCCTCTTGCCGGGGAGACTAACAAACATTGTATTGCCCATTCCCTACATTGCTTTGCCACTATGGGACTTCCTAAACATAGTAAAACTGATAATGGTCTGGGATATGTCAGACAAGCTTTTCAAAATTTTTGTAAATCTTATCAGATTATTCACACTACAGGTATTCCCTATAATCCTCAAGGTCAAAAAATTGTTAAACGAGCTAATGGTTTACTCAAACATGAAATTTTTAAATTAAAAGGTGGGGAATTATACCCCATCTCTCCTGTTAATATTCTTTCTCATGCTTTGTTTGTACTAAATTTTTTAAACTTAGAATGTAATGGCCTTACCACAGCACAGCGTTTTTGGGAAAAAAGAGAGCAAAGAGCTTTTGCTCAAGTAAAGTGAAAGGATCCTTTAACAGGTGCTTGGCATGGGCCTGATCTGGTTTTAACATGGGGGTCGAGGACATGTTTGTGTTTTCTCGCAGGAAGAAAATGACGCCCGCTGGTTGCCTGAACGCTGCGTTAGGATTGTGGAGACTCATTCAGATGACACAAATGCTGACACATTGGGCTTATGTGCCAGATCCCCTGAATGTGCACCCTACAACTTGGGAGGGAGTTAAAGTAATCATTCACGTAAATAGATCAGCATTCAATACAGCCCCCGATCCCTTCATCCAGCACACCAAGATGAGAGATATCTCAGCTTCAGATATTGGAACTCCTTTTTGCTTTACCACCAGCTCTAAAGGCTCCATTCCAGGCTGTGTTATAATGCTATCCATGACTCATAAAATTTGATTCCCAGACAAAAATCAAATGTACAATATACAGATGATATCTTTGCCAACTGGGCACTTAGTTTATACAAATTCTGCTCCATCCTTTAGGATACCCCATTACATTAATTCTTCACAAGTAGTAAAATCTACAGGAGAGCCTCATCCAAATAGGTGTAGGCATTTGTTACCAATATTTCTGAAACTAATTCTCAATTAATGGACTGGTCTGGAGCTAATCTTACAAATAAGTACAATCTTGGACTGTGGTGGATAAATGGACATCCTCAACATCATGTTTGGATGCTGGTAGCTACACTCAACAACATAACCTGGCCCAATTCATCCCTTTTAAAAAAATATTATAAATTGTGTATCACCACCCCATGTCATTATGTATGGACCATTTAATATCTCTGTAGGAGCTAATTATTTTAATGTTACCTGTTCTAATTGTTCTTTTATTAATTGCTTGTATAACAACATAACTAAATTCATACTTATTGTTAGACAACCATCTTTTGTTATGCTTCCTGTAAATATTTCTAAAACTTGGCATAAAGATTTTAGTATTCAGGTGTTAAAACAATTGAAAAAACTAATGCGCCCTCTTCAATTTGTTGGGCTACTTGTAGCTGATGTTTTGGCCTTTACTTCGTTAGCTGCCTCTACAGCGGCAGCTGCTGTGACACTAACACAAAATGTACAAACTGCCTATTATCTTAATCAGCTTGCTGATAATACTACACAAGCCTTACCTCTGGACTCTAAAGTGACAAAAACTGTTAAAAAACTGTTTAAACAATTTCAATGCTATATCCCTTCCCTGACTTATGTTAAAGGATTGTTAATGACATTGCTTGGCCTAAAAATGCTTTTGTTTTCTATGCCTTCCTTGTATTACATACACAACAAAACTCTCTTATGAGTTTAGCCAGCCAGCTACATAAAATCAAGCTCCAAATAAATGAATTCCCCCTGAGAAAAACTACAGCCAGACACGGGTAAGAGGGGGGTGCCAGTCTGACCAACCTAAGACAGGGCCTTCAGCTTTGCTCTGAAGAAGTTCCCAAAGACGGGTAAGACAGACAAGGTGATCCACCCAACCTAAGACAGGCGGGTTCGCTTCTTCAAAAAAGAGATGAGGGAGATGTTGGGAGCCGACAGTAAAACTCCAAGGTCATCTTCACCCTTGTACTCACTTAAAGGCATCTTCACCCTTGTACTCACTTAAAGGCATGCACAAGGAACTGGCTTTCATGAATAACACCAGGTTTCCGGGTTTGCCTTGCTATGTCTGTAAAATTTGTTTTACTTTCTATCAGTTGACCTTGTCTTGTTTCTTTCTACACTCTTGTTTTTATTAAAGACTTTTCTTGCTTTTCTACACTATGGTGACCTTAGGTTACCTCTTGACTTCTAATAGTATAAATAAGGAGAGTTAAAAATAAACGGGGCTGCAGTCTTGAGCTGCAGACCTCCTGACCCCATCCTTTGTCTTATGTCTTTATTTTTCCATCCTCGCCCCCTAAATCAGGAGTCTCTTTCGTTGCCGGCTGGTTCCGGCACTTTCCTGCCCAGGCTAGCTTTGAGCCCTGATCCTCAGATCTCATCCTCCTGAGTAGCTAGGATGATCAGCATGAGCCACAAGCACCCAGCTATCACTTCAGGTTTCTTAGTGGTGAATTGGAGATAATAGTCTCATGGGACCTTTTGTGTCTGAGATAGTTTGGAACCCAGATCCTCAGATCTCTGCTTCCTGAGAAGGCAGGATGACAGACCTCTGCTATAGAACCCTAGGCTGTGACACGCTGTTGCAAGAGGTTCCTTGGCTCCACGTGGTGAAGTGCTATCCATGAGCCCAAGAGGTAAGGGTCAGTGCTTAGGCCCTGAGTTCAAGGTTCACAAGTGAGAAAAAAACAAAACAAAACAAAACAATTGTCTGCAGGAGACAACTCACTAGTCTTCAGTAATACATAATTTTGTCCCTCCCATGGGGACATATCTGAGTGTCAATATTTTGTCTGCATAATCATCTCAGTTGTGGAGTTCATACAAGGACAAGATGAAAGAATGCACCCTTTGATGGACAAAACATATAACACTCTTTTTTTATTCTGTCATGAGGCTTGAATTCTTGGCCTGAGCTCTGTCCCTCAGATCTTCAGCTCAAGGCTAGTGTTCTACCATTTGAGTTACATCACCACTTCCGGTTTTCTTGTGGTTTATTGGAGAAAAGGTTTTCACTGACTTTCCTGCCTGGGCTGGCTTTGAACCGCGATCCTCAGATCTCAGCCTCCTGAGTAGCTAGGAGGACATGCATGAGCCACCGGTGCCTGGCTCCACATAACCCTCTTTACAGGTTTCAGCACACAGCATCTTGTGAAAGACTCAGCACCCAGCACACAATGCAGGACTCAACACACAGAACCCAGTGAAAGACTCAGCACATAACATCATGTGCAGGATTCAGCACATGGCACCCTGTGAGGGACTCAGAACCCCAGGAAGGACTCATCACATAGCTGTATCCCACAAGCTGTCATTAGTATTAGGGTGCTTTCATCAGTATCACCATTCTTTCAGAAACACATCACAAACTGCACAAAGTTCACATCTAATAATTTAGAGGGGTGTTATTTGGGGGAGGTAGTCACCCACAGGGATTGCACTAAAATGTTGGGGGTACTATCCCAAGATCTTTTGCTCAAGGCTAGAGCTCTACCATTTTGAGCCACAGCTCAGAGTTTCACAGACATCCTGCCAGGGCTGGGTTTTAAAACTACCAGTGTCAGGTCTCAGCCCCCAAGTATCTTGGATGACAGGGGTGAGCAAGCCAGCAGCATCTGGTTCCATAGCGCTTGGTTGCAGTGGTATACATCTGGCTATTCAGATTATATTGCAGCTGTCAGCACCAGACACCCAGCTTGCTCTGTGATGAGGTATTTGAATTCATATTCTTATAAAGTTGCAGTCACAACATTCAATCTTTTGGTGCCCGTCCTGGGTCTTGAGTAAGGCTCTAGACACAGTCCCTAAGATTTTATGCTCAAAGCTAGTGCTCGACTGCTTGAGTGACAGCACAACTGTATTTTTATGTGGATGTGGTAGTGCGGAATCGAATCCAGGGCTTTGTATGTGCTAGCCATCAGTATAGCACTGAGACACAGGAGTGACGTGAATAAACAGATAAATGTGTAGATTGGCATATATGTGTGTCTACATATATATGTAGATGTATAAATATATGTATAAAACAAGAGAAAGATGACTGTATATTATGAAATTACATAAATTATATTACTGCCAATTATTGAAAAATTATTCCTTCCATTTTTAAGTATCATGGTTGAATACATAATAAAGTATTAATTGAAAATTAGTCAATGTAGTGTAATTGTTGTGTATAATTTTATAGTATACTCATATACTAACTACTAATTTAATTGTTAATTTTATAACATTTGTATGGATGTATATTGGAATGCGTTTCTTAGAATCTCCTGCCAATCATTAGTGGCAGTCCCAGGATTTGACTTCCAGGCTTAAGTTGAGGTTTTGGCTATGGCTACCATAATAGCCAGCCAAACATCAGCATGTAAGGTCATGTACACTTTCTGGGCCTTGTCATTTAGACCCAGGATGGTCACAATGCAAAGCAAAAAAATGTAAAATCACCTTCTTTAACTTCTCCATTTTATCCTTCTCCTTTTTATTTTTAGTTTTTCTTAACCCCGAGATTTGAACTTGGGTCCTAGGATCCCAAGCTCAGCTGTGGCAGAGATGCCAAGACCTGAGTTCAAGCCGCATGTTTGGCAAAAAAAATAATAATAAAGTAAAGCCCTGGCTTGTAATTTTTTTTGAATTTTTTGGAATTTTTCTGGCTGGCATAGGATTTGAACTCAGGGTCTGGGTAACTCTGTGGGATTGTGGGTGAAGGGGAAGCTCTCGGTCCTTGAAGACAAGAAATTCAGACGAATTCCCAGGGCCTGAATTGAAGCCCCAGCACTGGAAAAAATAATATTCATATATGATCACTGTTTACATACATGGGTTTAGTAAGTATGACATTTATTACCCTTATTTATTTATTATTATTACACATATAACATTTCATTTATTACATCCTATCACACAAGATATATTTGCATATGGATTATACATCATACTGAGACTCAGGATTTTTTTTCAGGAAAAAAATGTGTCGAAAGTGGTTTCTTACTCCACGAATAAATTTTTGGTGATGCTGGGATTTCAACTCATGGCCTACAATGGCCAACCCATAAATGGGGTCACATTCTTAGCACACCAGCCTCTGGCAAACTGAGCTACCAGGAAGTTCTAAGGACCTGTGATCAAGCCACAGTAGTGCCCTATATATATATTGATAGATATGTAGAAGGCTGTATATATATATATATATATATATATATGTATATATATACACACACACACACACACACACACACATATATATATATATATATATATATATACAGAGAGAGAGAATGTGAGGATATCATTAAATTATATAAATATAGTTACCAATTATTAGTTATTAAATTATGTCTTCATTTAATGAAAATTAATTTAATAAATTAAATAAATTAAATTCATTTAATAAAAATGAGTCAATATCCTTCCATTAGGGGAATCATACCATGGTGCTAGAATGGAAGATATAAATCCAATAATTTTTGTGTGGCATTCTAAAATAAAATCATGAATTAACTGCAAAATTAATTATTTTGATAACATTTCATTAGCATTCACATAAATAGGAACTAGTCTGTCAGGATCTCTCTCCATTTGTGGGTGGCAATCCTCGCATTTGAACTCCAGGGCTAGGTCGTTTATTTCCAATGAAAACCATTGGAATAATACTGTGAAGATTTCAGATTGTCACGATGGAAAAAAGAACAACAAGAAGAAAAGAAAGCCAGGTGTCAGTGGTTCCTGCTTGTAATACTAGCTCCTCAGGAGGCTGAGATGTATAGAATGCCAATCTGAATTTAGCAAAGGCAGGAAAGTCCATGACACTCTTATTTCTAAGAGATCACAGGAAAATATCCCCATAGGTTGGGGCTGTGGCTCAAGGGCAGAGGACTTGCCTTGAGCAAGAGGAGATTAAGGATAGGATCTATGCTCATATTTCAACCTCGGACCTGCCAAAGAAAAAAAAAAGAAGGCAATAACTCCATGTTTCTGAGTATGGATGGATGATGTATGGATGTCACAAAGGATTTACAATATAATGATCAGTGTGACATCACATTGTCATTATGACATCAGCTCATTGTGACATCACAAATATGTACTGACTTCATATCACTATGATATCACATTGTCATTGTGACATCATATATACATTATGAATGCCTATTATTTGATTTCATTATATTTCAAATGTGGCATGTGGGTTCATATCAAAAACACATTTTGACTTCATAATCATTGTGACATCACAATCCCTTTGTGACATAACATTGCCATTGTGACATACATACATATACATACATATATATATATATATATATATATATATATATATATATATATATATGTGTGTAGGTAGGTAGGTAGGTAGGTATTTTTATTTTGTCAAGCACAGGGCTTGAAGTCAGGGCGTGGCAACTCGGCCTCAGCTTTGATCACTCTAAGTTGGGTTGCAGCCACTGGACCCACAGCTGAACCTGGGTTTCTGGGCCTCAAAGTCTGACAGGAAAAAATAAATAAAATGACACAGAAAAAAACTCAGCAACTTGCTGATGGCTGCTGGTTTTACATTTGTTTTCTTTTCATGGTGACCATCCTGGGTCTGAATTACATGATTGAAAAGTGTTGGTAACCTGGTATTGCTGAAGGCTGGTGGGCTTCCAGGGAAGCCATAGGCCAACCCAACAACATAGGCCCTGTTTTTGAAGCTGGATCCTGACCCCTACGAATAGAGGGAGATCCTAAGATTTTAGTTCATATTCATAGGAATACCGATGGAAGGTTATGAATGTCAAGGTTGACTTAGTTGTTCCTGAATGATACTAATGATAAAATTAGAGAGTGATTTTAGGAGGCCAATGGATTTAATGAATATTTTTGACACATTGAAAGAATACTATTAATTACCTGGACACAATATTTTCGGGACAATGGTTGATTTAATTAATAATTCATTAAGGATGAAAACAATCATACTAATTACATGGACGCATAATAAATACCAAAGAATTGGGAGGAATGTAGGCAATATAACAGAATAATATATAGAAATCTCTGGCACTCTATAAATATCTATATGTATTTGTCTACTATCATCTACAAGTCAATCTGTTATTTTGTCTATCCCTGGGGCTGGATCTCAGGTGCTGGGAACTGCTTGTCAGCTTCATATGCCCCAGGCTGGCATGCTGACACTCATGGAGTTTGGATGCCAGCACTTACAAAAATTGAATCGTGCAGTAATAAGCCCATGATTACACATGGTTTCCTTTTCTGTGAAAGTCCTGGGTGTCAGGTGTGAAGTTTCATACACAGACAAATGTGTAATCTATGTAATAAATATAGTAAAAATTCCATGTGTTATAGAAGTCAATAAAATAAATGGTTAATGAATAAAACAAAAAATAAAATGAGTAACTACAGTAAGCGCAATTTGCAGTCAACATATGGGGCTCCATCTCAGGGCTTGGGCACTGCCTGACAGCTGAATTGGCTAGAGGCTGCTGCGCTGGCAGTCACCCATTCATTAATTGAGCCTTCTAGGCCCTGAGTGTAGATCCCAGCACTGTCAAAAATGTAATCGTGGAGGGAAAACTCGAGCATGACACATAAATTTTCCTTTTCTGTGAAAGTGCTTGGTGTCAGGTAGGATGTATAACTTGGGTGCAAATCTATATACTATGTAATAGGATGTAATAAAGGTAAAAAATGTCATAGGTGGAAGAATCGTCACTACAATAAATGATAAACAGATTGAATTAGTAGTGAATTATTCTAGAATAAAAATTAGACACAATAAGTATAGGATGTGCATTAAGTTTAATTAATATTTTATTAAGTATTAACAAAACAAATATTACATGGAGACATAATTAAATAACTAATAATTGGTAGTAGCACATGATGCAGAATTTAATATCAGCCTCATTCTATGAAATATGAAATATGTATGGATATATGTACATATGTGACAAATAATAAGATATTGAGTAATTATTAATTAATGCTTTATTAATTGTTAACTGGGACACATCATTAAATGGAGATATAATTTAATACCTAATAATTGGTATTAATATCTATAATGTAATAATATGTAGAAATCTCTTTTTGTGTATATACTATTTATATACAACAATCTCTATTTATATCTCATTCACTCCTGGAGCTCAGTAGTTGAGTGCTCACCTAGTAAGCATGAACCCTGGGTTCTATTCCTCAGTGCCACATAAACAGAAAACCCAGAAGTTCTATTGCCTTTGAATCAATTGAGTGCTAGCTTTGAGCATAAACGCTTAGGGAGAGTGTCTAAGCTCTTACTCAAGCCCCAGGACTGATGCCAAAAAAACAGTAGTATGTTCTAACTGCAATTATAGAAGGACAGAACTTCAAATACCTCATAACAGAGCAAACTAGAAGTCTGGTGCTGACAGCTGCCACCTAACATGACTTACCCACATGTAAACTGCTGTAACCCAGCTCCACGGGTTACCCATGTCATCGTGGCATATGCCTATCATCCTAGCTGCTTGGGGGCTTTAAAACCAGTCCTGACAGGAAGTCTGCGAGACACTGCAAAATGTGGGTCCAAGTGGTAGAGCTCTAGCCTTGAGTAAATGTTATTAGAACAGTATCCCCATGCTTTGAGCTCAGCCTGCAGGGTAGCCTCATTCCACAAATAAAAACACCCCACTAAACCATTAGATATGAAATTGTGTGGTTTGTGCAATGTTCCTCAAAGAATGGTGACAATGATGAAAGCACCCTAACTCTAATGACAGCTTGTGGAATAGAGCTATGTGCTGAGTCCTTCATAGGGTGCTCCGTGCTGAGTCCTGCACAGGGTGCTATGTGCTGAGTCCTTCAGAGGATGCAGTGTGCTCAGTCCGACATTGGGGGTTGGGTGCAGAGTCTTTCATAGGATGCTGTGTGCAAAGAGTGCCATGTGTTGTATCTTTCACCGGGTGCATTTTTACATCTTGTCCTTTTAAGAGCTCCACAACTACGATGATTATGCCGACAAGAATATTAGGGCTCAGATAGGTCCCCATGGCAGGGACGAAATTATGTATTACTGAAGACTATGAGTTGTCTCCTGCAGACAATTGTCATGAACCTTGAACGTGGGGTTTAGGCGATGACCCTTACCTATTGGGCTCATGGCTAGCACTCCACAACGTGGAGCCATGGACCCTCTTGCAGCAAAGGTCGTGGTCAAGGGGTCGGTAGCTGAAGTCTATCATCCTGCCTTCTCAAGAAGCTGAGATCTGAGGATCTGGGTTCTAAACTATCCCAGACACGAAAGGTTCCATGAGACTATTATCTCCAATTCACCACTAATCACCTGAAGTGGAAGCTGCGTGCTTGTTGCTCATGCCTGTCATCCTAGCTACTCAGGAGGATGAGATCTGAGGATCATGGTTCAAAGCTAGCCTGGGCAGGAAAGTCCTTGAAACACTTAGCTCCAATGGACCACCAGAAAACCTGAAATGGTGCTGTTGCTCAAGTAGTAGATCACAAGACTTGAGCTGAAGAGCTCAGGGACAACACCCAGGCCCAACTCTTACAACCGACAACAACAACAACAATAAAAAAGACAGAAATAAACTAACAAAACTGAAGTAGAGGGCTGGGAATGTGCCTTAGGGGTAGAGTACTTTGCATATATGAAACCTTGGCCTTGATTTCTTAGGACAACTTCATTAGAAAATGTCTGAAGTGGCTCTGTGGCTCAAGTGGGAGAAGGATATCCTTTTACAAGAGAAACTAGGTACAGTGCTCTAGGTAGTGCACTGTACTATGAGCTTAGGTGTTGTCCCTGAGTTCCTTTTGCTCAAGGGTAGTGCATTAAGCTTGACAGCTCACTTCTGGGTTTTTCTGTGATTTAGAAATACCTGTGCCATGGACTTTCCTACATTGGCTGGATTCAAACTAATATTCTCTACATCTTAGCCTCCTGAGGAGCTGGGATTACAGTCAGCAGCCACTGGTACTTTCTTTCTTTACTTCTTCATTTTTCACTCTTGACAATCTGACTTCTTAACAGGGTCATTCCAATGGTTCGAATTTATAAGCAAAGTACACAATGCTTATTTTCTCTCCTGATCTTACCATCTGGTCACAGGTTTGAGACCAAAATTGAGAAATGAGTGTCACAGGATTTGGGAGCAAATATCCACAGGACATGCCAGTTCTGTCACTTAGCATTGAGCTGCTGTGAATTTACTGTCTCAGGATGAGAGGACTGAAAGCTGAAGCAATCCACATACTGTCTGCATTGCTCCTTTTCCCTATAAAATGATCTAATAATTATGAGTGTTTTGAGTCTACAACCTTAATATCTAGAACACACTAGTAGTATCTTCATGTTTCCTAGTACCGCTCGAGATTTATACTTAGGGTTTGTGTGGAGTGGCTCCTCTGTGAATCCCTGAGGAAAGCCACTTGAAATCTCCTCAGGAGATCGTCATTTAACCTGGCCGAGCAGGAAAGTCTGTCAGACTCTTATCTTCAATAAACCACCAGAGAACCAGAATTTGAGCAGTGGCCCAGAGGGTAGAGCTCCAGCTTTGAGAGAGAAAGTCTAGCAGGAGATGCAAGCCAGACCAGGCAGGAAATCCTGGGAGTTGCTTATGTCCAATTAATGACCAGATAGCTGGAAGTGGAGCTGTGGTGGTGGTAGAGCCTCAGCCTTGTGCAAAACAGCTCAGGAACACATCAGGCCCTGAGTTTAATCCCTGGGATGGCTTCAAAAAATTTCAAAAAGAGAAGGCCAAGTTTATGTATCAGTGCCCTACCTACTTATGTGTGTATTTATATTACCTCCCCGAGTGCAAACAGACCTATGCAATGCTTCTGCTTTTATTTACTGGTTTATTTTTCAGATAATCTAATTGCTCATACTGAATCATACTCTTCATTTCAGGCCCATAGCTTTTCTCTTCTAGGGTTGCAGGCCTGTTTCCTTATATGATGCACACTGAAGCTCTCAGCAGCCTTTATTTACATTTTATTATGAGGCTAAGGCAGGAACAGTCTCTAATCAGGCAGGAGAAGAGAACATCAGGTTTCGTATAAGTAACTCCTATTCAGAAAATTAAACTTGAGTACATAAAATGGTAGCATACTTATGTAAAAACTACCATTAAAAATGATGAAGGGGCTGGGAATGTGGATTAGTGAGAGAGTGCTTGCCTAGCATGCAAGACACACTGGGTTCTATTCCTCAGGCACACATACACAGACAAAGCCAGAATTGGTGCTATGGCTCAAGAAGCAGTGTGCTAGAGACAGTGCCTAGGCCTTGAGTTCAACCCAACAACTGGCAAAGAGATAGCTAGGTAGGTAGGTAGGTAGGCAGGTAGGTAGGTAGGTAGGTAAGTAGGTAGAGAGAAAGAAGGAAAGAAAGAGCGAAAGAGCAAGAAAGACAGAAAGAGAGAAAGAAAGACAGAAAGAAAGAAAGAAAGAAAGAAAGAAAGAAAGAAAGACAGAAAGAAAGAAAGAAAGAAAGAAAGAAAGAAAGAAAGAAAGAAAGAAAGAAAGAAAGAAAGAAAGAAAGAAAGAAAGAAAGAAAGAAAGAAAGAAAGAAAGAAAGAAAGAAAGAAAGAAGAAATGAAACAAAGAAATAAAGAAATAAAGTTGATAGATGAATTTGGTCTTTGACCTCAGAAGGAAAGAAAGGAACACTTCCCAGTCATGAGGCCTTCTGCAGTGTGTCAGGACACCAACATCACCTTCACCCAAACACAGAGCAGGAAGAGTGTCTCTATCCCACTTCTCAGGCAGACAAGAGCCCCAGAGTCAAGAGGGCAGAGCCAGGTTCTAACTCAGGTGCATGGAGACAGAAGAGAAAGGGCTCTGCCTTTTCTTGGACTGGGAATTTGCATTAATGATGTGGAGAATGAAAGGAGAATGGACTGGCAGAGATAGAAGGGCCTTCAAATCTGACAGAGGAGAGTCAAAAACTCACTCCGTAAGACCAGAGAGCAGGGTTTTTCTACTCTGTTCCTTTCCTCTCCCAATTAAACTGGCTCTCTATTGGTAACCAAAGATAGCCTGAGGCTCTCTTCACCTGAGGAAGGAAGGTTAATTAGTCATTGCTTGAAGCGGCTGAGAAAAGCCTGACCCTGGTGTACCTCTAACAAATATTTCAGGTTTCCCCCCCATTGCTTGCTATGCCTGGAATGAATGAAATGGTTTTGCAGCTCACTTCCCTGTTGAGTATGTACATTCTTCCTCCTAATCCTGCAGGGCTAGGTCTCTGCACCTAGCCTGGCTTTTGCAACTGTTTTCTGTCCTTCAAATACAGCGTTGCACTGGAGTTCATCCTGCTAACAGGGCTAGGGCTTGGATCCTGAGAACTTCATTTGAACCCCGGATGGGTCAATAATGTTTCTGTCCTGCTTCTATAGCTCAAGAACTCTAACAACATTTACAGTTAAAGTAGCTTCTCATCACCAAGGGAAACACAGGAAGGTCTTGAACATCTGACCTTTAAGAAGTGATCGTCAGAGTGTCATAGACTTTCCTACCCTGGCTGATTTCACCCTGTGATCCTGAGACCTCAGCCTCCTCAGATAGGGTGACGGGCATGATCTCTTGGTTCTCTGCTAGGTTCAGAACTGTAATGACATTGACAATACAAGTCAAATGCTTTTCACAAAAGGCCTGGGGAGCATATTAAGCCTTTCAACAATGGACCTTTCAGAACCCTGTAGGACACAAGTTTATAATGCTAGAGTCTGAGAGGCTGGGCATATGGATCTGCTACACTTGAACCTTGAGCCTTGACTCCAATTCTGGTGTACATCAATGTTCATTTTCCAGAAAATCTTCTCATAATTAGCAATTAGGAAAAGTACTTTGATTATCCCTCTCTCTATTTCCAGTTTCATGTCTCAAACTGGAACTGGGCTCTCTCCCTGAGCCCTTCAGCTAAAGGTGAACATTCTACCACTTGACCCTCAGTGCCACATGGAATCTCTTGGTGGTTCATTGGAGTTAAGAGTCTAACAGGCTTTCCTTCCCTAGGCTGGCTTCAAATTGTGGTCTTCAGATCTCAGCCCCCTGAGAAGATAGGGTTCCAGGTGAGAGCCACCGGAATCTGGCCTATTGCTTTTGCCAGACCTGG
Source organism: Dipodomys spectabilis (assembly GCF_019054845.1). Lineage (NCBI taxonomy): Eukaryota > Metazoa > Chordata > Mammalia > Rodentia > Heteromyidae > Dipodomys > Dipodomys spectabilis. The sequence continues at coordinate 472,986 of NW_024871337.1, forward strand.
GGCTTGAACTTAGGGCTGGGTACTGTCTCTGAGCTCTTTTTTCTCAAGCCTAGTACTCTACCACTTGAGCCACTCCACAGCTTCTAGCTTTTTCTGAGTATGTGGCAATGAGGATTCAAACCCTGGTTTCATGCATGCTGAGCAAGCTCTCTACCACTAAGCCACATTCCCAGCACCAACCTTACAATTTTAACGTTCCACTTGCCTACCATCAGAAAAAGGCTTCTGAATATAAATCATCTAATGAAATCCCTATAGGAAGTTGTCCAAATATAAATAAGATAAAGCTCATACTGGGGATAGACTCCAAATATGTGATGGCTATGACAAATGGCTCCATTTAATTATGTATCATGTTTCAACATTTAATAAGTATTAATGAAAAAGAGTCAGTGTCCTAAATTATTTTGTATAATTTTATATTAGATGTGCAAAATGTAATAAATAGTATGTGTATAATAGTACTAAATACAATAAACAATAAAATGAATAAAATAAAAATAAAATTAATACGAAATCAATAATAATAATCATAATATGAAATAAACATATATATGTACCTATATATCATATATTACACATGTATACAATTTTTTTTTTCCATTCCAGGACCTTAATTCAGGCCCTGGGAACTCTAGCTTGAATTTCTTTTCCTCAAAGACAGTGAGTTTCCCCTTCACAAATGGTGTAAAAGAGTTACCAGGATGGTGAACTCAAATCCCATCAATGGCAAAAATACTGGTCCCAGTTCTGAGACAGTGACTTAATATTTGTAATGGAAGCAGTTATGTTTATTCAGCTCTATAATGAACATTAAAAAATATCAGTGTAGAATTTTGTACAGCTATTCAGACACCCTTCCGTTACCCCCAAAGTGCTTCTTGAGCACTACATTATTTTTTGTATGTTTTCTATTGTAAAAGTGTTGTACAGAGGGCTCGCAGTTGCATTAGCAAAGTAATGAGTACATTTCCTTTGGAGCATTGTTGCTTCCTCCTTTGTTTTTCCCCTACCACCCCTTACTTCCCATCTCCACAACTACATTTTCCTGCCGAGCAGTGACTTAATTATTTATTTTTGGTTTGGCATGGGGTTTGAACTCAAGTAGTGGCAACTGTGTACATTCCCTCACATTGCTACGGATTTACCAAGACCCTGAGTTCAAATCCCAGGCTAGGAAAGAAAACTGGCAGAAATTCCAAATCAGGGAATCTTCTTTTTAAAAATTTAGTTAATTAATTAATTAATTAAAGCAACCACGGGGCTTGAACTCAGGTCGTGGCAACTCTGCCTCAGCTTTGTTCTCCCGTGCCTGGGGTGCAGTCTCGGGACCCATAACCAATCCTGGGCCTAGACCCAGAGGGCTTGCAGGAAGAAAAAAAAGTGGGACAGCACAAAAAGTGGGGAGCTGTATAGGGCTTGGTATTTTACAATTTTTTCTTGGCACGGTGACCATCTTGGGTCTGAATGACACAGTTGCAAAGTGGACCTGGCCTGCCAGTGCTGATGGCTGGCAGGCTATCAGGGAAGCCATAAGTCAACAAGTCAACATAGGCCCTGGGTTCAAATCCTGGTCCTGACACCAACCAATGACAAGAGATCACAAGAGACTCGTTCCTATGCATAAGAATACTGATTGAAAGAGTAGTTCATGCATTTGTCTAGTCTAAAATTGGATGCAATAATCCTAGGATGCTGATTGATCTTCATTAATAGTCTATTAAGCATGAAAAGAATATTATTTCAATTATCAATATAATAAATACCTAAGATTTGGTAGGAACGTAGCAAATGTCATTTAATCATAGATAGATGGCTCTGGAACTCCATAACAATATATATTTATTTGTATACCACCCTCTGCCTATCCATGTATCACTGTTTTGGCCAAACCTGGGGCTCAATCTCAGCACCTGGGAACCACCTGTTAGCTGGGCTGGGAAGGTGGCTCAGTTTTAGAGCGCTTGCCTTGCATGCATGAGGCCCTGGGTTCGATTACTCAGCACCACATAAGCAAAAAGAAAAAAGGGAGAAGTGGCACTGTGGCTCAAGTGGTAGAGAGCTAGTCTTGAGCTAAAGAGCTGAGGGACAGTGCCCAGGCCCAGAGTTCAGGACCCATGACCAGACCCTCCCCCCTCAAAAAAAAAGAGTTTCATTCTGTCGTCAGAAACCAGTCATTGCACATGTTTTCCTCTCCTCTCCTGTGAAAGTCCCGGGTCTCAACTAGGATGGAGAATGCATAGGCAAACCTATAACCTTGGGAACAGGTTGTCTTCCATGTAAGCTCAGTTATAGCTGTCACCGTACTCAGTAAAATACACAATACCCCCATGAATTAGAGACAAAATAAGGAGAAGAAATGCACTGAATGCAAGATGCTGTCCACACATATATGTAAACATAGACCCTATGTTCAAATTATGAATTTATGAATATCTGGCCCTCATTGGGGCTCGATGTCAGGTCCTGAGAATGGCTTATCTCCTCCCTTGCTCATAGGCTGGTGTCCTCACCTAGACCCTTTCCCCAGTTGGGACTGCAAGGCTCTGAGTTCAAATCACAACACTGCCAAAAGATGAATCCTGATGTGAGAAGCCCATCGATTCACCTATCCTGTGAAAGTCCTGAGTCTCAGCTATGATGGAGAATGCATAGGAAACCCTATAGCCATGGCAATAGGTTGTCATCCATGTAAGCACTGTTATATCTGTCACCATGCTCAGTAAAATACACAATACTTCCATGAATAAGACAGAAAATAAGTAGAAGAATTACACCAAACGCAAGATGCTGTCCACACATGTATGTAAATATAGATCCTGTGTTTAAATAATGAATTTATGACTACCATGGCCCACCCTGGGGATCAATGTCAGATCCTGGGAATGGCCTAACTTCTTAGTCGCTCACAGACTGGTGTGTTCACCTTGAACTATTCGCCAATTGGTCCTGCTAAGCCCTGAGTTCAGATCCCAGCACTACCAACAATTGGATAATGTTGTAAGAAGCTGAGTGTGAATTTTTTTTCTCTGAGAGTCCAGGGTGTCAGGCACGCTGGAGAACATGGTCTAGAAATCTAGATGCCATGTAATAGCATGTCATCAATGTAATAAACGGAATGGGTGTCATCATAGTAAAATCAACAGTAAATAAATGAAGAAAACAAAAAATAGAAGGACCAACCACACTAAATTTGTATGGACTGAACATCCATAGGTACAAATCCTGTTTTTACAATGTATATAAATAGTATCTTTTCCAGGGCTGAGGCTTGAATTTAGGCTTAGAGTACAATCCTGACTTTCTTTACTTCAAGTATGGTGAGCTTCCCCTTCTTCCACAGAGCTGCACATGTACCCAGACCCTGAGTTCAAATCCAAAGCCTGGCAGAAAAAAACGGGTTGAATTGCAAGCCAGGGAGCTAATTTCTTTTAATATTTTTTTTGGCTCAACAAGGGGCTTGAACTCAGGTCGTGGCAACTCTGCCTCAGCTTTGATCACCCAAAGCTAGGGTGCTGCCACTGGACCCACAGCTGATTCTGTGATCCTAGATCCCCACGCCTTGTGTGGGAAAAAAATGCATAGAAAAAATGCAGCGAGATGGCTTTTTTACCTTTTCTTCCTTTGCATGATGACCTTCCTGGGTCTGAATGACACTGTTGCAAAGGTACTTCACCTTGCATTGCTAAAGGGTGGCAGACTATTTGGGAAGTCATAGACCCACGTGGCAATGTAGGCCCTGATTTTGAATCCCCCTCCTGACACCAACCAATGGCATAGGAAATAACAGTGGAATGATATCAATATTATGGTTGAATGAGTTGATTGTGAATGATGCTCCTACAAAATTAGACAGCATGATTTCAGGAAACTGATTTTATTTAATGTTTATGAAGTATTAAAAGAATACTATTGCTTACAGGAATGCAATAATTTCAGCACCCTGATTGATTTACTTAATAGTTTGTTAAGGATGAAAACAATAATATTAATTACATGGAGGCATAATAAATACCCAAGAATTGGTAGGAATGTAGTCTATCTAACTAAATATTGGATAGACATCTCTGGCACTCTGTAAATATATTTATTTATTAGTGTACTACCATCTGCGTGTCAATCTATTCTTATTTTGTCAACCACTGGGGCTCGATCTCAGGCCCTGGGAACTGCCTGTCAGCTCAATTTCCCACAGAATGGCATGCTGACACTCACCCATTCATGAATTGGGCCTTGGCTGTGAGTTCAGATGCCAGCACTTTTAAAAAATGAATCATGGAGTAAGAAGTTGATGGTGACACGTTTTCCTTTTAAGTGAAAGTCCTGGGTGTCAGGTATGAAGTGGAATACATATGCAGAACTATATCTATGTAATCAATGTTCTATATTTCATAATAGTCAAAAAATGAATAGTCAATACATGAATAAAAAAATAAAATGAATAATTACACTGAATGCACTATGAAGTCAACATATGTGTGTAAATATAAATCACATATTTAAAATGTACACAAATAGGATGGTTTCCAGTGGTGGGGATTGATTTCAGGCCTAAGGAACAGACTTGAATTTCTTGACTTCAAGGAGGCAAGCTTCCCCTTCCTACACAGTCCAACAGTGTGACCCAGACAATGAGTTCACATCCCATTCCTGGAAGAAAAAATGCCACCTTTATACTATGTGACGTGAAATTTTTAGGTATTTCATTATGCCTCCATTTAATGAATGTAATTTTTAAATGCTTCATAAAGTATTCATTAAAATTGATCAGTGTACCATAATGTAATTGTGTATAATTTTATCCTAGAATCATTCAAAAACTGCCCATTCAATCATGATATACATCACATTCCATTGGTAATCATATGGATAGGAATGAGTTTCTTAGGATCTCCTGCCATTTGGAGGTGGCAGGACCAGGAATCAAACTGTGGGTTCCAGCTCCTACCAATTAAACCCGAGGATAGAGAACTCACTGATCTGTCTGAGAATATCAGCAAGACCAATGATTAGGCAGGCACCAGTGGCTCTCAGCAGTCCTCCTTCATACTTACAAGGCTGTGATGGGAGGATCATGGTCAGTCACCCTGGCAGGAAAGTTGTTAAGACCCCTGTCCAATTATGCCAACAAAACCAGAAATAGAGCTGTGTGGCTCCAGTGGTAGACGAGTAGCCTTGAGCAAAAGCAGCTCACGGACTGTGCCTAGATCCTGAGTTGAAGGTCCAAGAGTGGCAACAAACAGACATACAGAAAAATCTGTGCAGCCATCCCGCTAAAGCAGGTCACCCTCTTGTCTCCAACTGGATTGGACAGAGTTTTCTGGGAAAGGCACTGCTGTCATCTTGACTCCACCCATTCTGCCTGGATCACAGGATCCAGACCCCCATTCTTTCATGGTTCTTTCTGTCCAATGGGATACAAGAATGGTGGCCACATTCATATTCCATCCTGCCCTGTAGCACCAGGATTCCCTCTGTTGGTTGACACCACTACCAGCAGTTGAGGGAGGTAGAGGTGACTGAGTGGTGAGCAAGAGATTTGAGGCGTAGGAGCAGAGGCCTTGCTCAGCCCCACCACATGCCCGCCTGTGCCCCAGCCCTCTACCACCCGTCCCCGCGGTGCAGCATTTCAAACCTTGTGCTGCCTGCTCAGACCTGTGGTGTCTCTTGTAGGCCTCAGGCAATTGTGCAATAGTGCACCAGTGGCTGGCTTGCGGCTCTGTTCTGGTCCTGGCCACCCTGTACTTTGCTCCGGGCCTGAGTGCCCCCTATGCCTCTGCCATCGCTGCTCGCCAGAGCAGCTGCCAACAGCTTCTCCCTGCAGCACATGTGAGTGGCTGCCACCCTCCCCGCGACCCTATATTCCCCTTTTCCCCCCTCCTGACCCAGACCCGCACCTCCCTGGTGCTCCACATTCTGGCCAAAATGCGTCCCAGGGTGGAGGTGGGTGTTGACCCGAGGATCCCACCACCATCCCTAGTGGCCAGTGTCCCAGGAAAAGGGGAGATGCAGAATTGGGTGAGGAGTGGGCACCACAGAGCCCCTGACTTGGAGCAGTGGGAGTCACACAGCTGCACTCTTCCTATCCCTGGTGGGAACCTGGTGGCTTTAGTCAGAGGGGAACAGCACCTCCATACCTGCCTTCTGGTGTCTTTTCGTGGGGGTGGAGGGTGTTGGATGCAGATGATAGAACCCCCTTGCTGTGTGAGCCCTTGTCTTCTGTGCTTGGTCACACTTTTCAACTGAAGAGGGTCCCAGAAAAGCCCAGTAGGGAGGTGAGGGTGCTGGGGGTCAGAACAGAAGGTGAATATCTGGGAGGAACACCCACAGACACACACAAACATTGCACCCGGCCTGTCTCCCCCCCCCCCCCCCCCAGCTGTCAACAATTCTCATAGGCTGATCACATTTTCCAGCTCTGCCAGCTTCTGCTGGTGCTCCCCGGCCATCTGGTCTCCAACAAACTCAGGAGAGGCACTGCTCTGAATCTCTATGTGTGTGTGTGTGTGTTTGTGTGTGTGTGTGAGAGAGAGAGAGAGAGAGAGAGAGAGAGACAGAGAGACACAGAGAGAGACAGAGAGAGACAGAGAGAGAGACAGAGTCAGAGACAGAGACAGACTGACAGAGACAGAGAAAGAGACAGAGAGACAAAGAGAGACAGAAAGACAGAGATAGACAGAGAGAGAGACAGAGAGATCATCTTTCTCCTTGTACAGCCTGACTGTACTCAGGTGAGTGATAAGTTGGCAAATTACAGGTGCTGCATGGATGAGTGTTGTCACTGATCTGGATGTGTGTGTGTGTGTGCGTGCGTGCGCATGCGTGTGTAGGAGTGGGTTGTAACAAGGAGGCTGGATGCTTTGGTAACTTCTACCTGCTATCTTTGGGGGGGGTGCATGGGTTTCACAGCTGAAGTCTGGGGGCCTGGAAGGGTGAGACGTTTGTAGGGGACTCAGCACATTTAAAGTACAAGAACAAGGGATCTCTTTTACCTGGAGCTGTGTACTCTCGGGTCTGGTAGTTGGCAGTGGGGAGCTTGGGAAGACCTGGGAGTGGCCCGCAGTGGGTGGCTTCCCAGGGGTACAGAGAGCATGGCGAACACTTAGTAAGGATAAGAGCCCTGCTAGTATGGAGCACAACAACATAGGTCAGACTCCGGGTCTTGTCATCATGATGTCTGATGGGCAAGGCCAACCCTATTTTGAATCTTGAGCTGTGATATTCAGATCACAGTCTCCTAAGTATCTAGGATTATAGGCATGAGCTTTGGGCAGTGGGCCTCTGGTTCTTAGGTATGTTAGGGATTGACCTCAAGGCCTTAGGCTTGCAAGTCAGGTCTTCTACCATGCAAGACAAGCTTTTCTGTCTTGGGTATTTCTGAGATGGAGACTTAATATATGCTAAGGCTGGGCTGGATTGCGGTCCTCCTATCTGTGACATGTGTGTGCCAGCAGGCCCTGTCTTCAGTAGTTGGGATGGTAGACATGTGGTGCTACACTCAGTCATTGGTTTAGATGGATTGTCGCAAATTCAGTCCATGGCAGCCGATTCTTAACCACAGGTTAAGCTCTGGGTTGGGCCCCCACCATTGGATTTCAATCTCCTCATGGGACAGTTGTGAGGAAACAAGGGATTAATACAGAGAGATCGCTGGAACACGGCCAGGCACAGAGGGAGCAGCCCTCAGATATGGTTCTCAGCAGTTCTGTGAGCATATGACAGAAAGATACCCGGAAAGAGCTCAAATGGTGTGTGTTAATGGTGAGACAGGCATGGGATTATGAACAAAACATGGGTCTCTTTCATTATGACCCTATCACTATGAGGAAGTGGATCCTTCACTTTGTTCAGTTTTGCAGATGTGGAAACTGAGGCACAGAGAAGCTGGGTGACTTACATGACTCCCACCTGACAGGAAGCTCAGCCTGACTTGCCGAGGCAGGCTCCCTAGGACAATGGGTGCTATTCACCACACTTCTTGTGGTAGGAAGTCCACTTCTTTTCAGTCGTGGGGCTTGAACTAAGAGCCTGGGTGCTGTCCCCGAGCTCCTCAGCACAAGGCTAGCACTCTACCACTTGAGTCACAAGGCCACTTCCAATTTTCTTGTGGTTCTTTGGAGATAAAAGTCTCACAGTGGTTCCTGCCCGAGTTGGCTATGAACCATGATCCTCATATCTCAGCCTCCTGTGTACTTAGGGTTATAGGCCTGAACCACTGGCACCTGCCTTAAGTGTATTTCTGAACTTCTTTCTCTTTCTCTCTCTCAGGAACTGATTGAATAGGTGCTGGAGGAGGTGGCGCAGTGTCCCCATGTGGCTGGAACCAAGGTGGTCCTCTCATTCTGGAGGTGGGCTATGGGTCAGGATCTGTCTCGTTCAGTCTGTTGTATGAGCTCCATGAGGTAAGCCCCTCTGTGCCTGGCTAGACCATGACAGTTATTCATTGTCCATCTAGCCTTACTTGACACAGTATTGTGTTCAATGTCCTTTTCTAGCATAAATTTCTGGCCAAAATTATGATACATAGTTACAGAATGAAAATGTAATGCCATCCTAAGAAAGTCATTTAGGGCTCTGGGATTGTGGCTTCATGGTATGGTGATTGCTTAGCATGCCTGAAACCCTGGGTTCAATACTTCAGTACCACATAAACGGAAAAAGAAACACTGGAAATGGTGCTGTGCATCAAGTGGTAGAGGATTAGCCTTGAGAAAAAAAAATCTGAGGAATAATTCCCTATCCCTGAGTTTAAGCCCCACGACTGACAAAACAACAACAACAATAACAGCAACAAATATTTACCTCTTAAATGCAAAATAAAGAACCTATACTTGGAACATATAATTACTCCTTCCATAATGATACCTGACAATAGTCCCTAATTCATGTACTTTACCTATATTAGGATAATGTGTTGAAAAAAAGTTTTCTTTATAAGGTCATGGCAATTAACGCCAAGAATGTGCTTAGATGTCACATGAAGATTAACTCTGGAAATTCAAAGATTCCAGGCTTTTGAGTGACCACTGCTAATCAAAATGAGAAGGGTAGTCTAAGTGAGATTTGGAAACCTGTTTGGCCAGTCATGGCACCAAGAAGGCAGAGGCTAATTAATAGTTGTGACAGAAGAGAAGGAATAACTCCAGATGGAAGGAATAAATGATAGTAACTATGGTATAACAGAAACCGTTCTAGGGAACCATTTTTGGTTATTGAAGAACTAGTTAGCAACTAGGCTTATTCCTCTTTGCCTTTAGCATTCTAAATCTCTTAGGTTAATTCTTAATCTCTGTGTGATAAATTTATCTCCTTCTATGCTGTTCTTTCATACCTGATATCCTTTGTTGTCTAAAAACCTCTTTCCGAATTTCTCTATGAACATTTCCTGATACTGAGTACACCTACACAGATGGAAGAGAATGCTAATGTAACGGTCCCATAGCTCATGAGTCATTAATGTAACAACATGGAAAAGTAGGACATATTTATTGCTACCTCAATTAATCTGAAAGGCTGCAATGTCACATACTTTGGTTCAGATTTCCATTCTTTGTATTTTGTCTTTTGTCTAGTGTCATTAACTGCACTAAACACAAATATGAGCCGGGTGCTGGTGGCTCATGCCTGTAATCCTAGCTATTCAGGAAGTTGAGACCAGAGGATTGTGGTTAAAACCAGCCTAGTCAGGAACGTCCATGAAATCCTTATCTGCATTAAACCACCAGAAACCCAGAAGTGATGCTGTAGCTAATGTGGTAGAGCGCTCAACTTGAGTTGAAGATCTGAAGGACAGTGCCCAGGATCAGAGTTCAAGCCCCACAACTAACAAAAAGTGCAAATATGACTTTAAGTTTCCCCAAAAGGAATGATGAAGTAAATATTAATCTTTCCAAGCAGAGATAATAATTCCAAAATGATTCAGTGCATCTACTTTTGCGAGTTACTTAAGTTATGTCTTCTTTGCTGAACATATTCTCTTCTTTTAAAAATTGTGAAATATTAGCTTAATAATAATCTTCATCTAATATTTCTTAGTTCGAAAGAGAAGTCCATCTTACTATCTCAGTTCAAAGCCAACCCAGGAGGCAGAGTCTGTAATTAAACACGAAAAAGCTATAAGTGGAGTTCTGGCTCAAGCAGTAGAGTACCAGCTTTGGAGGCAGGTGGGCAAGAAAGATAACTGTAGAGAGACAGGGTCTACCCTCTGAGTTCAAGCTCCAGAACCAGCACAAACTAAACAAACAAGCAAACAAAACAAACCCCAAGTATTTCTTTGGGACCTTCTTTGAAGGAGTACTGGTCTGAGGAGAGGCTCCTTTTGCTGATCATACTCACTGGATCCTGCTTTTTTGAAATCCTTCTTGCTATTGAAAACTCAGGACCAGACTAAAGGAATTGATAACTGACTCCTGCAACAAGAGAATCATCTCAGGAGTGAAACATCCATTCATAAGACACTTTAAACTTTGGTTTCTTTGCAGTATAACACTTTTTTTTGAGGGGAGGTCCAGTCATGGGGCCTGAACTCTGGGCCTGGGCGCTGTCCCTCAACTCTTCAGCTCAAGGCTATCACTTGAGCCACAGCGCCACTTCTGGCTTCTTTTCTTTTTGCTTATGTGGTGCTGAGGAATCGAACCCAGGGCATGCACGGCAAGCATTCTACCACTGAGCCACCTTCCCACTTTTAAAACAAAGTTATTTCTATGCTGGCCTTCAAAGGGCATAGTGCTTCCTTTTTTAATACTCTCAACCAGAAGTTTACAAACAAGTATTATATGAGTAAAGAACACACTCAAAAAAGTCAGGAACAGAGTTTCCTTCAAGCCTTGGATTCTTTTCTTGTACAGTAAAAAGGAAAGCAAAAGTTAACTTGAACTTTGTCATTCCTTTATGTTCAATTCCTCTCCTGAGATCAGTTTCCACATCCAGTAACAGTTACTACCACTTACTTCCGGTAACAATCTATGGTGCTGCTCCAAATAAAATGAATATTTTCTGGCTTCATTGAAATAGCAAAAGGTCACCTTTGGACACGTGGTAACACATGTTTCAGAGACAACTTAGTAAATAGAAAATGTGAAATTTAAATGGCTAATAAATACATTATCTCTGAGTACATATTGTTCAAACTTCTTAATTGCTCTGTAAATTATGGTAAATTTTAAATGTGAAGAAGGTTCTCAGATCTTTATTTGTGAGTGTATGTGCTGTGCAGTAATTTCCCAAGTGTACATGAGTTAACAGTAAGAGAAACAATAGCAATAATAGGAGAAAGAGAATTTAACTATAAGGATTCAATACAATATAGAAGACTACAAATATGACAACATTGAAACACTAAAGCCAAGTCTAGCATGTAGAGTTATGAGAGTGATATAGGGAAAACATTACTCCTAACTGGAGCATGAAGCATGAGGCCACTCCCTTTATAAGTCATGCTTGCTAATCCCGAAAATTTGTAAAAAATAGAATGGAAGAATGATTGTTTCCAATGCAAGTCAGATATATGATCATGGACTTAATTGGAAAGAAAGAGTCCATCTTGAGAGAAGAGGGATCATACTAGCAATGAGCCTTGTGGCTAAGATCACATTCATTTTTCTTTCTTTTTCTCATATATATTTTTTGCTGTTGTTGGACATGGCACTTGAACTCTGGGACTGGGCGCTGTCCCTCTGCTATTCAGCTCAAGGCTAGTGCTCTACCACTTGAGCCACAGTGCCACTTCCAGTATTATGGTATTTATTGGAAAAAAAAGTGTCTCCAGGACTTTCCTACCTGGGATGGCTTTGAACCCCTGTCCTCAGATCTCACCAGCACTTGGCTTACGATCACATTTCTAGCAGTGTACACTCAGGATATGTAATGTGTATGTTCATCTATCTTTATATGAATTCTTGAGTTAAAAATCTGGGCTACAGCTTACACTTTACACTCACAAAAATATTTGTAGTTTAAAAGTTGATACTCCTGGAAAAATAAAACCTAAGTATGTAAAGGAGTCTGGGAAGTTCAGTTTGCATCCAGCCTGGGCAGAACAGGCTTTGAGACACTACCTATAATTAACCAGCCAAAAGCTGGCATATCAGTCATGATCAAGATTGCTGAATAAGAGCTTGAGACTTTTGCATACATACATACAAACATACACAGACACACATAGGCACTTATATGTGCACACACAAATACAAAATGAAACTATTCTCACAATATGTAGAAAAGTTAGAAAACAATAGAAAATAACTCCTGAGTAAGACTAGAATTAAGTGATAATTTTTAATATTAGAAAGCCCTCAAATGCACTATCTTCAAAAAAGTTGAGAATATTACATAGGTAGGGACCAGAAATAGTAAGAGAGTCAAGTAATCATTATTAATGGGATCAGATCCATGGAGGAAGGAATCAGAGACCCTTGCAGGTACATCTGAAAATGTTCATATCCTGTGTCAAATGTAAGAACATCTTTGAAAATAATACATAAACAGTCTGAGGAGTCAGTCTAGTGGATAAGATCATAAGAGAAGTTTAGAATTGCTAGTCTGTTTCTAGATTAAATAAACCAACAAACTATGGCAGAGCAATGTGATACAAACTTGGAATTCTAGCACTCAGACTAAAACAGGAGTTTAGAGAGTGGAATTACATATCGATACCTTCCCTGGACGAGGTAGTATAATTTTGTCTCACAGCAGTTAAAAGATGCTTTTGTGAAATTAATGTGATACATTTGTTGGTGTTGGTGTTGTTGTTGTAGTTTGCAAGACATAGGCATTGTCCTTAAGCCTTTTTCTGCTCAAGGACAGTACACTACAACTTGAGGCCCAGAGCTAATTTATGTTTTTAAGAATCTAACAAGTACTTTTCTGTCTGGGCTAGTTTCAAACAGAATTTGAAGATCTCATTACACAGAATAGGTTGAATTATAATAGTGAGTCACTGCCACTTGTTTTGATGTATTTTTTAATTTCAATTATGTTTTAAGATTTTTGTTTCACCATAATGTATATCTTTCTACAAGTAAATTTAGACATATGTATATATTTCTGATGACAAATAATCTCTAAAAATGTATGTCACTCGAAACATAACATATAAATATATATGCATATATGTGTGTATATATATATATATATGTATATATATATATATATATATTTGAAGACAGACTCCCTCTAAAATTTTTTCTACTGTTTTTGACCTTTTTCATTTCAAAGATATACAGTCTATTTTTCGAAAAGTTTCCTAGCATAAAATAATTAATATTTCAATAGAAAGTAGAGTTTATTACCTTCAAGGGAATTTTAGATATACACATGATATTGTAATAATATTTACAGTATATTACTTGAAAAAGTTCTGTCCAAACTCTTAAATATTTTTGTGTAGTGAGGGGGAAAGAGGAAGTTAATTTATACTGGTTAGGAATTTGCAATGCTTCAAAAATCGATTCCATAATTTGTTATCAGCACATAGTCAAGCTACCTGATATGGTTTAGTTTTTTTTGTTTCTTTATTTGTTCAAAATTTTAATACAGATGTATGCACAGTGGTAACATTAAAATTATTAATTAAAAGAAAAATAATCGCAAAATCATAGACACGTCTCAGACTTCCAATGATTAGCACTATGATGCTAATAATAATTTTTTTGAAGATGATGATGATGACCACAGTGTAGCCTGATAATGACAATGTTGTGATTGAAAAGGAAAAAAAAAAACTTTAGACATCTTTGAAGGTAGATTTCCCACACTGAATACATAGTTATAAACAGTGTTGGATTACATACAAAAAGAATAACAAGAGGAGAGTTTCAATGTCAATAAATAAAATCACATAAGCAGTTACAGACAGTAAAAAAACACTAACGTTATTCCTGCAGTTTCTGTAATGTGTACTCACTTTTCTTGGTGGTATTTTTTTCTAATAAATAAAATCGTTTATTTCCACATTTTGATGGACTAAGCTATAGTTTTCAACTAAGTGTGATTAGTTCAAATAACATTCTCATATAGATAGTATTCAAACCAATGTTTCCAATGATATATTGAGTATATTCTTCAGTACAGCTGTAAACACATGACCCAATTTACATAATACCACTTACATATCTGTAGTTACCATAAAAGGACACAGGCCCTAGAGCCAGTAGTTAAAATTTATTTTTATTTCTGCATGAAACTATTTGTGAATTTATACCAACAAATAGAATTTGACTCTTTATTTATAAGCTAAGGTGGAAAATGTAAGGACTCTTCACTTATCTTTTTTCTTGCTCCAGAAGTCAACAAATATATTCTTCAATATTTCTAGTAGATTACCTCCATTTACAGATGAGAAATGTAAGGCCAACAGTCAATATAATGAGTAAATAATGATACTGGAATTTGTATCTGAGCTCTTCACTCTGTGTGCTTACAAGGAGAATAACTTGGTGATTGAGAGGACCAATATGAAAAGACTATGTGGAAAAATCATACCTTGTAAACGGTTGTTTTAGGACTAGGGGATCAGTAATGAGTATTTGAAACAGGCCGGTGTCAGGAGCAAAAAAGGGAGTACATAGAAATTGTATTAGTGACAGAAACAAAATCTTGATCATTCATCTTATCTAATGGCAGGGAGTAGAAGGGTAAGAAGAAATCTAAAGTGCATCCACATCTCTGGCTAGCATTTGTGTTAGTTATATTCTTGGTGATAAGGACTACAAGTAGAAATGATAGATTTAGAGGAAAAAACTCTCAGAAAATTCTAAAGTTTATGTTAAACAGATGCAAAGATAGGTCTGTTTAGATATCATCAAAATATCCACGACCATGAATATGAAAAAATAATAAAATCAGGGGTATTATTAAAGGGAAGAGGAAAAGGAAAATTCTGACACATGTGTGAGCAAAGTGAGCAACAGTGTAGACAAGATTAGAATAAAGAGATAAATAAGGAACCAAAAAAGTAATAAACACAGATTTACAGAAGTAAAGGAAGGAAAGAATATGCAGGAATGTATTGAAGGAAATATGCTATTTGGATTTGAAAAGTAAAGGACATAGACAAGTTCAAAAAGAACAGTCTTTTGGTGAAAGTCATATTGATAAAATTTTGAGATATGAATGTGAAGACATGAAATTCTGGATCCATGAATTCAACAGATCCTGTTGATTTTAAATGCAGGCAACAAATGCTTTTATCCTGACCTTAGAAGAATTATACAGATATAACTCTCATTAACTACTTAGAGGTAGTCTGTGAATATTTTTGAAGACTTTGTTTAGCCAGGTGAATAAAGATTGAACTACAGCACAGGCAAGCCTAATTTGTGCTACAGTTCCAAGGAGTGACCCATGTATCCACACCAGTTTGGGATTTTATTGAAATGTTTTTAGATGTGTTTGGATATCTTATCAGCCTAGTCATTATAAATGTAGGACAATAGCACCAAGTATTAGGTTAACATACAGCTTCATTGATGTGACTGAAGACTCCTCGAATTGATTCTTCTTTAGAATAAAAAATACCTCAATAGCCATTGACAAATCATAACTGTCATATACTCTACTTAAATCTAATTTTTGTTAGGAATATCTCCATGCTGTAATAACCCTGTCAATCAACCTGCCACAAATTCTTATATGTAGGAAGTGATCTTATAAACTTCAAGTTTTTATTGAATGGAAGAGTTCAGACATTACCCTCACCACTCGGATTAAATGCCTAAAAAGATTAGACATTTTGTGTTAATGCCTTTCTTTTATTTTTTCATACACATTTGCAAGTGGGGAAGGATTCTGATGTAACAATGATAAAATTTTGACTTGTATTAACGCAGCATCTAGGATCTAGTGTTAATTCAGATACTTACTAATTAGCTCCATATTTTGTAGATATTTATATTTCTCCTGGGAAAATTAATGAGCTCCAAGAAAATGCCCCTAAGGAGCCTTTCAATTCCAATATCATTGTTTGTCTCATAATGCTTTAAATTCTACATCCTCGAATGTGGGCATAGGGTTATACTGTGGAACTTTTCTCCTCAGAGAGTGAGTACTACCCTATTGCTTAACATGGACAAAGTACCTTGATAAATAGACTGGGCGTGTGCAAACAAGAACTGGTAGTTGAACAATGTTCTTAGCAGTTTGTAAAGATGAAATGGAAATAGCGCAACCATGATCTCAAAAGGAATGTGCAAAGAAGACAAAGGCAAATAGTAGAATGTGCCAAGGAAATGCTGAAGTATAATTTCATGTGCTCAGGTGTGAAGATGTGTTCAAAGTACTGCTTCAGAGAATGTAGTTGAATATCATGGGGGAAAAACTGTTTTAAACTATTCTGGGATAATTGTACAAGTAGAAGCTCCTAACTCTGTCTGTACTCAGTCACAACATCATTAAATTAGGGACTATTTTCCAAGTGCAACGTGAGAAAAAGAGGGCTCATCACAGTTAGTGTTCAGGTTGAAGTAATGGAAATCACATAAGTTTTCTTATAAATCTTCATTTATTTTTGGAGCATTAAAGTAGGGAAAAGCCAAGTAAATATATTGCATGTTCCTAAATTAAATTGGATGTATCATTGTTCTCTCTTTTAACTTGGAAGTTGTAGATTATATCTTTTATTTATTTTTTTTTTTTTTGGGTCCGGTCATGGGGCCTGAACTCTGGGCTTGGGCGCTGTCCCTTAGCTCTTCAGCTCAAGGCTAGCACTCTACCACTGGAGCCACAGCGCCACTTCCGGCTTTTTTCTGTTTGCTTATGTGGTGCTGAGGAATCAAACCCAGGGCCTCAGGCATGCAAGGCAAGCGCTCTACCACTAAGCCACCTTCCCAGCCCAGATTATATCTTTTCATACTCTAACTTGGGACAGTGATTTGCTCTCAGTTATTTCTTCTCTTCCCCTTCTTTTGCCCATCCGCTCACATAACTTTTATTTAAAGAGACATACTTGAGCTTGCATTTCTAAATTCTTCAAAATTATCTGAATTTCTTCATACTTCTTGCAGCCTCTTAAATCTTTCTCAAGGAAATATTTTGTCACTACCATTTTTATCCTATATGATATCTTCCTGCCTAATTCAGTACAAAATATACATTAGACTCATCCAGATATCTCAACACTTGTACCAACATAAAATACTATCTTACTTAGAAATTATGATTTTAGGGGCTGGGAAGGTGGCTCAGTGGTAGATCGCTTGCCTTGCATGCTCGAGGCCCTGGGTTCGATTCCTCAGCACCACATAAGAAAAAAGAAAAAAGCTGGAAGTGGTGCTGTGGCTCAAGCGGTAGAGCGCTAGCTTTGAGCTGACGAGCTGAAGGACAGCACCCAAGCCCAGAGTTCAGGCCCCACGACTGGACCCTCCCCCCAAAAAAAGAAATTATGATTTTAGTATATCTGGGGAGGTGGCATCTGTCATTTTTGAATGACCCTAAGTGATACTTACATGAAATCATGTTTTAAACCAATATGCCACTCAGAAGATGAATGAATCGATAAAATCGATGAAATCGATATTACACACACACACACACACACACACACACACACACACACGGTGCAATTTTATGCTTCTAATTCATAAGGAAATGGAAAGACTTAAAAAAATCCTACTAAGTAAAATAAGCAAGACACAAAGAAACAGATTCCATGTAGGAAATGTCTAGGATGGTCCTAGCAGATGAGCAGAATGGCAGAAGAGCTATGTATATATGACCATATAAGTGGATGCTGAGCAAACTGAACTAGACATTGAAACAGAGGTTTTCCTTTGTGGTTGTTGTTTTTAATGTACTATGTGATTTCTTTTTTCTTTTGTGTTTTCACCTGTGGTTTATCCCCTGATGCCTATGATTTCAGTATCTTGTGTGTTGTATACATATTTATCTTACTTTGGCAAGGAAAGAGTAACAACAAAATGGTGACACAAAGGACAAAGGAAAACCAATACAATAGCAATACTCACAAGACAACATGTTGGAAATTTACAACTTGTGAGGGGTATTGTGAATGAAAAGTGTGAGAAAAATGAGGGAGGGGGTAAAAAGTTCGACATGTTATGTATTCACTACATTACAATTACTGAAACGCCTTCTATATATTAAATTGACAATTAAATTTAAAAATAAGCTACATAAAATATAATTTCACTGTATTGGTACAGTAAATATTATTCTATGTATATTACCTTTAAAAAATGAACAATATTTGGCTTCTAATTTGAATTAATTGCCCCTTTCTTTATCAGAGGGTCATCAACTGGAATGTTATCAACCTATACAAAATTTTCAGAATATACTTGCCATTATTTTGAGAAAAACATTATGTTAGTATTGTCTCATACTAAATAGAAAATCGTTCAATTCTCTGGAAACTCCTAACTTTTAAAACTGAATTTTTGTTAAGAGGAGAGAATATATGTTTTCTTCAAAATTCCTATGACTGCTAACTACTCATTTTCAAATTCTGAACATGCCATACCAGAGACATTTAAAACAGTGCCTATATGCATTTTATTTAATTCTGCAATAGATGCAGTTTCTAATGAGGAGTTACATAATTAAAGGTCAAAAGAAAAACTAGCCACATTCTGGTAGAAGATAAAACTATGAAGTGTCTATAATAATTAATTCCTTTAGAGTAAAAATTTGTTCATCAGAGTAAGCTATTATTTCTATGACAATCAATCCCAACATTTTATGCATTGAAGTCATTCTAGCCCAACATTTTCCAACTTGTAAGGTGCACCTTAAAATTCCCTAAATTCACAGCATGACTAGCTTAACACTATTGTGAAAAAAATTCTACACTTCTACTAATGTAATTCCCTTTCTATTGTTCTAAGAACACTGCACTAAACTTTGCTGCATCATTTTCCCCCAAGTGGTATTCTTGAGATCAGAAAATTTGCAAATATTCTTTATACTTATCTTTTTATCTATAATAGATATTCACGAGGCTAAGATCTGAATATTATGGTTCAAAGCACACCCAGGCAGGAAGATTTCTTAGATTCTTATCTCCAATAAACTGCTCAGGAAAAGCCAGATACAAGTAGCACTGAGGTTCAAGTGGTAGATCAGTAATCTTGACCAAAAACAGGCTCAGGGACAGTGCCCAGCCCCAGAGGTCAAGCCCTAGGACAAACAAAACAACAAAAACAAAATGAAAAAAAAAAACCCGAAACCTAGCATATTTCTCATTGTATACAGAGGTACGTAATTGATGAAATTTCTACGAACTTTACAACTTTGTGTGGGGGGAAAGGAGAAGATTGGGTGGGGGGCAGGGGGAGGAAGGGAAGTGATGGGAAGGGAAAACAAAGGAGGAGGCTAAAATGCTTGATAAGAAATGTACTCATGATCTTGCCCATGTAATTGTAACCCCTCTGTACAGTATTTTCACAATAAAAAAAGAAATTTCTTCCTGTGTTATGTATAGTTAGAAGAAAAAAGATGTCTCACAATAGCTCTCTTCATACCATGTTATACCAAAATCTCAAAATATTGCTCTTTTTGTAAATGTATAAATTACTATCACTCATTTGTTGACAACTCTTTCTAGATTATTCATATTATCACGTTATACATGAACTGTTGGAATTATCTATTAACTAAGTCCTAATTATAACTCTCTTGAAAGAATATTCTAGACAAATAGAATGCCAGAATCATTTGTGAATTTGTAAATTAAAACTTCTACTTAAAATGAATTTTGTAATATTCTGTAGAATATGAAATTACAAACAAAATATTTATTTTGAATCTAAATTCTCATTTAGCCAGGTCTACAATGTCATACATTAGATATCTTTTCTATTTCTCCAGGCTTAAGCTTTTGTAATCCTTCATCATTTCTTTGGAATCCAACAGAATGATGCTTACTTTTTCAAATTTTTGGTTCGGAGTCATTAGCTATTTTGCATCTAGGAATATTCTGTAATGAAGAGAGCATGTACAACATGACTGAGGATGATATATGAGTTGCATTTCAATAGGAAACTTGACTTCTCAAAAACATAATCACAAAATTACCCCAAACTTCCAACTGTGAATTCCTTTCTTGTCCTTTGGTTTGTTTTATTGAGCAAAATTATAGTACCTAGCCCAAGGAAGGTATCACTATGCAATCCACTCTCTAATCTCCAATCCTAATCTGAGTGCTAGAATTTCAGGTTTGTATCACATTGCCCTGCCATAGGTAGTTGGTTTATTTAATCTAGAATACTAGTAATTCTGAACTTCTCTGATGATCTTATCCTCTAGACTGACTGCTCAAACTGTTGATATACAATTTTCAAAGATGTCCTAACATTTGACATAGGATATGAACATTTTCAGATGCACCTGCAGGTGTCTCTGATTCCTTCCTCCATGGATCTGATCCCTTTTTTAATGATTACTTGATTCTCTTACTATCTCTGGTCCCTACCTATGTAATATTCTCAAGCTTTTGGGGGGAAAGTTCACTTGAAGACTTTCTAATATTAAAAATTATCACTTGATACTAGTCTTACTCAGGACATATTTTCTATTATTTTCTAACTTTTCTACATATTCTGAGAGTTGTTTCATATGTGTGTTTGTTCATATAAGTGCTTCTGTGTGTATGTGAATGTTTGTATGTATGTATGCAAAAACCTCAACCTCTTATTCAGCAATCTTGCTCATAACTAGTATTACATCACTTGAGCCATTTTTCCAATGCAACTTTTGGCTGGTTAATTATAGGTATTGTTGAAAAGACTATTCTGCCCAGGCTGGATGCAAACTGAATTTCCCAGGCTCTTTTACATTCTTAGTTTTTATTTTTTCCATGAGTATCAAGTTTTAAACTAGAAATACTTTGTTCATGTAAAGTCTAAGCTGTAGCCCAAATTTTTAACTCAAGAATTCATATAAAGATAGATGAACATACACATTACATATCCCGAGTTTACACTCCTAGAAATGTGATCTTGAGTTGGGTACTGGTGGCTCATGCCTATAATCCTCTCAGGAGGCTGAGATCTGAGGATTGCAGTTCAAATGCAGCACAAGTAGGAATGTTTTCTGAGGCACTTATCTCTAATTAACCACCAGAAAAAGGAATTGACACTGTAGCTCAAGTGGTAGAGCTCTAGCCATGAGTTGAAGAGTGGAGGGACATCACCCAGCCCCAGAATTCAAGAACCATAACCATCAAAGAAATAAAGAAAAAGAAATGTGATTTTAGCCACCAGTTCATTGCTAGTATAATTCCTGCTCTGTCAACATAGCCTGTTTTTTCAATTAAGTCCATGCTCTTATATCTGACTTCTTTAGAACCAGAATAATTCTTCCCTTCTACTTTTTACAAATTTGCATGATTAGCTACCATGATTTAGATTAAGTAGAAAACAAGAGTGGACTCATCATTCATGTTCCACTTAGTAGTAATGCTCTCTATATCCCATAGATCTACATACTGGAATGGCTTTAATGTTTCAAAGTTTTCTTATTTGCAGAGTCTTCGGTAGTGTATTGAACCATTATACTTAAGCAAAAACTTCTTTTTCTTCTATTATTCCTATTGTTTCTCCTAATGTTAACTTATGTGCACTTGGGAAATAATGCACAACACACACACTCACAAAAATATGTTTCTGAGAACCTTCCCACGTAAAATTGGTCTTAATTAAAGTGCACATAGGAAATTTGAACTTAAACTACTCCACGATGTTTTTTTCATGTTTTTTTATTATAAAATGGTGTAAACAGGGGTTAGAGTTACATAAGTAAATAAATGAGTACTATATCTATCAAGCTCTGTTACCTCTTCTTTTGTTTTTCACCTTCCATTCCTTTCCTCCCCACCGCCCCAACTCCCTTCTCCCCTGCTCAAGTTGTAAAGTTCATTTTCTACATAGTGCCTTGTACAACTCATTGTTACAATGGGTCATACTGTATTCTTTTTTCAGCTTTTTGTTATTTCCCCTCCCCTCCCCACATTAGAAAAATGTATATGCAAGATGCAGGTCCCCAACATCAAATATAGTGAAAACAGGGTTATACCATGGAGGAAGAAAAAAATCGCATAGTAGATGCTAGATACATTAAAAACAATAGCAAGAACGAAAAAGCAAGTTGTGTCCATATCTGGGGTACATTTCACTTAACATCATCTTATACAGCCATGTGTACATGTATAATGTTTTATAAAACATTTAAATTACATATTTTCTCATTATGAATTTATCTCTGAAATACGTTACCTCATGCCCAAAGATGTGCTTGTGCTATTTAAATGAAGCCAGAAAATATTCATTTTACCTGGGGCATCATCACAGATTGTTACAGGAAGTATGTGGAAGGAACTGTTACTGCAAGTGGAAACTGATCCGAAGAGAGGAATTGAACATAGAGAAATGACAAACTTCAAGTTAATTTTTGCTGTCCTTTTTTACTATACAAGAAAATAATCCAAGGCCTGAAGGAAACTCTGTCCCTGATCTTTTGTAGTGTGTCCTTTACTCATATAAAACTTGTTTGTAAACTTCCAGTTGAGAGTATAACAAAAGGAAACAATATGCCATTTATAGGCAAGCATAGAATAAAAGAAATTAACTTTATTTTAAAAGTGTCCTATTGCAAAGAAAGAAAGACATGCAGGTTTTAAAGTGTCCTATGCACGGATATTTCTCTCTTGAGATGGTTCTCCTATTGCAGGAGTCAGTTATCCATTTCTTTAGTCTGGTCCTGAGTTTTCCATAGCAATAAGGATTCCAAAAATCAGGATCCAGAGAGCATGATCATCAAAAGGAGCCTCTTCTCAAACCAGTGCTTTAAGGATGGTCCCAAAGATATATGTGGATTTTTTCATTTTCTTGTTTGTTTGTTTAGTTTGTGCTGGTTCTGGGGTTTGAATACAGAGGGTGGACACTGTCCCTGTACAGTTGTCTTTCCTGCACACCTGTACCCTAACTTAGTACTCTACTGTTTGAGCCAAAACTCCACTTATGGCTTTTTTAGTGTTTAATTACAGATAAGAGTTTGACAGACTCTCCTGCCTCGGTTGACTTTGAACTGAGACGGTAAGAAAGCCAAGTGACATCAACTGTATGGACTTCTCTTTTGAAACAAGAAATATAATAAAGCTAATATTTGACAATTTTTAAAAGAAGAGAATATGTCCAGCAAGGAAGCCATAACTTAAATAACTCAGCAAAAGTAGGTGCACTGAATCAGTTTGTAATTATTTTTTCTGTTTGGGAAGATTACTATTGACTTCGTTGTTCCTTTTGGGGATACTCAAAGTCCTATTTGCAGTTTTTTTGTTGATCATGGGGCTTTAACTCTGATCCTGGGCTCTGTCCCTCAGCTCTTCAGCTCAAATTGAGCGCTCTGCCACTTTAGGTACAGCACCACTTCGGGATTTCTGGTGGTTAATTAAAGATAAGGGTCTCATGGACTTTCCTGACCAGGCTGGCTTTGAACCACAATCCTCTAGTCTCATATTCCTGAGTAGCTAGGATTACAGGTTTGAGCCACCAGCTTCCAGCTTATATTTGCATTGATGTGCACTTAATGACACTATGTAGACAAAGAATCGATTTTTCAATCAATGATGACATTGCAGCTTTTCAGAAAAATTGGGTAGCAATAAATATATACTCCTTTTCCATGTTGTTACATTAATGACTCATGTGTTTTGGGACTCTTACATTAGCATTCTCTGCTGTCTGTGTATGTGGACTTAGTATCAGAAATTGTTCATAGAGAAATAAAAAAGACTAAGATTTTTAGAAAGCAAAGGAAGTAAGATATGAAAGAATAACATAGAAGGATATACAATTTATCACACAGAGATTAAGAACTAGCCTAAGTGACTAGAATGCTAAAGGCAATGAGGAATAAGCATAGTTGATAACTAGTTATTCAATAACCAAATATGGTTCCCTAGAACAGTTTGTGGTATAACTTAGTTATTATTATCATTTATTTTTCCATGGGGAGTTATTCCTTCTCTTTTGTCAAAGCTATTAATTATCCTATGCCTTTTTGATGCCGTTACTTACCAAAAAGTTTTCCAAATCTCACATAGACTACCCTTCTAATTGTGATTAGAAGTGACTACTCAAAACCCTGGAATCTTTGAATTTCTAGGATTAATCTTCACCTGATATCTAATCACATTCTTGGCATTAATTGCCACGACCTATTAACAGAACATTTTTTTTTGTTTGGTTTTGTTTATTGGGGGTCCAGTCATGGAGCCTCAAATCTGGGCCTAGGCGTTGTCTCTCAGTTCTTCAGCTCATGGCTAGTGCACTACTACTTTTGCCACAGTGACACTTCCGACTGTTTTCTTTTTGCTTATGTGGTGCTGAGGAATTGAACCCAGGGCCTCATGCGTGCAAGGCAAGCGCTCTACTGCTGAAGCACCTTCCCTGCCCTTTTTAAAAAAATACTATTCTAATATAGATAAAAGAAATGAATTACAGACTATTGCTAGGTATCAGTTGGAATGAGCAATTTTATATTCCAAATATGGGTTATTTATTTTTCATTTACTAGCTAAATGACTTTTTTGACAGTCTTGGGGCTTGAACTGAGGTACAAGGAACTGTTCCTGAGCTTTTTTTTTTTTTTCTGAAGGCTAACACTTTACCACTTGAGGCACAGCTCAATTTTCAGTGTTTTCTTTTTTCTATTTATGTGGGACTGAGGAATTAAACCTAGGGTTTGATTCATGCTAAGCAATAACTGTTCCATTTAGCCACATTCCCAAAGCCCTAAATAACTTTCTTACTTTTTTATATTAATACGTTTTCTTATTGTGAATATACCGTACAAAGGGGTTACAATTACATGAGCAAGGTAAAGAGTACATTTCTTAGCAAGCATTGTTGCCTCCTCCTTCCCCTTACCATCCCTGCCCACTGATTCTCCATCCTTCCACCGCCAAAGTTGTAAAGTTCGTTTTTCAACATAATGTTTTATACATCTCATTGTCACAATGGGACTTGGTTAAGATGACATTATTTTTTCATTCCATTACTATGTATTATAATTTAGGCCAGGTGGTAGAAAAGGAAGTGGAAAACAATACTAAGTCCAGTAAAGCTGACATTCTTATCACATCACTAAGGAAGTACAGTGTTAAGGCCTGCTGGACTCATAAGGCTGTTGCATGTGACATTATTATGTAAACCATTATTGACCATCATATCCGACATCCCTAATATTCTGCTTCCACTTTCAAGGTCACGAGCCAAATATCTAAGTCTTTTTATTGATAGGGTGTGTTTCCTAGGAAGGAAGAGGAAGATGTGGAAGGTGATGGTGGAAAAATGTGTATATTGGCTCCCTGTCCACATTTTTTTGCATTTTTAAAAAGTGCTACTGATGAACTCCCACTTACATCTAATTGACTATACTGTCTGCACAAGATGCAGATAAATGATGACATTTATTGTGGTGGATAATCACATATATTAACAAAATCCATTTCTGGAAAAAAAAAGATACTAGATAAGAAAGTATAAAGTATTGTCTATAAAATGGTTTCTTTTCTTGGAGAACAAAAGGTAGAATTGAAATACTTACTCCAACTTTCTTTGAGATTTTATGCTGTCTCAGGATCAAATGTTCTCTAATTCTTGTAACATCCAAGCATAAAAGACATGATTTGAAGATCTCAGTAATTTTAGAAACAAAGGAACATAATAGCTTCCTTCCTGCAGACTTGTGATAGCAAGTATGATGTATTGTAGTGTAGCTCTCTTTTTTTTTCCTCTTTATAACAAGTGTTGCATATCTGGGCATTTTACTATATGTCCTGCATCAGCTTCCTGTAGGTGAAATTTACCTCTACTCTGCAATGTCAAGATGGGTCATGTTACTTACTTCAGTTTACAAAAATGAAATAGAAGTGATGAAAGACTATTTCTAGGGGAAGATTTCTGTCTCTTTGTGTTTAATAGCTGACTTGTATTCCCTTAGCTATAAAAATAGAATATTTTCAGAAGGAGTCTTCTTTCAACTTATATACTGGAAGAATATAACATGTGAAATTGAGGCAAAACTCAAATACAGCCTCATACATATAACGCAGGCAGAATTAAGCTAATATTAGAATATGATAGTAAGATGTTAGTTTCCTACCATTCTTGTATACCTTTATGATAGTTGACTATAGCACGTCAGAATCTAACCAATACTAAACAAGAACTAAGCAAATATATAACATTTCCTGTTCGAAATTATTGCAATTTTTATAAATAAGGATTCTCCATGTGATCACTTATGAGGTTATTTTTTTTCTATAGATGGGGCTAATCACTCTAAACCATTGTATATAATATCCACAATCATTATCCAGACCTTGTGATTGAGATGAGGAAGAACAAAATATCTAGATTTCTATTTCTCTTTTCCTCTTCCCCTTTTTCTAGTGTGAAGTCTCATCCTTTCTCCAAATTCTTCTATTAATAAAGGAAGAATGACACGTTGTGAATATCAAGCAAAAGGCTTCAAATCAAAAATTTCATTCTTTTAGAATTAGATGAATAAATAAGAGTGCCTCAAGGAAGAAAAAAAACATGATGTTTTTCTCTTTCTGGCTTCCACCATAGAGTCTGAACATGACTCTAAACATCTAATAAACCATTTGCCTGGGCTAACTTTTTAAAAATATAGTTTGTTAAAGAAAAATTTTAAAACTAAAAAAAATAAATTTTAAATAAATAGTAATTTGTGGTTTGCTTTTGAGAGGCATGAAATAAAACTGCATTAACACTGTGTGAGTTGAGAGGCTAAATTCTATCAGAATCTAAACATAATGAAAAATAGATGATTTTAAGGTAAATAGCTTGTAGGTACATTTTTAATGTGACATACCTACAGAGACATCTATTTTCTTTTCCTCTCCACACTGATTCAACTTCAATAAGCAGTTCATGTAATTCAAATAGCTCTGTTTCAGAAATAGATTAGACACAAAATGTTACAAAAAGAGAACCAGAATTGGGTGGTGCATTCTTTAAAAATAGCAGTCAAATAAATATTAACCATAATTCCAAAATAATAACAATCAACTCCTATTGAAAAGAGAAGATTGTAGCAGAATGTATAAAAAGTGATAGTGCCAGAACTGTTTCAGGAGCTGCTCTCTTGCATTTAAGATTTCTAGTACAGGACACTGTTTTAATCAGGATTAATTGCTTTCAGGAACTCACTTTTTTTCTAGTTATATTTCATTGAAGAAATATGTTGTTCAAAATTAATGAACGGATAACAAGTTATAATAGAAAAAAGTGCTAGACATTCATTGTGGTTGGCAGTAAAATACCTTCCAATAATGTCTCTCATCCCACAAATGTCTAATCCCTCAAATGTAGATATGCACTATATATATATATGTGTGTGTGTGTGTATACATTTGTAAAATATTCATCTCTCATTACCCAAGGAACATGAATTTGAATAATTACCAGACGGGGGAAGTATAACTCAAATGGGTACTTAAAATCCCAGCTGTAGTTCAAAGGAGAAATGATCAGGTAAGAACCATCAGAAAGACGTAAAGATACTACATTAGAAGATAAAGGAAAAGACAACAACCCAGATCCTGAATTTCTGAAAAGCGGAACAGGTTGTAAATGCCTTTCCACTAGAATCATCTAAAAAATCTTTTAGCCCTGTAGGTGGCTTGATTTTAATGTGGTGAGACTTCTTTTAGATTTCTGTCCTTTAGAACTGTAAAATGATGAATACGGATTATTCAAGCCAATTAACTTGTAGAAATTTGTTACAGCAGATTTGGTTTAGTACACTAACTCAGCTATAGCCTTTTCCTGATGCAACTATAGAGACATCACATATCCTAGTTTCTGAGAATAAGAAAAATTTGCCACTGGCTTTGTACACATGTATGAAGGATATACTACTAAGAGCCTTGCATTAATGAAGTCTTCAAATTCTAAATAATATTTAAATAAGAAACTCCCTATCTTTATTTTCACGTTTGGGGATCAAAGTACTAAAGTTATGTATAAGGCTAGGGTAAGAATATGGAAATGAAATCTGTCTCCTAATATTATAAAGATAATTTATGTCATTTTGAGTTACAGTCTCTAAAGTATTATAAAATAAAGTAAAACAGAAACAGAAACTCAATTTTCCATCCTTCCTAACTTTCCAACAGAAATTAGAGAATCCAGTAAAGATACAGCAATCCCAGTATGGTATAGGATGATATAGGATCACTAGACAGTGACAAAGAAGGTAACAAAAATGGGTCCCCTGGAACCATGGGTAACAAAATTTACACCTACAGGTTGTGATATAGCTACAAAATAGTTTCCACTATGCTAAGTCTTTGATATTTGATGTTTGTTTTCACAACAACTTTCCTCTCTTAGAAAATGACTCTTTATTAATACTCAAGGGTTTGCAGCTTATAACCCAGCAAAATATAATGCTTCTAAATGTAAACAAGCATGATTCTAAGAGTAACAAAGGCTACTTGTGTTGCTATAGCTGATAAATAAGAATGTTGTTGGGGAATAGTCAAACAATCTTGAACTTTTTCGTATCTTTCCTCTTCTCCAACACGAATCATCCTAGTCAAGATATGTAAAACATTAATAGAGGATTTTTATATTTTTTCTTGTTCACACTAAAACAAATACACTTTTCCTCTTTCCAAGCCTGACATTGAAAGAGTTAGACCATCACAATTATTTTTTTTTTTGGGTCCGGTCATGGGGCCTGAACTCTGGGCCTGGGCGCTGTCCCTCAGCTCTTCAGCTCAAGGCTAGTGCTCTACTACTTGAGCCACAGTGCCACTTCTGGCTTTTTTCTTTTTGCTTATGTGGTGCTGAGGAATAGAACCCAGGGCCTCAGGCATGCAAGGCAAGCGCTCTACCACTGAGCCACCTTCCCAGCCCAATCACAATTACTTTACATACAAAAGTTTATTGCTTTGGCTTAGGTGTTTTCCTGCCTTTGGGTGTTGCTCTTTATTATTTTGGTAATTACATAGAAAAAGCAAGACAAAGCCATTATGCTTATGTTGAATTATTCAAAGTGAAGCTGTCTTCGAACACAGTTTTCTGTTCCTTTCTTCACTGCTAATTAAAGTTTAATTATTACTCTTTAATGATTAAAAAAAGTGATACTTTAAGGTATATTCTCATGGAAACTGATTAAAACAGGAGTGTCTGCGATTACTTTTTAAATTTTTTTCAAGTATTTTCCTTGGCTATTTTTAATGATAATGCTCTAGTTACTATTCAGTCTCACATTTTTGCTTCTACTTGTTCATAAAAACTGAATTTTTTTTTGGTCGGTCATGGAGCTTGAACAATGGGCTAGGGCGCTATCCCTCAGCTCTTCAGCTCAAGGCGACTGCTCCACTGCTTCAGCCACAGCGCCACTTCCGATTTTCTAGTGGTTTATTGGAGATAAGCGTCTCACAGACTTTCTTTGCCCGGGCTGGCTTTGAACCGTGATCCTCAGATCTAAGCCTACTGAGTAGCTAGGATTACAGGCATGAGCCACCAGCGCCTGGCTTGAAAACTGAATTTTATACTAAAAACTTTCCTACTCATAACAATAATCATAATCAGAGCAAAATACTGACCCTAATCTTAATCCAAATTATATATCAATACTAACGTTAACACGAGCAAACTAGTTTTCACTCATCCTAATTGATTCAAGTAAGCCTTGCAAACATAGGTTTCAATTTTTTTCCCAATATCTTAGTCATTTTCTAACCATTATGTAATCTTAACTGGAACATTGAGAATAACCATAAGCCTAAGTGTAAGTAGATTCTAATATTAATAGTAATTCTCTAGTTCACATTCGTTCTAATTCTTACCTGGCTTAATCTGAAATTTACCTTCAATTTTACCCTCATTTTTTTTCTCCTACACTCTCACCCTAACCATGGCTAGAATCCTAACCATAACCTTGACACTAATGGTATCCCAAATCTAAAATTTATGAAAAATACTTGTTTTGTGTCATCCTAACTGAAATTCCACTTGTAATTCTTGAAATAAATTGCAGGTTTTCCTAAACCCTATAGATTTTCTCACTCTTAATTTTGAACCTATCTTGTTCCATATGAGGAGTCATTATACCCATTTATCTCAAATCCTGATACTATGAAATACATTGTACTTCCATTATCCCAGCTTTTCCTGAATTCCTAGAACCTAAAATAAGTTCAAATTTACTTCACATTTAACCCATTCCTTTTTTTTCTTTTTGTTGGGCATGCGGTTTGGTCTCTGGGCCTGGGCACGATCCCTGAGCACTAGGCATGGGCAAGATCCCTGAGTTCTTTAGCTCAAGGTGTGCACTTTACCACTTGAGCCACAGCACCACTTTCAGGTTTTCTCGTGGTTAATTGCACATAAGAGTCTCACAGACTTTCCTGCCAGGGGTGGCTTTGAACTGCAGTCCTCAGAAATCAGATTCCTGAGCAGCTGTGATAATAAGTGCAAGCCACCAGTTTAACCAAATTCTTTACTCTTTCCTCAACCCCCTTTAATCAGAAACCTAATCCTAATCACAGTCTGAATTAACAACAAATGGTTAATGTAAGGAAAATTGTCTGGATTCCATTCAATCACACATTTTATTGCTTCTGCTTCTTAATGGAAAACTAAATTTTAGCCTAATGCTTTCCTTCGCTAACCCTAATAAGAACTAAAACAGCAATTCACAATTTAAACCAAATCATATCTGAATGTTAAAAGTAACACAGACGTTGGTTTTCATTCATTCTACCTTTGATATCATTCACTCTTCTTAAAATATATTGCAGTTTTACACAATACCTTACATCTTTTTCTCATCCTAACCCCAGCTCTACCTGAAACAGCTTGCTGAATCCTAAACCTACAGGTAACTGAATCAAAATGTTAATAGCAAGCCTCTATTTCACATTTATCCCAAATCTTGCTAGGCATGTAGGTCAAAATTTTACTTGCACTTTTACTTGCATTTTGAACCTAAAGTTTTTAAGTGTTTTTCTATTTCCTGTCAGGTTTTATTTTACATTTTTTTTTAAATTTTCGTTATTGTAAAGAGGCTTACAGAGGGATTATAGTTATATGTGTAAAGTAATGAGTACACTTCTTGTTGAACATTGTTACCCTCTTCTTTGTTGTTCTTGCACTATACCTTCCCTCTCCCACCTCTCTCGCTCCTCTGTCCCCATGGTGTAAAGTTCATTTTCAATATAGTGTGTTGTGAGTATCATTGTTGCAATGGGTCATCTTGTGTTGAACCTAAATTTTCTTTTTCTCTAACCCTAATTCTAACTCTGTCTGAGATCCTAACCCTAACCTTAATAAAAATAATAGCCCAATTCAGAAGATAAGAAAAAAATATTCAAGTTTTTATTCATCCTGTTAATCCACTGTACACATTGAATTAAATTGCAGTTCACCTTAAATCTTCCAATTTAGATTATATGTGCATATTTAAAAATGTAATTTTATGTAAAAAACAGCAAACTTTGGAGGAAGGAGTAATGAAAAGGAAATAGAGGGAGTATAATCAAATGCTTTAAATATATTTTGGAAAGAGCACAAGGAAACTGCCGCTTCTGACAATTAATAACCATTAACAAAATAACTAAAAATTAATAAGTAAATAACACACTGCCATCTAGTGTTCTTTAAGAGAGCCATAATATGTCTTGTGAATAAAATACTTGTGTTAGATAAACTTTGTTCATGCATAATTCATATTGCTATTGGCCAATTATTTAACTTAATCAATAAAAATATATCAAATAAAATTCCATGATAAAAATATAAATCAGTTAGTAATCGAGAAAAAGTAGTCATGACTTTTAATAAACTAAATTTCTATTTCCCTACAAAGCAATGATTTAGGTTTACTAATCTAGTATTTCTAGTAAGTTTAGAGAACATGATTGGCAAAAAAACAGCTAAATGTACATCTTGTTTCTTGAATGGGTGATGTTTTAAACATTGTCTTTTATTCAAATGAATACATATGTTTACTTTTCAAAATAAATGCAATTTTATCTCCTTTTTTCTCCCTGCAATTAAATGTATTACTATATTCAGGTATTTAAAAGCTAAATTTTCTATGTTTGTTATGTAACCCTACATATTCAGAATGACATGGTTTTTCTATTCGTAAATGTCTAACCTCTGGGATTTTTGCATCAGTAACATAACTTATCTAATGAGGTTGTTGTGAAGGCTCCAGTAAACAGTGTGGTAAAAAACATTTCCTGAATTCTAAATTTTAAATCTAATCTTTCTTAGGTTTTGATTATATCATTCATTGTCTCTTCAAAGCAATTAACCTAAAATAAATACTACTTTTTAAACATTTCACTCACATTGTAAATAATTTTAACATAGTGCACACAGAGTCTAATTATTTCAATCTTACCATATTTGATGATCTTAGTGTGATGAATGTTGAGAGTAGAAGGTCCTTATACTCAATAATATTTTTGTTTAATTTAAATCAAATCATTTATCTGGATTTCTCATTTGGAGGTTAATGACATGGAAACAGGAAAATAATAAGAAAAATAATTACTTTGGGAGCATTTTCTTC
This sequence comes from Dipodomys spectabilis, assembly GCF_019054845.1. Lineage (NCBI taxonomy): Eukaryota > Metazoa > Chordata > Mammalia > Rodentia > Heteromyidae > Dipodomys > Dipodomys spectabilis. The sequence continues at coordinate 505,563 of NW_024871337.1, forward strand.
TTAAAATTATGCAGCAAAAATATCTTAAAATATCTTAAATATATTATATATATTAAATATATTAAAATATATTTTAATAAAATGTTTCAATCCTTAGGTAAAGTGCATTATACTTTAATATAAAGTTTATCTCAAAACAGAAATTCTGCAACTAATCTAAACTAATTTTGTTTTCATGAACAAAATGCTGTGACTTCTAGTCTTGTTATGTGATTTTAATTATATTTTTAGTTGTGACATGATTCCTATTTACACTTAATACTAACTTCTGTAAGCATACAAATCATGCCTGTACACACTAACTTATGTAAGATAATATTCAAAAATTATCTTTTTTCCTGTCTCCAAAAGGGAAGGATGAGGTGCTGAAGTATATTAAATAAAAGCATTCTAAAAGAGATTCTTTATGAAATGGAAATTTGTAACGTGAGGATGGGATCATGAGCTCTTTCTACTTGGCTAACAGGAATTCTCATTTCTACAGTACTTTCTAACCTTTTAGTCACACAGGGTAATCCACAAAATTTGAAGTGCATATGAAGGAAATACATTTTTAAAGATGTGACAACCCTGCTCAAAAGTTCGGCCTCATCACTAGTTCTTTGTATTTGCTGGCTTATCTAATTCTCTATCATATATTTCATATTATTAAGCATATTAGTAATTCAGCTGTAAATACATAGCAGGAGATTCCTGAAATCACAGTTATTGATCTCCAATTCCTCCCTTTGGCCTTCAATATACCAATTAATTCTCAAAGCAGTCATTTAAGATGTTAGTTTATTTTTCTCTTTTTAAGTACAGATTAAGCTAGTGTTTTTTCTCAGTAAAAAGTGATGAGTGGTATCAGAGCTCTGATATGAGCACCTTCTCCTTAACAAGTATTGCTCTATGGGCTGTAAATATGGAAGCCACACTAAAATTTTCTCTACACACACAGACACAAACACAGACACACACAGACACAGATACAGAAACAGACACACACACACACACACACACACACACACACACACACACACACACACAGCTACCACCCAGACACATCAGAGGTCAGTTCAGTTACTTTGAAATGATAGTTGATTGATATTTGCTCCATTGGTTTTTCTTTTCTTGAAGATCTTGCCTGGACCTAAACGTTTCTCTGAAATCAAGTCCCTTGCTCTTAGTATACTTTGTCTATATATTCATTGTATGTTCCTGGCTGTTTCAGGCCAATTAACAGTGTTCGGAATACAGTATCCTCAAACTTGACATTCAAGGCAAACTCCATGAATTCATACTACTATTCCAAAATACTAAAATTTATTGGATCTAGAAACCAAAATATACCCACCTTTTTATATTATTAAGAATTGACATCATGAAAGTAGAAGAACATTGATCAGGAACTGAGGTAAGGGAACAGGAGTTTGTGGGAAAATGTAGAACACTGGATGTGTGTTAGAGATACAAAATCATCTTCTGTAGACTCATTTATTGTAAACTTGTCTCTCCTGATCACAACTTCTCTTATGAATTTCTATAGTATCTTCGAATAAATCACATGATTTGCAAATATTTATCATCTTAAGAAAAGACAGTCTGTTTCTACATTTGTCTTTCTATGTGACAAACTCTTATTTTTTGTTTCTCTACTGAATAAATGTATTCCTGGAAACAGGATATTGACAGCAAATCTGGTGGTCATTTTAACTTTTTAAATTTGAAATATAACTAAACTTTGTTGTGACTAGTCATTTTTTAAAAATCAGTAATATTCATGAACACTAATATTTTGGTGCCTTTAAGTAAATTAAGACTTGATGTAATACAGTAGTTCTGGTTTCTAATTGACTCAACCATTAGATGATTCATATATAAACATGTGCATTGCATTGTTTTATTTTATATATAAAATAGTCCCCAAAGATTTACTTTAAAGTGTAAAGGGGGGCTTGTCTTCATGTTCCACACATTTTATTTATTTCAGTAAAAGTCCTAGAAATACATGATGTTTACTGGAGCAATATAAAAGATGAGAACATATTTCTAAAGAAAATGGATTTATTGATTAAAACAGAAACGAATAAAATTGTCAGGTTTTTTGCTTGAGACTGCATAAATTTCATATCAATGTAGCTTAAGATGGGACTCGAGGAAAATTCATATTAATATTACTTTTCTGCTTGATTCATACTTATACTAGTTATTGCAATAAGGGAAATGGTATTTTCACAATAAAAAATCTGTAAGTAAAAAAATATTACTGAGATTTATATCACATCATAAGCAGTATAGTTATTTTAAGGAATTGGTCATTCAAAGCCCTAGAAACCTAATGGATGAAGAATGGAATTGAAAATAGCAGAGAAAAACAATTCAACATGTAGATATTATGATTTTATAATTTTTAATATGAAAGAAATTAATCTTTTGCCTTTCTGAAGAAGTTTAGCCAGTTATATCAATGTAAGGCATCAGTTGGAAAGAGTCTAAAGTCTTTTCCTCCAAGATATCCAAGAGTACTATATTCATCCTCTGAAGAGTAAAGAAGGAATTATTTTAATTAGCTTTGCTTAATATTAATTTACTTGTAGTAAATAGGTTAAAATGTCTGCTATCTTTCTTTCAGTGTAATAACATACATTTAATATTATTACTTTCTCTTCATACAAGCCTGAAATGACTATGTCAATTTAACATAAACAAAAAACGAAAATAACCTGATAGCACCATCACAAATCCTAAATCAAGTGAAAAAAATCAATAATAAATAAAATAAATCTCAGGAAGAGGAAAACCAATGGCACAATAACAACAGAAAATTACCCTAGCTATCTCTAATGAAACAGATCTTTAGAGTCCTAGAGGGTACTCCACTTCTAGAGGGCCACACCAAATCAGCTATAATTACATATAGATATACAATTCAAAAGAAGATTTTATATGACTTCCAAGCAAACAGAAATCTTTGAAAAGGTGCCCAGCCAGGCAGGTGCCTGCTGTGAAGGTGGTGGCCAATATATTGAAAAGTACAGCTGCAGTGCGGAAATAAAAGGTCCACATGGGAAAAAAGCAGGAACAGAAGTGTACAATGGAGACAGCCAAATCCATACACAGAGACAATTCAAGATACCACTGTAGAGCCCGAATTGTCACTGGAGCCACAAGTATTAACATCACAACATCTTCCCATAATTGATTTCTACTCCTACACTTAATGGTCTAGACAAAAACCTAATTCCAGAAAAACAAATCACAACAGAAGATCAAAACAACACCTGGCAATTCAACCAAGAACATAAAGAGTCACCTCTTAAGATCATAGATGCCCCAAAAGAAATCCCCCAAGTGAACAAAACAAATCAGAAAAATACAAGAAAAGTGATGTCAAAGTAGTATAATTCACTCAGTAAATAACCACGCATTAGAACAGACCATTAAGGACATAGAAGATAGTTCTCAAAATTCATTACAAATACTGCTGAAAAATGTGATTAATGAAAAGATACAAAACCAACTATAGATAAGATAAGACCAACTATAGATTAGCAAAATAACTCATGGAGACTACAAACAGAGAAATAAATTCTGAAAAGGCAAGGGAGTCCAAGGAAAAAATGGATGCCTAGTTAAAAGATATGAGAGAAGACATAGCTAAAAAAACAAACCTTCCAACTGCCCCGCCACCCAAAGAAAGGATGTAAGGAAAGTCCATACCAAAGCTTTAATAAACAGATAGAAGCCAGAAAAAAAATGACCAATTAGAAGACAGGGAAATCAAAAACAAAGTAAAATGTCTCCACAGCAAATAGATGACATAGAAGATAATATCAGGGGTCAAAGACCAAATAGGTCTAATAGGAAAGAAGAAGTAAGCATTTAGAACAAATCCAAAGAATAAGAAATGATCTTGCCAGAACTTCAAGACTGAGAAGATCAAATTTGGGTTAGATTGGTATCAAGGAGAACAGCAGGACACAAAATGGATGGGAAACATGAAACATTTTAAAGAATTCTAGCAAAGAACATTCCAAACATCCAAAGAGATAGGTTCATTCAGAGAAGAGAAGCCTTTAGAACACCAAGCAGAGAATTCTAGAAAAGAACAACCCACCACCACATCATAATCCATTAGAGGATCATTAGAAATCAAGAAAAGGATTCTTAAATCTGCCATAGAGAAGATTGATTATTTATAAAGGGTATACAGTCAGAATAACTACAGATTTCTTAGCTGATATGGTAAAACCAAAAAGAAGAGGTCAGCATGATATATAACACACATTAAGGGCAAACTATTATGGACCATGAATATGGTCCCAAGCCAAATATTCCTTTACAGTTAAAGGATATATAAAAATATTTCATGACAAAGAAAACTTGAAACAATGTATCTCCACCAAATCAGAAGGATGGAAATTAATCAAAGATATCCTCCACAGAAAAGATCAAGAAGAACAAGAACTGGTTATATGACATGCTCCCTACCAGAGAACAATGTAAATATATTGAGTCGATGATTCACAGCTCCTAACAGCTCCTAAGAGGACTCACCCAAATAGATAAAATTAGAGGAAAAAATGAGACCACAACATAAATTAGCAAAATTGAGATGGTTATATGAGAGTACTTGAAAACCATATGCCAATCACCTGGAGAATCCTGGAAAAATTTATGCTTTCCTATACTCTACCTGAACCAAGAAGTGATACATAAGAAGTAATGAAAATGAAATTTCAATAAAAACAATTTCCCATAACAGAAAAATGTAGGACTCAATGGATCTACCATGAAATTAAGGCCTGCAAAGAACTTACAATACTCAGATCTCTCTCTTCAATGGAATAGAAAGGGAAATGGAATTATCAAACACATTCTATGAAGCTGGAATTAGACTCTTCCCCAAATCAGATAGAGACTCATCAAAGAAAGAGAACTATGAACCCAAGTCTTTGATAAACATTGATAGAGAACTTCTCAATAAAATTCTCACCAACCAATTTCAGCAACTAACACACAAAAAAAGTATGCTATGATCAAACAGTGTTCATCCTAGGATACAATTGGATTCAATATACTTGTCAATAAACATAACAGAGATCATCAGCAGAAGCAGGGAAAAGAACCACATGATCGTCTATGTGGATGTAGAAATAGCTTTTAAAAAGATCCAATACCCCTTTATGGTTAAAAGATCTGAGAATCTAGGAACACATGGAACTTTCCACAGTATAATAGTGTATGTATATGACTAAGAGAGAATAAGCACATACCTAACAGTGGAGGCATGAAGACACTAAAATCTGGAATGAGAAAAAGATGACCACTCTCTTTACTACTCTTCAATATAGTAGTGGACTTTCTAGCAAGGGCAATAGGCAAGAGAAAAACAAAAAGGGGATCCAAATACGGAAGAAGAAAACCTATCCCTTTTCACAGATGAAATGATCCTGTATTTAAACGACCCTGTAGCTTTCTCAATCAAGTTAGTAAAGGTGATGCTAACCTTCAGCAATGAAGCAGGATATAAAAAACACAAGAATCAGTAGTTTTCCTATGTTACCAACAATGGGAAGATCCAGACTGAAATCCAAAAAACAACCCACATATATATTAGCCTCAAAATCAAATCAAATTTAGGAAAAACAAAACAACAACAAAACTAGGAATTAATTAATTTAACTAAAAATGTTAAGGACCTCTACTGTGAAAACTTTAAAAATCAAAAAAACGAAAAATTGAGGGAGATTCAAGGAAATGGAAAATATTTCAATGCTCCTGGTTGGAAAAATTAACATTCTGGAAACTGCAATACTGACTGCCCCCAAATAATTGGCAATGTGATACCCATCAAAATCCCAACAATATTCTTCAAATCAGTAGAGAAATTAATCTGAATTTAATATGGTATTACACAATTTCAGTTGAAACAGAATGCTTAGAAATGAACTCATGGGCATATAGTCATGTTACACACACACACACACACACACAATGGAATTCTATTCACCCATCAAAAAGGATGACTTTTCACCAGTCTTAAGGAAAATGAAAGGCTTGAGAAAATTATACTAAGAGAAAGGAATGCACACTCAGAGCAATAAAGGTTTCATAGATTCATTCATTTATGGTCGCTCAAAGCTGCCTATATATCTACAAGTAAACAAGACAGATTCTACCCCGTCCCAGTTAAATGGCCATTATCAAGAAAATTAACAATAGCAAATGCTGACGTGGATGTAGCCAAAAGGGAACTCCATTACCCTGTTGGTGGGAAATTACACATGTTCAACCCCTCTGGAATGCAGTATGCAGATTCCTCAATATTCTAAACATAGATCTCCCTTAAGAACCAGTAATTAGCATCATGGGCAGTAATCCAATAAATAAAAAAACTAACTCACATTAACTATGCCAGCATGACCATGTTCAGGGCCCAGAACCAGAATTCAAGGACTGGAAAAAAAGTTACTACTGCTGGTGTTTGTTTCCACAAATATGAACTTTTTGACCAAAGATACCAAATAATTCTATTTGCAGCAGCTAGGACAGGTGGACCTTTTTAACAATGAGATATACTAGATGTTAAGTAGAAAAACAAAATTTATAAATTTGGCTCCGGGTGGGGAGGAGGGTCAGGAGGGGAAGATGAGAAGGGATAGTAAGGGGAAACAAAGGAGGAGGTAACAATGCTTGATAAGAAATGTACTCATTACCTTACCCATGTAATTGTAACCCCTCTGTACGGTATTTTCACAAAAAAACCTTAAAACTTACTAAGGATATTTGTAAAATATATAATGAAGGAAGAATTTTCATCCTTTACAAAAATCTATGCTAAACTACTGATATTTTACTGTACTTTTCCTAAAACCAGTTTGATTTAGTTTAATATTTCTCACGCCAAGTTTTTCTATATTCTACTGGAGATTTAATTTTTCATGTATGTATGTATATGTATATTTACCTGTATCTGTATATGTATCTATCTATGTATGTTCCAATGTGGATCATCAGACTTGAAACTTTGCTTTGTTTTGCTGTTCAGCAATTAACGTAGTCGGCTCATTCTGTGACAATATCTGTGCTCATTCTCATCATTCCTTTATTTCACACACTATCAGGCTTCTAAAATCAGCTTCATTTCCTGGAGAAGATTACCAATCAGTCCAACCAATATTCACCCAGGGTTTTAATAAAGCAAGCCTTAAGGAAGGAAATTAACATGAAGTGACAACTACAGAATTTCTACAGAAACCTGACATCTTTCACATTTTTGCCTTCTTCCTTATACTTAAGAAAGCATTGACTAACACTATAAATATACTGCATTTATAACTTAGGGTTCAGTTTTTTTTTCCAAACTGAAGCCTTCTTTTCCATGATTTTTGACATGGAGATTTTTTTATTTTGGTCGATCGTGAGGCTTGAACTCTGGGCCTGGGCCCTATCCCTCAGCTCTTCAGCTCAAGGCAAGCTCTCTACCACTTGAGCTACAGCGCCACTTCCGGTTTTCTCGTGGTTTATTGGAGATAGGAATCTCACGGTCTCTCCTGCCGGGGCTGGCTTTGAACCGCGATCCTCAGATCTCAGCCTCTTGAGAAGTTAGGATTACAGGCATGATCCACCATCATCCAGCTGGGAGATTTTTTTTGATTGTGATGGGTTTCCATCCCAAAAAAGCTATGTGTATCAAGAAAACCAACGTTTCCAGCTCAGAGTACTAAACAAAAGAGGGAGAAAATTAAGGTTAGCTCTAATGTTAAGCACAGATATAGGTAATATCAAGATATTTTGAAATTGTATACTTTTACTTAATAAAGTGGCTCAAAGCTATAATATTATCTACTTGGAAAACAGAGATTAGAGAATTCCAGTTCCAGGCAAGCCCAGACACACAAAGAAGTTTCAGAAACTCTAACCATTTGCTGGGTGCAATGTTTTATGCTTGTGTTAGGAGGACCACAGTTCAAGAAGGCCAAGGCATAGCCATACTACCTCAAAATAATCAATCCAATTATAATCTGCAAGTTTGGTAGTAGTAGAGATGTTTTTTCACAAGTACAGGGTTTTGGGTTTAATCCTCCAGTACCCCCAGGAATTTAAGTGTGTGCCAGGGTAAGAATTTGGCATGTCTAAAGTCAAGACTTCATACTCATTTTACAAGCTCTAATGAAACCTTTACCTCTTTTGCTACTTTTTAAAAGTATAACCATAACTTACATGTCCAAAACAATTTCCTATGAGATTTTATTCTATGCATTAAGTAATACATTATGTGTTGGTTACTGTCCCACTGAAATCATGCTAAAGAACAAAAACCCATTGTCTTAGTGACTGGATAGGGAAACAGAATCTCAAAGGTAGCATGTAAGTTGAAAACTCCTCCAAGAGATGTAAAAGTTTTGGGTCTTCGTCTGTCCTGCGGAATATGGACTAGTTGCTAGGAAAGGTAAGTGCACTGCTCGCCCATTGCCCAGCCTCCCTTAGCCTCGGAGACAGACACAGCAGGGAGTCAAATCAAGCATGAACTTGTTTATTACCACACAGCAAGCAAAAAACCATGCAGCATGGAAGGGGAGGAAAAGGAACCAACCAATCATTGCAGAGTTCACCCTATCATGCGTGGTGCTATTGATGATTTCTCCATTGCCATTGCTGATCACTGCCCAGGTTACCTGTTGAGGTTGATGTGGATTCTGCAGGGCCATTGCTGGGACTGGGAGTGTCAGGACAGCCAACAGCTGGAGTATCACCATCTGCAATTGTTAGGGAAAATAAGAGTTTCTCCAGGGCTGGTTGCCCTTGGGGATGGTTAGTAGTTATCTTTTTAGCTTTCCCATTTTAAACACGAGCCACGACCACCATAGCCATTTTCTTTCCTTGTTGTTTAGTTTATCCTTGGGCATCCTCGTGTATAGAGGTAATGGGTAAAAACTTAAGGTTCCTGGCCGGGATCCAAATGGGGGCTGTCTACTCTATGGGAAAAATGCATCCAAATCCCTTGCCCATGGTCTCTAGGGGGTCAGGTCCTCTTCATTGTTGTGTCAGAGGGTCCTTCTACCTGACTTTCACTTGGGGCTTAGGGTTTAATTGTTCCCAGTGCTTCTGAAATCTGGATTCATTTGCATCTTTGAAAAATTTAAAAATGTTAATGGTAAATAAAGCTATCTGTAACTGTATATGGGTGTTAACTCCCCCTTTTTGTTTTAATAATTGTTCCTTAAGACATTGGTGCTTTCTTTCTATAATTGCTTGTTCTGGGGGATTATAGGGAATTCCTGTATTTTGATTAATATGCCATCTGTCAAAAAACTGACATTGCTATACTAACAAAACAGGGTTCATTATCGGTTTAAACTTGTGGTAGTAGACCCAAGGAGGCAAAGCATTGAAGAAAAGGTGTTTGTGAATGTTTAGTTCTTTCTCCTCTATGTGCTGTGGTCCAACATGTTCATGAATAGGTATTTATAGAAACAAAAATATATTTAAGCTTACCAAAGCCTGGGAAACGAGTAAAATCTGTTTGCTAGAGGATGTTGGGTTTGAGGCCTCTGGGTTTTAACCCTGGTGGTTGTAAAGGGAGTACTTTTAAGAAGGGCTAGCAAGTTTTGCAGGTATGTCCTATCCTTTTGAGGTCCTTTACAGGAAACTGAGGGAATTTATGTTGAAGACCTCTCCAATTGATGTGGATTAAATCATGTAAACGGGTGGCCTCTTGTAACATTAATGCTTGTGGGCCAGTAGCTAACTGGTCTGCCCAATTATTGCCCATGGATAAAAACCCAGGAAGTTTTGAATGCCCTCTCAATGTTGAATATGAATAGGGTCTCCCTGTCCTTCTAATAGGCCCTTAAAGGTAACCATAAGGGGGAAAATAGGGTTTCCATCCCGCTTAATATGTGTCTGGGGAATATGAGGGAGCAAGATAATTACATATAGGCCATCAGAATACAAATTAAAGGGTTTTTGAATGTCCTGAAGGGCCATTATTACAGTGAACATTTCTTTATATTGTGCCGACCCTCGACAAGGTTGAAATCTTTGTTGGCTCAGAGTCTTTTGTTGCTCATCAAACAGTGCATAGGCAGAGCCTGTTTTATACCTCCATCAGTAAAAACATGGAGGATGCCAGGAAAAGGTGTAGAAGAAAATAGAGAAGGCATTTTGAGGGGAAGTCACCATAACATGACTGGATAGCCCATAATGGCAGTCAATATGGCTTAGAAACCCCTTTAGGGAGAGAGCAAGATGAGCATTGGCTCGAGTGAGCCACTCAACGTCTGTCATTCGAAAAAGAAAAACAATGGAGTGAGGGTCAAGGGTATATTTCCTTTGGGCTTGGGTCCTTCCCTTGATAATAGCATCGGCAATTTGTTTTGCCTAAGAGTATATCCAAAGTGTGCCCACCAGGGGAGTGTGAACCCACTCTAATGGCTCCCCCCTTTGAGTTAAAATTGCAGCAATCAATGTGTCACCCACAAACAACCAGTGGGAAATGGGCTCAAGAATAGAATACCTCTTCAGGGAAACTTCATCCAGGACTTTTTGGAACTGTAAAAATATTGCCCGATACCTGCTTGTAATTGTAATAACTTCTTGGGGCATCATGTCTTTTAGTAAGTCAAATAAGTTCACAAGACAATCTTTAGGGATGGGAACCCATGGTAACAGCTAATTGATTTCCCCTAAAAGACTTTGAAGTTGGGCTAGGGTCAGAGAGGCTGGAATATCCAGCAAAGATTTATGGGGGCTGACCTGAGACCAGGTAAGGTGGGATCCGAGCAGCTTAAAAGGAGGTACTTTTTATTTTATTGAGGGCTATAGTAAAACCTCCCTTTTTTAATATGACAAGAGCCTGGGCCAGAAGGCCCTCCAGGTGGACCGGGTCTTGGTGCCTCCGAGTAATATCATCCTTGTAGGCATAGGCAAGGGAGGTATCTGAACCCAGCACAGGCCCTAAAATTGTGACCAAGTATTGTTGGCAAAAGGCCAGGCTATTGGCCATTCCCTGTTGCAACACCGTCCATTTGAACCTCCAATCATGCTGGGAAAAATTAAGAGAAGGGATGAAGAAGGCAAACTTCTTGCAGTCATCCAGTTGCAGTGGGATAGAGAAAAAAAAAAACAATCCTTAATACCAATCACAACCAAGGCATATTCTGAAGGTATAGCAGGAGTCCAGGGCATAGCTCATAGGGGCGTTCCTACTAGTTCCATCTTTTCATTTACTTTACATAGATCTTAGAGCATGTGCCAGGCCCTGGATGCTTTTTGGATAACAAATAAGGGTGTTCCAAAGACTCATAGAAGGATATATGTGCCCAAGGTTTATCCGTTCCTCCACCAAAAGGTGGAGGGCCACAAGTTTAAGTTTTGTCAATGGCCACTGCTCCACCCAAATAGGGATTCCCAGCTTCCACCTAATGGGAGGTACTTGGGGGGAAGTGGCCTTTAGGTTTGGGGGTGCAACCAAGTGGGTACCGTATGTTCCTCTCTATAATTATGAAAGTTAAAAAAATCTTTTTCCTTAAGTCCCTCTAGATCCCATTTAAGCCTTTGTGCTTCTTTTCCATCCAGGATATCATCATAGAATGCTCGATGGTCTGTAGTGACCATAGAATCCATTTGTCTTAGCATGTCTTGCCCTAGTAAATTGGCGGTAAGTTTTTTTTTTTTTTTTTTGCTACTAAAGGGCATATCTTTCCCTTCTCTCTGTCTGGGCTAGTCCATTTCATAAGGGCAACCATCTCTTTGGACTGGGAGTTGCCCCTTACCCCAATATTGGGGACCTGGGTGCAAGCTTCCAGTCCAAGGGCACTTCCTCCTCCCTGAGTACGGTTCGGACTGCCCCCATGTCAATTAGGCATGAAACCGCTTCCTTCCTATAAAAATACTCATTTTAGGGCTGAGTCTTTTTACCAGGGGGACAGTCCAATGGGCCTGGGTTGTCTTGCCATGAGGCTGCCTGGACCTTACAGCAGAGGGGGTTCCTCCATGAATTAAAAGGATTGGAGGATGCCCCTCCTCTAGTTTAAAGGCTTCCCATCTAAATCAAATTTGAATTGACGATGCTTTTCCCCATGGTACCCCTTCCTGCACCCCCCAGGGTGTAGGGGGCAGTTTGGACTTCCTCTGCTGGTTGGCGGGGGATTGTTGTGAACAGTCCCTCTTAAAGTGCCCCTCTTGCCCACATTTAAAACAAGTCCCTCTCCCCAATGGTCTTGGAGTTCCTTGGCTCTTGGTTGCCAATGCCTGGGTGATAGCCTCAGTCATTACAGGTTTCTGAGCCTATAAAACTAAAGCTAGTGATTGGGATGGTACTGTTGCATTCCCACATCTTGAGAGGCCACCACCCATCTGCTCAGGGAACTCTCTCTCAATCCAGCGCAGGCCACGCGGTGGTCTGCATTCATCCCTTCCCAAACCATTAGCTTTACAAATTGATCCCGGAGGTTCCCTGCTGTCAGCCTTGTTGAACACTCTGTTGGACGGGGTCTATAAAATGAGGTAGAGGTTCACTATGTTTTTGTCTCTCCTGCTATGTGGGATTCAGTGGGCCCTTCATCCAGTTTGTACCATGTGTCAAGTCCTGCCTGCCTCACTTGGTCACAGTACGTGCCAGGTATTGCAGCCTTTTGGATGCCAGTGGAGTACCTTCCCCTGCTCCTGTTAATATGGCATAAATAATAGGTATTGCAGGTTGAGCCTGCTGGTTATTTTCTGCCTTAAAGAAGGCACACCACTTGATAAACTGAGAACTGGTGAGGACAGCTTTGGCCACATCCATCCAGTCCTTAGGGACACATGTGTGATAAGCAATGTCCTGTCATAGGGTCTGGGCCCAAGGAGAGTTCAGGTCATCCTCCACCACCACCTTCTGGAGGTCTTTAAGATCCTTAGCTTCCCATGGATACAATTCCAAGGGTCTGTTAGGCTTGGTGCAAGATTGACCGGATACTCTTTGGGAAGCAAATCCTGTGGCCCAGGGTCCAAGCTCCCCTGTGGCCTTTCCTTTACAAGGTAGGCCTTCACATAGGTTACTTCCCTGGCCCTCGGCCCCTCTGTGGAATTTCGGTCATCAGGATCCATCTCACAAGTGCCTCTGTAGGGTGTTGTCCCTTCCCCAATTTTGGAGGCATAAGGTGGGGGCCTAGGACTGTCAGGGGCACCCGAGTCGGGGGAGGGAAGTAACCTTCACACTCGTGTTGACTTCCACTGAGTGTGCTTATGTCTGATAAGTGCATTCTCAGTCAAATTTGACCATTCTTTTTCTTCTTCACTTCCCAAGTCCTCCTTTTGTGAGAGAGAATTACCCATACTTAATGGTTTCACTTACCCTGAGAGACTGCTTAGCTTCGAGCGGTATATTTTCCTTTCATGCTCAATGTTAAGCACCAGATGTTGGGTTTTCAATCATCCCATGGAAGACGGACGGACTGCTAGGAAAGCTACATGTGCCACTTGCCTGTTCCCCAGCTTCTCTTAGCTTCAGAGACAGATGCAGCAGGGAGTCAAGTCAAGCAGGAACTCATTTATTACCACACAGCAAGCACTTTTTAAAGCAAAAAAACATGTGGCATGGAAGGGGAGGAAAAGGAACCAAATCAATGTAGAGGTCACCCTATCATGCACTTAAGCTTTCTATACTTTCCCTGCTGTCCACGAGCTTTTTATACACTGATGTCACTTCGCCTGATTGTGGTATCCAGTCAGACTTTAACATAAACAACTCGGACTCTGCCCACTCAACTTCTTCTCAGCACCATCTTTGCTGCCCATGTGTCCCACACAGAAGGCCTTGAATTTGCCAAGGAAAGAAGACTCAGAAGCCAAATCTGATATTGGAGTTATAGATCCACCAACTCAGAGGCAATGTATTTACAGTGTTAATGCCAAACAATCTGTGGTAGTTTATTATTAAAATTACTAGCAAATATGGGGAATCTATAAAATCTGAAAGTCATTGAATATTGGGGTTCATGATTCGTCTTTATAACCTAGTGATTAAGAAGGATGAGACTTGGGGGATAATGGTTTTCAGGCTGGTAGGAAGTTCATGAGGTTTTATCTCCAATTAACTATAAAAATTTCTATGCTGGAGGGATGGTTCAAATGATAGACTGACTACCGTTAGCAAACAAACTGAGAGCATGAGGTATGTTCAAGCCCCAAACTGGGAGAAAATAAAGGTCCTTAGGAGAATACCATGAGAAGCAGAATTATGAACAGGAAAGCAGAAACAATAGAAATAAACTTAGTGATATAGACAAAGCTTCCCAATGTAAAATATGGCATAAATTGTAATATTTAGGGTTTTCCTTCCTATACAGAAAAATAAATGGTATTTTTACTTGACGAAACTAAAATGTAAAACTGTATGGAATAAATAATCACATTACGTTTATGTTTCTGTAATTTAACATGTTTTCCTACAAATTTCTAGAATAGTGTAGTTTTGCAAATCAGTACATGTTGCATTTTAATATAGGATTACATATCCTTGCAAGTGTTGTCTAAAATTGATCGACACTGAAATTATTGCCATTGAGATCTTTCTCAAGATTCCAAATGTTTATACTTTCAGCTGACCTTCCACAAAACTCATACCCCAAACATTACTTTTTAGTTTGTTCATGCAATCATAGGAACATAAATATATGTCTGAAAATGTTAATTACCTTTATTTGCTGTCATTAATTTAGTATAACAAATACAATTAAGTAAATACCCTGAGGGAAGTAAGATACTTCCTTCTAAATACAGATTTGCAGGCACACACACACAAACACACACACACACACACACACACAATCACCACTCTGACTCAGGTTAGGTTCCTGACATTGGGTATCAGACCATGATCTAATAATCAAACTTTCCTGCCTAGACATAAAATATATTCATAATTCCACACATAAACAAACACCAGATCATTCAAAATAATGAGAATATTTAACAGAACCAATAAGCTCTTCAGCCATCTTCTCCCTGATTTCATTCATTCATGATGATGCATTTTCATATCATATTTAAAAATCTGAGTCTTTCTGATTAGCAGAACAACATATGCTATCATATAATACCAAATGTAGGTAAAATTACTTGTCCCTAGGTAAGCTTTAATATATCTTATCACAGACTTCTTTTTTCTTCTTTCAGATTCTGTCTCTGGCATTTTGCCCTAATTTCTAATATTAAATTACAAAGGATATTCCTAATTCCTTAATTCATACTTCCTAAAAGTTATGCTGTGGAGTTGAATCTGATTTGTTTGCTTATTCAAAATTAAATTTTCTTAACAACTTGCATTATTATTTATGTTATTCCTAAGCCATTTGAAATATCAAATAGAACTGGAAATTGCCCTCAGCAATGCTTTGTGAACGGCATTAATGTTTGGGGGGGGATGAAGGACTTGAATTATCTAGAGTGCCTTAAAATTGGCACTGTTATGCAAAGGGCTCATCATTTAGTCATCTTTTAAAGTGTGGTCTTCTTATTTCATATAAGAATATGTAAGTATGCTTTTCATCACATTCTTGCCTCAAAAGCAGTAGAATTATTTTCTTTGTACAGTTGGTGTCCAGCTGCAACTGTAGTGAAACCTAAAAACAACTGCAGAGCTGTATTGGCCTCTCTAGATTTTGAAATTTTCTTCCAGTAGCCCTTGTGATTTGAGCCCAGATTCATGGGATAGGCACATAATCCACAATTGCAAAGCAGCACAATCAACTTCAATTTTTTTTAATTGTTTCCTGTTTTTCTTATTGTTGGTCTTTTAAGGAGCTAGGGGATCTTCATTTCTCATTGTTGTTGATGTGACTTAAATTTTCCAGATTTTTCAAATGCAATAAAGAGATATAAAGGAGACATATTTAATCACAAAATGCAGCTAAACCTTTGCATGATTTTTTTTATTCTAGTCCTGCTTTCATTTATCTTCAAATAACTTTGAGATGAGCCAAGCATATGTGTTAATTGACATGTATCAACATACAGAACTCTGGAATCATGGGATATTGATTTTTATATCAACTTCACTTAAAAAGAAATTTATCATTTGCTTCATATCTTAAGTAATCTACTTAAAGAAGTTTTATTAATTTTATCAACAGATCTCATAATCTATAGAATTGATTCATTGAATAAGTATTTGATTCCTTATTTCCACTGAATTAATATTATATTTATTTTACTTTTTTACTCATGAAATAATAACATTCTTGAGGATAAAACATGCCTATCTTTCATTTTGTTTGCCAAAATGGAACTTAGACATTTTGAAAATTTAACTTTAAATCTGAACCTTCAAATTTCACTAGGACTATAATTGTGTTACTTACAAATTTAATATTAAAATAAAAATCATTTTTAAATAGAAAGCAAGATTATATTATCATACCTTAATCCCTGAATTAACTTCATAATAAAAAACATTTATATTTATATAACAAGATATAAATACTGAAACAAACTATGATATATGGAAACAGAAAAGTCCTTTTTTGTTTTGTGATTGTTGTTGTTTATAATTTGTGATGATTATTTCTTCTTTACTTTATGCTTGGTATATTCATTGTACATCTTCAGGAATGTGAGGGGGGGCACAGAGCTTTAGGGAAAATTGTGAAAAATTGCAGCAGTGGAGTTCATTGAACATTGATGAAAGTGAACTATTTAACACATGGGTGGAGACAGGAGAGTTGGACTGGGAACAATTGAGGGAACTGAAGACATTTCACAAAAGGAAATGTACTCATTACCTAACTCTTGTAATTGTAATCCATCTATAAATCGCCTTAATAAGAACAACAGAGTAAATTTATTTTAAAAAGGCAAACAAAATGTTGTTTCTTAGAATCCTAGGAGTTTGTTTTGTTCTCTGGTTTGAGCTGGTTGAGATTATCTCTGAAAATAGCTACGTTGACATTCATTGAGTGAATTTGTGAGCTAATAGTAGATAAAAGTCAATTATGATTGTATGGTTTTTTAAGACTCTGATTCATTTATTTCTTCAATCTAATATGTATTATTTCTGTCTACTGTTTTTTGGTTTGGCTTGTTCTGTTTTTTAAGAACCTAGTAGTGCATCATTAGTGCTGATTCAAGATTGTTCTAATTTTCTGATGTACATACTCAAAGCTATATATTTTCCTGAGTATCAGCTGTGCTGTTGTGTCCCAGAGGTGGTAGTATTTTGTGTGTTCACTTATATTGAATTCCGTAAAAGTTGTTACTTCCCTCCGTATGTCTTCAGTGACTCACTGATTACTTAGCAATGTGTTATTCAGTCTGTGAGTTTCAGAATTTTTTGTGATGCCTTTTGATGTCGAGATCTAATGTGGCCCCATTGTGATCTGCCAGGATACAAAGACTTATTTCATTTTTATTTTTGAATTCTGACAGATTTTTTTTTGGGGGGGGGTCCAGTCATGGGGCCTGAACTCTGGGCCAGGGCACTGTCCCTCAGCTCTTCAACTCCAGGCTAGCGCTCTACCACTTGAGCCACAGTGCCACTTCCGGCTTTTTCCTTTTTGCTTATATGGTGGAGAGGAATTGAACGCAGGGCCTCAGGCATGCAAGGCAAGCAGTCTACCACTGAGCAATCTTCCCAACCCTTTCACAGATTTTTCTTGTGATATAAAATATGATCTATTTTGGAGAATATTCCATGGGCTGCTGAGAGGAATATATATTAAGACACTGCTAGGTCAAATATTCTGTAGATATCTGTTAGGTATAACTTGTCAATGCAGTTATTTAACCCTGAAGTTTCTTTGCTAATTTTTTACCTGTATGGCCTGTCCAGAGGTAACAATGTTGTGTTCAATCAACCAACAATATATCTGGATATGCGTGGTTTTAGGGTAAGTAGTATTTGTCTAATGAATTTGGGAGCTCTAGGATTCAGGACATTGATATTTAGAATTGTTATATCCCTCTGATGGAGAGTTTCTTTATCAATATTTAATGTCCTTCTTTGTTTCTTTTTACTTTCATACCACTTTAAATGTAAAGCCTATTTTATCTAATATTACTACAGCTACTCTGGCCTGTTTATGAGGTCCATTTTTAATTTGTAAAGATGATGTACAGAAAGGTTACAATTACTTAAGTCAGATAATGACCACATTTCTTTTTGAACAGTGTCACCTCTTCCCTCATGTTCTCCCAGTTTTTCCCTTTCAAGCTCCCTCTCCCATAAGTTGTATAGTTCATTTACAATGTAGTGTCTATTGAGTAGCACTGCTGCATTTGTTAACCCTATGTCCCACCTTTTCTGTGCTCTCTTGCCATTTCTAAACTTACACATAAAACAAAGGTGCACAAATTTAAAAAAAAAAAACATGAGACCACAGAAGGAAAAGCAAAATAATAAAAAACTATCATTTCTTGGAGACCATTTTAATGAACATTATTTTATATGATAATATTTATATAGCTATTGAGCCTTTGTGATCCTCTCCACAGGGCATCCTCCTTTGATCTCACTGTATAAAAGTTTAGAATCCCATATAATTTATCATGTCCAATTGTAATGTTTTCTCTTTTACCATCCACATGTCTTTACTTGTAGAAATAAAGGCACATTCTAATGCAACACATGAGGGAAATCAGGCAGCATATATTTCTTTTAGTCTTTCTTCACTTAATATAAATTTGTTCAAAGTCTTTCCTTTTCCTTATGAATAGTGTAATATCATTCTTTCTGGATCAATAGAATTGCATCATACTGAAGCCTTTCTTCAGGCAAAGGAGAAAGTTAGCAGGATATATAGTAAGAAAATGGAATGGAAGAAGAATTTTACTAACTAAGCATCAGACAAGGGTATTCATAGCTAACACATATTTAGATATCAAAAAGTTAAACCCAATAAAAATAGACTCTCAAATAAACAAGAACCCAATCAATATATGGGATAAAGATTTAAAGATAACTTCTTAGAAGAAGAAGCAAGAATGACAAATAGATACGTCTCTCTCCATAAAAGAAATGCAAATTTAACCAACACTGAGATTCATCTCACCCCTGTTACAATGTCATTATGAAAAACTGAACAATCACAGATACTGATATGGATGTGGCCCAAAGGAAACTCTATTACACTGTTGATGGGAATGTAATCTTGTTCAACCACTTTGGAAAACACTATGGAAATTGCTCTCACAAGTGAATAGAGAGCTACCTACCTATGATCCAGCAACTCCCCTTATGGCCATTTATCCAATAGAGCAGAAACAAGGCCACACTGAAGCTACCAGCACAATCATGTTCATTATTGCATTATTTTCTGTAGCCAACATATGGAATCAGCCCAGATACCTCTCATTGTAAAAAGAGGTCGAGAATTATATATGTATATATAAATTATATATATATATATATAATCTTATTGATCCCAATTTACAAGTATATGTATGCATATATGTATATAAACATACATATATACATATATACAACATATATATATATATATATACATACATACATAATGGAATTCTTCTCATCCTCAGAAAGAATAATATTGCACTATTCTTAAGGAAAATGAAACACTTGGGAATAATATTAAATAAAATAAAGCAGACTCAGAGAAACATAGCTTGCATGATTTTCCTCATTTGTGTTAGATAGAAGGTGCCTAAAAATGTAAACGTAAACACACTGGATGGTATTCAAGAAGGTACAAATGAATTATCTGAAGTGGCAGAGTCCATGGAGACTAAAAATACTATAATTCTCTTAAAAGACTAAGTCAAAGCCCAACAAAATAAATACCAGTAAATGTGTACTGCAAGAGAAGACAATGGGGGGCAATATGAGATGAGTAGGAAATTAAAGGGGAAAAGGATGTAATACAGGCAAGAATCCATTGTATACTTCCCAGAATTGAAATATGCAAAGCAAGGCGTAGTGTGAAATGGGGGGTGAAGATATTGATGTGGTAACACAATTCCAGGTGCTTCATACACATAAACTGCTTTGTTAAATGGCAAGTAATTCCAGAACATAATATTGAGATACATAAGAATCAGGGTTGATTGGGATGGGTGGATGAAAATGTTGAATGGGGTGACATTGATCAAGATGTATCCATACACTGTTTCAGTGAATACCAACTATTTTTACAGATAAAGATAATAAAAATATTCAAAAAATTAATTATGATAGTTGAATATAGAGTTGAACCTCAATTAGATTCCCATTTAAAAATTTTGGGGGGTGTTGCCAGTTGTGGGGCCTGAACTCCGGGCCTGGGCGCTATCCCTCATCTCTTCAGCTCAAGGCTAGTGCTCTACCACTTGAGACACAGCATCTCTTCGAATTTTTTTTTGCTTTTATGGTGCTGAGGACCTCATGCATGCAAGGCAAGTGCTCTACTACTGAGCAACCTTCCCAGCCCTTAAAATATTTTAAACCTGGAGATATGGAGAATAAAATTCAAATAATAAAACTTTATTAATCTTTTTTATCTGAATTTGTGAAATTTAAATCAAAACTACTTTGCTTTTTGTCAGCCCCTGGGCTGTTAGAATATTTCAAAGTAAGTGGCTTAAAAACATCAGGAGTATATTATCCATACTCTAGAAGCTTAAACATTGATTATAAAAGTGGTAATTCAAAGCAATTCTTTGTCTAATGGGGGTCCATTTTCTGGTTCATTATAATCTATTTTCTGGACGTTCACATCGCAGAGTAGTTATACTGGGCTTCTTTTATCAGGATCATTACTGCAGAGTAATCTCTGAAACGTTCATTCTAATGTGACCAGGCAGAGGAATAGAATTTCAACATGTTTACCTGGAAGGAGTTACATCATCCAATACGCTTTGCAACTTTTTCTTTAACTCAGTGTGGTATATCATTTGGATATTATTTCATAGAAAATAATAACTTAAGGACAAGCTTATATCATGTGAATTATGTGAATGATTATTCTTACAATGGGGATAATTATAGTGATGGCAAAGTGAAGTATGATTGTTTAGTGGCTCTTGAATAACATCATAGGTAAACATGTAAACGTGGTACAGCCTAAAGCCCTTCTGATGTATTTGAACAATCTCTGGTGTGTTAATTGCTTTCAAAAATATTCGTTTAGCCAACAAATACAGATCTCCTTTGATTTTAATTAAGGTCTGCTATTAGAACTCTCACAGACACCAAAATCAGAGTATGCTAATATCTCTCATAAAATACAAAATAAAATTGTTACAATTAATAAAATATGAAGACTGTAATATTAATAGAATTGTACATACTAGTATTCGCGTTATATAATATATTGGCATCCTTTGGATACCTCAATTTTTAAAATACTTATAACTAAGTGTGAATTGTTTACAAATAATTATTTGATTATGTGTAGAAACTGAGGAAAAATTTGCATACATATTTACTATAGATGCAAACAGATACACCTGGTTATTTCTGATCCTTCATTTGTTGGTTTCATTCATGCATGGGGAACATGCAAATGAAAATTGCAAAATTGCATTGACTAAAGTGTTAATTACATGAAGTTTATGTTTGGCTAAATACCTGATTTTATAAATTGAATCGTTTTTGTCCCTTCCTTCCTCCGCCCCTTCCTTTGTTCCTTCGTTCCTTCATTCCTTCCTTTTTTCCTTCCTTCCTTCTTTCCCTCCTCCCTTGCCCCTCTCTCTCTTTTTCTTTCTTTCTCTCTCTTTCTCTCTCTTCGTTTCTCTCTTTCTTTCTTTCTGTCCTTTCTTTCTTCCTTCCTACCTTCCTTCCTTCCTTCCTTCCTTTCTTCTTTCCTTTCTTCCTTCCTTCCTTCCTTTCTTCCTTCCTTCCTTGCTTGCTTGCTTCCTTCCTTCCTTCCTTCCTTCCTTCCTTCCTTCCTTCCTTTCTTTCTTTCTTTCTTTTCTTTCCTTTCTTTCTTTCTTTCTTTCTTTCTTTCTTTCTTTCTTTCTTTCTTTCTTTCTTTCTTTCTTTCGTTCTTTCAATCTTTCTTTTTCTTCCATTCTTCCTTTCTTCTTTTACTCAGAACATATCTTACTGCTATAGAAAAAACACCAACTGTTTTACTTCAAGGTGTTATGAGTAATTATGAATAGTCTAGAATAATATTAATTTTAATAACCTATGTTATATCTTAAGAGAAATTGTACTAAAAACAACTTCACAAAAGTTGCAGGATATGTAACAAATATCACTTTCCATGATATTGTTTATTTCCTCAAAGTAAAATAAGAATTTAGGCATAATATTGTGTGTGTGTTGTTTTTGTGATTTGAATTCTCAAGGATATTGGTTTAACGTTTGAGCAACAACTCCACTTCTGGCTTTGTGTGTGTAGTGTGTGTGTGTGTGTGTGTATGTATGTGTGTGTGTGTGTGTGTGTGTTGATGTGTGTGTGATTAATTGAGATGCGACTCATGAACTTTCTTTCCAAGGCTGGCTTTTTAAAACTTTTTAATTTTTTTTTATTGTGAAAATAGGGGTTACAATTACATGGGCATGGTAATGAGTATATTTCTTATCAAGCATTGTTGTCTCATCCTTTTTTTCTACTTCTCAACCTTTCTCATCTCCCCCCTTCCTGTCCCATCCACCCCCTGTCAAAGTTGTAAAGTTCGTTTTTCTACATAATGACTTGTAAATCTCATTGTTGCAATGGGTCCACCTGTATCCTTATTTAAACCATATGATTTTTCCCTTGCTCTCCACAAATCATACCAACATCAAATACAATGCAAGCAGGGGTTATACCGTGGGGGAGGGAAACGTCTGTGACAAGCAGAATAGGTCAGATAAGTTGATGTTAGGTGAAATGAACCTCACGATAAGTATTTACATGTTTTTTTTTCTTTCTTGCAATTGTTTCTAACATATTTATAAGATGATTTCTTTGTTGCCAAGGCTGGCTTTGAACCCCAGGTCCCTGAGTAGCGAGGATTACAAGCTAGAGAAAACCCATATTAAGCACAGATATACCTAAGAATAAAATATATTTCTTATCATTTTAATTTTAGAGGCTCAATTTAACAAATTAACATTTAGATATTTATTTAGTTATTAAAGCTGAACATGCACTGTGAAAAATAGTTTTCATTTTTATAAAAAAATACACTCAAAGGTTTAAATGTCAGAATCTTTGCACAAATCGAAATACTCTATTATTCAAAGTGACAAAGGGATCCTTAATCAAATTTCTCACTTAAGCTAAAAGCAATAGGCTCTGTCAGGGTGAATGAAGCAATTTTTCATTAAATTAAATATTATCTACTGTAGTCACATGATTTTTTCTTCTTTTAAACCTAAGCGTTTTTGACATAATATATAGATTCATACGTTTTTTGTGTATATAAATATTTTAGTTACTAGTCATGTATTTCTGAAGTTTGATTACTAAGACATTTCAGGGAAAAACTGAATTTCATGTACTATGTCAACTGTGATTTTTAGAAATTGAATCAATCTCAATATGATATAAAGCAAGATATTCCATGGCTCATGCAACTATTCCTAGAATTGAATATAACTTGTTTTTGAATGGTAGGAAATTCATATTATACCTACTCTATAGAATAATTAAAAAATAAATGATCTTGATAGTATTTATTTTTTCTTCCACTAGAAAGAAAGAACCTCACAATAGATGACAAAAACTTGAATGGAAATGTCATAAAATTATGAAAAATTCAAGTTTTTATGAGTTAGATGAAATAGTCATTTTTGAAGGTCAAAAAATGAAATCTCTTGAAGCTTTCTTATCTGTTAAATAAAATGTATTTGCACTCAAAATATTTCATTCATCTCTTCAGTAATGGTATAATCCAACCTCCTCGATTTCAAAAAGCTTCTCTGATTAATTCAAGTAAATAATTAAGAACAGAAGTTATCACAATTTATAGAAATATCTACCCATAACTCTAGAAATTAAAACTGAAATCATAAAGTGTTGGGATTAATAATTAGCTTTCACTATGTTGCTATAAAAAGGTCAACCCTCTCACGTGGGCATAGTTGTAGAGATTTGGTCATTGAGAACTTATGATCAAAGAGAATGTTAAGATCAAAGTCCTTTCCTCTTCTTCCTTCTTTTACTTCTCTGTCTCCTTCTCCTTTTGCTTTTCCTTCTCCCTCTCCCTCTTCCCCTCCTCGTGTTTCTCTCTTTCCCCACTCTTATTCCTACTTTTCTTTACTTCTTGGCTTCCATGAATACACATACTCCATCACATGTTCCTGACATGGGGTACTGTGCCACCACCAACCCAAAGCAATGAGGATAAGAAATATAAACTGAAATGTGTAAAATCAGGAGACAAGATTAATCTCTCCCCCTTTTAAGTTAATTTTATATTTTGTCATATTAATAAGAGATGACACAGCATGCTCACATTTATTATAAGGGATAAGATTTACTGGAAAAAATCTGACCAATATCGCCCTAATGAAATGATTGATTAAATTAATATTATATTAAGACAAATCTAGTTTAAAATATCAGATATACTTCAATAAGAGGCAAAAAAATCACCTCTATGTTTTCCTATGAGAAGACAGCAGAATAAAATCTGTTCCTTAAGGAAATTGACCTATAATTGACTGCATTGTCAATTTCATAAATGATGTAAGAAGACTGTAGAACAAATTACAAAATAAACTGCATGTATTAAAATTTACTTTGTCCCATGTATTCTATCTATGTCTGGTTCACAAAATGACTTACATTTTATCATATTTTTAATTAACTTTAAGTAGTTGTATGGGAGTTGCTGTTTGACAAAGCAGCTAATGAATAGTGTTTAGAGAGGTTTTTTTTTTTTTTTTCTTTTTTCTCTCCTGAGGTTTGAACTCTGGGTCTGAATGCTGTTCCTGAGTGCCTTTGGATGAATGCTAGAATTCTATCACTTGAGGCACAGCAGCACTTTCAGATTTTTCTGAGATTTAATTGGAAATATGAATCTCACAGACTTTCTTGCCTGGACTGGCTTCAAACCTCAATCCTCAGCCTCCTGATTATATAGGATTACAGGTGTGAGCCACTAGTGCCGATTTAATACAATGCACCTTTGTTTTTACTCGTCCTGGGGCTTGAAATCAGGGCCTTGGCAATGTCCTTGAGTTTCTTTTCCTCATGCTAGTCTTCTATGACTTGTGTCATAGTGCCAATTCCAGATTTTTTGTTTATGTAGTATTGAGGAATCAAACCCAGGGCTTCACACATGCAAGGCAAGCAGTCTACCACTAAGCCACATTCCCAGCCCTATACAATGCCTCTTGATAATCATTATCCCTCATCCTTCACAATCCTATCTCATCCCTCAATTTTCATAATTTTGTAGAATATTCACTGACTCACAATAGCATGTATAGTCACTCAGAGAATATACCACGGATCATATTTTCTTGATAGTCTTAATCATCAACATACTAAAGTTATGCATTATAGAATTCTGTGATTTTAAATTCTATATTATCACTTAGATTCACCCACTACTATTCTAAAAATTTTCCTAAAGTTAATGCAAATGCAATTTGTAATTTTTTGATAAAGTAAAATGATTCTTAGAATGTTAAAGAGTTGGAGTGAGAATATTACCTTCAGTTCTAGAATATTTTATCCCTACTACCCTCTCAAAATATTCCCATATTTATTATTAGTCACTTCCTGTCAACATTCCAACATACCTCTCTTGAGCAGCTATTATTTCATATTCTTCCTCTACAGATGTGCCAATTTTAAAAAGCTCATATAATTAGAAAATGTAGTCTATTTTATCCATTTTCCCCATGTAATATTACTGTTTTTACAGTAAGTCCATGTAAACTTTTCTCATGGATAGAGCAATGTATAATAGAATAACATCCTCAATGGGCATTTAAATTCTTTATTACATGTTATTGTAAAAGGTTTTGCTCTGTATATTCTTGTACATGTGTCTCATTGGACATATGTTGAAATCTATTTTGTATATAACATTATGATTCAAAATGCTGGATCACAGAGGCAACTCTATATATAATATCTTAAAGATTGCCAGTATGTTCAACGAACTGACTATATCATTTTAAATGTCAAACACCAATGTATAAGGTTTCCAATTTCTACATAATGGTTGTGCAGGGCTATCTTATTGTTTCTATTTCCACTAATCTCTATATGTATGCAATTTCTATGTATGTTATGATCTTTCCATATGTTACTTGGTTGTTATTATATTACTATAGAGATATGTATTTGGATTTTTTATAACTTATTCAGGATGGTTAAAGTTTTTCATTGGCATTAATATGCTATGAATATATTTCTGATTCAAGTCTCTTTATATAAATTTATATGTATACACACTATATGTACATATGCATATATTCATACTTATATGTGTATATATACTAATACCTATATAAGGATATACAGATGTGATTATATACATGTATATAGACATATATGTATATTATTATTTTCATTTGTCTGTAAGTTATCATTTTACTTTATTTGCCAAACACGTCCTTTATTGATTTTACCTCATTTTATTTTATGGTTGATGTTGTACAGAGAAGCCAATTGAGTTGCCGGTGGCTCACCCCTGTAATCCTAGCTACTCAGGAGGCTGAGATCTGAGTATCATGTTTCAAAGCCAGCCTGTGCATGAAAAGTCCATGCGACTCTTATCTCCAATAAACCACCAGAAAACCTGAAGTGGCCCTATGGCTCAAGTGGTAGAACTCTAGCCTTGAGTTGAAGAGCTGCGGGACAGCAACCCAGGCCCAGAGTTCAAGGCCCACAACCCCCACAACCACCATGACCAACAACAAAAAGAATACTGACTGAAAAATCAATAGTATTAAGCAGTCTTAAAGATAGGCTCAAGTCTAAAATTTTAATATAATCTTAGATTCCAGCATTGTTCTAGTCCAATGAGCTAAGAGCCCTCAGAAGGTTGAACGAATTTCTTAGTTTATTTACACAATCACTGTAAGTATGTATTTTCTCATCTCTTTCTTTCATTTCACAAGAGAATCTGTATTTATCCTTTATGCCAAAGATCTTCTTAAGATATAGGATGTTAGGCAGAAAAAATTAGATGTATATTTAAAGATTTTCATCTCTTAAGAGACTAAAAAGCTAAGAAGACATTTCGCTATTACTGGCATATTTCAGATGACTTAAATGTTTTGGTTCTTAAACTAAGTGAAATACGTGTAAAATGTTACAGTTTTTCCAAACAATGATTATGGCTTATACTTTTCTGCTCCAATGAGTTGAAACTTCTGACAAGATTGGAGGGCATATCGATTTCAGGGGAGAAGTGTTAATGTTAGAATGCCAAGGGAGATTCCTAAAACAGCACTGCCTATCACATATCTGTTAGTTATACTTATGGCATTTAAGTGTATATACCTACAAATATGATTTGAATAAGGAATGTGTGATTTACACAATTCATTCAATAACAACTAAAACCAGAAAACACTTCTATTTATTTATATAAACTAGTATATCTAGTGAGGATTTAAAAATTTTTAGAATATATATTTTAAGATTTATTTCAAAGTACTGTTTATTTTTAATGGTTTATTTTTAATTGTCAGTTTGGAGGCTTGAAATCTGGACCTGGACACTGTCCCTCAGTTCTTCAGCTCAAGATTACTGCTCTACCTCTTGAGCCACTCCAGTTTTCTTTTGTCTCATTGGAGTTAATATACTCACAGACTTTCCTGCGTAGACTGGCCTTGAGCCATGATTCTCAGTTCTCAACCTCCTTAGTAGCTAGGGTTACAAGCATGAGCAACTATATCCATTAATTTCTGCATGTAACATTTCTTTTTAGTGAGAATGCTCAAAAACTTATCTTCTCATTGTGATGAAATATCTATTCTTAACTATGATCACTTTTCTTCTTGTAGTATAAAATTAATATATTAACATTTAGTCATGGAAGTCTGCTAATTAAAGTTACATAAAACATTAATTGTAAAGTGAAAGAAATTCATGGTTCTGTTTCTTGTTTTAAGTAAACCATTCTGCGTTTTGTTTTCAATTATATTTCTTTGGAAATGTGTAATATTCATTGATTTAACTGTTAAAATTGATAGCAATTACATTATATCAAGTTGATTCAAACTTGTATTTGAAAATTGCACCCTTACCACAAATATACTTCCACTTTCCTCTATCACATAATTAAAATAACAGTAAAGCAAAGATTGGCGTTAGCCATTCATGTGTAGAATCCTAGAAACTCAGGAGTCTAAGACCTGAATACTTTAGTTCAATGTCAGTCCAAACAGACAAAAATGTGAGAAAACTTATCTCCAATTATCCAGCAAGAAGCAGAAGGTGAGAATGTGGCTCAAGGAATAGAGCAAAAAATTAGAGCAAAAAAATAGAGCAAACAAAAAGCTATGAGCAAAAAATTCAAGGAAGACCATAAAACATTGAGTTCCAGCCTTAAAAATGGCATATACACACAAGACAACAACAAAAAGTAATATGAACATCAATAATGAAGACAAAATAGTAGAAAAGATCATGAGAAATATGTAAACATCTGGAAGACAGAAATCATTTGACAGAATTTTGATTCATGAAAGGGAAAAGTGGCAGTCTCATTTGTACAATCTCATTGTAGTCATTTTTATTGAAACCTGGCTATTGGGTAACCTGTGAAAGAGTAGATTGGATTACCTGACTTAGCAGACCTTGCTTGTGACTATGCACCATCCCACTATGCAAAATCTAAAATAATGCTTGGTAATTTAAATAAAACCTCATGTTAGAGACTGTTTGGCCCACATAGACTGAGGTCCTTATATTGAGGCTTCAGACCAGTGCTTTTGTTTATAACCACTCCTGTTTTAACAAGTTGGAACAAATAGAAGTAGTGGGTTTAATTATAAAAGGGAAGCATGCTACAGAATTATTTTTGTTGCTAAGGCTCTAACCACTTTAGATTATTTTTCAGGCCAAGCCACCCTTGAGTAATTACCGCTTACCTATGGCTTCCACAAACGTGAGATAGCAGGAAATTTCATTATATCTAGCTTTCTTTGTTTTTGTAGTTCCTCACGAATTTGTGTTTTTCAGAACTGGCCCGCATATCAGTCTCCTAAATCTCCACCTTCTAATTAGCAAGGTATATTTCATCTCAAGCTTGGACCCACATTATTTTCAATGTAAACATTCAATATTGACTTCTGTTTTCTAGATATTAAATTCTATAGAGGTTAGTATGGATCTTTATGATCTTATAAGAACATAGATAAATCCCTTGAATACTTTTTCCAATTTATTTAAATATTTCTATTATGACATCACAAATAGGACATTAGTATGTCTCAAGTATCTTATGCGGACCAGTTAATTTAATTATTTTGTGCACATATTAAGTCCAATATAATTTTATCAAATCTATATTAATATCCAGTATTTACAGATAAGTTTCTTTACCAAAAATAATTGTCTCATGTTTGCCTTTTATAATTAAATCCACCACTTGTCTTTTTTCCATCTGAAACCTCTTTTATCCTGGCAACCAACATATTTTTTTCTCCAACATTTAGATCATGCAATAAATAAACATGATTGCCATCAAATCTATGGTAGATTATTCCCAGTTATTGTATGCCTTAATTTTTTATTGCATTAACTCGAGTTGCCTTTTAGTTCTGTTATTAGAGAATGTAGCACAATTCGTTTCCCATTCACTTGAAGAAAGCCTGAATTGATTTCCTTTTCTTTGACTAGAGGAAATAATGCTGCTATAATCCTCTGTGTTTTGGCGTTTGGGTGAATGTTATATTTTATTTCTATGAGGCAAAGCCTGGAAAGATCAATTCCTGTGCTATACAGTGGGTATTTGCTTATTTCATATGCTAAGAACTTGTCAAATGTTTTCAGAAGTGGATTTCCCATTTGACATTTCTGCCAGCTTCCATTTTCTCTGTTTTTTGATAACATTTAGTATGGTCATTATTGTATTATGTGAAGTAATTCTTATACATGTTTTATGATGTCATTTTGGTTTTAATGTGCATTTATTTGGCGACTGATGATGATTTTCTTGTGCTTATTTTTCACAAGATATACTTTGCTGGTTTCTAATTGATGTTCTTTTTAACATTAGGTTTTGAGAGTTCTATGTAGAATCTAGATTTGAGGAATTCTTCAGGTATAAGATTTATACATAATTTATCCTTGACTATGGGTACACCTCATCATCATTATAATCATCACAATCATCATCATCATCACTATCATTATTACTACTATTACCTTTCTACATGTATGTATGGTCCTGGGGCTTGAACTCAGGGTCCCTGAAATTTCTGGCAATTTGATAAAAATTTAACATTTCAGTCACACCTCACTTCTGGCTTTTTGCTGATTAATCAGAAATAATATTCTCAAGGACTTTATTTTGTGGGGGGCTGGCTTCATATAGCAAAACTTAAATCACAGGCTAGCAAGTAGCTAGGATGAGACACATGAGCCACCTGCTTCCAACTTCTATTCACTACTTGTATATGAGCTTTCACAGACCAAATTATTTTACACTTTCATTAAGTTCTACTATATTGTTTTCCTTGCCTATAATTTTAATGCCAAATTTAAGAAAGTTTCATCTCCAAAATTGTCAAGACATCTTTCTTTGTTTTACATTTGCATCACTAGTTTTGTTTTATATGCCATGTTTTAATCCTGCTTGACGTTAATATTTGAATAAATAGTTATGTTTAAGTCAATGTTTACTTTTTAATTCTCCCCAATATTGTCTAACCTCTCACCACTTATTAAAAAGAATGTCATTTTACAAATGTTTGGTTTTACCTCTTATTAAATATTCCTTGATAATATTTATGTGGAGCTAATCTGGTGCTGTACAGACCCATTGAGCTGTACATTTTTTCTCTACAAATATAACAATTTTACACTAACAGCTTTAATATTGGACAGAGAAATATATTCCAGTTTATTTTCCTTTGTGAATGAGTCAGAGTGCTTGTCAGGTGTTTTTAGAAGTTGTCATAAACATAAATAAAACTGTGAAGCTGGACGATGTTGGCTCACGATTGTAATCCTACCTGCAGAGGAGACTGTGATCTGAGGATTGTGGTTCAAAACCAGCTGGATTGGGAATGTCCGTAAGACTCTTATGTCCAATTAACAACAAGAAAACCAGCAGTGCCAGAGTTTCTCAATGGGTAAAGCACTCATTTGAGCTGAAAAGCATTGGGTCAGTGCCCAGGACCAGATTTCAAAACCCACGAATGACCAACAAATAGGGGAGGAGACAATTTATATTTGGCTCAATTGTATCCTCCAATCCACAAAAATTATATGTCTCCATTTATTTTGATTTTTTCTTTTTTTTAAATTTATTTTATTTTATTTGTGAACATACTGTACAGAGGGGTTACAATTACATGGGCAGGATAATGCATATATTTCCTACCAAGCATTGCAGCCTCCTCCTTTGTTTTTCCTTCACATCTCTTCCCAGCCTCCCCCCCCCCCCCAGTCCCAATACTTCCCCCCTCCCCCCGCACCAACATTGTAAAGCTCGTTATCGACATGACAACTTGTACTTCCCATTGTTGCAACAGGTCCACCTGTATCCTTAAACGACTTGTTTTTCCCCATCTCCTCCACAAGTTATACTGACATCAAATATAGTGAAAGCAGGGGTTATACTGTGGGGGAGGGACATACAAAGCAACAAAGAAATAATCTTATAAATGCGTTAGAAACACATGCATGAAAGAAGAAAACATTAAAATACATATCTAAGGGTTCATTTTCCTAACATCACATTATCTGACCTTTTCCGCTTCACTCATACATATACTAGATATTGCAAATAAGGGAAACCATGGTGTCTACGTTTCTTTGGGCCTGGCTTACTTCACTTAATATAATTTTTTCCAAGCCTTTCTATTTCCTAACAAATGGGGCAATGTCATTCTTTCTGATGGAGGCATAGAATTCCATTGTGTATATATACCACATTTTCTTGATCCAGTCATCTACTGAGGGGCATCTGGGTTGGTTCCAGATCTTAGCTATGGTAAATAATGCTGCAATAAACATACTTGTGCTGGTAGCTTTAGTGTGGTCTTGTTTGTAAACATTTGGGTAAATGCCCAAAAGTGGAATTGCTGGGTCATAGGGGAATTCTATGTGGAGACTTTTGAGGAACCTCCATACTGCTTTCCAAAGTGGTTGAACAAGTTTACATTCCCGCCGACAATGAAGTAAGGTTCCCTTCTGTCCACATCCCCCCCATCTGTTGTTGTTAGAGTTCTTGATTTTTGCCATTCTAACTGGAGTGAGGTGGTATCTCAATGTTGTTTTGATTTGCATTTCTTTTATGGCTAGGGAGGTTGAGTATTTCTTCATGTGTCTATTGGCCATCCTTCTTTCTTCTTCAGAGTTTCTCTTTAAGTCTTTCGCCCACTTGTTTATTGGGCAGTTGTTTCTTTGAGGATTTGTTGTTGGCAGATGTGATTTTTTGAGTTCCAAGTATATTTTAGATATGAGACCCTTGTCCATTGTATGGCTAGTAAAGATCTTCTCCCAATCCGTGGGCTTTCTATTGATCTTTCTAGCTATGTCGTTTGCCATGCAGAAGCTCTGCAACTTTATGCAATCCCATTTGCCCAACCTTTCTTTGATTTGTTGTGTTTCTGGGTCTCTATTCAGAAAATTTCGGCCTGAGACAAGGAGACCCAGGGTTTCTACCATTCCATCCTGTAATGTTTTTAGAGTGTCTGCTTTGACTTGGAGGTCTTTGATCCATTTGGTGTTGATTCTGGTGCAGGGTGATATATAAGGCTCTAGCTTTAGTTTTCTACATGTAGTTAACCAATTTTGCCAGCACCATTTACTGAAGAGGCTGTCTTTGTTCCATTCTATTGTTTTAGCTCCCTTATCGAAGATTAGATGGCCATAGGTCTGTAGGTTCATTTCTGGGTTTTCAATTCTATTCCCTTGGTCCTGAGGTCTGTTCTTATGCCAAGACCAAGCTGTTTTGATTACTATGGCTTTATAGTAGAGTTTGAAATTTGGTATTGATATTCCTCCAGCAGTGTTCTTTCGGTTGAGGAGCATTTTGGCTATTTGGTGTCTTTTATTGTTCCATATGAATTTTTGGATTGCCTCTTCTATTTCCTTGAAGAATGAGTTTGGAATTTTGATAGGTATCAGGTTGAATTTGTAGATAGCCTTGGGAAGTACAGTCATTTTCACGATGTTAATCTTTCCAATCCAGGAGCATGGGAGGTTTTGCCATTTTTTAAGTTCTGTGTTGATTTCCTTTTTCAAGATTTTAATGTTTTCATCATAGAGGTCCTTCACTACTTTGGTTAAGTTAATTCCTAGGTATTTTATTTTTTGTGGGGCTATTACAAATGGAGTTGCTTTCCTAATTTCAGCCACACTGTTCTCATTATTGACATACACAAAGGCCATTGATTTTTGGTGGTTAATTTTATACCCTGCTATTTTGCCAAAGTTTTGAATCAGCTTGAGTAATTTGGGAGTGGAGTCTATGGGATTCTTTAAATAAAAGATCATGTCGTCTACAAAGAGGGAGAGTTTTATTTCTTCTTTCCCTATTTGGATCCAATTTATGTCTGCATCTTGTCTTATTGCTAAAGCTAGGCATTCTAATACTAGACTGAAGAGAAGTGGAGAGAGTGGGCATCCTTGTCTTGTTCCTGAGTTAAGAGGAAATGGCTTAAGTTTTTCACCATTAAGTATGATGCTGGCTGTAGGTTTGTCATATACAGCTTTTATTGTATTGAGGAATGTTCCATGGATTCCTAAATTTTCCAAAACCTTCATCATAAAGGGGTGGTGGATCTTGTCGAATGCTTTTTTGCATCTATTGACATAACCATGTGGTTCTTATTCTTGCTCCTGTTGATGTGATAGATAATATTAATTGATTTGCGTATATTAAACCAGCGTTGCATCCCTGAAATGAATCATGTTTGATCATGGTGTATGATTTTTTGGATGAATTGTTGAAGTCGGTTTGCCAAAATTTTGTTGAGAAGTTTTGCATCAATGTTCATCAAAGAAATGGGTCTATAGTTCTCTTTCTTTGATGAGTCCCTGCCTGGTTTTGGGATGAGGGTTATGATGGCTCATAGAATGTGTTCGGTAGTGAACTTTCTCTTTCAATTTCATTGAAGAGTTGGAGGAGTATTGGTGTGAGCTCTGCTTTGAAGGCCTTGTAGAATTCCGCTGTAAAACCATCTGGTCCTGGATCTATATGAGATTTGAGGGAAAGTAGTGTTTCTTTGATAAATTTGGGTGCTCCATTGTTTGGTGAATAGATATTTAGAATTGTAATATCCTCCTGAAGGAGAGATCCTTTAATTAGTATGTGGCGACCTTCTTTATCTCTTTTCACGAATTTTAATTTGAAGTCTATTTTATCTGATATTAGGATTGCAACTCCTGCCTGTTTATGGGGTCCGTTTGCTTGGTAAATTTGTTCCAGCCTTTAACATTGAAAATGTGTTTGTTTTTACGGGCAAGATGTGACTCCTGCAGGCAGCAGATAGAAGGGTCTTGTTTTTTAATCCAACAAGACAGTCTATGTCGCTTAATTGGAGAGTTCAGTCTGTTAACATTAAGAGATAGGACTGAGAAGTATTTGGGAGTTCCTGCCATGTTATCTACTTTCTTGGGGGCTGCGACAACTGGGTTCTTCCTATGGTTCTTGGGTTCTCAGTTTGGGTGCAGTTTCTTGGCCTTTATTGCAGTCTTGTTGGTTTTCTATGTGTAGGACATCTTTAAGAATCTTTTGTAGGGCTGGTTTGGTGGAGATGTATTGTTTCAATTTTTCTTTGCTATGGAAGGTTTTTATTTGGCCTTCAGTTATGAAGGAGAGTTTAGCTGGGTACAGTATTCTTGGTTGATAGTTGTTTGTTTTTAGGGCATGGCATACATCATTCCAGGATCTTCTTGCTTTGATTGTCTCTGCTGAGAAATCTGAGGTGATTCTAATTGGTTTCCCTTTATAGGTGATTACCCTTTTCTCCTTGACAGCTTTAAGGATCTTTTCCTTGGTCTGAGTTGATCCTGTGTGGATTATAATGTGGCGGTGGGATGTCCTATTCTGGTCTGGCCTATTTGGGGTTCTAAAGGCTTCTTGTATCTGGACAGGCCTATCTTTTTGCATGTTTGGGAAGTTCTCTGCTAGGATCCTGTTAAACAAATTTCCTAGACCATTAATTTCTGTTTCTAGGTGCTCCTCTACACCCATTATCCTTAGATTAGGCCTTCTGATGGTGTCTTCCAGGTGTTGGATAGATCTATCATATTTCTTGGACTTGTCTTGGATGGTTGTATGTTCTTTCTCTATAATATCTAGGCTGTCTTCAATCCCTGAGATTCGATCTTCTGCACGGTCTAACCTGCTGTCAAGACTCTCTATTTTGTTTTTTATCTCTTTTCCTTCTAGTTGGTCAGCTTTTATGGCTTCAAGTTCTTTGTTGAAGCTCTGTTTTAGGTCTTGTATGAATTTCTTTACTTCCTTAATTTGGTGTTCAGTGTTTGTCCTCAAATCACTTAGTTGATTGGTTATGGTTTCTTTGGGCTCCCATTCGTTCTGTTGGGTTCCATTCAGCATTCCCTTTGTGGTCTCCCTGACTTCCTTCAGCTCTTTGTTAATGGATTCCATGAATGCCTTTAGTGATCTTTGTGTGTTCTCTACCTGGTCTCTCAATTCCTGTATTACTCTTTGATTAGCTTCCTCCCGTTCATGGGATTCCTGCAGATCTCTTTGAGTGTTCTCAGCCTGCTCACGCCATTCCTCCCTTTCTCTTTGAGTATTCTCAAGTTGTTCACGCAAATCCTGTATCAGTTTTTGAGAAGCTTCCTCACGCTTATGATATTCCTGTATAAACTTCTGGGATGCCTCCTCTCTCTCCCTATCACGCTCATACAGAGTCCTTTGTACGTTGTCATACTTCTCATTTATCATGTTTGCCAGCAGTGTTTGTAGAGCTATTTGGTAACTCTCCTCTGGATTATTCATTATCTCTTCTAACCCCTGATTATCAAGATTGGGAATTGAGATACCCGGATTTGCCATTTTTCTTGTGTTTTTCCGGCTTACTCTGCCCATTTGAGATGAAGATAGCACCAGTTTTGTGCTAGAACACTATCTTAAGGCAACCATCAACCAAAGTTAGCATTTGTACAGTCAATAGTCTACAGATACAATCTATTTCAACAGATACATCTATTCAACATAAAACAACTATATGTTAAAGGACTTCGAACCGCAGAGAAGAATTTGGAAAACCAGAAATTATTAGTGTTAGGGAGAGATGTGGGTAAAAAATAGGAATAGATTGGTGTGGGGAGGCACAGGGAGAGTTAACTATGTCCTAATCACAATGCAGGAAATAGGTTGGGTATGATGCAAGTAGAGAGAGAGAGAGAAAGAAGAAAGGAAAAGGGCAATGAAAAGAGACCAGAAAAAAAAATAGAAACGTAAAAATCAATGTTATTATAGAGATTAAAAGACCATCTATTTAGAGAGGAATGTGAATATGTTGAAAGAAAGGGAGGGACATAGAGGAGATGTGAAAAACTTTAAAAAATGCTTAAAATATTATATAGGTATAAAGAGGTAGTACTGCTATTAATGAATTTAAGTCTCAGAGGTTTTGAATTGAGTAATAAGTTTGTGGATTAAGTGTGTACACAATGGGGGGTAGGGTCTACTGGTTAACTACGGGTTTATCTGAGGATGTGCAGGACAAGAGTTAAGTCACATAAAAAAGAACAAAAGAGGAAAAGGTGGAAAGGATAGGAAAGTGAGAAGAAAAGATCAGAAGTTCAGTAGAGCTAGACAAAAAATGAAAAGATAATTAAAAATGAAATAAAAAGAGAAAGAAGATAAGAAAAGAAAGGAAAACACACATTCACGTATTCATAAAATAAAAATTATAAGAAGAGAAAAAAAAAGTTACTGGAAAAAAATTATTTTTTCAGAAGAGGCAAAAATTAAAGATTAATAAAAGTTTTAGAAAAGGAAAAAAAATTTATATATATATAAGGTAACAAAACACAAAAAAAAAAACAAAACAAAAAAAAGAAAAAAAGAAAAGAAGAAGAAGAAGAAAAAAAAAGTTCTTTGATTTTTTTTTTGGGGGGGGGAGGGGTGGGAAGAGTCCTGTATCTCCCTTTTGTCTGTAACCAGAGTCTGGTTGGAGTCTCTGGTCAGCTTGAGGTCCTGTGGCTTGATTGGTTTCTTAAGTTAGTTTGTTGGAACAGGCAGAAAAATGCTCTGCTTTACCCAAGATTTTGAGATCCCCCTCCCAGTTTAGTTTACTGGGAGGGTGATCTGCTTTGAGAATCACAAAAGAGGGGGATGAGTGATGAGTCTAGGTTCTGGGTAGAGTTGAGGCCTTTCAACAAACAGTAGCTTTTCCCTGGGGCTATTTTGTGAAAAAAAAACTCACAGCACCCAGCCTGGAGCCATTCTCAGGGTTTCTGTTTTTCAATTGATTGTGGTGGCTGCTAGAGGGAGGGGCAGCCTCTCGCTCTGGTTACCCGGTGACCAGAGCCACTCCAATGGCTGGCGCCTGAGCTGGGTGACTTTTCCCTGGATGGAACTGAGTCTGTGAGGTCACTTCGTCGTTAAGTTCTTGCGACCTGCTAAATGACTCATTTTATTCCAAGTCCTGAGCTGGAGCTAGCCGCTCCTCCGAGCTTTGTCAGTATCCAAGATGGAGATCACCGGTGCTGGGGCGGGGAGGGGTGGCCTTCCCTCCTCTGCTCCCTGAAAAGGAGTGAGGAAGTCAGGCTTCTGCTCACGCCGAGTCTTGGATCTTGGGTCGTCTCTGGTCTGCAAAGGGCAGGATGAAGTTGTCTGCTCCTTGTCGGTTCTTGCTGGTGTTGAGTAGAATCTGCTCGTCCGCTGCTGCATCTGGCTCCTTCATTCCGGACTGTGTCTCAGGTATGCCCCCGCGGCGGTGGTCGCCGCCGCGACCCTGCCGCCGCAGCGACAGCTGCTGGCAGGCGCTCAGATGTGTCTGCTTGGCTTCTCCTCTCTTGACTAACTCTCTGTCCTGTGATGGCACACTTGGTGTGATTCTCTGGCTTGGGACTGTTCACTGAAAATCTGAAACTGTTTTCTATGCAAGAGCTTGTTCAGATTCCAGCTTCTCCTCCGCCATCTTCCCGGAACTCCAACCATAGCTAACATATAGAACCAACCCCGATGCTCCTCAGTAGATGAATGGATCAAGAAAATGTGCTATACATACACAATGGAATTCTATGCCTCCATCAGAAAGAATGGCATTGACCCATTTGTTAGGAAATGGAATGACTTTGAAAAATTATATTAAGTGAAGTAAGCCAGGCCCAAAGAAATATAGGTCCCATGGTTTCCTTTATTTGCAATAACTAGTATATGTGTGAGACAAACAGAAACTGTCAGACAATTTGATGTTAGGTGAAATGAACCACATGTTAAGGATTCAAATTTTTGAATTTCCTGTGATTGTTTCTAAGATGTTTACAAGATGATTTCTTTGTTGCTTTGTATGTATCTCCCCCAGAGTATATGCCCTGCTTTCACTGTATTTGGTGTTGATATATTTTTGTGGAGGGAAATGGAAAAAAACAAACTGTTTAAATAGGCTTACAGGTGGACCCATTACAACTATAAAATGAACAAGTTGTTATATTTATAAATGTCCTTTACAACTTCGGTGGGGTGGGGGGTGGACAGGTGGGGATGGGGCGGTAGACACCAGTAGGGGTGGGGGTATGGAAATGGGAAGGGATGTTATGGGGAAACAAAGGATGAGGCAACAATGCTTGATAAGAAATTTACTCACTATCTTGACCATGTAATTGTAAACCCTCTGTATATTTTCATAATAAAACAAAACCAAAAAAAAACAAACAGAAAATCTACCAAGCAAATGGCCCCCATAAACAGGTGGGAGTTACAATCCTAATATCTGAAAAAATTGACTTCAAATTAAAATTAGTCACGAGATAAAAAAAAGTTTATGATGCACTAATTAAGGAATCTCTCCTTCAGGAGGATATTACAATTCTGAATATCTATTCGTTAAACAACGGAGAACCCAAATTTATGCAAGAAACACTACTTTGTCTCAAAGATAACATAGATACAAAGACATTAAGTGTTGGGGGATTTAACACACTACTATCACCACTAGATAGATCAACTCTTCAAAAACTCAATAGAGAAATTGCACTTCTAAACAACTGCATAGATCAGCTAGTTTTAAAAGACATCTACTGAGTATTTCAACCAGCAGCATCAGAATACTTGTTTTTCTCAGCAGCACATGGAACATTTTCCAAAATAGACCATATTTTAGGTAACAAATCAAACTTGTCTAAATTCAGAAATATTGAAGTAATACCTTGCATTCTTTTAGAACACAGGGAATAAAATTAGAACTCCACACCAAAATCCACCAAAGAACTTCCTGTAACACATGGAGGCTGAACAACAAATTGTTGAATCACCAGTGGGTCATGGAAGATTTGAGAAAGAAATTAAAATGTTCATGATATTCAACAAAAATGAACACACAGATTACAAGCTCCTCTGGGACACAGCAAAGGCAGTACTCAGAGGCAAGTTTATAGCTCTGAGTTCCTACATCAACAAATTGGAGAGATCTGCAACCAACAATGTAATGAGACATCTGAACCACCTTGAAAAAGAGGAGCAAGACAAACGCCAATACAGTAAATGGAAAGAAATCATTAAAATTACATCAGAATTAAACAAATTAGAATCCAAATATGAAAAGTTTAGCATTGTTTTCATTATATGTATTCACTGATAATAAAAGAAAAGGTTTGTTTGTAAAAGAAAAAGAACTTTTAGGTCAGAGGATAAAATTATCCTATCGTCTCGATGATTCCTATGAGATAAAATTTGTAACAGTAGTAAAAGTGACAAGGAATTCCTAGATCTGTTGTTTTGCCATTTAGAATAGGAAAGAATAACATCACGTCACTGTTATAACTCTTAAAGAATGCAAGGGTAACTGATGGTCGCTATCATGTTTCCACAATACCAGTGGATTCTGAAGGATCATAGTAGACCAGCAGAAATTCTAAGTACCAGACATTGAGCATGAAAGAAAAAGAGAGGAAATAAAAGAGTGAAAGAGAAAGAGAAATATCACAATACTGAAAGTACATAACAGATAAACAAGAACTGTATGAGAATATTCATACTGCTATCTTTAGACTCTACATGTACATTTGGAGGTATTTGATGTATGATAACCCATCAATATGAAATATAAAGTTATTTTGATAAAAATAAAAATGATTCAGAAGAAATTATAAATGCAAAAACAATCTTCACAAAAGCAAACTCTCAGAAATATTTCATCACTTTGAGAAGGATAAAGTGGCTGAAGTTAGTATAAATTTAGAAGTATGACAATTCAAAAAGACATAAAAAGATATTAATATATTTCATTATATAACCCAAATAAGAAAGCAAATATTGTTTAGGTGATTTTTTAAAACACAGTCTCTCAGGTGCTGGGAAGGTGGCTCATTGGTAGAGTGCCTGCCTTGAATGCATGAGGCCCTGGGTTTGATTCCTCAGCATGACATAAGCAGAAAAAGATGGAAGTGTGTTGTAGCTCACGTGGTACCGCTAGCCTGGAGCTTAGGGAGTGCACCTAGAGCCCAGAGTTCAAGCCCCATGACCAGAAAAATCAAAATATAAAACAAAACAAAACACAGTCTCTCACTTTTGTGGCCTCAACTCTGTAATACCACTGCTTCAGCCTAGGGTTAAGATTTTAGGTGTGGATATTTATCAACACTCCTGATTCAGACTCTACTTAATCATTTTTAATAAATATTTTGTTCTTAATTTTCCTCTTTGTAAATTCACATGCCCTATAAAAATGGTTTGGCCATCCCAGTAACCTTCTCAAAGTACCTCCTAATGAGGTACTTTTTTAAAAAAGTTGTATTATATTACAAGGAAACAATGCTACATAAAGGAAAACCAATAAGAAAATATTAATGATTAAAATAAAAACTAAAATAATTATCAGTTTTTTCAGTATTTGAAGGATACTACCTATTAGATTTTACTATTTTCTCATATTCCTGTACATTGAAAATGGGCTAAGATTATGATATTCAACAAGAGGTTTTTAGGTTATGAGTAATCTTTAAAGTTACCCACTAAGATTACTATTTCTGGCACATCTAATCATTTGTATATGACTTATATCATCATTTGTTCCTCGCTATCGTATAAAATAAGGAAGCCAGGGGCTGGGAAGGTAGCTCAGTGGTAGAGCGCTTGCCTTGCATGCATGAGGCCCTGGGTTCGATTCCTCAGCACCACATAAGCAAAAAGAAAAAAGCCGGAAGTGGCACTGTGGCTCAAGTGGTAGAGCGCTAACCTTGAGCTGAAGAGCTGAGGGAGAGCGCCCAGGCCCATAGTTC
The DNA here is from genome assembly GCF_019054845.1 of Dipodomys spectabilis. Lineage (NCBI taxonomy): Eukaryota > Metazoa > Chordata > Mammalia > Rodentia > Heteromyidae > Dipodomys > Dipodomys spectabilis. The sequence continues at coordinate 547,025 of NW_024871337.1, forward strand.
AGTCCCCACAACCGGACCCCCCAAAAAATAAAAAAACATAAAATAAAATAAGGAAGCCCTATAGTTTTAACAGAAACTGAAGTTAACAAAGTCTTAACTCTTTATTCTGCTCCTTTACACAAAGACTTGGCAACCTCTCATTAGTAATGTTTCTAGAAACTCTGAAATATACATACATAATAGCATATGTCTGTTACCATAAATCTTAAATACTTTATCGAAAAGTTTTATTACCTGTCAAACAGTCCTAGTTTTAGCATATATAAGCAAATTCCCAAAATCAAATATATTTAAACCATTAAAACTTTTAACAAAACTCAACACTTGCTGCAGTGTTCATTAGACAGGTGCCTTGTATAGAATAATTGAATTCCTCCTCCTACACATCTCTTGAACAACAAATATCTGGAATTATTTTGTTTTTGACATGTCAATCTTGACTTTATTCTTAAATGTGTGCTTATGTAATAAGTACATGGCTCTAAAATTTCATGAAAATTTTTTTAAACTTACTTTTTGTTGAATTGTCTACTTTAAGAAAATCAATTACACTTTATATATAAAACATGTTCTATGCTCCATTCAGCATCACGTACTCTAACATTGGAACGATACAGAGAAGATTTGAATGGCCCCTGCACAAGGATGACAGGCAAATTCCTGTACCATTCCATACTTTTACAACAACAGATGCTGGAGGGGATGTGGCCACAAGGGAACTGTACGGCACTCTTGGTGGGAGTATAAACTTGTTCAACCACTTTGGAAAGTAGTATGGAGGTTCCTCAAAAGACTCCACATAGAAATCCCCTATGACACAGCAATCCCACTTTTGGGCATTTACCCAAAATATCACAAACAAGACGGTACTAAAACTACCAGCACAATTATATTTATTGCAGCATTGTTTAAGATAGCTAAGATATAGGACCAACCCCGATGCCCCTCATCAGATAAATACATCAAGAAAATGTGCTATTTATACCAATGAAATTCTATGCCTCCATAAGAAAGAATGGCATCACCCAATTTGTTAGAAAATGGAAAGACTTAAAAAAATTATTAAGTGAAGTAAGCCAAGTCCAAAGAAACATAGGTCCCAGGGTTTCCCTAATTTTTAATAACTAATATATGTCTGGGATAAGCAGAAAAGGTCAAATCTATGCACGTATGACCAGATAAGATGTTGTTAAGGGAAATGAACCCCCAAAATAGGAACACAAGTGTTTTGTTTTTTCTTTCTTGCTATTTTTCTAACGTACTTTTAACAGGCTATGTGATTTTTTTGTTTCTTTATATGTTCCTCCCCCATTCTATAACCCCTGTTTTCACTGTATTTGAATTTGGTGTGCCCACCTCTTGCATATACACTCCTGTAATTTGGGGAGGGGAAGGAAAAACCAAAATGCTTAAATAGGGATTCAGGTTGACCCATTGTAACAATGAGATGCACAAGACACTATGTTGAAAACTGAACTTTACAATTTAGGCAGGGGAAGGGGGGAGGGGAGTGTACTTGTAGAGGTGGGAGGGAAGGGACGGTAGAGGGAAAATAAAGGAGGAGGTAACAATGCTTGTTAGGAAATGTACTCATTACTTGCTCACGTAAATGTGACCTCTCTGTACAGTATTTTTAAAATAAAATATATGAAAATGTTCTGAGATGAAAGAGTTTATTTCCTTTATTTTACTCATATAATATGGCTGTTGCAACAATGAGAAGTACAAGTTGTCATGTCCAAAAGCTTTACAACGTCGGTGCGGGGGGCGGGGAATGGGGGGGAAGGAGAAGGATTGGGATTGGGGGGGAGGGGGAAGGCTGGGAAGGGATGTGAAGGGTAAACCAAAGGAGGAGGCTGCAATGCTTGGTAAGAAATGTACGCATTATCCTGCCCATGTAATTGTAACCCCTCTGTACGGTATGTTCACAAATAAAATAAAATTAAATTTAAAAAAAAATTAAATTAAATTAAAAAAAAGAAATCAATGCAAAACACTGATATGAAGGTATTTTGAATAAATGTGTATATGTGCACATGCACGTGTTCTCATGTACTTGCATGTATGTTGTTGTGCTCACAGTTTGAAAAAAGGGCTTCAAAGTCTTGCTAGGCCTTTCCTCTCTAGATAGGTGAGCTACTATATGAGCTACATTTCCATTGCTGGCCCTTTGTTAACTCATTGAAATTTTTGAAAAATAATCTCATGAATTTATTTTGCCCTGATTGGCTTCCACTGTTATCCACAGGTCTCTGGCTCCTGAGTAAATATGCCGAGTAGTTAAGATTACAGGTGTGACCAAACAGCACAAGGCTTTCAGAATAATTTTAAAAGTAGAAGAAAGTTTACTTCACGGGGGCCTGTTTTATCATCTCCTATTTTAAAGCATTTTGGAGTGATTATTTGTGTATTTTTTTCATTTTTTGGATTCTTAAGAAAGTAAGTGATGATATTTAAAAGTTTAGTACATTTTAAACGGAACCTGGAAAAATGGGACAGAATATATTTGTCTCTCTTATAAGCTCAGCTCTGTGCATGATAACCCAATGTCACCAACACAGTCTGTGTTGAAGAAAAAATGTAACAGAAAACAATCACCATGGGCAATAATTGCTATGGTATTATTTCTTGGACAATATGAACATTGAATAGAGAGTGTAAGAGAATGGAGAGATTTTACCTACCTTTTGTGTATTGCTGAAAGACTTTTGGAAACTTTGACTCATTTCCTTCCTCACAGTGTGTGTTTGGGCCATGCACTTACTGCCTTTAATTACAATTTTTCTCAACACTAAAATGGTAATAACATGCTAGAAAATGTTATTTAAAGAATTAAGGAAAATAAAACTTGTGAAATACTTAACATAAACTTCCATGAATGAGTTTTGAGTTTAGCCAGCAATTTTTTTAAAATACTAAAAAGAATGTGATAAGTATTACAGAAACCATTGCATATAGTGAGCAAACAGAAGTAATGTTATCTATTGACCATGCTCTTCTTAAAAGGAAGCCAGGTGGATTATTTCTCATGCTGTAAATCAAACTTGTTATCTTATGTCTTGATAGTGTAAAAATATCAGGACAAAATAATGAAGGAATGTTGTAGACTGAGGTGAAGTCCATATGAAAATGTGCAAAACTGATAAAACATAAAAGTATCTGAGCATTATATTGTGTTTTACATCATTTAAGTTACATTGCAAAGTTAAGAAAGACCTAGAAAAATGGATTCTCTTTTTGATGTCCTATCATAGGTCCTTGGATGAACTCTTTCCTCATTCTTGTAAAGGCATCATCAGATGAGGGGAACTATATTATTTTTTGTTTGCTTCTGTCCATTTATTCTTCATTTGAAATCTGAACTACTTGAGACTGAAAGAAAACAAGGAAATTAGACACTCAGTCTTTGGAAAGAACAATCAATGTGAAATGAATAAAATGCATACAGCCTTGTAAAAGGTCTGACTAAAGTGAGTTATATAGTCTCAAGCATAAACAGAAAATGATTAAGCAATATCATGTTATTTAAAATTGAAAATGTTAAGAGTTGCTTAATATTGTTCCTTTCTAAGACCTTGAATTAATTATTGATTTTTGTATAGAAAGATTAAAGATGAGATTAACAAGAAACTTGATTAAAAGTGGAGAAAAGTTCTGAATAGACATGTTCTCCTTAAAGCCCTGAAAATTTCGAGTGGGTTTACAAAGTTCTTTAATACCACTTCTATGCTGATTTAATTCTTTTTGAGCAGAAGTCATTAGAGAAATGTAATTCAAAATTACTATGATACTACTTCGTAATTATTGTAACTTTTATCAAAAAAATTAAAGGAATCAGGTGTGGTGGTAAAGGCTTTTAATTCCATGCATTTAGGAGGTTGGATTTAAGTCTAAGGCCAGTCTGGAATACTGAAGATAATAAAAAACCTGCCCTTTATTACCTTTTAGCAAAGGTAATAATCCTGAGAGTGTGGAGAAAAGGAAATTTTCTGCACTCTTCAACAAAATGCAGGTTAGTATTCTCCTTGTAGAAAGTAATATGCAGCTTTCTAAAGAACTCCAAAGTTGAAATATCATCTGTGCCACCAATCATGTGATTATTTCTCTATGAGTAACTCAAATATATCTGCAGTTCATTGTACTCATCATTCACAACAACAGCCAAGATATAAATCGAAGTTCAGTGTTCAACTACAGACTAATAAATCAACTGTGGTGCATGCACAAATATCTTTTTCTGTTTCATCCTTAAAATAGCAAGAGACTTCTCCCATTAGCCACAACTTACAATGACCTGAAAGATATATTCTAAATGAAGAAAAATATTGTCTTCTGATCTTTATAAACACACACACAGACACACACACACAGACACACACACACAGACACACACACACACACACACACACACACACACACACACACACACACACACACACAAACCAACATCAAACGTTAAGAGAGAAATTTTTAAAAACTAAAGCAACGTGGAATTGCTGGGGCATTAAGGTCACAATGTAGAAGATAGTAGATATACAGGAAGAACTGGTATAGAGTTGTAATGTACAACATGAGGATACAGGAGACAACACTGGCCTTATATGGTTTCCTTTATTTGCAATATCTAGTATATGTCTAAGTCAAGCAGAAAAGTTCAGATAAGGTGATGTTAGGGAAATGAACCCTAAGATATGTATTCAATTTTTTTTCTTTCATGCGATTGTTTCTAACCTATTTATAAGACTATTTATTTGTTGCATTGTATGTCCCTCCCCCACAGTACAACCCCTGTTTTCACTCTATTTGATGTCAGTATCATTTGTGGAGGGGAATGGGAAAAACAAATCGTTTAAATAGGGATACAGGTGGATCCATTTCAACAATGAAATGTACAAGTCGTTATGTAGAAAACGAACTTTATAATTTTGGTGGGGGGGAAGAAGGGAAGATTGGGTGGGGGGCGGGGGGACGATGGGAAGGGATGGGAAGGGGAAACAAAGGAGGAGGCTACAATGCTTGATAAGAAAAGTACTCATTATCTTGCCCATTTAATTGTAACCCCTCTGTACATTATTTTCACAATAAAAAAAAGGAATGAAGCTAAGTAAGAAGGAGTTGTTCTTCTGAGTAGGGGTTGCTCTTTGTGTTGTGCTTCCTTCGGTAATGGATAAGATGAACATAATTCTTTAAATATACCTGCCTGTTTGCAGAAATAATAACAAACAAGATACCAATAATGTTGCATGCTCAATATAGAACAAAATGTCAAATTAAAATACATGATATTATCCTTGGTGTAAACTAATTATTGCAAATAAAGGAAACCATGGGACCTTTGTTTCTTTGTCTAGTTTACTTCACTTAATATGATATTTTTCCAAGATCTTCCATTTCCTTAAAAATGAGATGGTACCTTTCTTTCTGATGAAAGCATAGTATTGCATGTACATATATCTCTCTGTTGTGTGTGTGTGTGTGTTTGTGTGTGTGTGTGTGTGTGTGTGTGTGTGTGTTTCACTTTCTTGATCTATTCATCTACTCAGGGCCATCTTGGTTGATTCCATATCTTAACTAGGATAAATACTACTGTGATAAAACATAATTGGGCTGGTAGCTTTAGTGTGGCCTTGTTTGTGGTCACTAGGGTAAATGCCCAGAAGTGGGATTACTAGGTAATAGGGGAACATTATTGTGTACATCAAGGATAATATTAATAGTTGAGCAGAATAGCTCAATAGCTATGTACATATGACTCTATAAGGTGATTCAAAGTTAAATCAACATTTGTTGATTTAACGTTTTGTTGTTCTTAATATACTACGTGATTTGTTTTTATCCTTTTGTGTTTTCCCCACCTATGGTTTATTGCATGAAGACACTGTATTTTAATCTGATGCCGTGGGTATTGTAAATATGTTGATCTGAACTTGGGAATGGAAAGAGAAAAAACAAAATGGTGAGACAAAGGCCAGAAGGGTAACCTATGCAACTGTGATACTCACAAGACAGTATGTTGGAAATAATCTTGGGGGGAGGGTGTTGAGAGGGAAGAGGGAAAAAAAATTGGAGAAGGGGTAACAAGTTAGAAAAGAAATGAATTCCTTACCTTACTTGTGTAAGTATAACCACTCTGTACTTTACCTTAAAAATAGAATTTAAATAAAAAATAAGATATATGAGACCAGCAATACAGGAGATAGGAGAGGGGGGAAATACTGTAGTATAGTGCAGTAAAACAGCTGTGGAGTCCAGAAATTTTACTTTTACATAAGAAGTAATAAACTAGCACACAGATTTTCAGCCTCATGCCAGTCATTAAAAAGGGAAAACAAATGCACAATCAGCAAACCAATAGAGATAAAATAGAAAACTAAGCAAGTTGAATGGATGACTTGGACCAAGAAAAACAAATGACACAATTAGGTAACAAATAACAAGCTGGTAAGTTTAAAAAAATATTACCCATAATTCAAATAAATGTTGTTTACATCACAATTTGTTAGCACTATAATACAAATCACAGTTAAATAATTTATCATTTTTATAATTTTATTTATTTTTGATTTCTTAATATTGAATGTTTAATACATAATTTTAATTTTAGCAGCTATAGCAAAGAAGAAAGTGAAATTAATTTTAATGATATATATTTTTTTGTGTGAGGGGAGATCTATTTTATATTTCCCTGTTTGCATAGCTTAGTTTGCAACTTTGTACAATTTCTATAGTCAGTCTCAGTGATTCTTTTGTCACTGCTTATTTCATTTTTTAATATATTTTTTGTTTTTATTTTTTATTTTACTTTTTTATTTTTTGTGAACATACTGTACAGAGGGGTTACAATTACATGGGCAAGATAATGAGTACAATTCTTATCAAGCATTGCAGCCTCCTCTTTGTTTACCCTTCACATCTCTTCCCAGCCTCCTCCCGCCCCCCAAAACCCTCTCCCCCCATCCCCGTGACACCAAAGTTTTAAGTTCGTTTTCGACAGGACAACTTGTACTTCTCATTGTTGCAATGGGTCCACCTGTATCCTTGAACGACTTATTTTTCCCCATCTCCTCCACAAATTATACCGACATCAAATATAGTGAAAGCAGGGGTTATATTGCGGGGGAGGGACATACAAACAACAAAGAAATAATCTTATAAATGCGTTAGAAACAAATGCATGAAAGAAAAATACCTTTAAATACATATCTAAGTGTTCATTTTTCTAACATCACATTATCTGACCTTTTCTGCTTGACTCATACATATACTAGATATTGCAAATATGGGAAACCATGGGGTCTATGTTTCTTTGGGCTTGGCTTACTTCACTTAATATAATTTTTTCCAAGCCTTTCCATTTCCTAACAAATGGGGCAATGTCATTCTTTCTGATGGAGGCATAGAATTCCATTGTATATATATATATACCACATTTTCTTGATCCATTCATCTACTGAGGGGCATCTGGGTTGATTCCATACGGAAAGAAATAATTAAAATTATATCAGAATTAAATGAATTAGAATCCAAAAAACTATAGAAAGAATCAACAAAACAAAGAGTTGGTTCTTCGAAAAAATTAACAAAATTGACAGACCCTTAGCAAATCTTATCAGAAAAAGAAGAGAACACACCCAAATAAATAAACTGGGAGATGAGAATGGAAACATCACCATGGAAACAACCAAGATTCAGAACATTATAAGGGAATACTTCTCAAAATTTTGTGCTAATAGGTTTGAGAACTTGACAGAAATGGACCTTTTCCTAGCAAATATTGACATGCCAAAACTAAACCAAGATGAGTTAAACCATCTTAACAGGCCCATATCAAGCATTGAAATAGAAAGAGCAATAAGAGACCTCCCATATAAGAAAAGTCCAGGTCCAGATGGTTTACAGCAGAATTCTACAAGACCATTAAAAGCAGAGCTCACAGCAATACTACACCAACTCTTCAACGAAATTGAAAGAGAAAGTTTACTACCGAACACATTCTATGAGCCATCATAACCCTCATCCCAAAACCAGGCAGGGACTCATCAAAGAAAGAGAACTATAGACCTATTTCTTTTATTAACATTGATGCAAAACTTCTCAACAAAATTTTGGCCAATCGACTTCAACAATTCATCCAAAAAATCACACACCATGATCAAACAAGATTCATTTCAGTGATGCAAAGCTGTTTTAATATACACAAATCAATTAATATTATTCATCACACCAACAGGAGCAAGAATAAGAACCACATGGTTATCTCAATAGATGCAGAAAAAGCATTCGACAAGATCCAACACCCCTTTATGATGAAGGTTTTGGAAAAATTAGGAATCCATGGAACATTCCTCAATACAATACAGGCTGTATATGACAAACCTACAGCCAGCATTATACTTAATGGTGAAAAACTAAAGCCATTCCCTCTTAACTCATGAACAAGACAAGGATGTCCACTCTCTCCACTTCTCTTCAATCTAGTATTAGAATGCCTAGCTACAGCAATAAGACAATATTTAATGATATATTTCATGTATTGTAAAATTGAGAAACATTAGAATTTAAACAAATAATTTATCATTATTGTTTTATTTCTGTGAATTAATGTAATAATTCAAAGTTTATTCTACACTTAACACTCATCTTAACATCAAATTACAAATTATTGCACGTGACTCAGTTTTAGGTGGAACGATTCAGCACTGTGGTAAAATTCACACCACACAATACACGAGGGAATGAACCCTCTCATCTAGTTTAAGTTGTGGAAATTTGATTTCTACATGAATGTCAAATTCCTGTCTAGGTGACATCTATACAAGTGTATAGAATTATATGCATGAGGAGTACTTCAGATGATACTTAAAATTTATATTCATTAATTAAATTTTTATTATTTTGTACCAAATAAATATTTATAGAGAGACTGAATTTCTGAGTAGATGATGGTGTATGTGGGCCAGATTATGCATATTGAGGCTTATTTTATGTTCCTGATATTGTTTCTACAGTTAGATTTAATTTTTCATAACTGGGTTGTGTATTATATTGGATATATGAAAGTAATTCTTTGCCATTAATCCTTTGCCAGTTGTCTAATACTAATATAATTTATCCATGTGTTAGAAGTAATTGAAATAGCAACATATATAAGCAAGATAAATCAGTCTGAAGTAGAAAAGTATTTTCACGTTTATTTTGATAGCTGGTCCTCTTTTACACAACAGAATATTCTTGGGAAAATGTGCTCCAGGCTGGCCACAAGTGCAGAATATTATGGTTTGATCTATCATAAGAGAAGGAAGGATGGGCAAGATCCCTTCCAAAAGTCTGCTCCCAGAGATGTGATCTGCTTTATGGTAGTTACTTGAAAATGAACATTTTTCAAAGTTAACTTTGAAAAGCCATCTTGATAGACCATTTCTGTAAGTGGATTACTACAGAGTTGTTCATGGCTTTGTAAGGTGGCAGATTGCCTCATTTTGAGACAATTTAACAGGAATTTAGTCACCTGTTTTTGAATCTTTCAGGGAAAAACCAATTGACCCTAGGCCAGGGAATCACTGGGGCCCAGAGAAGCTAATACCTTGAATAGTAATCCTAGACCTCTAAAACAAAACACACACACGCACACACAACACACACACACACACACACACACACAAATCAAACAATCAAAGAAACAAAAAATTCCAGTTAGTACGGCCAGTCAGGGCTGCTATCACAGCCTACTTGAAGTCAGGCAAAAAAAGAGAAGCTGAGAGTTATTTAGCTGATAACCAATATATTTTTTATGAGGCCGACTGAAATGAGACCCCAGAGAGAGGGTCACAAAGACTGATCAGAGAGACTAAAATTGGTCACACAAAGATTGGAAAATAAAATTCCTCGCAGAAGAAATAAATCACAGTAAGCCTGCGCATATAAGAACAAGACAGTAAACCAAATTCCAGAAATGCACATTTTCTTAGAGGTCAGCTTAATGAATTAGCAATGGAAATGTGTGAATTCTTAAATATTTGATCACATGTGCAAGAAGGCTGAAGAGAAAGAAAATGCCATCACTCTGTTAGGAAGTCCAACATCGCATTAGGAAGTAATCAAGCACAGATTTGTAATAAAAAGAGTAAATAATTATTGCAAATGAGGGCTTCGTTTTGATCTAAAAGTTCTTGATTTAGGTGCTAGCAATTACCATACAATTGATCCAGTCCCACAGCTGAGTTAATACTGACCACAGTATTCCCACATGAAGGAAAAGAGAAAATTTACAAATGTCTATAGAGGGTGAAGTGTTCTAATAATGATATCTGAGGCTTAGAAACTGGTGATGAGGTGGATTTTCTTTTCTAAAAGTCCCCCATTTTTAGCCTGGTGCCAGTGGCTCACAGCTGTAATCCTATCTACTCAGGAAGCTAAGATCTGAGGACGGCGGTTCAAAGCCAACCTGGGCAGGAAAGTTCCTGAGACCCTTATCTCCATTTAACCACCAGAAAAACAGAAGTGGCACTGTGGCTCAAGAGGTGGAGCACTCACCTTGACTTGAAGAGAGGGACAGTGTCCAAGCCCATACTTCAAGCCCGTCAACCAACAACAAAAATCTCTCTTTTCTTTGACTGACTACATCTTTTCCTAACATTCAACAAAGAAGCCATTTTATCAAGCACTACATTTAAGTCCTATTCTAGCTACTGCAAATAGAATGATTTGGTATCCTATGACAAAAGGTTCATATTTGCGGAAAAAATTACCAGCAGTGGTAACTCTGGGCCTGGACCCTGAACATGGTTATACTGGTAGCTTTCATGTGAGCTTGTTTGTTATTTATTGGATTACTGCCAATGAGGGTAATTACTGGGTCTAAATGGAGATCTATGTTTAGTATTTTCAAGAAACTCCGTACTGCATTCCACAGTGGTTGAACAAGTTTAGTTTCCCACCAACAGTGTAATAGAGTTCCCAACTGGTTATATCCATGCCAGCATTTTCTATTGCTAGTTTTCTTGATAATGGCCATTCTAATTGGGATGAGGTAGAATCTGTCTTGTTTAGTTGTAGATTTGTGAGCACCTTCTAGCTATCATGAATGAATCCATGAAATCTATATTGCTCAGAGTCTGCATTCCTTTCTCTTTTCTCTTAGTATAATTATCCCAAGCCTTTCATTTTCCTTAATACTAGTGAAAAGTCATCCTTTCTGATGGGTGAATAGAATTCCAGTGTTTGTGTGTGTGTGTGTGTGTCTGTGTGTGTGTCTGTGTGTGTGATGATTATAGGCCCATGAGTTCATTTCTATGTCTTCTGTTTCATGTGTACTTTTGTAATTCCATATGGAATTTGGATTGCTTTCTTTACTGCATTGAAAAATATTGTTAAGATTTTGATGAGTATTGCATGGTCAATTGTTTGGGGCAGTATTGCAGTTTTTGCCACTTTAATTCTTCCAACCAGGAACATTGAAAGATTTTCCATATTCTTGAATCGCCTTTAATTTCCCTTTTTAGATTTTAATGTTTTCACAGTAGAGTTCCTTCACATTTTTAGTTAAATTAATTAATTCCTAGTTTAGTTGTTGTTTTGTTTTGTTTAGATTAGATTTGATTTTGAGGCTAATACATATAAGGTTGTATTTTGGATTTCAGGTTGCTTCTTCCCATTGTTGGTAACACAGAAAAACTACTGATTTCTTGTGGGTTTTATACCGTGCTACATAGCTGAAGGTGAGCATCACCTTTACTAACTTGAAGGAGGAAGCTATAAGGACTTTTAAACACAGGATCATTTCATCTGAAAAAGGGATAGTTTTACTTCTTCCCTATTTGTATCCCCCTTTTTTTTCTCTTTCCAATTGCTCTTGCTAGAAAGTCCGCTACCATTTTGAAGAGTAGTAGAGAGTGGACATCCTTGTCTCATTCATGATTTTAATGTCTTAATGCTTCCACCGTTAGGTAAATGCAAATTATCTCTATCATAAACATACACTGTATTATATTGAGGAGTGTTCCATGCATTCCTAGCTTCTCAGACTTTTTTAATCCTAAAGGGGTATTGGAGGTTTTTAAAAGCTATTTCTATATCCATATAGATGATCATGTGTTTCTCACCCCTGCTTCTGCTGATAGTTTGTGCTATGGTTATTGACAAGAATATTGAATCAAATTGTATCCTAGGATGAATCTTATTTGATCATACCATATGGCTTTTTCTTAGTTACTGAAATTGGCTGGTGAGAATTTTATTAAGAAGTTCTGTATTCATGCTTATCAAAGAGTTTTCTTTCTTTGGTGAGTCCCTATGTGATTTGGGGAAGTGTCTAATTCTATCTTCATAGAATGTGTTTGATAATTCCATTTGCCTTTCCATTCCATTGAAGAGTTAGACCTGCGTATTGTAAGTTTTTTATAGGCCTTAATTTCATTGTAAATTCATTGAGTCCTAGCTTTTTCTGGAATGAGAAGTGATTTATTGACATTTAATTTTCATTACTTCTTATGTGTAACTTCTTGCCTCAGATTCAGTATAGGAAAGCATCAATTTCTCCAGGATTCTCCAGATTATTGGCATAAGGTTTTCCAAGTACTCTCTTATAACATTCTCAATTTTGCTTATATCTGTTGTGCTGTCTCATTTTTGTCTCCAATTTTCTCTATTTGAGTGAGTCCTCTTATTTTTTTATTATGAAAGTGATATACAGAGGGGTCGTTACAGTTACATAAGTAATGAGTACATTTTTTTGTGTTAACCCTTCCCTATTTTTTCCTGCTTCCCCCAACCCTCACATCCCACTCCCCCAAAGTTGTAAAGTTCATTTCTAACATAGTGTCTAGTGTACATCACTATTGCTTTGGCTAATCTTTGTCCCACCATTTCTGTGATTTCTCTCCCCTTCCCCAAATCAGATAAACATGTTTAAGACAAAGGGTACAGAAATAAAAAGACAGTGAGTACAAGGAATAATCCAAAGGGTAAAAACTAAATAGAAATAACCAAAAACAGCTCACTATACGATCATCTTGTATCCATTTCTTGGAGCTCATTTCAATAAGCATCATTTTATATGTGATATGCATATTGCTTTTGAGCTATTGTGAATATTGTAGACATATTCTAGTGTTTCCAAAGGAGTGAAAATCGGTGGCCTATGATTCTTTGGGTCTTGCTTGTTTGACTTATTATATTTTCGAAGTGATTGCATTTCCTTACAAATGGGGCAATGCCATTCATTCTGATGGAAGCATTGAGTTTTGTTGTGAACGTATATGACATTTTCTTGATCCCTCATTGCGGGCTCATAGGGGAGCTCTATTGAGGAACCACCATACTTCTTTACGGGTATTTGAACAAGTTTACATTTCCACCAATACTGTAGTAATGTTCCTTTTTGCCCACATTCCCAATAGCCCAGCATCTGTTATTTTTAGTTTTCTTCATAATGGTCACTGTAACTGGGGTGAAGTGGAAGCTCAATGTTGCTTTGATTCGCACTTCTTTTATGGCCAGAAATGTTGCATATTTCTTCATGCGTCTATTGGCCATGCATATTTCTTCTTCAGAGAATCTCTCTTTAAATCTTTATCCCACTTATTAAGAGAGTTGTTATTTCTTTGAGGATTTGTTTTTATTGGGGGGGGATTTAACTTTTGGGGCTCTAAATATATTTGACATATGAGGCCATAGTGTGTTGCAGAGCAAGTAAAGGTCTCCCAATCTGCTGGCTTTTTTATTTACTTATTTATATAAGTTCTCTTCTTAGTCAGATTTGGTATGGTTGTGTCAAGTCTGTTAATTTATTTAAAAAACCAACTCTGGTTTTTATTCTTTCTATGTTTATTTTGTCTTTATTTATTTATTTCTGATTTTTAAAAATTTGTTTCCGTCTCCTGCTTTGGGTTAGGGCTTGATCCTGTTTTCAAGGAGTTTGAGGTACATAATTAAAATATTTATTTGAGATTTCCCCAAATGCGTGATGTAGGCACTCAGAGCTATAAGTTTTCCTCTAAGTACTGCATTTCCTGTGTCCCAGAGAAGCTAGTATTTTGTGTGTTCATTTTTGTTAAATTCCAGAAACTTTCAGTTGTTTTCTAATCCTCTCAGTGTCCCACTGGTCATTCAGCAACGTGTTATTCAGTCTTCATGGGTTTGACAATTTTTTTTTGCTTTAGCTGTTTAATTCTGTTTATTATGTTTCATTCTGACAAGATATGGGAATTCAATTAATTTTTCATTCAATTTGGACAGAATTTCTGAATGACATAGGATATGTTCTATTGTGGAGAATCTTCCATGAACTGCTGTGAAGAATGTATATTCTGACTATGAATGTATATTCTGCAGATGTCTGTTAGGGCTAGGTGGTCAATGTAGTTATTTAGGTCTGCTGTTTCTTGGTTGAGTTTTTCCTGGATAGGTCATTCATGGATGACAATGATGTGTTGAGATGTGTTTTTAGGTTAAGTAGTATTTGGTTGATGATGTGGAATGCTCCAGGATTCAGGGCATTGATATTTAGACTTGTTATATCCTCCTAATTAAGCGTTGTCTTTATCAATATCTAATGTCTCTTTGTACTAATTTTTATTTAATTCTATTTTATCTTATGTTAGTAATTCTACTGCAGCCTGTTTATGGCGTCCATTTGCTTGAAAATTTTCCTTCCAGCCTTTCAGTTTGAGTATGTGTTTGTTTTTGTCAATAAAATATTTCTCTTGTAAATGCTAGATGGATGCGACTTGTTTTTTGATACTACTATTTAATCTATGTCTTCTATTTGGAAATTTAAGTCCATTGATGTAGAGAGTTAAGACTGAGAATTGCCTGATTAGTCCTGCTATGTTATACATCTGCTGTTAGGAGCTGTGCCTCATCTACTCTTAATATATTTACTTTGTTCTCTGATAGGGAGCATTTTACATAATCAGTTCCTGTTCTTCTTTATATTCTCTATGTAGGATATATTTGATTAACTTCTATCCTGCTGATTTGGTGGAGATACATTGTTTTAAGTTGCTTTGTAATGAAATATTTTTACATTTCCTTTAAATGTAAAGGAGTTTGGCTTGGGACCGTATTAATGATTGGTAGTTGTTTACCTTTAATGTTTGTCATATATCATGCCAGGCTCTCCTTTTTGCCATATCAGCTAAAAAATCTGTATTTAATCTGACTGTATATTCTTTATAAATAATCAGTCTTTTCTCTGTAGCAGCCTTAAGAATCCTTTCCTTGATCCTTAATGATCCTCTAATGGATTATGATGTAGTGGTTGATTGTTCAGTTCTAGAATTCTCTGTTTGGTGTTCTAAAGTTTTCTTTTTTCTGAATGAGCCTATCTCTTTGGATATTTGGCATGTTCTCTGCTATATTTCTGTAACATGTTTCCCATTCATTTAGTTTCCTGCTCTTCTCCTTCTTGATACCTATCTCCTCGAAATTTGATTTCTATATGATTCTTGTACTTCTGGCAATATCATTTCTTATTTCTTGTATTTGTTCTAAATGATAATTTCCTCTTCCCTGTTAAACTTATTCTGTCTTTGCCCCTGAGATTATCTTCTATGTCATTTATTTGCTGTGGAGACTTTCTATTTTGTTTTCGATTTCCCTGTCTTCAAATTGGTCCTTTTTTAGGGCTTCTATCTCTTTATTAAAGATTTGTTTTAGGTCTTGTATGGAATTTCTGTACATTTTTTCTTTGGGTGAGGGGGTTGCAAAGGTTGTTTTCTTAGCTGTGCCTTCTCTGATATCTTTTAACTAGGCATCCATTTTTTCCTTGGACTCCTTTTACTTCTCAGAATTTATTTATCTTTGTTTCTTATCTCCACGAATTATTTTGCTAATCTTTGTTTGGTCTCATCTTGTTCACAAATTTCCTTGTATAGGTTTTCTATCTTTTCATTAATCACACTTTCAGCAGCATTTGTAATGTATTTTGATATATCTTCTAAGTCCTTGATTTGCTATTCTAATGCCTGGTTATTTACTGTGTGAATTGAAGTACCTTGACATAATTTTTCTTGTATTTTTTTCTGATTGGTTGTGTCCATTTGGAGGTTTTCTCTTGAGGAAACTATGATGTTAATAATTGACTCTCTATGGTCTTGGTTGATTTGCCAGGTGTTGGTTTGGTCTTCTGTTTTGATTTGTTTTTCTGGAATTAGGTTTATGTCTATACAATTAAGTGTAGCAGTATAAATCAATTATGGTGAGATGTTGTGACGTTAATACTTATGGTTCCAGTGACAGTTCGGACTGTCCAACGGTATGTTGAATTGTCTCTGTGTATGGATGTGGCTTTCTCTGATGTACACTTCTGTTTCTACTTTTTTCCATGTGGCCCTTTTAATTCTACACTGCAGATGTCTTTTGAATATGTTGGCCAATACAGTCAGAGCAGTCACCTGCTTGCCTGGGCACGTTTTCATAGATTTCTGTTTTCCAGTGAAGATAGTATAAAATGTTCTTATGAATTTTATGTCTATAATTATATCTAAAATTACATCTGTATATCTATAATTATAGTTGTCTTGGTGTGACCCTCTAGAAATGGAGTACCGGCCAGGACTCTAAATCTCTGTTTCATTAGAGAGAGCTAGGGAAATTTTCTGTTGTTATTCTGCCATTGTTTTTCCTCATATCAGTTTATTTTTGTTTTTGTGCTTGTGTTATTTTGAAGTAGTTATTTCAGGCTTCTATGATGAGACACAAAGAGACAGAAATATTTGTTATTACATTGAGAGAAATAGAGAAGACATTTTAACCTATTTGCTACAAGTAAATTAATATTAAGCAAAGCTAATGAAAATAATCACTTCTTACTCTACAGAGGACGAGTATAGTACTCGCGAATATCTTGGAGGAAAAGACTTTAGACTCATTACAATTGATACCTTATATTGAAATTACTGGCTAAACATTCTTCTTCAGAAAGGCAAAAGCTCCATTTCTTTCATATTAATATTATAAAATCATAATACCTGCATGTTGAATTGTTTTCCTCTGCTATTTTCAATTCCATTCTTCATCCATTACATATCTTTGAATGACCAATTCCTTAAAACACCTACATTTCTTATATTGAATTTATCTCTGAGCCTCATCTTGAGCTACATTCATATGTAATTTATGCAGTCTCAAGCACGAAACCTATTTTACTTATTGTATGTTTTAATCAATAAATGCATTCTCTTTAGAAATATGTTCTCATCTTTTATATTGCTCCAGTAAACATCATGTGTCTAGTACTTTTAATGAAATATAAGGTTTGGAATTGGAAGCCACCCCCCCCCCCCCCCATTATCACTTTAACGTAAATCCCTGGAGACTATTTTACATATAAAAATATAAAAGTGCAATGCACATATTTATATATATAAATAATATAATGGTTAAGACAATAAGACACAAGGACTCCCACATCAATTCTCAATTGACTTAAAGGCACCAAAACATTGTGTTCATGAATATCACTATTATTAAAAAATGACTACTCAATACAAAGTTTATATTATATTTGAAGTTTACAAAATGAAAATTACACCCAGATTTGCTGTCAATATCCTGTTTCCAGGAATACACTTTTTCAGCAAACAGGGAAATAAAAATAAGGGTTTGACACAGAATGTAAGATGTAGAAGTAGACTGTCTTTCCTTAAGATGATAAGTACCTGCAAATCATGTGATATATTCAAAATACTATAAAAATTCATAAGAGGATTTATGATCAGAAATGATAGGTAAGCAAAGTAACTGGAAAACTGTATATATAAATTGAGCTTTCAATATAAGATGGCAAGTTTTCGATAAATGGGCGTATAGAAAGTGATTCTGTATTTCTAACTCACATACAATATTCTGCATTTTCCCACATATTCCCGTTCTCTTACCTCAGTTCCTGATCAATATTCTTCTATTTCATGATGTCAATTCCTACTAAAATAACAAGGTGGATGTTTTTTTGGTCTCTAGATCCAATACATTTGAGTATTTTGGATTAGTATGAATTCATGGAGTTTGACTTGAATGTCAAGATTGTAGATATTGTATTCAGGTTACAGTTAATTGGCCTGAAGCATACAAAGACACACAGTATACTAAAAAGAAGGGACTTGATCTCAGGGAAACATACAGGTCCAGGCAAGATCCTGAAGCAAAGAAAAATCAATGGAGCAAACACCAATCAACTATAATTACAAAAGAATGGAACTGATTTGTGATGTTTCTGGGTGGCAGCTGTGTGTGTTTGCATGTGTGTGTGTGTGTGTGTGTGTGTGTGTGTGTGTGTGTGTGTGTGTGTGTGTGTGTGTAGAGAGAGAGAGTGAGAGAGAGAATTTTAGTATGGCTTCCATATTTATAGTCCATAGAGCATTACTTATTAGGGAGGAGGTGCTCATATCAGAGCTCTGATACCATTGTCATCACTTTTTACTGCGAAAAACACTTGCTTAATCTCTAATTAAATAGGGAAAATAAACTAACATCTAACGCGATTGTTTTGATAATTAATTAGTATATTGAAGGCCAAAGGGAGCAATTGGAGATTAGTTTAAACTTTTTCCCCTCTTCTAAATATTACACAGCAATAGATGTGATTTCAGGAGTCTCTTGCAATGTACTGACAGCTGAATTATTAATATGCTTAATAATAGGAAACATATGATGGAGAAATAGATCAGCCAGCAAGCACAAAGTACTAGTGATAAGAGCAAACTTTTGAGCAGGTTGCTACATATTTTGGGAATGTAATTCGTTCATATGAACTTCAAATTTTGTGGCTTTCCCTGTGTGATTAAATGGTAGGAAAGTACTGTAGGAAAATACTGTACTGTTCAGCCAAGTAAAAAATGCTCATGATCCCATCCTCATGTTACAAATTTCCATTCCATACAGACTCTCTTTTAGAATGCTTTCATTTAATATACTGCAGCACCTCATCTTTCCCTGTGGGAGACAGGAAAAAAGATAATTTTGTTTGAATACTAAATTACATAAATTAGTGGGTACAGGCATGATTTGTAAAATTATAGAAGTTTGTAATAAATGTAAGTAGGGAACATGTCACAAACAAAAAATATAATTAAAATCACATGACAAGACTAGAAGTCACAGCATTTTGTGCAGGAAAACATACATTAGATTAGTTGCAGAATTTCTAATTTGAGATACATTTTATATTAAAGCGTAATTCCCTTTACCTAAGGATTGAAACATTTTATTGAAAAATATATTTCTTGGAGATATTTTTGCTTCATAATTTTAGGTATACAGGTGAACCCATTGCAACAATGAGATGGACAAGTCATTATGTCGAAAAACGAACTTTACAACTTTGGGTAGGGGGGTGGAGATGGGAAGGTATGGGAAGGGAAAACAAAAGAGGAGACAACAATGCTTGATAAGAAATGTACTCATTACCTTGCCCATGTAATTGGAACCCCTCTGTACGGTATTTTCACAATAAAAAAAAAAAGAAAATAATTTTAAGAAGGAAACAATCCCAAAGTAACAGTTTTTCTTATTATTTTCCTATTTCCATGTGATTTACCTCCAAATTAGAAATCCAGATATATGATTTAATTTAATTTAACCGAAACTATTATTGAGTATAAGGTTCTTATACTCTCTACATTCGTCACACTAAGATCATCAAATATGGTGACTTTGAAATGATTAGTCTCTTTTTGAACTATGTTAACATTATTTACAATGTGAGTGAAATGTTTAAAAATAGTATTTATTTTAGTTTAATTACTTTGAAGAGACAAGAACTGATATAATAAAAGGCTAAAAATGATTAGTTTTTAAATTTAGAATTTAAGAAATGTTTTTGAACACACTGGTTACTGGAGCCTTCACATCACCCTTATGAGATAATTTATATTGATGAAGCAAAAATCCTAGCACTTAGACATTTACAAATACAAAAATCATGTCATTTTGAATATTTAAATCATATATTAAACAGAACACTTAGCATTCAAATATCTGAATATAGTAATACATTGAATTGCAGTGTAAGTACTTGTTCTGAAAGGAGATAAAATTGCATTTATTTTTAACAGTAAACCTAAGTATACATTTGAATAAATGACAATGTTTAAAATATCACTCATGCAAGACAAAAGATGTACAGTTCGTTGGTTTTCATGCCAATTATGTTCTCTAAACTTACTAGAAATACTAGATTAGTAACCCTAAATCATTGCTTAGTAGGGAAATAGAAATTTAGTTTCCTAAAACTCATTACTATAACTTTTTCTCAAGCAATTTCTAAGTAATTGTTTATATTTTTGTCATGGAATCTTATTTGATTTTTATTCATTAAGTTAAATAATTAGCCAATAACAATACAAATTATGCATGAACAAAGTTTATCTAGCACATGTATTTCTTTCAAAAGACAAATGGAACTCTTAAAGAACACTGGAAGGGGACTGGGAAGGTGGCTCAGTGGTAGAGCGCTTGCCTTGCATGCTTGAGGCCCTGGGTTCGATTCCTCAGCACCACATGAGCAAAAAGAAAAAAGCCCGAAGTGGCGCTGTGGCTCAAGTGGTAGAGTGCTAACCTTGAGCTGAAGAGCTGAAGGACAGCGCCCAGGCCCAGAGTTCAGGCCCCACCACCAGACCCTCCCCCCAAAAAAAAAGAACACTGGAAGGCAGTGTTATGTATTTATTAATTTTTAGTTATATTGTTAATGGTTATTAATTTTCAGAAGTGGCATTTGCATTATGCTCTTTCCATAATATATTTAAAACTTTTGATTATATTCCCTCTATTTCCTTTTTATTATTATATTCTCCAAAGATCTTCTGCATTTCACATCAAATTACATCTTTTTATATGCACATATAATCTAATTTGGAAAATTTAATGTGAACCGCAACTTAATTCAAGATGTACAGTGGATGAACAGGATGAACAAAACCTTGAGTATTTTCAGTTAACTTCTGAATTGAGCTATCATTATTATTTTGGTTAGGGTTAGGATCCCAGACAGAATTAGAATTAGGGTTAAAGTAACAGAAAATTTAGGTTCAACAAAGGATGACCAATTGAAACAATGATACTGACAACACACTCTATTGAAAATGAACTTTACACCATTGGGAGGGAAGACTGAGGGAGGTGGGAGAGGGAAAGGATAGTGGGACAACTACAAAGAAGGGGATAACAATGCTCTACAAGAAAAGAATGAATTACCTTACACATGTAATTGTAATCCCTTTGTAAGCCTCTTTACAATATAATAAGGTTTAAAAATTAATGAAAAATAAAACCAGACATAGAAATGTAAAAGGAAAGTAAAAATAGAAAATGAAATAGAAAAATGAAATAGAAAAACACTTTAAAACTTTAAAAATTTAGATTCAAAATGCAAGTAAAATTTAGACCTACACGCTGAGCAAGAGATACGATATTTGTGAAATAGAGGATTGCTATTATCATTATGATTCAGTTATATGTAGGCTTAGGATTAGGCAAGGCGTTCCAGTTAGAGCTAGGGTTAGGATAAGAAAAAGATGTAAGATATTGTGTAAAACTGCAACATATTTTAAGAAGAATGAATGGCATCAAAGTTAAAATGAATGAAAACCAGTGTCGGTGTAATTTTAAACATTCAGATATAATTTGGTTTAAACTGTGAGTTACTGTTTTAGTTCTTGTTAGGATTAGGGAAGAATAAGCTTTAGGGTAAAATTTACTTTTCCACTAAGAAGTAGAAGAAAAGTAAATATTAGTGATTCAATAGAATCCAAACAATTTTACTTACATTATCCATTTGTTGTCAACTCAGATTGTGATTAGGATTTGGTTTCTGGTTAAAGGGGGTTGAGGATAGAGTAAAGAAATGGATTAAACTTGTGGCTCACGCCTATTATCCTAGCTACTCAGGAAGCTCATTTCTGAGGATCACAGTTCAAAGCCATCCAAGGCAGGAAAGTCTGTGAGAATTTTATCTCCAATTAACCACCAGAAAACAATAAAGTGGTGCTGTGTATCAAGAGGTAAAGTACACACCTTGAGTTAAAGAACTCAGGGATTGTGCCCATGCCTAGAACTCAGGGATAGTACCCAGGCCCAGAAATGATGCCCCACTACCAACAAAAAGAAAAAAAAAGAATGGGATAAATGTTTAGTAAATCTGAACTTATTTTAGGTTCTAGGAATTCAGGAAAAGATATTAGAAATACATTGTACTTCCATTATCACAGCTTTTCCTGAATGTTCCAGTTAGGGTTCAGATGAGAAAAATAACAAAATATTGAGCAAAACTACAAACTATTTTAAGAAAGATGAGTTGAATCAAAGAAGGGATTAATAAATCTAATATATTTGTGTGGCTTTTAGAATCCAAATGCAATGGGTTCTAGGGTTAGGATTACTTTTCTAATTTATGAACTAATGAATTAAAGGCACAATTCTTTCATTCTTACAAACCAAGACAGTCACGATTTTGAAAATAAATTCAATTTTCTACCTGAAAATGTGTCTTAAAATATTTTCCAACCAGGATTAAAGAATAGTGAGCAGGGTGTCGTTTATTAAAATTAGGTAAGTTGATGATAAAGCTTTCAAAAATATCCAAACACATGGGATAAAAACTGAGACATGTTATTGGGAAAACAGATATTCTACTTGCTCTAGCTGGGAAATTGTTTGTGTGTGTGTGTGTGTGTGTGTGTGAGTGTGTGTGTGTGTGTTTGTGTGTGTGTGTGTGTGTGTGTGCACCCACCACAGGTCTTCAACTTAGGCCTGGGTCTTGTCATCAGCTTATTCTGTGCAAGTATGGCACTAAACCTCGTAGCCATAAGTTTTCTTCTGGCTTTTTAGTAGTTAATTTGAGATACATATCTCATGGATTTTCCTGTCAGGACTTAATCTCTGATCCCCAGCAATCATTGTGTTAGTGTTTCTATGGGTGCTACCACAAAGTGACAGTTCATTAAACTGGGAGCAATATGTAGTACTTTTATTAGATACAAAGTAACCAGTTCATTAATGTGGGACTAACAGGATCACATTAGATTGCCTTCAAACACATTGTTTCTAATGAGTTTAACTGAAGACCAAAACATAATCAAAACCTATTAGCCACAATGTATGAAGTAGCACATATTTATGATGTAGAATATGTACAATGAATTAAATCCTGAATCAAAAGTCTTTGCTGGGTTTGCAGCAAATAAATAGTCATTGAAATGAAGTCCAGACTGGAGGCCTGTAGTGAGCAGCAGAGCATCTGCTTAGTGTGTGTCCAACCCCCAGGACCATAAAGAAGTAGAAGAGAGTGAAAGTATAAGAGAAAGAGGAGAGTTCCGGGAAGATGGCGGAGGAGAAGCTGGAATCTGAACAAGCTCTTGCATAGAAAACAGTTTCAGAGTTCCAGTGAACAGTCCCAAGCCAGAGAATCACACCAAGCGTGCCATCACAGGACAGAGAGTTAGTCAAGAGAGGAGAAGCCAAGCAGACACATCTGAGCAGCTGCCGCTGCGGTGGCAGGGTCGCAGCGGCGACCACCGCCGCGGAGGCATACCTGAGACGCAGTCCGGGACGAAGGAGCCAGATGCAGCAGACGAGCGGATTCTACTCAACACCAGCAAGAACCGACAAGGAGCGGACAACTTCATCCTGCACTTTGCAGACCAGAGACGACCCGAGATCCATGACTCCGCGTGAGTAGAAGCCCCACTTCCTCACTCCTCTGGGAGCAGAGGAGGGAAGGCCACCCCTCCCCCCCCAGCACCGGTGATCTCCATCTTGGATACCGACAAAGCTCGGAGGAGCGGCTAGCTCCAGCTCAGGCCTTGGAATAGAGCTAGACATTTGGCAGGTCACAGGAACTTGGCGGTGAGGTGACCTCACAGACTCAGTTCCATCCAGGGAGGGGTCGCCCAGCTCAGGCGCCAGCCATTGGAGTGGCTCTCCTCACCGGGTAACCAGAGCCAGAGGCTGCCCCTCCCTCTAGCAGCCACCACAATCAATTGAAAAACAGAAACCCTGAGAATGGCTCCAGGCTGGGTGCTGTGAGTTTTTTTTCACAAAATAGCCCCAGGGAAAAGCTACTGTTCGTTGAAAGGCCTCAACTCTACCCAGAACCTAGCCTCATCACTGCATCCCCCTCTTTTGTGATTCTCAAAGCAGATCACCCTCCCAGTAAACTAATCTTGGAGGGGGATCTCAAAATCTTGGGTAAAGCAGAGCATTTTTCTGCCTGTTCCAACAAACTGACTTAAGAAACCAATCAAGCCACAGGACCTCAAGCTGACCAGAGACTCCAACCAGACTCTGGTTACAGACAAAAGGGAGATACAGGACTCTTCCCACCCCTCCCAAAAAAAAAAAAAAAAATCAAAGAAATTTTTTTTTCTTCTTCTTCTTTTCTTTTTTTCTTTTTCTTGTTTTGGTTTTTTTTTTCATTTTTTGTTACCTTATATATATATAAAAAATTTTTTTGCTTTTCTAAAACTTTTATTAATCTTTAATTTTTGCCTCTTCTGAAAAAATAATTGTTTTCCATTAACTTTTTTTTTTTTCTTCTCCTCTTATAATTTTTATTTTAGGAATACGTGAATGTGTGTTTTCTTTTCTTTTCTTGTCTTCTTTCTCTTTTTCTTTCATTCTTAATTATCTTTTTGGTTTTTTTTTCTAGCTCTACTGAACTTCTGATCTTTTCTTCTCACTTTCCTATCCTTTCCATCTTTTCCTCTTTGTTCATCTTTATGTGACTTAACTCTCGTCCTGCACATCCTCAGATAAACCCGTAGTTAACCAGTAGACCCTATCCCCCATTGTGTACACACTTAATCCACAAACTTATTACTCAATTCAAAACCTCTGAGACTTAAATTCACTAATAGCAGTACTTTATACCTATACAATATTTTAAGCATTTTTTTAGAGTTTTTCTCATCTCCTCTATGTCCCTCCCTTTCTCTCAACATATTCATATTCCTCTATAAATAGATGGTCTTTTAATCTCTAAAATAACATTAATTTTTACATTTCTATTTTTTTTCTTGTCTCTTTTCATTCCCCTTTCCCTTTCTTCTTTTTCTCTCTCTCTCTACTTACATCCTACCCAACCTATTTCCTGCATTGTGATTAGGACATAGTTAACTCTCCCTGTGCCTCCCCACACCAATCTATTCCTATTTTTTACCCACATCTCTTCCTAACCCTAATAATTTCTGGCTTTCCAAATTCTTCTCTGCGGTTCGAAGTCCTTTAACATATAGTTGTTTGATGTCGAATAGATGTATCTGTTGAACTAGATTGTATCTGTAGACTATTGACTGTACAAATGCAAACTTTGGTTGATGGTTGGCTTAAGATAGTGTTCTAGCACAAAACTGGTGCTATCTTCATCTCAAATGGGCAGAGTAAGCCGGAAAAACACAAGAAAAATGGCAAATTCGGGTATCTCAATTCCCAATCCTGATAATCAGGGGTTAGAACAAATAATGAATAATCCAGAGGAGAGTTCCCAAACAGCTCTACAAACACTGGTGGCAAACATGATAAATGAAAAGTTTGACAACGTACAAAGGACTCTGTATGAGCGTGATAGGGAGAGAGAGGAGGCATCCCAGAAGTTTATACAGGAATATCATAAGCGTGAGGAAGCTACTCAAAAACTGATACAGGATTTGCGTGAACAACTTGAGAATACTCAAAGAGAAAGGGAGGAATGGCGTGAGCAGGTTGAGAACACTCAAAGAGATCTGCAGGAATCCCACGAACGGGAGGAAGCAAATCAAAGAGTAATACAGGAATTGAGAGACCAGGTAGAGAACACACAAAGATCACTAAAGGCATTCATGGAATCCATTAACAAAGAGCTGAAGGAAGTCAGGGAGACCACAAAGGGAATGCTGAATGGAACCCAACAGAAGGAATGGGAGCCCAAAGAAACCATAACCAATCAACTAAGCGATTTGAGGACAAACACTGAACACCAAATTAAGGAAGTAAAGAAATTCATACAAGACCTAAAACAGAGCTTCAACAAAGAACTTGAAGCCATCAAAGCTGACCAACTAGAAGGAAAAGAGATAAAAAACAAAGTAGAGAGTCTTGACAGCAGGTTAGAACATGCAGAAGATCGAAACTCAGGGATTGAAGACAGCCTAGATATTATAGAGAAAGAACACACAACCATACAAGACAAGTCCAAGAAATATGATAGATCTATCCAACACCTGGAAGACACCATCAGAAGGCCTAATCTAAGGATAATGGGTGTAGAGGAACACCTAGAAACAGAAGTTAATGGTCTAGGAAATCTGTTTAACAGGATCCTAGTAGAGAACTTCCCAAACATGCAAAAAGATAGGCCTGTCCAGATACAAGAAGCCTTTAGAACCCCAAATAGACCAGACCAGAATAGGACATCCCACCGTCACATTATAATCCACACAGGATCAACTCAGAACAAGGAAAAGATCCTTAAAGCTGTCAGGGAGAAAAGGGTAATCACTTATAAAGGGAAACCAATTAGAATCACCTCAGATTTCTCAGCAGAGACAATCAAAGCAAGAAGAGCCTGGAATGATGTATGCCATGCCCTAAAAACAAACAACTATCAACCAAGAATACTGTACCCAGCTAAACTCTCCTTCATAACTGAAGGCCAAATAAAAACCTTCCATAGCAAAGAAAAATTGAAACAATACATCTCCACCAAACCAGCCCTACAAAAGATTCTTAAAGATGTCCTACACATAGAAAACCAACAAGACCGCAATAAAGGCCAAGAAACTGCACCCAAACTGAGAATCCAAGAACCATAGGAAGAACCCAGTTTTCGCAGCCCCCAAGAAGGTAGATAACATGGCAGGAACTCCCAAATACCTCTCAGTCCTATCTCTTAATGTTAACGGACTGAACTCTCCAATCAAGCGACATAGACTGTCTAGTTGGATTAAAAAACAAGACCCTTCTATCTGCTGCCTGCAGGAGTCACATCTTGCCCATAAAAACAAACACATTTTCAATGTTAAAGGCTGGAACAAAATCTACCAAGCAAACGGACCGCATAAACAGGCGGGAGTTGCAATCCTAATATCAGATAAAATAGACTTCAAATTAAAATTCATGAAAAGAGATAAAGAAGGTCGCTACATACTAATTAAAGGATCTCTCCTTCAGGAGGATATTACAATTCTAAATATCTATTCGCCAAACAATGGAGCACCCAAATTTATCAAAGAAACACTACTTTCCCTCAAATCCCATATAGATCCAAAGACATTAATCGTTGGGGATTTTAACACACCACTCTCCCCACTAGATAGATCAACTCGGCAAAAACTCAACAGAGAAACCGCAGATCTAAACAGCTGCATAGATCAACTAGACTTAACAGATATTTACCGAACATTTCACCCAGCAGCATCAGAATACACGTTTTTCTCAGCAGCACATGGAACGTTTTCTAAAATAGACCACATTTTAGGCCACAAAGCAAACTTGTCTAAATTCAGAAACATTGAAGTTATACCTTGCATTCTCTCTGACCACAAGGGAATAAAGTTAGAACTCAACATCAAAAGCCACCAAAGAAAGTCCGGTATCACATGGAGGCTGAACAACACACTGCTGAATCATGAGTGGGTCATGGAAGAGATTAGAAAGGAAATTCAAATGTTCATGCTATTCAACAAAAATGAACACACAAAATACCAGCTCCTCTGGGACACAGCAAAGGCAGTACTCAGAGGCAAGTTTATAGCTCTGAGCTCCTACATCAACAAATTTGAGAGATCTGAAACTAACAATTTAATGACACATCTAAACCTCCTTGAAAAAGAGCAGCAAGATAAACCCCAATCCAGTAGACGGAAAGAAATAATCAAAATTAAATCAGAATTAAATGAATTAGAATCCAAAAAAACTATAGAAAGAATCAACAAAACAAAGAGTTGGTTCTTCGAAAAACTTAACAAAATTGACAGACCCTTAGCAAATCTTATCAGAAAAAGAAGAGAACACACCCAAATTAATAAACTCAGAGATGAGAATGGAAACATCACCACGGAAACAAGCAAGATTCAGAACATTATAAGGGAATACTTCTCAAAACTTTATGCTAATAAGTTTGAGAACTTGACAG
The DNA here is from genome assembly GCF_019054845.1 of Dipodomys spectabilis. Taxonomy (NCBI): domain Eukaryota; kingdom Metazoa; phylum Chordata; class Mammalia; order Rodentia; family Heteromyidae; genus Dipodomys; species Dipodomys spectabilis. The sequence continues at coordinate 575,130 of NW_024871337.1, forward strand.
AAATGGACCTCTTCCTAGCAAATATTGACATGCCAAAACTAAACCAAGATGAGGTAAACTATCTTAACAGGCCCATATCAAGCATTGAAATAGAAACAGCAATAAGAGACCTCCCAGCTAAGAAAAGTCCAGGACCAGATGGTTTTACAGCGGAATTTTACAAGGCCTTCAAAGCAGAGCTCACACCAATTCTCCTCCAACTCTTCAATGAAATTGAAAGAGAAAGCTCACTACCGAACACATTCTATGAAGCCATCATAACCCTCATCCCAAAACCAGGCAGGGACTCATCAAAGAAAGAGAACTATAGACCCATTTCTTTGATGAACATTGATGCGAAACTTCTCAACAAAATTTTGGCCAATCGACTTCAACAATTCATCCAAAAAATCATACACCACGATCAAACAGGATTCATTTCAGGGATGCAAAGCTGGTTCAATATACGCAAATCAATTAATATTATTCATCACATCAACAGGAGCAAGAATAAGAACCACATGGTTATCTCAATAGACGCAGAAAAAGCATTCGACAAGATCCAACACCCCTTTATGATGAAGGTTTTGGAAAAATTAGGAATCCATGGAACATTCCTCAATACAATAAAGGCTGTATATGACAAACCTACAGCCAGCATTATACTCAATGGTGAAAAACTAAAGCCATTTCCTCTTAACTCAGGAACAAGACAAGGATGCCCACTCTCTCCACTTCTCTTCAATCTAGTATTAGAATGCCTAGCTACAGCAATAAGACAAGATGCAGACATAAAGGGGATCCAAATAGGGAAAGAAGAAATAAAACTCTCCCTCTTTGCAGATGACATGATCTTGTATTTAAAGAATCCCATAGACTCCACTCCCAAATTACTCAAGCTGATTCAAAACTTTGGCAAAGTAGCAGGTTATAAAATTAACCCCCAAAAATCAATGGCTTTTCTGTATGCCAACAATGAGAAAAGTGTGGCTGAAATTAGGAAAGCAACTCCATTTGTAATAGCCCCACAAAAAATAAAATACCTAGGAATTAACTTAACTAAAGAAGTGAACGACCTCTATGATGAAAACTTTAAAATCTTGAAAAAGGAAATCAACACAGAACTTAAAAAATGGCAAAACCTCCCATGCTCCTGGATTGGAAAGATTAACATCGTGAAAATGGCAATACTTCCCAAGGCTATCTACAAATTCAACGCAATACCTATCAAAATTCCACCCTCATTCTTCAAGGAAATAGAAGAGGCAATCCAAAAATTCATATGGAACAATAAAAGACCCCGAATAGCAAAAACGCTCCTCAACGGAAAGAACACTGCTGGAGGAATATCAATACCAAATTTCAAACTCTACTATAAAGCCATAGTAATCAAAACAGCTTGGTATTGGCATAAGAACAGACCTCAGGACCAATGGAATAGAATTGAAAACCCAGAAATGAACCTACAGACCTATAGCCATCTAATCTTCGATAAGGGAGCTAAAACAATAGAATGGAAGACAGACAGCCTCTTCAGTAAATGGTGCTGGCAAAACTGGTTAACTACATGTAGAAAACTAAAGCTAGATCCTTATATATCACCCTGCACCAGAATCAACTCCAAATAGATCAAAGACCTTGAACTCAAAGCAGACACTCTGAAAACATTACAGGATGGAATAGGAGAAACCCTGGGTCTCCTTGGCTCAGGCCGAAATTTTCTGAATAGAGACCCGGAAACACAACAAATCAAAGAAAGGCTGGACAAATGGGATTGTATAAGGTTGCAGAGCTTCTGCAGGGCAAATGACATAGCTAGCAAGATCAATAGAAAGCCCACGGACTGGGAGAAAATCTTTACTAGCCATACAACGGACAAGGGTCTCATATCTAAAATATACTTGGAACTCAAAAAATTAAACCACCCAACAACAAATCCTCAAAGAAACAACTGCCCAATAAGTAAGTGGGCGAAAGACTTAAAGAGAAGCTTCTCTGAAGAAGAAAGAAGGATGGCCAATAGACACATGAAGAAATGTTCAACATCCCTAGCCATAAAAGAAATGCAAATCAAAACAACATTGAGATATCACCTCACTCCAGTTAGAACAGCAAAAATCAAGAACTCTAACAACAAAAGATGCTGGAGGGGATGTGGACAGAAAGGAACCTTACTTCATTGTTGGTGGGAATGTAAACTTGTTCAACCACTTTGGAAAGCAGTATGGAGGTTCCTCAAAAGACTCCACATAGAGCTCCCCAACGACCCAGCAATCCCACTTTTGGGCATTTACCCAAATGATCACAAACAAGGCCACACTAAAGCTACCAGCACAACTATGTTTATTGCAGCATTATTTACCATAGCTAAGACATGGAACCAACCCAGATGCCCCTCAGTAGATGAATGGATCAAGAAGATGTGGTATATATACACAATGGAATTCTATGCCTCCATCAGAAAGAATGACATTGCCCCATTTGTTAGGAAATGGAAAGGCTTGGAAAAAATTATATTAAGTGAAGTAAGCCAGGCCCAAAGAAACATAGGTCCCATGGTTTCCCTTATTTGCAATATCTAGTATAGGTATGAGTCAAGCGGAAAAAGTCAGATAATGTGATGTTAGGAAAACAAAACCTCAAATATGTATTTTAATGTTTTTGTTTCTTTCATGCATGTGTTTCTAACGCATTTATAAGATTATTTCCTTGTTGCTTTGTATGTCCCTCCCCCACAGTGTAACCCCCGCTTTCACTATATTTGATGTCAGTATAACATGTGGAGGAGATGGGGACAAACAAGTCGTTTAAGGATTCAGGTGGACCTGTTGCAACAATGAGAAGTACAAAATGACATGTCAAAACCAGCTTTACAATGTCGGTGGGGGGGGGGAGGGGGGGTACGATTGGTTGGGAGGGAGGGGGGAGGCCGGGAAGGGAGGTGAAGGGTAAACAAAGGAGGAGGCTGCAATGCTTGGTAAGAAATGTATGCATTATCCTGCCCATGTAATTGTAACCCCTCTGTACAGTATGTTCTCAAATAAAATAAAATAAAATTTAAAAAAAAAAAAAAAAAAAGAGAAAGAGGAAAGGAAAGGAGAAGGAAGTGGTAAGAAAGAAGGAAGGGCATAGCAGGAGGGAGAAAAGGAAGGGAGAGGGAAAATGTAGAGGGGAGGAGAGAAGCAAGAGGGTACATTACCCTGGGGAAGAGGAGCAGGAGAGGAGGCAGGAGGAGGAAGATAAATGCAATATAACAACAAGAATTGTTGGAAAACATTTTGCATAAGTGATCTGCATGTGCATGGCAGGATTAATTTCTAATCAGAGAGAGATAGCACAGTGACAATATGCGTGTTACCTGTTGCTCGGTTGTTTTATTCATTCTTCAGTGAGGAATTCAGATGAAATCCTGAGTTTGGTGTTTTACAGAACACTTCAGGATTTCTTTTTCATGAATCAAACATGGGAAAGAACTAAATGCAACCTCCCTTAATTCAGAAAGAAAGTTTTAGTGGATGCTTTTCGGTTTTTTTGTCTTTTCTTTTTTCTTTTTTGCCAGTTGTTCAGTGCTCCAAGGCTGTTCCCTGGAGCCCTTTCCAAGTCCCCATGTGAGCATCCATTCCTGTCGTCTCTGTGGTTGTGGGTGCCTCCTCAGATCACCCGTTGAGAAGTGTGGCCCCTTCCCTTGCAGTGGATGTGCAGTGAGTGTATGTGTGTGCATTCTCCCCACCATTGTCAGATGAACCCTGCCCACCCTGCCCATCTAACTTCCCATCTCAGTTTTTCCATTTCACCCAGGAGCTGGCAGCCATGGGGCTGGAATTGAGTCCACTGATGCCCTCCCCTCCAGTTGTGCTGGTACTGCTCTGCAGTGGTCCTGGGTGCAAGTGCCATCCCAGGGAGACTCTGTTATGGGGTCGCTGCCTGCACCCATGGGTGTGGGGTGGGGGGACACTATGTTTGTACACTGCACAGTCCATGTTAGAAGGAAGGTTGGGTGTGTAGCCAGCCACCTTGGGGCAAGGCAGCGCAACCTTGTTTCACCTCATCAGTCTTTAAGTTCATATGGGGACTGGAGCCATGTGCTAGCCCCTCTGCCAGTGGGCTTGTGAAAGCTGCAGAAGCTCAGCAACCTGGATCCCCTTCAGTGTCTCTACGGACCTCCATTTTCTGGTCCCTGTGGACTCGGGTACAGGGCCATCCCTGCATATGCCCATCACTGCCAGAGGGACCTGGATTTGCAGAGTATCAGCTGCAGCACCGGGAGCACGAAGCCCCTTTGGCTTTGCTGTGTAGCCTCCTCTGTCGTCCTTCTGGTCCACATGGGCCCAGCTCTGGATGCCATTGCGAGGGCCCTCTTTTTGGAGGCAATGGGCTCACCCCCTACCATCGTTGGTCTCCAAAGAAGGGGAATGGATTTGGCCTTGGCAATGTAGACTGCACAGGTGTAAAGCAGGACTTGGAGTCTGCCCTGCTTATCCCCATGACTTTGGCACCTGAGTCTGGATTGCTTGGTTTGGTCAATGATGGAGCCTTGTTGGCTACAGCCTACTGCAACAAGTGCTGCACTTGCTGCAGCACCAATGCGGTGTCTTGGACCCCCTCAGGGACACCACATGGAGATCTGATAGGTATACATGGGCTGGGTGTGTGTTTCATCCAAGGACTTCATTAGGAAGTGCTACTCCCCTTCATGGTACTGTAAGCAAGAGGTGCCACATATAATTTCTACTTTCTAACATTTTCCTTCACTGAGATAAACAGAACTGTGAAATATAAATAAGTTATATAAAAACAACATATATAACCTATATCACTTCAACCTGTTAAAACATTGTAATATTTTTTATTCAGTAGGATTTCTGTCTGTAATTACTTATTTTACTTTTGAATGTAACTAATATATTTTGTGTGTATTTTAGTATTGTAGTATAACTTCATTTGCACTACTTACATACAAATTTTTTTCAAATTCTGAGATTTAATCATGTGTTTTTTGGATAAGAGTTTTGTTGTACTTTTATTTCCATTTGCCATTATAGCCTTATAAATACAAATAATAAAATCTATTCTTGCTAGTATCAAGTTTAATGATTTTAGAATAGAGACTCAAGGATATATCATTATGAATCATACAGTAATGTGTATCACTTTGTTTAAAACTGCCCCATAAAATAATAAGTAATTCAGGCAGCAGCCACTTCATCTGGCATGCTGGTCCCTCTGGTGAAGTAGGATCCCAGTGGGAGCCTGCCTAACTCGGGCCCTTGTTGGCACCTCGCCTGGGACTGTGGGGGAAGATCAGGATGCACCTGCTGTTGGGCTAGGGAAGCAAAATTGAGGCTGCTGAATGAATGACACAGTGCCACTGACTCACATCTAGCACCCACCTGCCCCATGGGCTTGGGTCCTGAGGATCAGCCCCTGGGAGCACACACACAGCGTGGCCAACCTTGGAAGGATTGAAGACCGAAGAGAAGCCACTCTATGGATCAGCTTGTACAGTATTTATCCTTCGTGGAGCAGGGGATGATTCTGATCCACTGTGGGCACAGACAAAAAAGACAGGCCCAGGAGGGGTGATGCCAACTCTACAGCATGCTCAAGAAGCACTTTATGCTCCTTGTCCATGGAGTAGCAGCCAGGGACACACACATCCGGTATTCCTGGCTGTTCTTTTGGGTTTGTATGTTAATTTATACAGAGAACCCCTCCCTCAGACAGCAGAGTTATATTCTGGGCTTTGTTAAACATTCTACATCTGAACATAACCAGTGTTTGGATTTTTTGTATTGTTTCTTATAAATGCGTTGTGAAATTTGTGTTTTATGTGTTGAGGTGTGGGAGGAGGAGACAGATTATGAACATAGTTTCCTACAAGCCTTTCATCTACAAAAGAAAACAGATAATCTCTAAAAATGCCTTTCAGGAAAGAAATTTGAGGGGGGGATAAAGGTTGTTTTCTCACGAGATCAAAATGTGCTATTTTTATATGCATATTTTATGGTTCAAAATACAATTAATTAATTTACTATCTAGTAACAGTTTTCCAGACCTAAGACTTAAGTGTCTTGGGAGCTAGAGGCAGGATTTTTTTTTTTTTTAGTTTTATCCAAAGGGAGGGAAGAAAGTTAAAATCCATAGATTACTTTGTAGACTCAAAGTGGTAATACAAAATGAGAATCACAATAAACTTCATTGCTATTCAAGGTCTTTTATTGTTCCATATGAATTTTTGGATTACTTCTATTTCATTGAAGAGTGAGATTGGGATATTGATAGGTATCACATTGAATTTGTATATACCTTTTTGAATATTGCCATTTACATGAGGTTAATCTTCCCAATCCAGGAGCATTGGAGGTTTCCCACTTCCTTAATTTTGCTTTTATTTTCTTTTTCAGGTTTTTAAAATTTCCATCATAGAAGTCCTTCATCTCTTAACACTTAGGTATTTTATTTTTTGTGTGGCTGTTAAAAAGGAATTGCTTTCCTAATTTCAGCTGCACTCTTATCGTTTTTGGATACAGTAAAGGCATTGAATTCTGTGGGTTAATTTTATACTATGCTAGTTTGCCAAAGTTTCTGATCAGCTCAAGTAATTTGGGAGTGGAGTCCATGCAGTTCTTTAAATACAAGATCATGTCATCTGCAAAGAGGGAGAGTTTTACTTCATCTTTCCCTATTTGGATTTCCTTTAAGTTTGCATCTTGTCTTATTGTCCCAACTATCATTCTAATACTAAGTTGAAGAGTAGTGGAGAGAGCAGACATTTTTATCTCAATCCTGAATTTATAAGAAATGGCTTTAACTTTTCACCATTAAGTATATGCTAGCTGTATGTTTGTCAATCCTTAGCAGAAAAAACAGCACTGGAGCAATATCATTTCCAAATTTCAAACTCTACTAAAAAACTATAGTAAAAGAACAGCATGGCACAAAAACAGACCTGAGGACCAATGCAATAGGAATGAAGACTCAGAAATGAACCTACTGACCTATGGGCACCTAGTCTTTCACAAGGGGGCTAAAAAAATAGAATGGAAGAAAGACAGCCTTTTGAGTAAATTGTGTGGGCAAAAGTGGTTAAACTCCACTAGAAAACTAAAGCTATCTCCCTGCACGAGAGTCAACTCCAAATGGATCAAGACCTCAAAATAAAAGAAGACACCAAGAGAACATTACATGAAGGAGTAGGAGAAACTCTAGGGCTTTTTAGCAAAGGCAGAAATTTTCTTAATAGAGAAACAGAAACAAAAGAAATCAAAGAAATATTGGACACATGACATTGCATGAAACATCAGAGCTTCTGCAAGGCAAAGGACATAGCTAGCAAGATAATAGAAAGCCTATGTTCTGGGAGAAGATCTTCACAAGTCATAAAATGGACCAGGTCTTATATCTAAAATATACTTAGGACTCAAGAAATTAAATCCCCGCAACAACAAATCCTCAAAGAAACAACTGCTTGATAACAAATTGGGCTAAAGACTTAAAGAGAGATTTCTCAGAAAAGGAAATAAAAATTGCCATTAGACACATGAAGAAATGCTCAACTTTTTTAGCTGTAAAAGAAATGCAAATCAAGACAACATTGAGGTTGCACCTCATTCTAGTTTGAATGAGTATAATCAAGAAATATAATAACAAGAGTTGTTGGAGTGGATGTGGCTAAAAGGGAACCCTACTGCATTGTTGATGGGAGTGCAAACTTCTTTAACCTCATTGGAAAGCAGTATGGTAGTTCTTCAAAAGATTCCACATAGAGCTGCCCTATGACCCAGCAATCCCACTTTTGTGTATTTACCCAAATGATCACAAATTAGGTCATACCAAAGCTGCCAGAACAACCATGTTTATTGCAGCATTATTCACCATAGCTATGATATGGAACCAACCTCAATGCTGCTCAGTAGATGAATGGATCAAGAAAATGTGATATATATATATATATGCAACTATACATATAGATGTATATCTATATACATATATGTATATACATATATATGTATATATATATACATATATCTATATCTATATATCTATAGATATAGATATAGATATATGTCCTTGGATTTTAGTCATCTCTGAGTAACGTCTTTTCTTTCCACTGCCAGTTAGTCCCTCATGTTAAATACCTGAGGAATTACTTGTCCCAATGTGCCTGCAAGAGGAGTATCCAAGTCGACTGTCTGTAACCACTCATCACTTACTTTGTTTGGGGATGGGGTATCAGAGACAGGGGTTTCAGGAATCAGGTGGCTGGAACCATGGTATTATGAATTATGGGTAGCAGAAAAGAGTAGTAGAGACTAGGATACCAGGGAAATGGTAATTGTGACTGTAATTGCTGAGTTGCAGTGGCAAGAAATTAGGTAGCAGCAACAGCTAATACAGGCATACAAAATTGTTTAGCAAGGACAAGAAAGCATCGAAAAAGTGAAAGAGTAAAAGTTGTGAGCGACTGTGGGGCACAATCAGGGTAACAAGGTCATGGGTGTGAAAATGAGTAGCCAGTACTATGGTAAAAGCAATTGGAATGGTGGGCTGATGTGGTTGAAAGCTCTGGGTTTACCTCTCCAGTTTTGGCTGTTAGATCTTTAGGGAACTACCTCTAGCAGCTCATTATCAGCTTGTTGTTTTCAGGCACTTGCCATCTATAAATACCTACTCCAAGTAGATTGCATTCTTTGGCACCAGCTATATTATCTTTGTCCTAAGCATCCTGAGAGACCACACTCCACAATGCTTCAGAACAGGCTCCACATAGTGAGTTGCAATCACCTCAAATAACTCTTGCTGGTCCTCTCCAGTGTCAATTATCATGATAGAAAGGGATCTGAGATGTGCTCAACAGCAGTGTTCTGAGAATCTACCAATTCTTACCCTGGCATTCTGAGAGATCCCTAGAAATGGGCAAGAGCACTTGCTGATGCTCTTCCAACTTTTCTCTGTGGCTCTGGACAGCCAGACTGTTCTACCTCAGATGGGATACTTTGATGTCTAGGAGGCCTTAGACTAGCTCTATCTTCTCTCTCTAGGTGCTCATCATCTTCAGCTGCCTCTCCTTTTCCCTCCAGGTAGCTCGCTTCATCTCCACTTCCTTTGAATTGTGCTTTATGTCAACCTGTGGCTATCACACCAAGCCCTTCCACTTTCTCATCTATCTCTCTAGCTGTGAATCTGGCACAACAAGCTACATGTACCTTTTTTTATCTGTTTATCAAGATTTGAGCTGGAATCCCACGTGGTACTAGCTAACTGAGAACATGGGGAGCACCTTAAATACTCCCATGCAATTCACTGCTCATTGAGAAAGATGCAAATGTGTTGTGGTCAGTCTCTCCTTCTCCATTTCTTGTTAAGTAGAATAAAGTGAAGTCATAATGGAGATACTAGACAGCTGCTATGTCAGCAAGTGACCCAACCAAAGATAATTTAGTGAAGGGATACTTATCAAATGTAGAAGGATAAATCCACATATTTATAGGATACTACTAAGGGCTTTCATCAAACTAGTTATTTTATGTCCCAATTGGTAGACCAATCTTAGGCTCTCCCCTAGATCTTCCTGATCTGAAGGCCTGAAGACTCCTATATACAACACAGACCTAATGACAAGGTTGAATAGAAAATAGGTGAGTATGGATTAGTATTCTGAAGGTGTGCTAAGCTGTTGTCTTGTCATGATTACCATTAAATCAATGTCCTTTCTCTGACCTTCACCATATCTCTTTATTTGGTATAATTGGTAGGTTTCTTAGTGTGTCATTTTCTCCTGTTAGTTCAGTGCACAGGTTAAAACATTAACATGCCAACCATGGGTTTCCATTATCCTATTAGACGTTTTGCATTCTAGGACCTTCCTTCCAGATAATTCTCTTCTTGGACCCTCATATGCATATGCTCAGAGAAGTGAATATCTCACGAACCATGGAACATAGTTGCTCAATGATGATTAGCTAACAAAGAGACTCAAGTAGTTTGGGTCTGGAGCCTTTCTGAGAGGCCTTGTACTATATACTGTGGGCAACATTGACAGAAATTCCTCAGAGCAATACCACTGGCAACAAGTGAACACTGACTACTACTCAGCCCTTACTAGTTCTACTCAATCAGTTACCCTGCCCATAATTACCTTACACCTCTGTAGACCTTCCACTCCTTCTCAAAGTCCCTCTTCCAATTAACCCCATCGCTCCAAGCCCTGACCTACTCTAGAAAACCCCCACTAGACAACCCCACCACACTATCCCATCTCGACACCCACATTGTTCCACTGCAAACCACTGCATCTGTTGGCCTCCCTCTGGAAGCCTCACCAGGCTCAAATGTAAATCCCTGTCCCTTCATAGTCCCTTTTTGAAGGTTGCCTTGCCCCACTGGAAACCCTGTCCAAAGTCTAATGTCCTGCCTTGAAACACTAAAATCCCCACCCAACCTTACTCCTCTTTTCGAAGTGGTGACTGGCTACACCAGAAACCCTGTCCTAACTTGTCTAGTCCACTGGATCCTATCCCTGCTCTCACTAAGCTCTGGTTCTGAAAATCTCCTCCATACATTGTGACTACACCCTTCTCTGCAGGAAACCTCACTTCCACCCTAACATACTCCCCAAAGGCCTGCCATTGTCCACCAGAAACCCCGCCCCTTACTAGTCCATGTCTTCCTTTTACCACCCTGACCTCTCAAAGCCAGACCCTGAAAAGTCTCTCCCTCATAGCTCTGCATTCCTGCACCAGAATCCCCACCTTCTGTCAGCCTCTTGCCTACATTCACTGCCCTGCCTTATGGGAAACCTCATCCTACATATCCCACAAGGGCTCACAATTCTCCCCCAGAACCCTTCCTGTAAGTAACCTCCTCCTTTGTAGCTTTGTTCTTCCTTCTCAAAGCTCTGCCCCAATCAGCCTCCAGCCCTGTGACCCAGCCTTCTTACTAAAGTACCGCCTACTCTACAAGAGACCAGGCCCCTAACAAGTCTAGTACTTCCTGTCTCCTCCCTGCGGTCTCAAAGCCCTACACAGACCAGTCTCACCCTGCTCCACTACAGAGACTGTGCCAATACCAATTCCCCCTTTTAACCAGAGAGGGCTCCACCAGAAACCCACACCATCTCATCCATGAAGGTCCAATCTAGTAACTGTTATTACAAATGTGATTTTGTACTGGCCATAGAATTCATACTAATCAATATGATAAGAAAGCAGTATTGCAAAAAGGCAACAAAAATTAGACAGCTATTAGATGCCTTATTCTAGTTTGGGGTTCTGTTACCAGGCAGATACACATTGTGTGAAAATGTATGAAGGAGATTCCTCTTATTGGAAACCATTCTTTGAAGTATCAGTAAGGTTTCATGAATGATTATTTTATTTCTAGAAAATTCGTGCATATTTGTGCGCATTAACTTTAAAAAATATTAGTTATTTTAAATCCTCTGTTTTCATTGAGGAAAGAGTATTAGATGACTTTCAACTCATCTCTATAATAAATAATTTTGAAGTTGCTTACCTTACTATGTACCAGAGTTTTTAGAAACAGAAATTCTCTACCAGGGGGCTGGCTAGGTGGCTCAGTGGTACAGTGCTTGCCTTGCATGCATGAGGCCCTGGGTTTGATTCCTCAGCACCGCATAAGCAAAAAAGAAAAAGCCGGAAGTGGCGCTGTGGCTCAAGTGATAGAGCACTAGCCTTGAGCTGAAGAGCTGAGGTACAACGCCCAGGCCCAGAATTCAGGCCCCATGACTGGACTCCCCCCCCCCCAAAAAAAAGAAAACAGAAATTCTCTGACAGATTCCACTTTGAATTTCCTCCTTCCACTAAAGTGTCCTTTGGAAAAGATTGAAGTGAGATTATACAGGTAAAATGCCAGAAATAAAAACGTATTTTAGACCATAACAAAATTATGATAAAGACCCCACCCAATGTGCTTTTAATTTTCCAGCAAAAGGAACTTAAGCCCATTTAACTGTAGACTTTCTGAAGACTAGAATACAAAAATATAAGAAATGCCCTGTTATACCATGGTTCTGAAAACAAAACCAAAATAAGGAAAGACAACATAATGACACAGAAGGGAATGAAGAACATGTACATATGATATAGCGTGTAAAAAATACAGTGAATCAAGTAAAAATTATTTTGGTCACCATGTCTGATTGTTCAATATATTTCATTGTAAATATTGTTCTTTGTTACCCTGTGACTTAATATTAAAAGTCTCAGCAGGCATCTGCCCAGGTAATTGTGTAGTTAGTCAATTTCCTCATTGCAAGAACATCAGGATGAAAAACTCCACACACCTTAAGACACACCTGCAACAGCAGTAGACATACACTCCTATTAGTCCAACAGTGTAAGCCAGACCTGTGTTTTACCAAAGCCTTCTATGTGGTATGCCATGGTTTATTCAGGCTGATGAGCCAAAGTAACTCCAATTTGAGATTAACCCCAACATTTTGTGCTAGGATTCCCTCAGAATAATCCCAAGAGAGAGAAAAAAACCCCACAGGTTGCCACCAACCCTGCCCTCCCTTAAGAAATCAAAACAGTTGCCCAAGTTTTCCAGGAACAGTACATACCAAAAGTTTAGAGAAAAGGCAGTGCGGTTCGGGTGGACTCAGACCAATCATGTAACTGCTTGTGTGGAAATTCCTTAAATTTGTTTGTTCAGTACTATAAAACTGTGCTAAGTTTGTGCTCAGGGATTCTTAGCATCACCAGTTAGTGAGTGCACAGAGGACCAGCTTGAGCTTGCAAATAAAGGACTCTTATGCTGTTCATATTGGTCGTGGTCTCTGGGGGTCTTTCGGGGGTCTCAAGTCTATACAACATTTCTGGGGGTTCATGTGGAATCCCCCTCAAAACCATCCAGACGCCCCACCACAGAGACTCAAAAAAAAATAACAGCTGTTAAGTGAAGGCACTTCTGTTCTGTATATTTGGTTGCCTGCAATTTCTGTATCTGTAATTCTGGTTTCCCACAGGGTCTCTATTCTGGTTGGCAAGGCCTCTTGGTAGACGCTCTATAAGACTGCCAACGGGGTCTGTGAGAAGATGTCCCCAGACCCCTCTTGGTAGATTGCTGTTTAGTACGGACATTTTTGGGAAATTTTCTGTCTGTAGTCTGACACTTTCATGCAGACATTTTTTGGGAAGTTTTCCATCTGTATTGGGAAGTTTTCCATTTTGGGGAAAACTCTCCATTTGTAGTTTGGCACTTTCTGGTTTACAATTTACAATGATGTAGTGTGTCTTTGTAAGTTTTGTCTTTGTGTTGAGTGTTCTGTTTGTCATTTGGAGTTTATCTTAGCCTTTGGCCTTGGCCCAGGAGGGTCTGAATATGGGGGAGAATCTGTCCGTCTGAAGGGATGGCCGCGGCCACTAGGGACATATTTCCCTTGCCCAAAAATGACTGGTACTTCTCTTCCATTTTGGAAGGCCCCTGGGTCAACAAAGGTTGGTGAGACATCACCCCATTCACTGAGACCTGATTGTTCTCTGTTCTATGTTTCCTGAGGTAGGGAAGTTCTGGGTGAGATTGGCAGGCTCATTCAGCAGACTCTGGATTCAGCTTGCTGAGTGAGAACAGCACAGAGTTCTGGTAGGGATAAACTCAGCCTTTGGGTGTTGAGTTGTCTAGTTCTGTTTTAGAATTGGTACGAGCTTTAATGTGGGTTTTTGGTTTTTGTGTTTTTGTTATTTATTTGAACATCTCTGGGGAAATGAAAGCTCCAGCCTCCAGCTGAGCTCAGTCACAGAGAAGGCTGTGTGGCTGGGTTTCACTTTTCAGCTAGTATTGACAATGTAAAGTGCTCTTGTCTAAAATTGGATAAAAATCAGGCCAGTTTAGTTTCAGGTGACCCTCCCCCCAGCATTCATCCAACAGAAGGGATTCAAAAGACTAATTGGTGAAATGCCTTTGTAAACAAGCAAGCCCTGGAAAAATTAAGCTCAACAAAGATACTTAGTTTAAAAGAAATATTGTCTTAAATTTTTGTTTGAAAATTTTTGAAAATGTTTGTTGTGTTTATTTTTGCATGCTCAAAGATCTGTGTGAGTATTTTTTGTATCTGTTTGGTAATATGTTGAAGATAGACATTTTCAGCATTCTGTAACAATTAGGTGAGTTTAAATTTAAAATTCAAAAGGTTATGAAGTTTGGACATTACCAAAAATTTTAAAAATTTTTCACTTTGTTTTAAATGGCTTTTTAAGGATTCATTAACTTGAAAATGTATTTTATAATGTATAAGTCTCTTTACACTGTAATCAAGATTTCTGGCTTAACAACAAGGAGAAACTTATAAGACAAGAGAAGAACTATCTTTAGGAGTGAAGGGTGAACATGCAGAAGTGCAGTTCAGCTGGTCATGCACAGTGGAACCATGCATGGTGAAAGAGGGCAAGCTGGCACAAATGCAGTTCATCTAACCCTAAAGAGTCAGACTGGGTGCGTGCCCATTACACAGGAAGGGCTAATTGACTCATCTTTATTCTGTACCTTACCTTCAGATAGACACTGGAAACATGATGGTAAAACTGAATAATGTAATAATCTGATTAGCATTGCTAAAACTGTCCCTTGGATGTGTTAAAATTAAAATTAAGAAGGCCTTCAAAAAGGGTTAAAAAGTTTATTTATATAATGTGATTTGTTCTCAATGATATTCTGCTATTGGATATTTTTTAAGGCATAATGGTGTTAAGTCTAGCTTCTTGGTACAGTGATGGTGATTGTAATTTTTGCAATAAGAAAAAAATGTTATTTGAGTTTAAAAGTTTTAATGTGTATCTGTTTTAAAACAAGCAGCCAAAAGGAAATGAGTGACACCTAGCCTTGAGAGGTCAAGGGATTTTTCAAAATGCAACTAAAAACTAAAGTATAGAGTGTTAAAATGGAGATTACAAATTAGGAATTGATTTCTGTATATAAGGTTTAAAAGTAAAAATGTTCTAATCATTTGCCTCAAAATGCTAAAGGGAAAAATTAGGATTACCAAAATAATTGCTTAATTCCTATTTCCTTCTGCTTTTTTTTTTTTTTTGCAACAGGTCCTAGCAGGCCCACAAAACGGAGTGAGGATTCTTGTAAGTTTATCAGATGTAACTTTGGCTCTTAGTAATTTTCAGGTAAGCCAATGCTTAAAAGACACTTCTATGTTGACCACCTTGTTGCTTTTAAGTGGATGAAAGTGGCCTTTTATGAGAATTGTTGATTTGCAAACTGGTTCCACTCCAGCCCAGGCAGAAAAGGGTCCTTGTGAAACTGTCACCTCTACTCAGCCAAAAGATGGCTGAAAGAGCAAGCAGAGTTACTTTAGGACTCAAAGTGGCAGAGTGATAGCCTTGAGCTGTAGAGCTGGGGGTCAGCACTCAGGCCCCGAGTTCAACTTCAGCAACTAACTAAGGGAAATGCCAATGAGGCATTTTTCCCAGTGTGGAGAAGACACTCCTGGGATGAAAATAATGGAGGAGCATCCAGAGACCATAAGCCACTTCTTGGATGGCAGAAATAATGTCAGATCCTAGAGTAATTTGTGCGTGGCCTTTCAAAAATTGGTCAGAGCCAGGAGGTCATGGGAACATAGTTTGTAAGCATGCCTACTGTTTATGTCTATCTACCTTGTAAGGGACAGGAACTCGTCAGTCATCTGTGATAGTACTAAAAAGATAAGGTTTTAAAATGTGGAAGATAGTTTAGATCCCAACCCCTGTATGCGCCAAAAGCTCTAATTGGCAGTAAATTTTGAGCTGATGCCACCTACATGAAATTCATCTGCTCAGGAAAAAATCTTTGTAAACCTGAGAGTGTGTTTCTATTGATATCTGTCTAAAGGCCTACATAGGTAAATGAGGCATTGTTAGGATTACTAGAGATCACATTCCTATGCCATCTAGAAAGATCCTTTTGCAAACCAGAAGTCTAAATAAGCTCCACTGCTGTAGCCAGAAAAAAGGTCTGTGCATTTGTTAAAAGTTAAAATATTGTTCTTAATGACATTTAACCCTGATAACCTCTTTGTAAAATAGGCTATGGTTATAGGTTCCTGGCTAACTAGAATCAACATCCCTGATTCAGCTTGAAGAAGTGACAGAAGATGAATCTTTGCCCATCATCCCCTTTTAAGAACAAGGGACCAGATTCATTTTATTAAAAATGTGACAAAAGAGACAGAAAGAAAAGACATGGGAAATAATACTACAGGCCTGAGCCCTCTATATCTGCCTAGAAAATCTTACCCTTATTAAAAGAACTATCTAATTTAAGGCACAAAGAAACACAGGTCCCATGGTTTCCCTTATTTGCAATATCTAGTATATGTATGAGTAAAGCGGAAAAAGTCAGATAATGTGATGTTAGGAAAATGAATCCTTAGATAGATATTTTAATGTTTTTTTTTCTTTCATGCATGTGTTTCTAACGCATTTATAAGATTATTTCTTTGTTGCTTTGTATGTCCCTCCCCCACAGTATAACCCCCGCTTTCAGTATATTTGATGTCAGTATAACTTGTGGAGGAGATGGGGAAAAACAAGTCGTTTAAGGATTCAGGTGGACCTGTTGCAACAATGAGAATTACAAATTGTCATGTCAAAAACGAGCTTTACAATGTCCGTCGGGGGGGAGGGGGGAAGGATTGGGTGGGGGGGGAGGGGGGAGGCTGGGCAGAGAGGTGAAGGATAAACAAAGGAGGAGGCTACAATGCTTGGTAAGAAATGTATGCATTATCTTGCCCATGTAATTGTAACCCCTCTGTACAGTATGTTCAGAAATAAAATTAAAAAAAAAAAGTTATCATCTTGGTAAATTGTCCCGAGCTATTGTCTAAATAGTTTTAAAATCTAGTGGGGTCACAGCCTGCCAAGCCTATGCCTTGTGTCCTTAACCAGGTTGTGTAGGAATTTGCAGCTCAGCACGAGGTGTGACTGTCCCTCTGAGCCACTGAGAGACCCTGCTGCTGCTGCTGTTGCTGCTGCTGCTGCTGCACACCCTAATGGGTAAAGTTCAACGACAGCCTGATAGTCACCTGGAGGAAATCTACATCATCACCCAGACCACCTCCACCGCAGTAAAATAGACTGAACTCCTGCTTGATTCCATCACCTGAGAATGTTTCCCTGTTGAAATCTGCTACAAAATAAGATCTTGTGGGACATTATTTTGGTGATATCTAATATCCCTCTCTACTTCCACAGTGGATATAAGTGGCAAGGTTATTGCTGAATTGCCTTAGGCACTTCAGGGTCAAAGCCTCTTTTCATTCTGGTATGGTAATAACCTGCTTCTTCCTGGGTGTGTTTTAAAGATAAAGGAGGATTTTTTTTAAATCAGTGGAGATATTAAGAGGAATGAGACCCAGCCCTAATTTTAGCCTTAAAATCTATCAAGCTTTTCATCCTTCTGAGATAACATGGTTCCACAAGTCAAAGGAAAAATGGGCAGTTTTAATCTCTAGCCACAAAGAAGGTCAAGGAATTGTAAAGAAGAGGAGGGTAGTACAGAAAGCATTAGGAAAGGAGTTGGGGAAAAATTGGTATCCTCTGGATAAGAAAGGATTTAAAAAGAAAGGATTGTCTTAAAATGTTTGTAAAGAAGACAAACCTCAGAAAGTTTAAGTATGTAGCAAATGGTATGAATATGTCTTAAAATTGGAGCATATGAGTACATCTGGTATAAAATTAAGTTAGCTGTGAGGTATGAAGTCAGGATTGCTGGAAGAAAATGTAAGGCCCTTTGGTAGTGTTAATTTTGTTACTCACATTTGGACATTGTAGACTGTTGGCCTTTGTAAAAGAGAGGATCAGCACACTCCATCTATTAGTTCTGAGATCTCAATAACAAATTGTAAATATAGAAGACTGTGCAAATTAGGGACCATGATTGGTCCCCGATGCTCTAGAAGAGAAGAGAATGAAGAGCCAAAGTAACTCCAATTTGAGATTGACCCCACCATCTTGTGCTAGGCTTCCCTCAGAGTAACCCCAAGAGAGAGAAAAAAGCACAGGTGCCCAAAACCCTGCCCACCCTTAAGAAATGAAAAGAGTTGCCCAAGTGTTCCAGGAACAGAACATACCAATAGTTCAGAAAAAGTGCAGTGCGGTTAGGGTGGAATCAAACCAATCATGTAACTACTTATGTGGAAGTTCCCTAAATTCTTTGTTCAATACTATAAAAGCTGTGCTGATTTTGTGCTTGGGGACTCTTAGCATCACCATTTACCAAGTGCACGGAGGACCAAGCTTGCAAATAAACGACGCTTGCTGTTAGCATTTTTTCATGGACTCTGGTGGTTTTCTGGAGTTCCAAGTTCATACAACAGGGCTTGATACAAAATGTCTCTTCCCAGAGAATTAAATGATGGCATTTATGGCTAACATGATTTAGGGTCATTATTAACATCTAACACATGATGACGTTTTTATTTATACCTCTCTTTCTCCCTTTCTTTCTTCCTCCCTTTCTTTCTTTTCTTTTCCTTCCTTCCTTCCTTCCTCTCTTTCTTTTTTCTTTCTTTCTTTCTTTCTTCCCTTCTTTCTTTCTATGTCTTTTTCTTTCTTTCTTTCTTTCTTTCTTTCTTTCTTTCTTTCTTTCTTTCTTTCTTTCTTTCTTTCTTCCTTTCTTTCTCTTTCTTTCTTTCTTTCTTTCTTTCTTTCTTTCTTTCTTTCTTTCTTTCTTTCTTTCTTTCTTTCTTTCTTTCTTTCTTTCTTTCTTTCTTTCTTTCTTCCTTCCTTCCTTCCTTCCTTCCTTCCTTCCTTCCTTCCTTCCTTCTCTCCCCCTCCTTCTCTACTTTCTTTTCTTTCTCTTCCCTTTCTTTCTTTCTTTCTTTCTTTCTTTCTTTCTTTCTTTCTTTCTTTCTTTCTCTTTCTTTCTTTCGTTCTTTCTTTCTTCCCTCTTTTAGGAGATGAGTATGAATTGAGATATTTTGTTTGCTGAACAAGTATTCTACCATTAGAACAATCCTTTTTCAATTTAGTTACTTTGCTCATAAGTTATCAGTTTTGCTGAGGGCCGAACAGAGGCTAAGTTCCTCACCTCTGTCTGACAAGTAGCTAGGTTCATAAATGCATTCCAACATGCCAGGATTAAGGATGATATGAGAATCTTATTACTTTCCTTGCACAGACATTCTGAACTGTGATCCTCTCAAATTCTACCTCTAGTTAGTGATGTGAGCTCCAATAGCCTGTCACCAGTATAGATTGTCTAAATGAATGGTTGAAGACAATTTCAGTTTAATCTGTTTTTTTGACAGTCCAGGGGCTCTTATAACTTTATTTCTGTACAATTTTTGTGTATATGTGCACATTAGCTTTAAAATGTGGCTTTTCTCCCCTTTTTTTTTTCTTTTTCTTGATCCTGGGGCTTAACTCCATGCCTGGGCGCTGTCCCTAGGCTGTTCAGATCTAGGCTAGCACTTTGCCACTTTAGCCACAGTGCCACTTCAGGTTTTCTGGTGGTTAATTGGAGGTAAGTGTGTCATGGATTTCCTGCCAGGTTTGTACTACCATCCTCAAATCTCAGCTTCTGATTAGCTAGAATTACAGGCATGTGCCACTGGCTCCCAGCTAAAATGTTACTTATTTTAAGTTCTGTGATTTAGTTGAGGGAGTAGCATGAGTGTGTAGAAAGGTAACATTCAAGTCATCTCTAAATAATTTCAGAGTGTCATTTTCATAATATTTATTGCAGTGATTAATAACAGAAGCTCCCAACGTAACAAAATGATCCTTCATTTTCTCCCTCCCATAGGCACTATTGGAAGAGAATATTATGTATGAGTCCAGCAATTTCTTCTAATTAAAGACCAATCTGCCTTAGTTTATGAAAAAATGTCCTTTTTCTGACTACAAATATAATGAAATCTGCAGTAGACTGCAGAATTTTATACCACCACAGGCATTTTAATTCACAAGAAATTAAGATATCAAAATGTTTATATTTTTGGCAGTGGTGGGGCTTGAACTCAGGGTCTGGACACTGTCCCTGAGACTGTACTCAAGTTAGTGAGCACTCTACTAATTGAGCCACAGACCCACTTTTGTTTTTTGAGTTGTTAATTGGAGATAAGAGTCTTATGGGGACTTTTCTTCCTCGGCTGGCTTTGAACTGTGATCCTCAGATCTCAGCCTCATGAGTAGTTGGGATTTCAGGCATGAGACACTGGCATCTGGTTTCAAATACTCATTTTTAAACTGATGAACTGCTTGGTGCCTCTGGAACATATATAATCCTAGCTAATAGGATTACAGGTATGAGAAACTAACACTATGTGTGCTGTTCATGTTGGGTTTTATTGGCATGTTTTAATATTGTTTGTTATACTACAATGCTCTTATTTTTATTTTCACCTAGGTGAGGGTGATAGGTGCTAACCAGTATTGAACCTTATTTGGCTGAGAAAGAGTCATGTGCCAGTTCTTGCCTAGAATGGCAAGGAATTGAAATCCTCCTGCTCTCAGCTCCCATGGACCTGGGATGATAGACGTATTCCATCATACATAGCCAGAAGCTGGGGAGCACTGCAGGTAAAACTACACTGGTCTTGAATTGATATACCAAATAGCTAGCTTTACAGGAAACCATATTTTATTCCATTTCACTTTGAAGTAGTGTACGTACATACTTAGAGAGTACAATGATAACACACTACATGTTTAATATATAGAATAGTCAATATATTTAGCACGTTTATCTCCTAAAACATTGAAGCTAATGTATTTTGGTAACCTCCTGACTCTGCTAGTTATTTTGGAATATTCAAAAACATGAATACATTGATAATGTGCATTAAAAATGGGAAGTTAATAGAGTTAGAGACAATTTAGACTAAGTGTAATAAATATACATTTATCTATTGCAGTTCTGAAGAACTTTATCGCATATTCACCATGACAATACCACCATATATCCACCATGACAAGAATTTTCCATTTCACAACCTGCCATCTTTTATCTTTTTTACATTCTCCTTATAAGTATGAATGTTTTCCTGTTTTTATAATGTTTTGAAATTATTATATCATGGAATTAAAAATTTGTGGAGTCTACTAAAATTATCTCATTTTGTTTGCTTTTGGGATGCTAAAGTATTAAGACCAAGGTTTCTTGAAAGTTATGCTGGCAGACTATATCACTAACTTATATTCTAATTACATCTTATTATTTTATTTTGATATACGGCTTTGCTGTTGCTGTTTTTGTTTTTTGTTTGTTATTTTGGTCATGGGGCTTGTACTCAGGGCCTGAACGCTGTCTCTGCACTGTTCAGTTCAAGGCGAGCACTCCACCACTTGAGCCAGAGCGCCACTTCTGGTTTTCTAGTGGTTTATTGGAGATAGAAGTCTCATGGGCTTTCATGCACGGGCTGGCTTTGAACCACGATCCTCAGATCTCAGCCTCCTAAATAGCTAAGATTACAGGCTTGAGCCACCAGCACCCGGCTGCTGTTGCTGTATTATGGTGTAGAGTGTTGTGAGGCTCAACTGAAACTTTCAACCCCACTGCCTCCAGTAACAATGCTTTATCACCAGGTTCTGGAGGCTCATAATTATAACAATAGCTAATCAGGAGGTTGAGACCTGAGATTTAGTTCAGATAGCCTGAGCAGGAAATTGTGTGTCTTTCCTCTCCAGTTCACTACAAAAAGCTTGCAGCAGAACTGTGGCACAATTGGTAGCACTACAGTTAAGGGAAAGATACTTGTGATTGTCATATAGACTTGGAGTTCAAGTCCTAAAACACACATATGCACTGACACACATTTGCACACATACACACACACACACACACTCACACACAGTTGTACACACACAGAGTCACAGGTAATATTGTATCTTAAATTCTTATCCAGAGATTGGACAACAGCTCACTTATTTGTGAAGGTTTTTCTTGATTATTTTGAAGGAGGAGGATAGTTCATGAGACACAGGTGACAAGACTTTAGTGAGGAATACTTTATAACGACTAGCTTATAAAAAGAACAGGAGCACGGTTTTTATCTTTAAATCTTACATTCCTTCAACTATAATTTTAAATAATAATCATTGAGGGGCTGGGAAGGTGGCTCAGTGGTAGAACACTTGTCTTGCATGCATGAGGCCCTGGGTTTGATTCCTCAGCACCACATAAGCAAAAAAAAAAAAAAAAAGCCAGAAGTGGTGCTGTGGCTCAAGTGGTAGATCGCTAGCCTTGAGCTGAAGAGGTGAGAGACAGTGCCCAGGCCCAGAGTTCAGGCCCCACAACTGGACACCCCCCAAAAAAATAATAATCATTGAATTATGAGAAGACAATGCAGCACCTCTTCTCTTCTCCCCTTCCCCTCTGTTATAAAATATGACAAAAGTATCAAAAATAGTCTTTTATCTTAAAAGAATGTACACGTGTAAAAATGTCTGACTATATGTGTAAGGTTTTTTCAATATTTTTATGATTTTTCCCACCTCTAAGTACTTGCCTTTTTGGCAGATTACAGCACACAGGGGCTTCAAGATCAAACAGAAGATTAGGAAACATAAACCAAACATTGTCCTAGGAAGTAGATGTCAGAAATAGATGCAAGAAGCACATGGCAAGCTGAGAGGGCCCTGAGAGGCAAAATGATTTTTGCAGGATGAGAGGAATAGTGACAAATAAGGCATGGATCTCACCTAGGAAAGCTTCCTTGAGGTTGAGACTGTGCTGGTTCCTGGGCCTAGCTGAGGATGTTGGGATTTGACAATGTCCACATTTGTATAGAGTGATGTGGGAGAGGAAATTTCAGCCTCCAGTTTGTCTTTGGGATGGTCTTATGTGAGTAAGCAACTTAGATCATTGGGCTCTGAGAGATGAAACTACTTCCCTCACAATGGAATAGAATATGGAACTCTGAGCACCAGGCAACTGTTAACTACTTTCAGCTCAAGCCAGCTCAGGTGGCCTGTAGCTCAGGAACAAGAAAGATGTTCCTGTGTTGTTTTCAAAGTTCAAGAGGGTCAGGTCTCAGGCATGAGTGGTGTGAGTGTCTTACTCGATGCTGCAGACATTGGATCAGTGCCAAACCACAAATCCAATGTCTCAGGCCTTTTTATAAGAAGAAACCAAGGGAATCACAAGGCAACTCAGGCCAGGTGTAACTATGACAGGAAACCTATTTGATCTCATTCTAGCCCACAGTACAGGCTTCTTCTTGTGTGCTTTTATATGTGTATACTGAGAAAATATTTACTGTGTACTTTTCAATCCACTCTATTACTCATTTTGAAGTGTACTCACATTTCCATGTTTCAAAGATACATTCCTTTTACTACCTCAGTGTGACAATGAGTCTTCCCAAACCCTGAATGTGCCTTATAATATATGGAGCTTGGACTCAGGTTTATTGGAAATGCTGGTAATGGACCTGGTCCCGGCCTACCAGAAAGGTGATCTCTTCTATGTTGGAAACTTCCACCACCACTAAAGAGAGTGGGGAACAATGGAGCAGTTGCTGGATATTGTTTAAAAAGTGAGTGTTCCTCATTCAAACCCAGGACCTCTCTGAGACTGTTTCAGTGGGGTTTCATCACAGGAGCTTTGTTTGAGACAAAGAAGTGCACTCCCTGGATAACTCCTTAGGAGTGGCTTGCCAGAACATTTCATTTTCCTCAGAAGCTAGTGGAGCCTTAACAGTTTGCTTTCTGAGAAACTAGGATTAAAGGAATGAGCCAGTGTCACCCAACCTCCATCCTCACCTAGGAAATCACTATCTTGGAGGTCTTTGAAGGAATATAGATGGAAGAAAGAATGGAACTTGAACTTGTGGCCTGAATGCTATTCCGTTCGTATCACTCTGCCATTTAAGCTCCAAGTCCAGGTCTGGCCTTTGGCTGGTTAATTGAAGATAAGTGTCTTTAGAATTTTACAAACTAGACTGGGTTCAAACTGTGATCCTTAGATCTCACCCTCCTGATTAGTAGGATTAGAGGGATGAGCCATGGGACATTTATTTGGACAGATGCTAATAAGCATCCTCACAGAATTTCCATGAAATTGTATAGACATATCTCCACTTTTTGTCTGTTATGTTTACATTACCATATGTGACTTAACCAGTACCATGTGTGTCCTGTTAGTTCAGAAAAGGAGAAGCATAGAGTTAACTTCCTTCTCTCCTCCCATTGGTACAGATCCTTCCACCATAGCTGGGAGGAAGATGAACAAGATGAAGAAGTAAGTGGACGTTGGCACAAAGAGACGTTCTGTCTTTGAAAACTAGGTATCTTTGAGGTTTCTGAATCAAAATCAACTTCCTTCTTTGCACACCAGTTGTGATTTTTACCAGGGCGTTGAGGCTTGGCACTTCAGTGGATAGCAGATTACACAATGTGGATTTGGTTGTGGTTTTGGACTCTCATGGATGACAAGGAGGGCTATGTATAGCAAGTCAGATCAAGTGGGGAAACAACCTTCTCCTCCTATTATAGGGAGAATTTTGGATGATTATATTTAAGAAATTTCTACAAGTGGGTTGTGAGGAGCATCCTGCTTGCAGGAGTCTCTTCCTACAACATGCAAGTCCCGCCAGAAAGAGGCTATAGTACAAAGCTCAGGATGGGGAGGAAAGGCTCTCATTTTCCTTATCACCAGTCTGCCCATAGCATAGTTTGTTCCATCTTCCCTATGTGGATGGACTTCCACCTTGAAGATTTCTATGAGAACAAGAACCATGACACCCTGAAAGAACTTACACAGTATGTCAAGCTCAACATGCCCTCTTCAGACTTGCTCTTCTGCTTACATATTCTTCTGGACCAGCTAGAGGAACGCATGGCCCATGAGACCAGGAAAAAGTGGAAGAAGTCCTTGTTTAGATACCTCAGAGCTGGTGAGTATGGATGGAACCTGGGTCTCTAGGCATGGGCCGTATGGGCATAGAGCCCTTAGTACTCCCCAGGTTGGCAAAATATCCTTTTATGGATATTCTTTGCCAGGTAATATCTGTTCTCCTTTGAAAGAACTTGGAAGTAGCCACTCGTTAGAAGCATCCTAACTTCTCATCAGTGTTCAGTCCAAACTCAAGTTCTACAGCTCCCCCCATTAGATTCTCATGAAAGTTTAGTCACACCTTAACTTGAGTTCTAAGACTCCTGTACCTATTTCTATGCTCAGCTTTGCATCACAGCAGCTCCTGCAGATCTCCAGATAAAGAACTCATCAGTGATGTCGTTTATGATGACTCATGGAGATCAGAAGCCATTACTGATCTCCAGAAAGCATGTGGACATAGAGGGTATTTTTTAACATATAGAAAGGGCTAAGCAGGTTTTGAGTCCTGTGGACATCCCACTGGTTCTGAACCCCACATGTGAAGCAGGTGTACCTGCACTTACCACCAAGGAAGAAGATGATCCAGAATGTCTTCCACTGATGTTCATAATCCACCTAGATTAGCTCCAAACAAGTCAAAAAGACATGTCTTGGTATGCAGGGTAAATGTGTGCTAATGGAAAATGACCCCAGTGTATCTTCAGGAAAACCAATAAGTGAGGTCCAAAATCTAGATTCAGTTGAGAAAAGGGAATCTTTCCTCACAGAATATCCTGACCAATCTGTCCTCCTGCAGGGGATCCAATTTCCAATTGAGAAATTAGAATCTGTCCTTCCTTGGACTCAGGAAGAAAACCCTGTCTTTAATGAGGAAGTAAATCCCTTTTAGGACTCTGAGGCAGAATTACTTTCTGAAGGCAACTTAGAAGCCAATCTAGATTTAGAGATTCCTTCCCCCATTCCTGGAAAACCTGTATTTTTCTTTTTGTCCTGATAGTTATAAAATGCTCATTCTATTTATTTTTCTAAATTTATTAAAATGTTAGTGATTTTGATATATTCTAGAATTCATGAATCCTAAATATGTTTCTTTTTAAGCCTACAATCTGAAGCATTGTGCATATGTGTTCTGGGGGGGGGGGAACATAGAGTGACAGGGGGCTGTACAAAAGAGCCTACTACATATTAACAGAACTGTAAAATGCACAGAGGGCAGCAAGGAAGCCAGGCCATGCCTGTATGGGGAAACAAGGTGGCTACAAAAGGTCTATGACATAACAGATTAGATGTCCTAGAAAGCTATTCTGTCAATTCAGACAAATGCCACAATACTTATAGTGGTATGTAGAACAATCTTCCAACTGTGAGTTCAAATCTGTATACATTTCATTGTGCTTTGGGCACATATGGAAGAAAAATTACTCTCCAATAATATCATACAGTAATGTGAATCATTTTCTTTAAAACTGCTCCAGGGCTGAGAAGGTGGCTCAGAGATAGAGTGCTTGCCTTGCATACATGAGGCTCTGGGTTCAATTCCTCAGCACTACATAAGCAGAAAAAGCTGGAAGTGGCATTATGGCACAAGTGGTAGAGCACTGGTCTTGAGCTGAAGAGCTTAGGGACAGTGCCCAGGCCCAGAGTTCAAGCCCCACAACTGGTAAAAAAAAAAAAAAAAAAAAAAAAAAAAACCTGCTCCATTAAACAATTAATTAAATAATTAATAATTAATTCAGGCATCAGCCACTTCATCTGGCATGCTGGTCCATCTGGTGAAGTAGGATCCTAGTGGAAGCCTGCCCACCTCGGGCCCTTGTGAGCACCCCTCACCTGGGACTGTGGGAGAAGATCAGGGTGCACCTGCTGTTGGGCTAGGGCAGCAACCTA